>NC_047529.1:116793870-117393870 GCF_012275295.1 Melopsittacus undulatus
ATGGATGGATGGATGGATGGATGGATGGATGGATGGATGGATGGATGGATGGATGGATGGATGGATGGATGGATGGATGGATGGATGGATGGATGGATGGATGGATGGATGGATGGATGGATGGATGGATGGATGGATGGATGGATGGATGGATGGATGGATGGATGGATGGATGGATGGATGGATGGATGGATGGATGGATGGATGGATGGATGGATGGATGGATGGATGGATGGATGGATGGATGGATGGATGGATGGATGGATGGATGGATGGATGGATGGATGGATGGATGGATGGATGGATGGATGGATGGATGGATGGATGGATGGATGGATGGATGGATGGATGGATGGATGGATGGATGGATGGATGGATGGATGGATGGATGGATGGATGGATGGATGGATGGATGGATGGATGGATGGATGGATGGATGGATGGATGGATGGATGGATGGATGGATGGATGGATGGATGGATGGATGGATGGATGGATGGATGGATGGATGGATGGATGGATGGATGGATGGATGGATGGATGGATGGATGGATGGATGGATGGATGGATGGATGGATGGATGGATGGATGGATGGATGGATGGATGGATGGATGGATGGATGGATGGATGGATGGATGGATGGATGGATGGATGGATGGATGGATGGATGGATGGATGGATGGATGGATGGATGGATGGATGGATGGATGGATGGATGGATGGATGGATGGATGGATGGATGGATGGATGGATGGATGGATGGATGGATGGATGGATGGATGGATGGATGGATGGATGGATGGATGGATGGATGGATGGATGGATGGATGGATGGATGGATGGATGGATGGATGGATGGATGGATGGATGGATGGATGGATGGATGGATGGATGGATGGATGGATGGATGGATGGATGGATGGATGGATGGATGGATGGATGGATGGATGGATGGATGGATGGATGGATGGATGGATGGATGGATGGATGGATGGATGGATGGATGGATGGATGGATGGATGGATGGATGGATGGATGGATGGATGGATGGATGGATGGATGGATGGATGGATGGATGGATGGATGGATGGATGGATGGATGGATGGATGGATGGATGGATGGATGGATGGATGGATGGATGGATGGATGGATGGATGGATGGATGGATGGATGGATGGATGGATGGATGGATGGATGGATGGATGGATGGATGGATGGATGGATGGATGGATGGATGGATGGATGGATGGATGGATGGATGGATGGATGGATGGATGGATGGATGGATGGATGGATGGATGGATGGATGGATGGATGGATGGATGGATGGATGGATGGATGGATGGATGGATGGATGGATGGATGGATGGATGGATGGATGGATGGATGGATGGATGGATGGATGGATGGATGGATGGATGGATGGATGGATGGATGGATGGATGGATGGATGGATGGATGGATGGATGGATGGATGGATGGATGGATGGATGGATGGATGGATGGATGGATGGATGGATGGATGGATGGATGGATGGATGGATGGATGGATGGATGGATGGATGGATGGATGGATGGATGGATGGATGGATGGATGGATGGATGGATGGATGGATGGATGGATGGATGGATGGATGGATGGATGGATGGATGGATGGATGGATGGATGGATGGATGGATGGATGGATGGATGGATGGATGGATGGATGGATGGATGGATGGATGGATGGATGGATGGATGGATGGATGGATGGATGGATGGATGGATGGATGGATGGATGGATGGATGGATGGATGGATGGATGGATGGATGGATGGATGGATGGATGGATGGATGGATGGATGGATGGATGGATGGATGGATGGATGGATGGATGGATGGATGGATGGATGGATGGATGGATGGATGGATGGATGGATGGATGGATGGATGGATGGATGGATGGATGGATGGATGGATGGATGGATGGATGGATGGATGGATGGATGGATGGATGGATGGATGGATGGATGGATGGATGGATGGATGGATGGATGGATGGATGGATGGATGGATGGATGGATGGATGGATGGATGGATGGATGGATGGATGGATGGATGGATGGATGGATGGATGGATGGATGGATGGATGGATGGATGGATGGATGGATGGATGGATGGATGGATGGATGGATGGATGGATGGATGGATGGATGGATGGATGGATGGATGGATGGATGGATGGATGGATGGATGGATGGATGGATGGATGGATGGATGGATGGATGGATGGATGGATGGATGGATGGATGGATGGATGGATGGATGGATGGATGGATGGATGGATGGATGGATGGATGGATGGATGGATGGATGGATGGATGGATGGATGGATGGATGGATGGATGGATGGATGGATGGATGGATGGATGGATGGATGGATGGATGGATGGATGGATGGATGGATGGATGGATGGATGGATGGATGGATGGATGGATGGATGGATGGATGGATGGATGGATGGATGGATGGATGGATGGATGGATGGATGGATGGATGGATGGATGGATGGATGGATGGATGGATGGATGGATGGATGGATGGATGGATGGATGGATGGATGGATGGATGGATGGATGGATGGATGGATGGATGGATGGATGGATGGATGGATGGATGGATGGATGGATGGATGGATGGATGGATGGATGGATGGATGGATGGATGGATGGATGGATGGATGGATGGATGGATGGATGGATGGGTTTCCAGAACAAGATTCTTCAAGTCTTCAGCCACTTTCCATTTTGACCTGAAATCAAATCCTTCTCCTCCTTTCCACTATGATTTGAAGTAAGTCCTTCCACTATAATTTTTAACTCTTCCACTGCCACAGGTGTGAGAGATTAAAGTGTACTGGGTACACAGCACAGAAAGGAAGAAATCATTAATTACCTTTTCTCACATGGACCACTCCATTCTTTGTCATATCATTCTAACTCACAACCACCTTAGTGTTCCTATGTGGGTGGTGGGGGGAATAACCAGTCCTGTTCTTGAAAGAAAGAATGACTGAAAACTTCAAACATCCAAAGAAGACATTAAATTAACAGTGAATTTAATTAGAGAATTAAAAATTTAATTAAGAGTTAAACTAAACTACATTAAGAAAGGCAAGTTCATCCAACATGACTCAACATTTCTCTCCCAAATTCCCACCTAGTAGGAATGGTGCAAGCAACATCCAAGCTCCTGCTTTTGAGGTTGTTGTTCTGCACAGTGTTTGTTCCAGGTCTTGGAGTTGTTTTAACTTTGTTCACTTGCACAGTTACCTTTGAACAAACTCAAGGCAGCAGGCACCACTTTGCTGTTAAGCAACATGTAGCCCCTGTGAACTTCACTGCAGTTTTTACATGCCAATCTGAGGGTGGCTGTACTCTTTGATACAAGTACTTCCCTTGATACAGGTACTTCCCTCCACATCCCTATTATCGCAGCTAAAATACACAGCTTAGGGAGGAAGAAACAGTGCATTATCTATTCCTTGTGTAGAACTCCTATAAAAGGAGGACTATGGCCTCTTCTTCAGCAGCAGTAACACACTGAGTGCAGTATGAAACCTGGGAGCCTCCATGTGCTCACCAACAGGACCAATAAAACCTGCCTTGGCATCCCCAAACCCTCACCTTTGTTATCAGGCTGGCAGGAGGTGCAGTCAGAAGCTACCGTGCTGAAGGCATCTTCAGTCTCCAAGCCCTGCAGAACATTTTCCCCACAGTTCTTTCTCCCCTTTCTGCTGCCATTTCATAGCTCAATTCACAATGGGTCTGTGGCAAGTGCCTGGTAAAACAGAGGCAGGACAGGCTGGTGGTGCTGCTGCTGTGTGGTATTTTAGCATTGGGCTCTTACCTTCTGCAGCGCTGTCACAAGAGCTGAATCTGATCCAGTGGTGCCAAGAGGTGGGGGAAGGCAGGTCAGAGATGGCTGAAGTAGCATGGAGCAGAGATGTGACCAGGTGAATGTTCTTAGGCAGTAACTTCAGCATAAACTATCACATCAGCACAAAACTGCTGCCACAAGAGTAAAGAAACCTGTAAATATAAATCAGAAGTTACATCATTGAAAGAACTGTCTCATAAATGCTTATTTTTATCTCTGCTATTTGGCTCACTGTAAGGCAAAGCCTCCCACATCCCTGAGCCCTTTAGCAACCTCAGCCCTTCCAGCAACAGGCTGAAAAACCACCAGCTACATCTTCTGATCTGCAACTCTCTGATCTGGTGCAGCCCTCTGACTACTATCAGCTGCTGGGTTTTCACGTTGGCAGTGATTAAATTATTACCAGGAGGGCAATGAAGAGAGACTGGTGCCATAGGCAGGGTTTTGGGTTTCTCAATCATGGGCTGCTATATGAGACACCTGGTTTGCTGGTGGCAGGTGGGATACATCACTCCCAGATGGGGAAAAGGGTTTTGGGGCAGGGGTTGGTTAGCAGGGCTCATTGACAGGGCTTTAAACTAAATATGAAGGGGAAAGGGGATTTAACTGAGCCTGTTAGGGACAAGCCCAAGAGGAACATGCTAGGGCTTGAAGGACAGTGGACTAGGGAGGACTATCAATATATTGTTTCACTTGTGGGAAAGGATAGTTTAGACCCTGTCCTGCAAGGGAAAAAGAGTACTAGGGCAAGACATAGCACAGCTAACTCACACAGCTTCAGGTTAGATTCAAAGTGCAAGGGGGTCATAGCTGAACTAGTGCAGCATTGTTCTACTATTAATGAAGACCAGAAGGCCTCCCACCTCCCAAGGGTGCCATCAGCGTGCTCTGCTCGCTCCCTGAAATGCCTGTACACCAATGCACACAGCATACAGAATAAACAGGAGGAGTTAGAAGCCTGTGTGCAGTCTAAAGGTTATGATCTGGTGTCAATTACAGAGACATGGTGGGACAGCTCACATGACTGTAATGTGGTCATGGATGGCTATGTCCTTTGTAGGAAAGATAGGTCAGCAAAGCAAGGTGGTGGAGTTGCTCTTTATGTGAGAGAGCAATAGAATGTATTGAGTTCTGTCCATAGGCAGATGAGGAGCGAGTGGAATGTCTGTGGGTACAAATTAAGGGACAGGCTGCTACAGTTGATACAGTTGTGGGAGTCTATTATAGACCTCCTGATCAGGATGAAGGAGTTGATGAGGCTTTCTACAGACAACTGGAAGTAGCCTCACAACTACATGCCTTAGTCCTCATGGGGGATTTTAACTACCCTGATATTTGCTGGAAGACTCACACAGCCAATCATTGACAGTCTAGGACATTCCTACAGTGCATTGATGGTAACTTCTTAATGCACATGGTGGACAAACCAACTAGGAGAGGAGCGCTGCTACATTTAGTACTCACCAACAAGGAGGGTCTGGTTGAAGTGGTGATGGTCAATGGCAGGCTTGGATGCAGTAACCATGAGATGGTGGAGTTTACGATCCTGTGTGGGAAGAACAGAATACCTAGTAAGGCCACAGTTCTGGATTTCCAAAGGGCCAACTTTGGCCTCTACAATCAACTGCTAAGGGAAGTCTCATGGGAAAGGGTGCTAGGTGGTAAAGGGGCTCATGATAGTTGGTCAGCATTCAAGGACCACTTCTTCCAAGCCCAGGATCAGAGCATCCCAATGAGGAGGAAATAAGTAAGGGAGCTAGGAGACCAGCGTGGTTAAACAAGGAGCTGCTGGGCAAACTCAAGTGGAAAAGGAGAATCTATGGATTATGGAAAGAGGGGCTGGCCACTTGGGGGGAATATAGGACAGTTGTTAGAAGATATAGGGAGGCAATCAGGACACCTAAGGCCTCCTTGGAACTTAAATCTTGCTAGTGAGGTTAAGGACAATAGAAAGGGCTTCTTCAAATACATAGCAAATAAAACTAACACAAGAGGCAATATAGGCCCACTGTTGAACAAGGTGGGTGCCCTGGAGACAGAGGATAATGTCACACCAGTCTATAAGAAAGGCAAGAAGGAGGACCCAGGTAATTATAGACCGGTCAGCCTTACCTCTGTCCCTGGAAAGGTGATGGAACAACTTATTCTTGACTCCATCTCTAGGCATATCAAGGATGAGGGGATTATTAAGAACAGCCAACATGGTTTTATGAAGGGGAAGTCATGTTTGACCAACCTTATAACCTTCTATGAGGAAGTGACTAAGTGGAGGGATGATGGTAGAGCGGTAGATGTGGTTTTTCTTGATTTCAGTAAGGCATTTGATACTGTCTCCCACAGCATCCTCATAGATAAGCTAAGGAAGTGTGGGCTTGATTATCAGGTAGTGAGGTATATCAAGAACTGCTTAAAAGGAAGAAGGCAGAGAGTTGTGGTCAATGGGGCAGAATCTAGCTGGAGGTCTGTGACTAGTGGAGTCCCTCAGGGGTCGGTACTGGGACCAGTGCTGTTTAACCTGGATAAGGGAACTGAGTGTACCCTCAAGTGGTGACACTGAACTGGGAGAAGTGGCTGACACACCAGAAGGCTGTGTTGCCATTCAGCGAGACCTGGACAGGCTGGAGAGTTGGGCAGGGAGAAACTTGATGAGATTCAACAAGGGCAAGTGTAGAGTCTTGCATCTGGGGAAGAACAACCCCATGTACCAGTACAGGTTGGGGGTTGACCTGCTGGAAAGGAGTGAAGGGGAAAGGGACCTGGGGGTCCTGGTGGACAGGAGGATGACCAGGAGCCAGCAATGTGCCCTTGGGGCCAAGAAGGCAAATGGCATCCGAAGGTGCATTAGAAAGGGGGTGGTTAGTAGGGCAAGAGAGGTTCCACATTAACATCAGGAAGAACACCTTTACTGTGAGAGTGACAGAGCACTGGAACAGGTTGCCCAGGGAGGTTGTGGAGTCTCCTACGTTGGAGATATTCAAGGCCCACCTGGACAAGTTCCTGTGTGATGTATTCTAGGCTACCTTGCTCTTGCAGAGGGTTGGACTGGATGATCTCTTGAGGTGCCTTCCAACCCTTGGGATTCTGGGATTCTTTTCCCTGTGACTTGGCTTTTAAATGCCTTTCGCAACACCGTAGATGTTCCTCAGCTTCTGCTCTTGGGTCCAGTTGCTCTGGTTTTTGCAACCTAATTCTGGAAACACAGACGCAGGAATGGAAGTCCTGTGGGACATAATAATTAATGAATATTATCAAGAAATATTATTCAATTAATGAATATTATCAATATTAATCAGTATTATCAAGCACCCCTTTAGAAGGGGTGCTGATACTATTCAGCCTACACAGGTCACAACCCAAGTTATATTCCTGTGTTACACCTTCAGTAAAGTTTCATTTCACACTGGTTGGCTGATGCACTTGCCAGCTTTGATTCATTCCAGCCACCCAACCGTATGGAAAGGGTTTAGGTCCCTGTGGATAGTAATGCACTTTCATTACCTGTAGGCTGACTGCTGCTGGGGAAGGTGTGTGCCACAGGGAGCCCGTTTCATTGAGCTGGGACACATGCACTGTGGGTTCCTTACACTTGCCCTGAACCGGCCCTGGGTGTGATGGAAGGTGGATCAGCTTAACCTGTGGTCAGAATTTGCCTGTTAAATCCTGACATTAGTAACTTACTCTCCCCCCCATGTCTTTGTGACTGCTAGCATGAAGGAGAAGGAGATTTTTGAGCATCTATCTATAAGTGGCCTTGATGCCCCTGGCTAATGCCACTGTGTAGCTTTCATCATTACCTGTGATGGGCACAGAGCGCCTCTGTCCTCCTGGAGCAGCAGTTTCCAGGGCCAGACAGACCATGCACAGCAAAGTCCTCGCTCTTCACAGCTCCTTGAGGAAGATGCTGCCACGTGGCTGGAGGGCTGACACTGCTAAAGCCTGAGGGAAAGTCTGATCCCACAGACATTCCCTTTTCCTGGGTGCTGGTGGCATACCTGAAAGCCTCTCAGACTCAGAGCTGCCAGGGCTTGCCTGCAGGATGCACATGTGTGGGCTGAGTTGGTCCATCTGCAGTAATCTCAGGCATAAGGTGCCAGGGGCAGCTGGGATTCATCTCACCCTCAGATGCATCTGATGTGACTGCATTTTCGGGCAGTGGAAATCTCCATACAGCAGTTTTGTCTTCACCCTTTTCTTCCATTTACGTGCAACCGAAGGAGGAACTGCTGAATTCAGTTGAATTCAGGGCACGTGCATCTGCTGGGGTTCAGCAGAGAAGCCCACGAGAGAGGCTCACTCTCAGAGCTCCTGTACTACAGGAAACATGCTATTGTAATGCAGATTTCCCCTCAATTCCTCAAAGGTGTTCCAGCCCCAGAGTCCTCCCCAGCCTTTGTGCAGAGCACTATTGCAGCTCTCCCTGCGGGATCAGAATGTATGCCTTGACTAACAAGTGCCTGCGTGCTGAGAGAGTTATCCTGCAAAGCAATTGGGGAAGGAGGGGGGACTCTAACATGCAGGTGGGAGAACCTGTGACAGAGCATGTATGGCAGTCTCCTCACTCTTCACAGCTCCTTGAGGAAGGCAAAGCCTCTCCGTGAGCTGCAACCAGCTCAAGGGTTAGTGGTGGTGGGGGGAAACTAAGCAGGTACACAAGAGAAAGGCCAGGCCCTGCGTTATTGCTATGGCAAATAATGAAATGGCTGCAGGTTGTCATAGGTAAGCTGGCTCTCTGCTGACCTGCAGTAAGCTGTTTGTTCCAACTAAGCTGCTTTTGGCTCTCAGATGTGAACAAGATCCCCTCTAATCAATGCTGAATTAAAGAGCCACTTAGCATTACCTTACTGTCCCCAGAACAGTGAGAGCTGGAGGGCTCTCTTAGCCAAGGTGGGAGTCAGGATGGGTGCATGCAAGAGACGTGATGACTACAGTGGCTTAATGGTATCCATTAAAGCCATGTATTTACATTATAGCAGGGGGTTGCAACTAGATCATCTTAAGGTCCTTTCCTAGCCAAACCATTCCGTGACTCCATACCCCACTGTGCTTGCTAGTCTACTTATTTCTCATTTGATAAACACTTAAACTGTAAGAAATAGCATCTATTTCTTATTTTGTGCAAGCACACTTCATACTTCTGACTGGACCGAATAGTCTAAAGGGAAGCATCATTTTACTTGCGTACTACTGTTGGTGACTGTTCTAAGAAGCTTCACACGCTGTTGTCTCATCTTAACTCATCTACAAAAGGTGTATTTCCTCTTTAAGCTCACAGCATTAAGGAATGCATGTATCAGGCAGTGCTCAGGAGGGGTAGAAGCAACCAGTTTGCCTTGCACCCATCCTGCAGGCTTCCAGTGCATAGCTATTTTTCTACTATATATTACTACTATATAGTACTATAGTACTATATAGTACTATATAGTAGTGCTCTGCTATTTTTCTTACACCAAAGTACAGCTTCCCAAGAACCAGTTCTCAAGCCAAGTTCAGCTTCAGCTTTATTTATACAAACAGAAACAGATACAAAATTATTAAAGCTGTATAAAGCACTGAAAAAAATCCCACAAACCAATTTGAGGTCAGAAATAAGCACCCTCTGGATGCCCTACAAGGTCATTGCATATTGGAGTGGGAAGTTTTGCCTGCATACCAATTGGAATCTAACTGCTCAGAGCAGCCCCTTGTTTCAGGTCATAACAGTCATTGATAGGACTCCTGACTTTCCAATGTTAATTCAATGGAATTACAATGTTTAAGTTTGAGAAACTTCCTGCCCTGAGCTCAGTTCTACTCCAGCATCAAGGCCAGTCTCTGATCCTTTTAGTACATTCAGAGGCTGCGAGCAATATACTCTGTGGCTGAGAGGATCCCTGCAATCATTATAAACCAAGCAGGAGGGCCACGGCTCTGGCCAGGAAGCATTCAAGGGAATGGTACCTCCTAGAAATGACTGCCAGGGGACATGATGGCATCCTCCTGGGTGAAAAAGCCTTCCCTACACTTAAAGGGCTGGAGCTTCTGCTCTGAAACAGCAAGAGATGGTTTGCATCTCCACACCGGTAGAGAGCTGAAACCTCTGCCCTTGTTTCTTCAGGCATAAATGATGGGGGGGGGGACAGGGAAAGAAGGCTGCAACAGAGACATGAGAAATGCAGGCACCAAGCTGAAGCCTACCATCTCACGGACTGAATTCCTTGCTGAAGGAATAAGCCATCTCAGACTTGGCTGAAGCCGCAGGAGTGATGGACAGCACGACTCTAACTGTGCCCCCCAACAGGCTGAAATGGCTGTTGGGGGGCATGGTACAGGTTTTGACAGGAGTCCTTCTGCTCTGGGGGCAGGAAGTTGCTGTTGGCAGAAGCCCTATCCAGGACTGGTGGCCTTTTGCTGGGCCTATGGGGAATACTTTAGGAAGTCTAAAGGTCTTCAAACCCCCTCTTTTGAAAGAAACCATCCCTAGGACCACCGAAAAAAGGAGGTTGTTTTAAGGTGACACTTTACATGAAGACATTAAAGACAAAAAGCAGACTTTGCTACAGTAGCTACAAAAGTAGTTTAAGGCTGAAGTGCTGCAGTCAGTGATAATGACAAATGTTCTAGCTTATATCAGAAAGCAATCAAGAAAAACTGATGAGCATCATGGCCTTTGGGGAGCAGCGTAAGTGCAGGGCACAGCCCTGTGTGCCCCTGAACAGAGGCTCTGGGAGATTAAGCTTTTTGAATGCTGCAAGGCAGGGGAAAGCTTTTCTTCACTATCTTACAATAAGCAGCAAAACACTGGCAGAAATAAAACCCATCTTCAGCATATGTAAAATCCCCATTGGGAGCTGCTGCTGCTGCCAATGGACAGGGTCACAAAGATGTTTTCTTATCAAAATCATTCAAAATGCTTCATAATCTGTCCCCAGCCTGGCTACAGCTCATCAGTGTTTCTGGTTCAATTCCTGCATTCACAATCCAGAATCATAGAATCACAGAATAGTTAGGATTGGAAAGGACCTCAAGATCATCTAGTTCCAACCCCCCTGCCATAGGCAGGGACACCTCAATTAAATGAGCCTTTGTGTTTAACACACTGACCAAAGACTTGGCCTGGCACATCCTTCTGCAGTGCAGGAAAGACATCAGCCTGCCTTAAGAATCCCTGGTGTGTGTCATTCCTAACTCACAGCGTGCGTTTGCTCCCATTCAATTCCGACGTGAGAGTAGCAGTACAGGAACCCGAGGACAGTCAGTGTCGCCCATGGCCAGCCTATAAATAGAAAGAGAGACAATCCCAGTCAGAACAATTAATGACTGCTTCCAGCTGAAATGCTCTGGGGATGACTTATGATGCTTCTCATTAATGCTATTAGCAATTCAGTCTCGGAAGGATGTAAAGCCAACCCACCGATTTGAGAGGGGAAGTCTGCATTGTCTGAGCTCCAGGGATGCCTGACCTCCTGCAGCCTCAGGCTTTTCCAGTTTCAGGGAACTGGGCCAGGTTTATTCCTGCTCTGCACCTCCAAACCGTAACTGCTGAATTAAAGAGGTCTGTTTCAATCGCCTCCTTTGTAATGGGCTTGTCTCTGAAGCAGCTCCCTGAATGAACGTGATGCTTTCAGCTGGCTACAGTGCTTCCCAGGCACAAAGGGATGCAAAGTCACAATGCAGCTTATTAAAAACCAGACCAAATCCAGTCACCTGTCCTGCAGGGAAACCTCTGCTTTAGGTACCCTGCAGCTGGATGTAAAGACTGACGTATGCACTTGCCAGCCCCATAACAGCTGAGGGGTCAGAGCACCACTGTGCTGCTGCAGAGCTGACAGCCCTGTTTGCCTGTTGTGTTCTTGCTGGATTGTTTTTACCTAGAAAGACTGAACCCTCCAATATATAAAACCTCTGCTGGGGAAATTCCTCTTCTCCTTGGAATTTCTGAGATGTAGTTTATAGGTTTGAGATCCTCAGCATTAGCCCCTAGGGATTATTGGTGCATTTTGGCTGGGGAAAGGGGAACAAAGATGTTTGAGGGGTTTTTGGTTGCTGCTGTTGACATAACAGTGTTGGTTATGTGTATGACTGGTTTCTGTACGCTGTCCTCGACCTACCACCCCTGCTTCTGACAGAAAAGCTTCAGTGCTTCCTCTTGGGGAAGGAAACCTGGGACCTGAAGGAGCCTGCTGCCAGCCAGGAGACTCCCACTGGCCTCAAGAAGGGATGGAGTGGAGCTGTAACCTCTCTACAACACCCTCCTGCAGGAAGAGCTCTTTACAAGG
The DNA here is from genome assembly GCF_012275295.1 of Melopsittacus undulatus. Classification (NCBI taxonomy): domain Eukaryota; kingdom Metazoa; phylum Chordata; class Aves; order Psittaciformes; family Psittaculidae; genus Melopsittacus; species Melopsittacus undulatus. The sequence continues at coordinate 116,806,049 of NC_047529.1, forward strand.
TATTGTCGTGATTTAAACCAAGTCCCCCAACTCCCGGAGAGTTAGGAAGGAGAATCCAAGGAATGTAACCCCCACGGATTGAGATAAGAACGGTTTAACAGCTAAGGCATAACACAATAGTAATGATACAGCCAATAACAAGCGCAAAGAATACAACACCCCACCAGCCACCGACCCATAACTCACCCCACCCTGCCCGGCCGAGCACCGCGTGCTCCCTCCTCCAGAGCTCCCCCCCAGCTTTCTCCTTCCCCGTATGCCTCCTGTGCATCACGTGCTATGGTATGGAACACCTCATTGGCCAGCCTGGGTCAGGTGACCTGTCTCTCCTTCCTCCCTACCTCCCTTCCTCCACCTGGCTGGAAACAGCCTTGAACAAGAACACCCTCAGAACATGCTCAACCCATGACAGGTATCCTGTAGCTGCCTCTGTCCAGGCTTCACACTGATTCCAGCCTGGAAGCTGTTCAATTGTGCCACTGTCCAGCTGGGCTTGAGCTATTACCCTGCCCTCAGCAGGGAGCAGCCGTGCTGGGACCCTTCCTCTATGCTCTGAGCATCCCAAGCAGTGGAACACTTCACCCTGAACAGGCTCAGCAAATGTTACCTTCTCCCCTTCCAACTTGCTGACTATCCCCAGCCAGAGCCTGCTCACAATATGTAGGCGTGCACTGGAAACCTTTTCTAGATGCCTTAGTGCCCACAGCCTGGGTTCGTGGGGCTCCCATGTGCTCTAATCAGGCTTGTGGCAATGCTCCTGGAACACAGAGAGCCTCTCCTGTACAGTTACAGGGTTGTATTCAGTAGATGACCTCCTCCCAACCTAATCAGGATGACAAGGAAGGGAAAGGCAGCGTGACCTGCTGTAGATGATGGAAAAGGGGAATATTTCCAATTCAACCATTGCTACAGCTATTCTAGGAGAAGCTGCACAGATCCCAAAGCACTTCTTGCTGCACAGGTAAGAGGTAGCGAGGGGCACTGAAAGGGGGAGCACCCAGAGGCACTGCTGCTGGGCGTGGGGACATGCATGTGCTGCATGCCAGTGAGTGAAGCAAAGGCATCGCATTCTGACACTGGGCAATTCCCCATTAGCTCCAGTCCACACGAGAGATTTGCACAAGAGCATTCACACCTGACAAACTTGGTTTCCAGATGGTGACTGTGGGAGGACACACTGAGCACTGCTAATCCAGCAAGGATGCACTATCAAATTCCGCCCACCATGTAAATGACCTGAGTGTTGTCCTCTATAATCAAACAGCAGCATGAGATGCTCTCTTGCAAGGTAAGCCCTTTCCTTGCTTAAACAGTTGTATACCCAACCAACCAAACAGGACTGCTGGTCTTGGACCTGCAGTGCCAAGGAAGTTCCTCTGTTTGCCCTGGCCCAGCAGCATCAGGTACATTCTTCCCCCTGGTTTTTGCAGGTTCCCATTCTGCTCCTCTCAAGCACCATTCAAGGGGCTCTTTTCCCTGCTGGCTCCCCAGCTTTATGTTATCACCCAAACCCACTCACCCATGCTGCACCAGGCTGTGCTTGGCAGGGAATGTGCTTGTGTTCTAGATCAGCATCTCTCTACAAAGTCCCATACACAAAATGTACCCTTAGAAACATCCCTGGAGTCAAATCAAGCACTAAGCTTCTAGGAAACGACTGAGTTAAGTTTGTCCATTCAAAACCATGCCACGTACCACATTAAAACTTCCAATTTCTTGCCTGTCTTAAGTAATCTGATTCTAGACTTGAAGGCTCAGTTTCATGAGACAATGTGGAGTTTCACAATCTTTTTTTTTGGTGGAAAATGAATTCATATTCATTAACATATGCTATTTGTAAATCTGAGGCCACTTCATAAGCTTTTTGCAAATCCAGCAATATTCCTCAGCTTTACCTACACAAATCTCTTAAACCAGCTGGATTTCCTTATTAACAAAGGAAAGCTGGGCAAGACACAGCAGTGGGATCACAGACAAATCCTCTAGCTTATACAGGTACACTGCTCCACAGGACATCAAACACGAACTCCTCTGTGAAGAGGACTGAATTCTGAGCAAGGTAACAGCAGCACTTTATCCATCTATCACACAACCCCCTCCCAGAGAAGTCTCCAGTCCCTGCTAGGCACGAGCCCATGCTCAGTCACACAGAGCTGATTTACTCTCCTGTAGTCCTGCTGGTTTAAAACCCCATTTTGACAAGTTATGTACCCAGCTTTCAACATAATGAACAGGAGACTTGTTCCCATTACATGGTCAAGCCAGAATGAATACAAACTAACTGCAACAGGAATAGCTGTTGGAGTTACTCCTTCCTTTGAGCTTCCAATCTCATCTTCGAGAACACTTCTGGATGCTTTGGGCACACTCTGCTCTTTGAAGGGAGCATTACTCAGAAGTAACAGCCTACATCACTGCTCTCAAAAGACCAGTTATATCCTCCTTCCCTCAGTTCACCTATTTTGAAACAACATCTAATCATGTATCCATAAAGAAGCTCTTGCAAATTTCCTAATCCCCTACAGTAATGAAAAAGCAGCACAACAGCAATATTTTGGGCATATCTAGGTTTCACAGTGTCATCAAAACACTAGGAAGTGCTCCTTTGACCCTACTTGCATGTCCCAGAATGGCCTTAGTAGCTTTGGGATTGTAATGCTATTTTCAGATGTGACTTGGCCACACAGTCCTCAGAAGTCTTCAAGTACAGAGTAGTTACTAAATCAGAAGTCAGCAAAGGTCACCCTCTGCAAAGCCTGTCTAGAGGAGCATCATCTTTGATTTGAAAGTACTGAAGCTGCTCCAAGACTCAGGTACATCTACCCCTAAACAAAAGCTCACATGTGACAAGACACCGAAGCAGCTGCCCTGTACAGTGGCATTACTGAGGCACAGGGGTGGGGAGGAAGCGGAACAGTCGGAACTGATTTAGGAAGCAGAGTAAGAAGCCAAAGCAAACCAGCACTGGAGGCCAAGACCCCTCTTGCCTCCGATTACAAACATCCTTAAAACATCAGTAAAATGACAACATTTTCAGGAGAAATACTACATACAAAAGTAGAGATCAGTGAAAGAAACCTGGGATCCAGCCCAGAAGCAGAGATAAACCCTGGTTTTGTGATTTTAGTTGCAGGTCCATGCGTCACTTCAGATGGAGCCCTGTGGACCATTAGAACAGGGCAAGTCCAAGAGTATGTATTACAGTGTGCAGTCTGATACCCAGTTACTCTTCTGGTACTTGGGAAAGGAAACCCTCTATATTTTCAGCTGTGTTAGCATTCAGCATGCAGACATGGGACTGGGTGACCGCAAAGCACATGAAAGGCCACACAAACCTGCTCTGTGTGTTGTGCATCCAGTTTTCCAGCCCCTCTGTACACATGGACATGGTGCACTGTATTCCAGCCCTACTCCAGACTGGCTCCAGGTACCACTGCATTATGCAGTAGTTGAACAGGAATATTCATTGTGTTCTGCTTTCACAGATACTGCTCTACCTCAGACCAAGCTTGGTGTTCCAACAAGGAGAAATGGGACAGAATGTTTCTTCTGGAGTTTGTTCCCCTTCTGAAGGTACTAAAGGAGAACTCTTCTAAAGTACCTCTAGATACAAACTCCTTCCTATCTGCCTCCCTTTACTCACAACTAACCCAGACAGGAAACTGGGTATTTTCAATCATCATGGGAGGGGAAAGAGCCAAGCACAGCCTTTGTTTTCCAGCTATTTCACCATTCATTAAGTAAAGCCTAACATGTAAGAAAGCTCTGGAAACTAGAACCTCTAATAGTAAACAACTCTATTCCCAGGTGTAAAGAAAACAAACCAGAAGCAATTATGGAAGTATGAGACCTATTTGGAATTCAGTAGTTACCTCTCATGCTTTTGTAGGTATCTCTATCAATATCTCTCTCTATCACCCATTTCTTCAGTTTCTGTCACTGACTCACATTGCTGGACTCACCCTTAGCAAGCTCTGGTTTACAAATAGCTGATAGCATTGCCCTAAGCACTTCCGTGCTACAGCTCATCCCAAGAACAAAATTCACAGAAAGGAAGATGCAAGCAGGGCTGGTAGAAAGCTGGGAACAGCTCTTGTATAGGTTGAATTGTACCCTCTCTATGACAAAGTAAGCTCACTGCAATATCATGTCACAGGGCCAAAAGCAAAGAACCATCATGTAAAACACTAAACAAAGCCACAGTGTGGCTGCAGCATATCTGCACTGATTGCTGTCCCCTAGCTACAGCAACAGAATTAGACTGACAGAATATTAATGTATCTCAGTTACCCATCCCAACCGTATCTGCCCCATCTCTGTACCCTCTGCTCGAGCTGACGAGAGTAGGCAGGGAGCTGAAGCTGGTCTAAAGCATTTTCCCACAGTGTATCCTCCCACTGCTCCCCGGGCTCTGTACCACGTAGGGGATGAGATGAGAAACACAGTTTCTCACCAGTCGGTATTTTCTAGAACAGTGCTATTAAAAGACTGCTCCTGCACGCATGAAGCTGTAGGAACAGCTCTGGTCAGGGAAGCAATCTCCTCATTATTTAAATCCTTCCTGGCATTTGCTCATCAATTTATTTTCTTTTTCCCCATTTTTTTTTACTAAGCCATATTTGAGGATAGGCCCTTAAAAACACAAGTGTGTGTCACTCTTCAAATCCAGCACAACTTGTAATACTTGAGATCTTAGCCTAAAGGCTAATTAAGGCTCCTAGTTTCTGGGTTTAAAATGTAAAATGAAGAGGCAACTAATACATGTTATTCAAGTGCTTAAATTCAGCTGTGTGAACTAATGGCTAACTTTGGCATTCCTGGCTGCACACAGCCTGTATCCTTGTGTGGGAGCTTTTATTAATAAGCATCTTATTTTTGCATACTTCCAGTTCAGCTCCTGAGACACTGACTGCTGCTGCTAACAAACCAGCCTGGAAGGAGCTGATGCAGAGAATTTAACTTCCATTTAACTGGCTTCTGGGCTGTTGTCAAACCAGGGGTATCAAATCCCCTCCAGCTGTTCACTCAGGGATAACTGCGAGGATGGGGAGGTAAGACGCAGTATAAAGAGGATAATGAATCTGGTTGCAGAAGAACACATATGGCAAGCAAAGCCCTAACCTGAGGCATGGCAGAGGGACTTTGTGCTGCTGCTTTCAGCCTCCACATCGCACATGTTGCAGAGGATAGCAGTACATTCTGCCAGCAAACACACAGGCAGCAGGGTCCCAGCTGGCCACCTCCATCCTCCCACCCCACCGAAGCAGCACACAGCCTCATAACGTCTCTACATTCAAGATGCCACCTCAGCCCACTATTTACCCCCAGTGAGCAGCTCCCACAGCTTTCCCCTCCTCAACCTGGGAAACTCCCCACTGACACTGCTTAATGCTATACATTTCCAGGTGCTGAAGATACTGAAGCTTCAAGTGTAGGCAAGGTCCAAATATTCAGAAGAAGTACTGCTGTACAACAGGAGGTATTTCAAAGGAAAACCAGGGGAATGAATCACAGAATCATAGCATCAGCTAGGTTGGAAAAGACCATTAAGACCATTGAGCCCAAGTGTGAGTCAAGCCTACCACTAACCCATATCATTGAGGGCAAACTGATCTCCCCTCATCATCTCCAGTCACAGCCACCCCTGATCTGCCCCCTCACAGTGACCCACACTGTATAGCTGCCTCCCCTACCCCTCACGGCCACCCTTCATCTCCCCTCAACATCTGCCCCTCATGGCCACTGCTCACACCCCATAGCTGCCCCTCACTCCTTATTGAGGATAATCCAAAGGCTGGCCCTAGAGACAAGACTGAGAAGGACAAAATCCTTCAGGTCCAGACCTGAACCCCAGCCGGGGAACAGGCAATGACCGCAGAAGCTTCCCCCTCAGCAGACATGAAGTAGTTTCCAGCCACAGGCATTAACGAATGTGTAATACAGTGTCTGCTCATGTGGATTTTAAATGGCAGCATCCTGGAGGATGCTTACATCTGTGCTAGCTGAGGAGCACTTCTGACCGCTGGAAAACTGAAAATGCTTAAGTAACAATCCAAGACCATCATCTGCAACACAGGATGACTGCAGCTCGCCCAGATCAGCATTACTGAGAGCAGCCAGCCATAGCCTCTTAGTGTTTTCACAATGCAAATAGGGTTTGCTTAGAAGACAGAGGTCAGAAAAGTTGTGGCTTTCAGTGTTCTTACTGTGCGTGGAAGCGTGTTCCACCAGAGCTAAAACCATGTTACTTTTATGCTTGACAGCACCGAGGGAAATTGCATGCTCACAAGGACTTTCTTGAAGGACAAGAGATCAATCTATGGCAGGGCTAAGGATGCTGGACATACTTTTCCCTGTTGATAAGCTGCAAATACACAATTTCATAGGCAGAACTCAAAAGACAGGCTTATCCTATAGCTTTTATAAAGCATCCCTCGACACAATTCCAAGGATGACACCAAACTATTTGCATTGCATGGAGTATGTATATGAAAGAAAAAAAAAGCTGTTATTTACACATGCTGGTCAATGCTCCATGGATGCAGGTATCCATGCAGGATGTGCCTGCCTGCATGGATTCTCTGTTCTCTTTGGAGCCTGAACCTCATTTAGCACTACTTCACTATGACAGCAGCAGCTCTCCAGGTGCTGTACAATGTACATCAGGAGCATTATTACCCCTGTATGTATCCACAGGATGATGCTGCCAACCTCACTGTGTCCTTGGGTTTTTCTGTGGCATTATCTGACCATAATTGTACCTTAACTATTTTTACTCATAAACCTTGTATAGAGCACAAAAGAATCATATGAGTTATGCCTCTGCTTCATGTTTTAATATGAACCTTCACCCTCTCCTAGTTCTCCCAGCAAAGCCAGAGAGTGGAAAAAGAGCCTGAGATTTTAGGCAGTAATTCTGGTCTCATCCATATCAAGTTGACCCTGGAGTAATTCCACTCAAATCAAAAGAACTATATTCAGGCTACTGCTGAATGTGAATGACCAGTAAGCAAGCCTGCTTAAAGCTGCCTGGCAGGATGCTGCTGCCACAATTGCTAACAGGAAAGGAAAAGCACACCCAAGTTTTCACATTTAAGAAGGAGTGAACCTGTAAATCAGAAGCCAACTTCTATTTCCTGCCAGGTCTTTGGTTGAGAGCTACGCACAGGTGATGTGAAATCAAAGCCCATAAAATATGAACTCTCAATATCTCAATGCTTTTGAAAACACTATTGTAAATAAAGATGTGTTTTCACCCAGAAACAGGGCTAAAGAGCATTTTGGAGTCATACATCTGGCTTGGCACGCGTAACCACAGCACTACCCTTACCATTAAATGTCTACTCAGGTATTCCCAGCACAACCTCCTTAAATATGGAGTGAACAAGGGATAACACTTGCAAGTATTTTAACACATTTTCCACTTGGAATTATTTGCTGAGTGCTAGAGCTTGAAATCCAGGAAGATTTCTGTATCAACCTAATTGGGGTTCTTGGATTTACACTTCTATGTCAGCCTTTTTGCAGACAAAACCCCCTCTTTCTTTAGCCTTTTAGTGCTTGGGAGCGCTTGCAAAATCAAGGCTTCATACTCTGAAAAGCAGAGGATTTAAAGCAGGGATGCAGACAGGCATCATCAATCACCAGCAGGCAAACATTTGGGTAGAAAGGTGAAGTATTCTAATTTATTTCCTCAACCTGATTTCTGGCTTAAAGTCCCCTGAAGTGCTCATGAATATGAGATGCTTAAAGGCCCATAATTTCATTTTTGGAATATGAAGGGTTATTTAAGGGTGAATTATTCACAGGCCCCTTCCTACCTGCAGCGCACTCTTTAAGCCACAATTTTTCCTTGTCATCCTCAAAGCCACTTATGTTCCTAGAGCACTGCAGTAATTTGATGGTGCTGCCTTGTCCCTTCACAGCATTAAGGATAAGTAAAAAAGCAGAGAGTGTGACAAATATAACAACAGTTTACAAGCAGCTACACTGGCAATAAACAAACTGCAGCTTCTTATCGTGGTGCTCTCATACAATGGGTGCAATGGAAATTGTATTACCTGTTAGAGCTTAATGCAGTAAGAGGAGAGCTGAGAACACATCAGTAATTTCCAGGAACACTGCATTTGGGTAACTGCTGTGCCAGTGTAAAGCTACAAGTGAGGCCACTGAACCAAGGTCTTATTTAACAGAACCAGGCCACCCTGCACTGGGCTGGGATAAGTGTTGGACTGGGTGAGCTTAAAGGGCTTTTCCAGCCTGGTTGATTCCTTCCACTGGTGTCTTTGTTTCACAGCACCCCCAAAGAGCCAAAGGAAGGGTTAAGGCAGGAACTCCTGGAAGGACAGTGGGGTCTCAAGGCAGCCATCAGCCAACAGAAAACATTGGCAATGAACAACCTGCCCATCATGCTGGTGGCACGGCACATGAAATGCAGTTGTTACATGCAGGTTATCAAAAGGAAAAGGGCTACACAAGGTTGACCAGGTTTTGGTAAAAGAACTGTTTCATTTCTCGCCTGCCCAATCTGCTCCAGCACATACAGTCACAATAGCTACACAGAAAAATTACCACCAAAACAGTTCAATTGCAGATAGTTTGTGGGGAAGACTAAATTCATTTTAATTTGGGGGAAAAATAAGAGCCTGTGGTAATCTGCCATCAGGACCATTTGAAACAAAGGAAAACTGCCCCCAAGACACAAAATGACTTGAAGGATATCAATATTGAATTGATTTATTCTAAGTAAAAAAGTAGACAATTTGCTTATAGAGTCCCTGAAAGCACATTCTGGATGTCAAGAGTATATCTAGTGAGTCTGGGGAGGAAAAACTTTATTCCCTGCTTTCTGTGTAAATGAGAAGTGTGCTCACTGCACGCAGAGCCCAGTGAGTAGCTGAAAGCAGGGGTCTGTGTGAGCTGTGTGAGCATGGAGCGCCTCTGAAGCTAGAGCTAGCAAACCCTTTATCACCTACGCTGGAGAACACAGATTAGACATAGGCAAGCAGCTACATCAACACACACAATGGGCCAGCACTGTCAAGCACAGGGAGCTGGTTTCTGAGCCCTGCTCTGCTTTCCTGGGATGCAGTCTCAGGCCAGCAAGCAGCCACCCAAGGGGAAGGAGTCTGATCAGCACAAATCTGGGTAAGTTACCCACTGCTGTGGTAACCGAGATCAAATGGATGGGTCAGGCCAAGCTCCTTCATCTGTATGCTGAGGGCAGCGATAGCTGTTTGCTCTGCAGCTGCTCAGAGGAGGGTACATGCAAAGATTCCAGGCTGGATGCTCTCCTTGCCTTCCTGAGCAGCAGCTGACTGGGGCTGCTCACACTGTTCCTTTCCACTGGGATGGCTGCACTGGTGGAGCAGAGCAAGGAATGTGTCCATGACTGCAAAAACATTCTCTAAATAAAAACCCTTCCTCTTTTTATTACATCTTTAGCAGCATATTCCCTTTTCTAGAGGGAAATATACCTTCACAGCCACCAGCCCCTTTACATTGGAGAGGGACCAGAGGAAGGCCACAATAATGACCAGCGGGATGAAGCACCTCTCTGATAGAGCTGGGGCTGTTCAGCCTGGAGAAGAGAAGATTCTGGGGAGACCTTATTGCACCTTTCAGTTCTTAAAAGGGACCTCTAAGAAAGATGGGCAGAGACTTAAGCAGGGCCTGTTGTGACAGGACGAGGGCTGATGGGTTTAAACTAAAAGAGGGAGATTCAGGCTGGATGTGAGGAAAAACATCTTTATCATGAATGTGGTGAAACAGTGGCACAGGCTGCCCAGAGAGGTGCTGGATGCCCCATCCCTGGAGACATTGCAGGCCAGGCTGGATGTGGTTCTGAGTAACCTGATGAAGATGTCCCTGCTCATTGCAGGGGGCTGGAACTGGATGAGCTTTGAAGGAACCTTCCAATCCAAACTATTCTCTGCTTACAATAAACTATAACCAAGCAAACCAGCATTATTATGCCTTGCCAGAAAGTTAGTGCCTACATTTACACTGACTTACTTAACTAAATGCAGCTTAGAGATATAATTTTCCTATGTGCTTCCCTGGCCCACTAGAATTAGCAAGGAGCAGGATCTGATGCATGCCTACTGCACTCTCTGTCCCCTGCTACCCAATGTAATAAAAGCAGTGCTGCAAACTGCTTTAACAAGACTATTGACAGCACTAAGATACCCATCTTGCTCAAAACCAACACACATATGCACCTCTCCAGAGGAAACTGGTGACCCAGTTATGTACATCAGCTCTGCAGTGTTCAACTTGTTTCATGTCCCTTTGTCTGGGCATGCAATGAAGTGACACTTCAGTGATTCCCAGCCTTGATGGTGTTTGCTATTGATGTAAAGCAAGAACAGACTGGCTGAAGCCAGCTGTACAACCCCAGGCCAAGCGACACAGTGAAAGCCTGAGGGCAGAGAGGGCTGGGCTTGCTTGATGCCCTCACCACATGTCCAGGCCCTACATGGATGCTGGGGACATGAGGACACCAGCAGGCTCTCACTGCCCCAACCAGACCTAGCAGTGGCCTCCACATTGCATTTAACTGTATAAAAGCATACTGTTTACACTTACACTGGATGCACACTGTGCTCGGTCGTGATCTGACTTCCCAGCTCAGCCCTGCCGTGTCACCACTACCTTACCCAGCCCTGCCTGGCACCTTGGCTCACTCTAGTTGATGCCGATGGTGCCTCTGCCCCTTGCCCCTCTGCACGGGGTGCTGGTAGAGGAACCTTGGTGGCAGAGAGCAGGCTTCATTGCCAGCCACTGTGGGTTTTCTCCTCACGGGAGAGAACTATAACAAGAACTGGCTATGAAGCAGTCATTTCCATGTGTAAATGGGATAGCACAAAGGAAGAGATGAGAACACATTTCCATATGTACAGTCCCTGCTAAACAACCATCTCTGCAAACCTCTCCATGGTGCATGCGCCTTCTTTACAGCATCGGCCGCACACCAGAATGATTAATTCATCTGAGCACTATCACATCAGATCAGAGGATACCACGGAAGAGACCTGGAGCTGGCTGGTTCTCTTGCAAAGCTCACAGTTCACACGCAATGGTGTGACCACACACATTAGTCATATTGAGGCTTAATGAACGCTGCACCTCAAGCGGGCCCAGACCATGATCACACGTCTCTGTTTATAATCACTACAGGTCAAAGCACTTCCTTATATCCCCATTTTAAACTACATCACCAAGGTGGAGCAGTAACCTGCCTATAGTGGGCTGGCCAAGCAGCCCAAAGCCCAGCCATGGGACACTGGATAGAGCATGTGCTGGGAAGAGCAAGACATGAGGAACAGCTCTACAGGTGGTGAAGCAAAGGGGCTGTGCCTCTGTTAGCATCATTCCTCGTGTCACTGCTACTGTCAGTAAATGATCTGATTGGGCTATGTGGCTAATACTTTTAGCATGGCATAAGATATGTGAAAAATGTCTATTTTAAAATCTGAGGTGATAAAATATCAGATCAGATGCACTTAGATGGGTGTGATAAGACGGCAGAAGGAAAGCCAGCCATGGAAAACCACTGAGAACAGTAGCTGTGATTTTGCAGGGATGCAGTAAAACTATAAATCATGAATCTCAGGCTGGTTTGGGTTGGAAGGGACCTTAAAGCTCACCCAGCTCCACTCCCTGCCACAGACAGGGACCCCTTCCACTGGAGCAGCTGCTCCAAGCCCCTGTGTCCAACCTGGCCTTGAGCACTGCCAGGGATGGGGCAGCCACAGCTTCTCTGGGCACCCTGTGCCAGCGCCTCAGCACCCTCACAGGGAACAGCTTCTGCCTCAGAGCTCAGCTCAGTCTCCCCTCGGGCAGGTTCAAGCCATTCCCCTTGGCCTGTCCCTACATCCCTTGTCCCAAGCTCCTCTCCAGGTTTCCTGCAGCCCCTTTAGGCACTGGAGCTGCTCTGGGGTCTCCCCTTCAGGAGCCTTCTCTTGTCCAGGCTGCCCCAGCCCAGCTCTCTCAGCCTGGCTCCAGAGCAGAGCTGCTCCAGCCCTCGCAGCAGCTCCATGGCCTCCTCTGCACTCTCTCCAACAGCTCCACATCCCTCTTATGTTGAATGGGGATGAATGGGGTTAACTGGACTGGGAGGGGCTTCATTTTAGTTAAGCTTGCCAAAGCTAGAGGTTGGCTACCCTTGCTGGTGAAAGCGTATTGCCAAACGAAGATGTCAAGGTGTCTGCCATTTACCCTGATTATCTGGAGAATCTCCAAAAGGGAGCATGTCCGACCCTGCTGAAACAGGCTATTTTTCTCCTGGAGGCAGTATTGCTCTTGATCCTGGCAAGGAGATTAATGCCAGTTTCTTTGACAAAGAGCTTAGGACACATAACAAAGACAACAGAGGGCTCCTCTTCTCTCCCTCTATTTTCAGTTGGATCTTCTGCTGGTTCTACATGAATTATTTCTAAGGCTCAGTGCCTCCTGCTTGTGGAGGAAATGGAAGAGCTGCTCAAATATTTATGCACTGACTGCAGCTGATTTCTGCACAGGAAAATGGACGTTGAAAGAGAAAAGTGTCCATTTGTTTTACTGGTTCTTCACTCCGTTTGGGAATCTGGAATGCACAATCTGGCTGTCCAGCCATCACCTATCACCTCACTCACTGCTTTCAAACAATCCCTTTGATGGATACAAGCACACCCAGTATAGACTGTGAAAGTTCTACTCTTTGGATCAAATTTTCTGACACAGGTTTTAGCATCTTCCACGTCTACTCACACTGTACTCATCATATGGGCCCAGACTGCTCAGATGACCCTCTATTTCCCCTCTGAAGCATTATTTTGCATTGGGATTTGTCTCAGTGTTCCCTTTACTGCAGAATTGCAAGATGACTATGGGTAAAAGACCTTCCTCTGTCCTTTAGTGTTTCAGTGAGTACCGGACTCAAGAGAGTAGCTCAGCTGCAGTCACAGTCTGACGTAACAAAGAAGCCTGATTAAATAAGAGTAATCTAGCACTTGGCAGAATCCTACAGCCATTCAGAAAAGTCAAACACCATACTTAATGTCTTGATCAGAAACTCTGCCTGGGTCTTTGGCCTGCATTCCTGATGACCTTTAAATTGCACGTGAATACATTTCAATTACCAAAGCAGGAAAATTACCCTGACAGATGGACCAAGGTCATTACCAAGTTACTAACATCTCTACCTTTCCTTCTGCTGAAGCCCCTGTATCTTCTATGGCTTTAGAATAATAAGTTGTGTTCCATTCTTTAGAGTGATGAAGCATAATTTGTTTTAAATCCTAACCCAAAGTGCAACAGATGCTACAACTGTTGGGTGCAATACTTGAGAGGCTGCGGCACATCTCCATTTTGATTTGCTACTGGAGGCCTCAAAGCACAATAAATCAAAGTACAGAGAATGACAGAAGCAGAAGGGTCACTCAAATGAGTTGGCATCACTCTAGACAAAGGCTGACAAAATAAAGATCAAAGAGATCAAATGGATCTCCAGTAAGAAGGAAGAAATGGCAGAGAGAGGCTGAGAACCAAACAGGGAAACAGTGACAAAGCAAGAAGTCAAATGCACACACTTGAAAGAAATAAACTCTTCACTACATTAGAAGCCATATGAGGTTTCCTCAACTCATCAGTACTGATCTAAGAGTCCACTTAGAAAATGGGCAAAGAATGGGCTATATGTTATATTAGACAACAAACAGTCTCAATCAGGTATGTTATGAGAGAGTAAAACATTCAAGTTCTCCTTTTAAACCATGCCTGATTTTTAGGAGACAGGAAAAAATACTAAATAACAATGTTTTGGGGTTTAGGTTTTCAAATCAGGTGCTTATCCTTAACTCTTGCAAGTACAAGCAAACAAAGCTTGGATGTCAACCGAGACTTCCCCACTGCACACATGTGTGCCTCACAGGGACACTAGCTCCTCAACCTTGTGCCTTTGGTGCAGCCATGCATCCCGTACATGCAGCATGGATACCAGAGGTCATTTGGCAAAAGACACCCTCAAAAACAACCAGTTTGTAAACTGTGGGTACTACTAACTAACTGACCTTTACCTGACAACAACGGGGCCAGGGTTTCAAGCCTGATTATGTTTCAGACTCAAGACTTAAGTTAGCCTACAGTGAAGAGCTGTAAGTTTGGTACACACTGACCAGCAGCTTAATAATAGCTGCAATCTTACTAGTGCAGAAAAGTGGTATTGTCCTTCCTCCTGAAGATTTAAGTGGACTTAATCTTGCTTCTCAGTCTAGCTTAAGAGCACATTAAATACCCTGCTGTCAGTAGCCAACCTCTTTAATGAAGGCAGCAGTACAGAAAGCTGAATCGAATTATTAATTCAATTACTTCTACAGAACTCACAACATTCAGTCAAAAGCATCGAGTAAATATGAACACTTTCAAACAGAATAACCACTATTTTTGATGAGCACAGATCTAGTCCCACTATGCATTCACTTTGAATCAGCTATAAATTAACATGGAGGTAATTAATCTGTGTCATCTTTCAACACCCGTACCAATTTGGCACAGCACTAAGTGTAAAGAGAGTCTAGATGTAATTAACGTCAGTGACTCAAATGCTCTTCAAGTGTGTGTCCTTGCTAGGCACAGCACTGCCGTGGTCTCAGTTTCAACAGAATTGATGGGTCAGCACTTACAGTTGTAACAGAAGAACAGGAAGGTTCCTGTAGGCAAACCCTTACTGGTTTCTACACCAGAAATGAAACCGCAGCTATCTTATGGAACACCACAGGCAGTGTGAAGGGACAGAAAGTGCAAAGTATAAGCAGGACAAAGAATCCCACCCTTATTTTTTTCACACCCACCCTGAAGACTCAGCATTTCAGACATGACATCTGGGGGGGCAGTGGGTTTCCTGGTTTGGTTTGTCAGTAGCCGTACTCATAGTACTGCCTGCACATCATGTTATAGCAACGACAGCTATTGCATTTGCTGTGTTAGTAATTATATTGGGCTAGATTCCCAAAGGGAAAGACCCTTCACCCCAGGAAGCTTCTGCTGGAGGCTTGCACTGGAGCTGCCCTTGATGCTGGGCACAGCTTTCTGCCTCCTTTGGAAGCTGCTCCATGGCTCATTTCTGCATAAAAAGACAGGACTTTCTGTATCCTCACGGCTTGCACACTCCCTTGTAGCAGAATGGAAGAGAGAGATCCCTTTCCTGCTCCACAGACTATGTTTTGCTTCTATCCAGTAACTGTCTGAAGTAAATCAGACTTTCCAGCTGGCAGAAATTACACCAAACACTTCCTACAGATGCTTCCAGCTTGTGTTTAGCATTCCCGATGAGGGCAGATTTTCAAAGGAAGAAAATAAGGTCACAAATAAAGACAAGAGCATCACAAAGGACCCTTAACACATGGCAAACACATACACACGAGTCTTGTCTCACAAGGAAAGCTTTGCCATTTCCTCTAGACTGCCCAAGCAGGTAAATGCTGAGTCCCTCTCCTTGCTTCTCCTGCCTTCATCTCCTCCTTTCATCAGCAGTGCTATTACTTACAAAAGAAGCAGAGATAAAGCGTGTGTATTTGACTGTAATGCAGGAGCCAGCTTCACTGAGGGACACATCAGCAATGATTACTGCAGCGGAAAGAACACACCTCTGTGTTAGTGAGCCATCATGCCTTTTTAAACAAGGACTTGACCTTTCTAAACTTGGCATAGATCAAACTAATTGAGACATACTTAAATCCAGGACAAGCCCTTCTACAGACAATACAGGGGATTTTTCATGCATTGCTAGCACTGAAGACTTCACCTTCAGCTCAAGAAGCACAGAAACCAATGCACTGAAAGGATCTTCTAGTACTACTGTGTTTCTCCTTCGTGATCACTTCTGGCTCTTCCTTTTGTGCTACTGTTCACAAACCCCAAAGAAGATGGTATCTAAGCAAGGCTGAGAAAGCACATCATAGGGAGGAACAGATGCTGAACTACTATGGACTGACAGCAGGCATGAGAGCCAAGACAATGCCAGTTCTGCTACTGACTTGCTGTGTCTGTGCCTCTGTTCCCCTCTGTTATTTGTAAAGCAACTGGAATAAAACCACTCTCAAAACTGTTTAGGTAAAAAATACAGGACAACAAAAGGAGACACACCTGACTACTGCCATATTATCCTGGCAACCTACTGAAACCTTAAAGCTGCCCAAAGTAGATTCAAATGACATTAGGAGAAGAAACCATGATCTTTCTCTGCAGGAGGGGCAATGAGAAACACCGTGGGTTTCAGAAGATGGGGGTTTTGGGACATTTCTGAGCAACTCTGTACAATGTGTTGCCAATGCAACACAAGTGTTACCCCAATAAAGACAAGTGCTATTTATTTATTTAAATCAATGGCATCATGATATAGAATTTGCATCCTATCAAAGACATTAGCTCATACAGTGATGTGCACAGAGCTCCAAGACAGAGTCACCATCAATCAACATCAGGCTCATTGGAAAGGATGCCTTAGGAACAACAGAATGATCTTGCTGTTGCTAGGAGGTTAACTGCTCTTATTAAAGGCTACTACCAGACCTTAACCTTGGCTGCTGTGAGAGGATCTGTGGGGCCAGAGAAGGGCAATGGAGCTGGTGCAGGGCCTGGAGCACAAGAGAGATGGGGAATGGCTGAGGGAGCTGGGGGGTTCAGATGGAGAAGAGAAGGCTCAGGGGGGACCTGATGGCTCCCTCCAAGTGCCTGACAGGAGGATGGAGCCAGGAGGGGCTGGGCTCTGCTCCCAAGGAACAAGGGATGGGACAAGAGGAACCGGCCTCAAGCTGCACCAGGGCAGGTTTAGATGGAGCTGAGGAACAATTCCTGCCCCACAGGGTGCTCAGGCATTGGAACAGGCTGCCCAGGGCAGGGCTGCAGGCACACAGCATGGAGATGAGGCCTCAGTGCCATGGGGCAGAACTGCACTGAACAAAGCATGGATTTGTGTGCGATACCCTCTGGTACAATCCCTTCATGGTTATTCCCTCTTTGAAAAATGAGCCTCCATAGAAATCCCACACTAGCCCCAGACATATCTCTAGGAAGTCATTAGTCCTTGAGGAACCTGGCATCTTGAAGTTACTCTGCATCCCTCAGGGCTAACCTCTCCTAAGTGCAGTGGACCAGAGCTTAATTACTCTGGCTCTCACTCTAACTAGAGCTAGCCTCTGCCCCTTCCACTGAGAGGGAGCCATTAGTGATTTCCCCCCAAGCAGCACAGTTCATTAGATGCTGCTGTCAACTATAAAATAGCTTTTGTCTCTTTCAGATTGTTTTTGTTTTGCAGAATCACACAGAATAAAAGGCAATGTGCACTGAATGTGGGCTTCTGTGATGAAAGGCACGACTGCCACCGCACAGGTTGAAGCAGCTCAATAGCTGAAACCAGCAGCTTCCTGCAGAGAATTGATGTGACAAAACTTGGCCTCGTTTTGGAGGCAGGCTATAGATCTTCAGCCCTGCACGGAGCAGTGAGCGTATTGAACAGAGGCTGTGTCAAATTCAGCATGCAGCTTCCCCCATGTCTGCTTCTGTGAGATGGCCTCACTGCTTGGAGAGCAACACTTGGATGTGTTTTCTAAGGCTATGAAAGCATATGGGAAAGAAACCAGGCTGGCTGCAGTAAATATAAGGTTTAACATATCTGGGCTAAGCTCCCACTGGAATTTCCCTGTTACACTGCAAGGTACAGCTTCAAATCCTGTGGTCGCTGTAGAAAATGGGTTTCCCTCAGAAAAGAAGATCCAGACAATTAAATCTGATAGTGACAAAGTGCTGGGGGTTTTATCACCTACCATAAAGGAAACGGGACCAAGCAGCTGATGAGCTTTGGTGTATGGTGACAGCCGGTCCCAGCAGCTCAGCACAATCTGAAAGCACTCAATAATCTGGGGGACTTGGCTTGAAAGTACCTGAAATATTGAACCCTTGGAAAACAGCATTTGCTCGTGACAAAGGTATGTGAAATTCCCCTTGTAAGTTATTGAAGACCTTCACATCTGTGAATACATAGCAGGACCTCCTCTAACAATCTCATCTCCCCAAACTCTTCCCTACCTTCCCATCTGAGAACAGTAAATTTAATACCTCGATAAGTAGCAACACTTGGTATTAAATGTGTTCCTCTAGTAAAATAGTTGAAGATGGGAAAATACTCCAAACTTTTAATCTACTCAGTGAAAAAAGACACAATTTTGCACAGACACATTAAAATACTTGTGTAAAATGAAGCTGCTCAACAAATAGTTACCAGACTTCTGTGACAAGTGTTAGATCTCCTACTCTAACATGCATGAAAAGCATTTAGAAAACAGAAGGTGACACTTGTGTCTGCTCTGAATCTGTAAATGTCACTTGAACAGATTTTGCTGTAACTCCTCCATCTATCAACTTTTTCAGTGCAGCATTTGGTCACCAACTTATGTACCTGCATAATCATTCTGGGCATGGAAACTCTTCCACCCTTTCATCATCATTCCCACCGTTCAGCTCTAAAACCTGGCAAGCTCAGCTGTATGCTTTCTTGTATAGGGGGAAGGCTGCAGGGACCGCAGAGCTCAACAGTAGCCTGAATGTAAATACCAGAGGGTTTAACATGTGAATACAGGGGTGTGTAAAACAAGTCCCATCCAGGACAGACAAACACAACAGAGTGAAGCAGAAGGAAGTCCAAGTAAAGCAACACCCTGTAAAGGGGACACACTGTGGCAGGGATAGGAACAAATGAAGGTGGAACTGTCTACAGAGCAGATAGCCCAAGAGGAACAACTGTCTGCAAAGCAGGCCCATATAGCAAAGCTGTCATGTTGTAATCAATGAGAAAGACTGGTGCAAAGTAACACAGCACCAGAGTGGGAAAGCAGAAGAGCAAACACTGCTTTCCATATTGTGCAGACAGAAGTCTGCTCTGCTGACTCAGAGCTATGCAATAAATCCAGATATGCTGGAGCCTTACACTTATGACTGACAAATGCTTACATGTGATGCATTTATGAACTTACATATGGTAGGCTCGAGCACTGCAGAAAGCCAACCTGGAACTAGATGAGTCTCCAAGACAGATGCTACTTTTGGAGCTTTTTTTGCCTGTTCTTCCAAATAAAGTCATAGCCAAGTTTGCATCTGTCAAGCTGTGGGCACAGCATAGACATGTACCATAAGAAAATGGCATCCTCAAGAACAGAAACTGCTCATGTTTGGGTTTTTCTGTCGCTGAGCTGATGTTTTCATCAGACTGTCATTAACATCGTGCCAGGCTCTCTCCTGGATGGTAACAGTCAGCTCAGAGATGTGAAGACTGCATTTTGTTCCCTCCCTCTCCTCTGTCAACATACAGCTAACATGTAAGTGAACTGTAGTTAACATAAGTGAACTAGATTTCATCTGCTATTTTACTGGTCCCCTGCTGAAGCCCTGTAAGACATTTCTGCACCTATCTGTGCTTTCCCCATGTCTTTTTCACCGCTAATACTCAGTACCATCAGCAAAGTTGACCACCTAGCACAAGATGTGAGCAGCCAAGTCATATGTACCTCCCTAGCACCCAGCAGAGACTTCATCCCCAGAAGCAGAGAGAGATCAGGACAAACTCAAAATCATGTTTCCTTTATGGCCCAGCTTCTGGGGAAACCCAGTGGGTGTCTGCTCTGGGTTCATCTCTACTTGGACCAGTGTGCACAACCAGCAAGCACTGACAAGCAGGACAGAAGGATGCCACAGCATATACCAGCATTAAGGCTCTGTCCTGCAGTTCTGAAACAGTTTTAGATTGGAATCCATAAAGAAGTTAAATAAACTGAATGTATAAAAAAAAGCAGAACTGCCCCTGTTGACTTGAACAGGAATTCCTGAGCAAGAAAAGAGTGACTGTCAACTCCCATATGATGCAACCTGCAGCCTCTCTAGAGCTTGCATCAGTCACTGATTGGGAAACGGTAGTGGGGAAGATTGGCCAGCCCTGAAAAACCAACTACGCACTGTTAAGAGCCAGGTTTTCCCTTCACTTGGGATGCAAACCACACAACTCTGCTAAAAACAACAGCACCACACAGGTGTACTCCAATCTGCTCTTGGAATTCCCATGAAGACTTCCCACCCCCCATCTGCCCAATCTTCTTTCCACTTCAGCGGATCTCTGGAGGTGGCAGGAGCAATCATTGTCAGGCTCTCCTAACTGAGCACCTCCAGGAACCCAGGCAGAACTTAGAGATAGCTCTTGACGAAGAAAAAGAGGGTTTGTCCAGATTACCACAGATGTGCACAAAACAGCTGCTACCCAAGGTTGTTTGCCAACTTAATGCTGCACTAAGAAGGTAACAGTCAAAATGGAAACAGTATGTTCTATTCCTGACAAAAAGAGGTCATTTCTGTTGGTTCTGTGACTTCAGGGATGCCTTAGTTCAGCCTCCTCCTTGGATGGAGCCTGCAGGCTGGAAGGAAGAGCTCTTCCAGTTCCATGTATAGGAGGGTTTTTCCTCCATGTGATTGACAGGGTAAGTCCAGATAGTTCATTGCCACCCACAGCTGACAGTCACCTTCCCAACATCTTCTTTAATACTTAATTCTGCACTTCATCATTTTAAGCCAGGTCTGGGCAGCAGGACACAATGTGTGAAGAAGAGAAACCAGAAAGCTTAACAAAACCCAGCCTCCCCATGTCCCTGAGAGCTCTTAACCTGAAAGATTCTAAACCATAATGCCTGGCACTTAATTACAGCTCCACCATCAAAGTGCTTTACAGAGCCCATATATGCTGCAATGAAAGACTTGGGGAATATAAAATGATGGTGTCGGTAATCCCAGTTTAAATATGCCACACTGAGAGTGTTCCTCCAGCTTCCCTAGGTGCTTACTCCCTCCTGATCTCCCTGTAAACATCTTTCAGGCTCTGGAACTGATTGAGCAATTGTGTGTAAAACTTAGCATCACATGGATTTAGACACGACACACAGACAGACAAGGAGCACGTGTAACACATACATCCACTGGCAGAGAGCAGCCCTTTCCTACCACAAATGCAAGAGTTTTCTACTTGGAGCATGAGAATGAGAAAGCTCTGTCCAAACTGATGTTCAGTTCCTGTTTTCTTAGGAGATAAGCAGGAAGATTTTCTTTAAAGCAGCTAAAAGCTAGAAACACAATGTGACTCTAAACCCACTTTAGGTTCTTTATCTTCCTCTCCCTACTCACAAATGGAAACTGGCAGAGAGGGTAAGAGCTCGGTGCTAAGGACTCAGTAAGGGCCAGGCTTTCTGCAAGTCTCAGATATCCAAGGATGCTGACGGGTTCTTTGGTGCTATTGAATCTCAGTAAGCACCAAGTCTCCTACTGTCATTACATTATTATCTACTTGGGTAGGAAAACATGAAGTTTTGCACTAAGCATCACAAATCTCTCCTTTGGGTTTTTGCCTGTTTTTTAACGAAAAATGCAACAAAAAATAAAGTTGAAATTAATTCCGTCAAGTTTCTTTCTCACCTACTGCAAGCATCAAGTCAAGCAAGGATGTAGAAACTCTCTGTAATTAACTCACTTTGGGCTCAATTAAACCATTTTCTTTTCAAAACCAGTGAAAACTTGGTGACTTAATGACCACTAGATCTAACAGCACTACAGGAACATTCATGTTTCACAGAGATCTCTCTTTGAACTTCACACTCTTCACCCCAAGCAGAGCCCACTTCCCACTCATTGCTAGTACATGCCTTTGAGACACTTCTGCCTACCTCTGTCCTCTGTTCTCCTTCCTGCTGCTGTGTCCTCCCTCCTGCTAAGGCTGCTGTGTGCCTGCACCTCCCCATCTTCACCCAGGTGATTGTCAGTCACATAAACCAAGATTCCAGCAGCCTGTGCTACTGAGATGTAGCATTTCCTATGACTTTCAAGGGGCTGCCCTAGGCCTGACTTTTCTGTACTCTGCCTACATATACAGCTATGGTGCCAAATCACTACTGCTACTGTGGCAATGCAGGAGCAATACTAAATCCATTGAAAAACTCATGGATGGGCTTCACAGCTCCATCCAGCTCTCCTTTAAAAAAGAAATGAGGCCTCAATGCAGTCCTTACCCTATTTTGTACTAAGAAACTTCTCCATCAAACTGGTTCTGCCACAGAACAAACAATATATAAATTCACAATCTACTGTTACAGTTCCCCACTCTTCAATTAAATCCATTCATTTAACAGGACACCCTCCATTTTCTGCTAAATGTCCTTAAAAAAGTAATGCAACAAACCCACTGGAAACCAAAGTCAAAATCTATGTATTGAGAAAGGCCACGTGGTTTTAATTGTACCAAGGAACAATGACTCAGTTGAATCACTGCATCAGAAGGTTGGGTTAAAGGAACAGGAATGAACTCCAGCATCCTGCAGAAAAGCTGTACAATTTAAACCTGTGCAGCTTGTCAGCACTGCACAGCAGATTCTGATACTCCCCTACAGCATCCCTGAAAACAATCAGTCCATTTCCCAATGTAACACTATTCACATTTACAGCTTTAAAATACTAGAAGCTTTTCAGAGAGTTAACCCCCACTTCTGAAACTTCCTTTGCCAAGGATAAGCAGCATAAAAGAAATTAATTGCCTCATCTTCCTTCCCATATTCTGAAAAGCACTTAAATCAAGATTTGCCTTAATTTTTAATGCATCTTTTCCATTCCTCATTTCAAGAAAGAGTAACAAAGCTCCGAGTGTTGATACTAAGTGAAAGCTTCATTTGCGTCACACAGTCTCTTATGAGCTGCATGGGTAATCTTTCTACATTTCTATATTCAGATCAGGAGCAATGTCCAAGCATTGTTTTAACCTTGAAGCTATGCAGAATCAAAAAGCTTGTGTCCTCTTTCCAGTGGTAAAAGGCATCTCCTACCCTTGTGAGATTACAAGGTGCTAAACAGTAAAAATCCCACCATTTTTAACATCTCATGTCTGCCCATTGCTACCTTAGAATGGTGAAATGGTTTTAAGCAGGTAAAAACAAGATGATCTCAAAACCAGGAAGATAAACAACCCCTCCTTTCACTGTAAGATCTCTGGCATGAGGAGAAATAACATTGAAATGATGTAAGTAATAATGTAATGAAGGGATTAGAAGGTGGTTACAATACGCACAGCACTCAGACACATTTACCTACTTGCTCATAATAACAATATTAGATGATTAAAAACTTCTGCCTTTTTTGTGTGACTGCTCAAGTTTTACACAACAGCTGAAGCTTTTTCAGATAATCATTTCAAGGAGAAGTCCTGTTTCTATACGATAAAGAGCAACCTGCTTATCCCTCTTCTAGGAGGTGATAGGAGATATTCCTTATTCAGTTACGGAAGAGAAGTGTGTTGTTTAGTGTATTTAAAACTCATGATTAGATTTTCATTTAAGAGCCCAAGAACTGGGATGCAGGACTCAGACACCCAGGACTCAGACACCCATCACTTTTAAGAACATTGCTTCAAGACAGTTTCAATCACACTGAGTAAAGGCTATTTTCTCCAGTAACAAGGGGCCCTCCACAATCAATGCTTATCACCTATTTGTTTGACCCAATTAATACAATTCAATGCAGTGTCTGCCTGAAAGGCATGTGAAGGAAGTGCAGCTGGAAAGCTGAAGCTCAGCAGTTCACTTCCAAAAGCCTGAGGTCCTGTCAGACAGAAGGCCTGATGCAATTCTGGAGGATGCTGTTTATAATACACAGAGGCAACCAATAAATATTACTGCAGCCAGTCAATTGTGTGACTGTAATATCAAACCTCATAGGATACTGGTAGTTACATTGCCTCACTGAGCAGAAATTATGTGGATTTGAAAGGATTATAAAAGGATAAATTATCCCAGCTGTTTGCATTCTCTTAAGGCACTTCCATTAAAGTATTTGCTGGAGGCAGTGTTGTCCTGATGCTTCATTTTCACAGATGCTTTACAGCCATGTAGAGCAGCACAGCTCTTATGGAGTGGATGTTGTTAATATGGGGCAGCAAATACAGACAATGGAGACTTTCATTAACACCGTTAGAAATGACCTAGTGAGCAGGACAGGAACAGGTCCTGACATAGGTCCTGATGCTCCGCTCTTCAGCACTAGCACACAAAAGCAGGAAAAAGGGCAACACCATGCGATGCCATATACACCTGCATTTCCTCCTTTACACCATTCTTTAGATAAAACTGTGTTCTCAATTTCTATCAGATTTTTAACAAACCCCCAAAGCAGCAGCTGGATCCAGACCTTTTCTTTCTTTCTTTCTTTCTCTATGAGCTTTTGCAAAACTCATGGCAATCTACCAACCATTTTTGTAGGGAATAAGCTAAGGATGCTCTGCAGTTCTCAAAGGAAAAGTCTACCTGGTATGAACCAGCAATACCTGGAATGAAATCTCATCACAAATAGTAGCTGAAAGTACAGAAATGAGATGCTTTCCCATCAGTGCAGAAAGCCTCTGTCAGCTGAGTCTGAAACAGGTGAGCATGTGCGTGCACTGCACCTCTTGGATAGACAAACAGCGTTTCCATCTCCAAATCAGATACTGCACCTTATTTGCCTAACAGCAAAATCATCCAAGTATTATGTACACCTGCGAGTGGAGATTCTCTTTTAAACCTGAATACCTACATATACTCTGATAGACAAGAGCATTTACCCATGTTTACTGGTTTAAACCATGCCCACCCACCCTGAAGAGTGAGTCTTCATTTTCCTTCTCTGATAAGACACTATATTCTAAAGGGAGAACGGTACCAAAAATATTTGTCTATTTACTACATTAAGGAAAACAATATGCTCAAGCACACAAGAGCAGGGTGAAGTGGAGGATGAAAGAGCCCCCTCCATCTCAGTTTATATCTTTTGCTATATTAACCACATTCATTACCTATTCAATGGGATTTTAATGAACACCAGACCAAGAGAAATAACTTCAATTACTCTAATTAGTCTTCCTTCAAAACCACATATAAAAATGACAAACAGGAATGATAACACTGATTCCCACACACTTGCCTCTTAGTCCTCAATGGGTGTGGGTTTCTCTTTCTCTCTGTTTCCTTTCACTTCTATTTGTATGAAATCTGCAGCAGGGAACAAACTGGCCCCAAAAGAACCATCCTTCTTCCATATCACTGTCAGGACTATGCTATTCTGGTAAAGCCAACACATTCATTAGTGAACTGGCAACTCAGTCTTCAACTATGGCTCATGTTCACCTGCTGGCAAGTGAATGAATTAGTACATAGACATTTACTGGGGAACATCTGCTTTTAACTGGGACACTTCTTATGGTCAAAACCCCAGGATGAAACCAGGAAGACAGCACTGAAGACTCTTCCTCTCCACAGCTGTGTATTTCCAATCTTTTCTGTGATAATTGTAATTTTCTTGTGTATAAATACACCATGTTTTGAGGAAATGGATCTCATTATTAAATAAAAATACATCATGTGGGTTTTTCTTTTTAAATGTCCTACTTCTGAATATCCTGCCTGGATGCCTGTGGGAGGAGCAGGTCAAGGAAGCTGTTCAGCATCCTTTGCTGAGCTATTCTAATGAGGAAGGCAGCAGTCAATGCAATGCTGTTGCCTTAACACACCAACACTGCCTTTGCTGCATCAAAAAGAGGTCTTAGCTACAGTCTGCAGTGTGCTGCTTTCTGGTAAAGAAAAACTGTACCTTGATGCCAGTTCACACCATGGTGCTGATGAGTGCCCTGGTTCATCAGAGGGGCCTGGAGGGCAGCTAAGGGCTGCAGCAGAGCCAGCAGACCCCTGAAACACTCCCTAGTGAGTGCCCACAGCTCCTCTGCTGTGAGAGTCATGCCTGGCAGCCTGGCAGCATTCCTAGGTTCTTTGTTCAAAAGCCTGATCCCTTCATGGCCACTTTGCTCTCCAGCAGGCACAGACAGCTCTGGCTGCTGCTGAGTCACCCTGAGACAGGCTGCAGCATGCACTGATGGACACATGCTGCTCGGGGTCTTCCCTTCATCTGCTGCACATGCACAGCATGACTTACTGACCAGGTCATGGCCTGCTTTGGGGCATTTTGATGCCATTGTTAAGCTGACTCTGCATTTGGAGCTCGGGACACTGCTGCCTCTGAGAAGCGTTACTGCTTCCTATTTTAATTACAGATTGGTATGCAGACAGCAACAAAAGAACACATCCGTCTGCCAGGAAATTAGCAAAGGGAGGAGAATAAGATATAAGAATCAGAAAGAGTGCACTGAGCTTCAAACCTGCTGAAATCCTTTCTCATCCAGTGATCATTTAATACAGGTAAAAAATCATCCAGCTACTCATGCTAGAGCTGAAGGCACACAGGGGAAACATCAGCATTGCAAAGTATGAGAAAATAAGAAATCAGTTATAGGCAGATATATTTATATTGCACTATATGCCTGTAACTGTACCAATATCTAATCTTGTGTCTTCTACAGAGCTATGAGAAGGTGGTACCTCTTGTTACAGATAGACTATAACCAGCTGAAAAGCACTGAATTGCTTGTCAGTGGTTAGAGGCAAAGACTGATGAAGAGCCACACTTGGAAGAGGGACCATAGGTGACCTGCTGGTTCTGCAGCCTCCTGTCTCCATCCAGGACTTCTAATGCTTTAGAATCCTGACCAACTTCTCTCCCTCTGAAGAACCTGATGCTGAACTTGCAGGAAGAAATGTTCAAACTTAACATGCACAAGGATGTTGCAATAGAAGCCCACGAAACATCCTGGATTCAACACAAGGTATTTCTATCATTGTAGCTGGCTGAGAACCTTTCTGACCCAAATATAGTGTCTATTTAAACCTACGGTAAATGCATCTCCCTGCACCCTATCTGACAGGTAAAGAAAACTACCTGGGTTTTGGCTGGTTTTATCCCACATTATGACTGGAAAGATTTTGGAGACCGTTATCTGTCCTGCTCTGGTTTCCAAGACTTTGCTGGATTAGGACAAGTGCAATACAGAATGCTGGCCAAAGATTGCCCATTTGAATTGAAAGAGTGCCCACTGCCTATCAGGAGGAGGAAAATTCAGGGCTGTTACCTCCAGCCTTATGCTACCCTGAAAAGTCCAGATAACTGGTACAAATCTGGCTGTCAGATCCAGGCCAAAGCATTTGCTGTTGCAGCAAAGGTGGCTCCAAGAAGCCAAGCAGTCAGTACTTGCCAAAGCAGAGAGAATGAAGTGTTGCAACTGTCCTACCTGACTGATCATGCAGCTCTTTCAAAGCTGTTTCTCACCCACTTCTCTTACATCAAGCCCTGATAGAGAAGCTTTCGCAGTGCATGTTTCCATCAAGGGTATAAATAAATGTGATAAGCTTTTACAAGCAACCTGTTAGCACTGAACTAAGAAGTGCCTCTTCAAAGAACTAAACTGCTCAAATGGGAGAACTTAATTCCTACTCGGTGATGTTGACGACACTGTATCCCCAGCAGAAAAGCTCGGGAGCAAGAATTCCTCACACAGGACTGAGAATCCTTCAAGCTCTTTTACATGGCTCTAGCAGCATAAAGAAAAAGAATAATTACACACAGAAGCTTTACAATTGGTACAGAGCACTGCAGTTTTCACAGGTCTTTCACATTTAGAGACCTTTAGATGAGCCCTCTATATTCAGTGGGGACAAGATTGGGAGCTGCAGTGCAGTGGCAAGGGCAGAGGAACAAGGAAATGCACTAACTCACAGTTTTACTTTGTTTCTAGAAAGTGAGGCTGCCTCCCTGCATGGTGTGATTATTGACTGTATAAGCAATCACCTAAGTGCGCACTGAGCTGAGCTCTAATGAACAGGAGGATACCAACACCTTAGACACCTGCTGATACCAGCCCACTGTTGAAGTACAGGCATGGTGTTGCAATCCAGACGCATGCAGGTGTGTGCACGATCAATGTGCTCATCACCTGAAGCTTTTCTTGTTCCTGTCTTGAGGACGCACTTTGAGCACCTTAAATAGAAGAGCTGACCTTAAGAGAAAACTAGAGCAGAAACTGCTATGAAAGAGCCACACGGACACTAAAGCTTCCTGTGCAGCACTGTTACTCACAGCCAGCTGCTATGATGAGCATCAGCACTCTCATCAGCTCGTGAGTCAGCAGCACCTGCTCCCATCACCTTCCTGCAGGATACATCAGCAGCATCATGCTCAGCAGCCCTCCTCAGCATCCAGCTGTCTGTGGTAGGACCCAGCCCTCAGGATATGTACTGCATGTCAGCCAGTACTCCCTGCTAAATATAAGCACGTCTTTTACTACTGCCTATAGGATTCATCTTGCATACATGAAGGAGACACTGAACACCTCACTAGAGCATCATGTCTAAACACAATCAGATATGAGCAGAATTAGGGTTTTCTGGTTTTAAGTATGTAATACCTCAATCTCTGTATAGTCCTTAAGTGTTAAGTGCATCTCTACAAAGGTACACACACGGAAAGCACATACAACTGCTATTCAATTCAAAAGGGGCCTTGGAAATCATCTAGCACCAAAAGACCCATCAGTACCTTTGGATATCTGACCCCTTCAGAAAGTCTGTCCCTTATTGAATCCTTTAGCACTGAGCTCTTGCACTCTCTGCCAGTCTCACGAGGGTGGTGAAACCTGGCACAGGCTGCCCACAGAGGTACTGGATGCTCCATCCCAGGCCAAGCTGGACATGGTTCTGGGCAACCTGATCTAGGGGAAGATGTCCCTGCTCATTGCAGGGGGTTGGACTAGAGGAGCTTTGAAGGTCCCTTCCAACCCAAACCAGTCTGATTCTGTAACAAGGTCTCATCTGAACCAACAGCACAGACGATCAGCAAAAGCATTTGCACTGTACTGTGTATGTACTGCTTAACTGGCAAAATTCAAAGCTGGGTAACAGGATGCGTTAGACCAGAATGAGAATCTGATTTCCATCTGTGGCTCCACTCCAGCCTCGACAGCAAACACAAGACAAATCATTCACCTCCCTGTCGAGCCTATTGAAAGCAGAACTTTTCTGTAGGAGCACAGAAAACCAGGAAGTCCCTGTAAGCAACACCTGCAGGAAGGTAATGGCTTGGAGACTCTCAGCCTTTCAGAGCAATAAAGGTGATGGCCAGAGCCCACCTCCAGTAAGCAGTTTTTGCAGTCTCCTGAAATGACCAATCTAAAACTCACAAAGTATTTTTGGCAAAGCAGAACTTGCAGGTTGTATTTGTCACAACAGAACCACCCGAACACAGAAACCCACCTGCTCTTCACATAGCACCAGGAACCAGCTAAAAAATGGCGTATTTGGGAAAGAGAGACCTTAACACTGGCACGTAGCGAAGAACACATTTCTCCTATGGTCTCTGCAAGTCCACTTGAGTGTTCCTGATTTGATTACTCCTACTTATTTTCCTTCTTGAGCTAGAGATCAACTCCAGGATGCAGACAAAAAGGAACAGTAATGCTCAACTTCTGCCTGGAGCTGTCAGAATCCAAAACTGTGGATTAAAGCTGCATAAAAATGTCAGCTTTTCATTGAACCCAGAGACTGTTTTCAACCTTCAGACTTGTTGAAAACCACCTGAAACACAACTGGGCTGCAGGCAAAGACCAAGAAATCAGAATTATGATAGAAAACACAAAGAGAACAAAGCTCTAAAAGTGTTCTTGAGGCATGAACATGTTCTTTGTGATCAGACCTCCCGTGTTTGAATACTCACATTTGGCAATGCTGAGAAGGTCCAAGTGACACCAGGTCACAGTCCAGTCTAAAATGAGTTTCCCTTAATCTGTGGCCAAATCAGTTCTTTTATGACACCTTCCCTTTAAAATTTAATAGTGTTTATTCAGGTAAGGAGGTAGCTGGGGACTGCCTCAGTCATCTGAAATAATCCCTGCAGTTGTAGCCTTTGTTTTGAATCACCACTGAAAACGCATGGTACCTACTTCATACCATCAATACAAGAGGAAAAAGGAGAGGCTGCTCTTCAGGAAAACCAGGCAGTACATTGACCAGGCAAAGCACTCACCAAACAACAGCAGAAGGGGAACTGTGCAATTCTGGTTTACATCACATCAAGTTTCCAGTTGAATTTCTCATTACCTACAATTTATTCAAACTTGGCCTTCACTGGATTTAATAAACTATGATGTTCCCTTCTGCCCTTTAACAGAACCACATGGCAAGAAATAGTAACAGAGTTAATGAAGGACAGCATGAAAATAGTACTAGGCAAGCTGACAACCTCATCTGTACATCATGATACACCTACTTTTCCCCCCAATGCCTCATTTTGCTCAATTAGAGAACTTGGAGATGTGCTGAACTTTATTGGAAAGCCATTGTCAAATACTGTAAGATATGAAGTTTGGCTCACTAATGCAGTTTGCATCCAGAAATCAAATGCTGAGGAAGCAAGGGTTCCACAGGGGCAGCTGCTACAGCTTCCTAAGCCTAAGCTGTGCTAAGTGCCATGGCCACCAGCCCAGCACTGCTGCCAAATGTCTGCCACTACTGATTGTAACTACCGCAAATAGGGACCCATCACTGCAGAGGAATACTACAAAGCACAGCCTTATTTTACCTAATGAAAGACTCTTGTCACTCAACAGCAGTGTGAGCAGAATCCCACTGATTTCCAGGTAGTAAACCCAGCACCAAACCTCCTGTAGCTCCTACTCTTTCTCTCAGAACAGATTTACTAGTGAGGTGCTGCACTGAAGTCCCCTATTCCTTGCTTTTTATCAGCTGTGTAATTTGGGTTCAATATCCCCTGACTCTAAGCACACAAACGCAGCATTCCCAGCAATTACTTACAACAGTACACACTGTTTTTCCTCAGCTCCTTCTTTTATGGGACACCAGGAATACTTACGTGCTCTGCACCTTCCACCATGCCCCCATTTCTCTCCTTACCCTCAGCACCTGACTTACTATGAGCATCAGGAGCTGGCACTGCCTATCACAACAGTGTAACAGACCTGCATTTAGCTCATCCCATGTCTCACAACTTCTTACAACTACTTCAGCCTTTACAGCAAGTCTGCACAAGGCCAGGACATAAACCAAAGGTAGGAGGGGGGCTACAGGGGTGGATTCTGTGAGAAGCTTTCCCTTTGACAGACCCAGCCCTGGCCAAGGCTGAGCCAGCTGGCAATGATGGCAGGGCCTTTGGGATAACATACCTGGGACATGGAGAAAACACCTTGCACAACTGCAGCCAGAGAGGAGTGAGAATATGGGAGAGAAACAGCTCTGCAGGCACCAGGGTCAGTGCAGAAGGAGGGGAGAAGGTTCTGCAGCAGATATTTCCCTGCAGCCCATGGTGCAGCCTATTGGGATGCAGCTGTGTCCCACAGCCCATGGAGGTTAATGGGGGAGCAGATTTCCACCTGTAGCACAGGGAGAACCCCACACCAGAGCAGGCAGATGCCTGAAAGAGGCTGTAATCCTATGGGAAGCCCATAGTGGAGCAGCTTTGCTGCAGGAGCTGTGACCCTGCAGGGACTCAGGCTGGAGCATCCTGTTCCTTAAGGATGCACCCCATGGAAAGCACCCAGGCTGGAGCAGTTTGAGAACTGCAGCCCATGGGAAGGACTCATGTTGAAGTTCATGCAGGAGCTGTCTCCTGTGGAGGAGATGGAGGATTCAGGAGTGAAGTTGAGCCTGGGAAGAAGGGAGGGGTGGGGGGAAGGTGTGTTAAGATTTGGTTCATTTCTCATTCCCCTGCTGTGGTTTGCTCGGTAACAATTTAATGTCCCCCAGTGGGGTCTGTTCTGCCTGTGCTGGTAACTGGTGAGTGTCTCTCCCTGTCCTTGCCTTGACCCACAGCCTTTTGGTGTATTTGCTCTGCTCTATCTGGCTGACAGTGACAGAGCAGCGTTGGGGGGCACCTGATGCCCAGCCAGGGCCAACCCACCACAGTGAATGGCTTGTTTGCTTCCCTAGAAGCCTGCCTGCACAACAAGCCCCAGGAGTACACACCAATGCTGATCAATACCCATCAATGAAATGGTCATTTCATTAGCCATGGAGGCAGCCTCTCCCACTGTGAGCCAGGTGGATGCCACCAAGAGCTGCTTTAAATTTCATCCCATAACTTGATGCATCATTGGCAGACAAAGGATGACAAAGCTAGGTAAATTGTGTTCATTCTGTCACTGATTTTACCATTAGGAAAATAAGGCACCTTGGGAAATACAACATTTCCTCAAGTTCTCCTTTTTCACAGGTGAAATTTAAGTCAAAACTGAAAAGGTTTTGTAGCCTACAAAGCCATACAACTTGCTATTTCCATTATCACTGCATTGGCTTTGAGCCTGACACTGACTCAGCCCACACCATGGCTGAAGCTACAGCCATAAAACCAGCAGCTGAACACACTCTGCTTCCCTGCTCCCATCTTCCTAAGTACCAGGCTCAGGAGCCACAGCCATAACTCTTTTAAGGTCTATGGCTGACCTGTCATTTAGATACGTGCTCCAAGCAAAGAGGATCAGAGAATAAAAACCTGGGGGGTTGGGGAGACACGTGGGCAAGCAGCCATTTACAGAACTAAGTTAAGATCCAAAACTGAAGCTGAGCAATTAAACCTTAAAGAAGCTGCCACTGATCAGAATCAATCTGTGCAGTCAGAAGACTGAAGAAACACATTTTCATATCAGGCTAATCGGAGGTGACAAAGAAGAGGAACCTGCTTGGAAAGAGCTCCTGGAACAGGTCACATCTGACGGCCACAAGAGAAAGCCCAGAAGCAATAACAGTGCTTTACTGAGGGGCATGGGCATGCCCAGGAAAGCTCAGCAACACAAGCCTCAGGTGAACCCTTGTTCCAGAGATCCCTCAGTCTCTGCTGACCCCTCAGGAGCTGTGCCCTGGTTATGTGCTTGTTGCTGTTTCAGTCCTGTTCTGGAGTCAGGAGACCTGAGGTCTGTGTGGTGATTTTCTGCAGACAAAAATCACATCCTTCTATGCCTGACAATGCAATACAGGAGAAAATACACTATTGTACCACAGTAACAGTGGGTACAGATGAACCCGGACTGGTGCACGGTTAATGCTGATGGTGGTTGTAAAAACTGGCAGAGAAGGATAACAGAAGAAAGGTAAAGGAAAATGAAATAAAGAAAGAAGAGGAGGAAGGAGCCGCAGGATGAGCAGGTAAGGACATAGCAAATCAGAAGTTCTGGGGCCAGGGTATGAGAAAATGGATGTGCAAAGGGAGAAGTGAGAACGGAAATAGAAAAGGAAACAAAAAAAAATCCCCAAAATTAAATAACCAAAAGAGCAGGTATTTGGGTCAGAAGAAAGAGGAACCCTGACCTGTGTGTCAGCATCCTTGCGGTACCTCAGATATTAAGAGTTTTGGGTTGGATGCCTCTGCATCCTGTTTGCACTGTTTTGTTGTATTAGTTAAGACAAAGCTAACCCTCTGTATTGCTCCCTTTTGAAACGAGAAGCAACTTTTGGAAGTGTGGAACAGAACAGCAGAAGAGAGAGAAGCCTTTTATCTGCCACACTCAGCCGCAAGCCTCCCCAGAGAACAACCCCATTGCATTGTGACAGCAGCTCAAGTAAACCTGAAAGCTAAACTGGAATCTCAGGAACCAAAAAGCTCCCACAGTACCAGACAGCATGAAGGCATAGGAGTATGAGAAGCAAGTTGGAGCTTTTCCAGCCTGCTGACTCTTTCAGACTGTTACACAGAGTGGTTCTGCAACAACAGTTCTTCACCTGTGATTCATGTGAAATAGATCTGACCCTGAGTCAGTGGTGCTTATCCAATTGGTGCTGGATATTCCTGGCACAGGGCATTAGGGCGAATTGAGAAAACCATAATGAAAAACTAATCCTTACAAAAGGAAATACACACTCTGGAAGTGAACCCTCTCATTGCCTCTGCGTACAGCACTTGGATTTGCGTCAGAGTGACATGGTCTGCCTGAACCGGATTCCTCTCTGCTCAAAAGTGCTATCCAACAGCCCCAGCCTGGAGTAACCTCTTCTCTTCATGAAGCACATTGCATGGATGTGCTGCTGTGGTCTAGGGCTATGGACAAACTTAGGTCAGAAGGGACCTCTAGAGGTCATCTGCTCCACATGCCAGCAGCACCAGCTGAGCTTGCTTCTCCACAGCCTCTCTGGCCAGTCTGTTCCAGTGTTTAAGTACCTTGTTTCTGAACCATTTCCCACCATTTTGAATGAGATACTCCTCTGTTGCACTCATGACTCTTACCTCTTGTGCTGCTACCACACAACACTAAGATGACACCCTCAGTGCTGACTGGTCTGCTCCGGCCACACAGCTACTGGCTGATGGAGACAGGCATTGCCCACCAGGCTGTGTGCAGGAAGCACAAGGACAGCATGCCCAGCAGCACTGCAGCACAATTAAACACCTATTCACTTTGAGTTTGGCTGTAAGCCATAAGAAGCTTAATTACATTAGCCCAAATAAGCCATTCAGCACAACCTTTCCAGGAGCCAGCCGACAAACACACCCTTGAATGCAAACTCATCCCTTCAGTATTAGTTCTGGATAGGAATTAAGGAGAGTTACAAATATTTCAGCTCTTACAAATGTCAGTCTGAAATGGCAGCTCTCTAAATGGCCACTGGGATTTTGCCACAATTTCATGGCCATCCTTGACCTCAGCACTAATCCAAAGCTCTTGTGATGCAGTTCTGAGTCATCACTACTTTTGAGAGGTTGAAAATCTCCATTCCTTCCAGCAGCAACTAATTGTTTATTAATTCCACTACAGAAGATGCTGTGAGGGATTTGCAGTAATTAATAGAAGCTCATTTGCTTTCTGCCCTGAACTATCACTCCTCAACATGAACCAACAAAGCACTGCCTGGCCCCCAAGCGCCAGAGCTGTACATATGAAGCTGTGCTCCCTTCTCCCTGCTCCTTGGGAAAGCTGTGGGCTTTGTGCAAGATGGTAACGTAAACCAATTCTTCCCCTGCTCTCAAAGAACCCAAGGCAATTGCATCCATCAACTCTCCATCCATCACCTTCCTGTCATATTTCAATTCATTTCTGTCACTCTTTGTGAGAGGCAAGGTGTGTAAATGCAGCTCACAATCATGAGCCCTAGCGATTATTTATAACTGCAATCCACTCCATCACTAATCCTTTGCAATGCTTGTTTCTGGATTCATTTACCTCTGCAATAAAGCTAAGATATTCACAGAACTGCTGCATCTGCAGGGCCTTCTTTACTCTGTACTGGTAGATAACATGAGCAGAGAGATATATGGGGAAAGCACCCTGTAAATCAGAAAGTCTCAATCAGCTCAGCTTGCTCTTTTAGGCATGCAGACAGCATCCATCCCTACCACTCATCAGATACTGCATTACTCAGATGCACTCATGACTTGTAAGACAAGAAACAGTCAAAAGAAGCTGTTTTCTGTGCTTGACCTGTCCAACAGACACATCCTTGCTAACATACCCAAATGCTGCTCCATCAGCATAAGCCCTGAGTTTCCAAAGAGCTAGATGCTTGCTAGGGTGCCAAATGAGTTGATCCCCCTTCCAAATCACAAACCAGTCTTTCCTCAAGGATGAAAAGGTGGCTGCAGAGGGGTTAGGCTCATTTTAATGGAGAGCAGCTGTAAGTTCTGGCATGTCTAGTTAGCAGAAGAATGCTGCAAATATTTAGATAACAAAACCTCTGTGATGACAAAGGTAAGAGTGATAAGCAGCTATGATTTAAACCAAACTAATTATATCAGATAAATCTATTCTCTTTCTGAATAAAGAACATATAAATTCACTAAATCTGCTCATGAGAAAAACAGTGGGATGGAATGCAGCTGCAGAAATGTCAAACTATCCTCACAAGGTTATACTTCAAACAACAGAAACTTAGAGGAAGAATTCCTAAGTGTCCTTAAAGAACTATAATTGGTTATTGTAGGTCAAAACTATACCAAATAGTGGGATGGTGATGAGAGCACAAGGAGAGTGGATTTTGCCTCTTCAATTTCGCCATTAAGCAAAGAAAATAAAGGGCAGGCACCCCAAAATTCAGATACTAATACAATATTCTAGTGGGAGGTGTCCCTGCCCATGGCAGGGATTTGGAATCTTAAGGGCCTTCCCAACCCAGACCAGTGTGGGCTTCCACGATTCAGGAGCAACCCTAACATGGACAATGACCACACTGGCACACAAAGTTGCAAAACTGATTTCTACTTCTTTTAAGATATGGAATGAAATCTTGTTCTTCAACACAGTTTCACTTCAGCTTCAGTTCAATTTAGTCTATGCATTTTAATCTGAACAGCCAAACAGGTACCTAATTGCTTTTAAATGGTCTCACAATAACTGTTGTCTGCTTTAGAAGTAAAAATAAAGGAAAAAAAAACCCCAAACCCAACAAAAATTGCAACAAAACAACCACAGGATATTATTTTTGCTATGAACTTCCAGCCTATGTTTTGAGAGCAATACAGACTGGACTGCAATAGGAAGAGAGAGTGAAAGCATGGCCTCAATGAATGACTTCAACGTATGTGCTCTTGTGTACAGTCTTTGCTTAACATGCATTTAGCATAAGGACCAACCTCATTTTTCCATCCCCTAGCAAGTTCTTCTTTCTACACTACAAGGGAAAACAGTACCCAAAGATGAAACCACAGCTGCTGGGGAGCAGTTTCAATGCCTTATTAAGGGTTCTACTGCCGACTGTCTACATGCCAGACAGATGTGCCACAGGTACAAACTAGGTAAAAACCCCAAATCCTTTGTAATTGTTTTTATGTTAAACACACATTCTGAATGATTGTATGCTGGCAACTCTGGGGGAAACCCCACAAAACCCCCAAACAAACTGTCTGCATTACCATGGGCATCTATTTGTGGTGTAGCTATAGGGCTCCTTCTGTATTGCTCCAACAGTCAGAACAGAACTCTGCTTTACAAGAAGAACATACCTGCCCTCTGTATGGAGTGACAAAGACAACCAAATTTCTAATGGAATCTATTTTAAAGCATGCTTTTTAGCAGGAGGAAC
The DNA here is from genome assembly GCF_012275295.1 of Melopsittacus undulatus. Lineage (NCBI taxonomy): Eukaryota > Metazoa > Chordata > Aves > Psittaciformes > Psittaculidae > Melopsittacus > Melopsittacus undulatus. The sequence continues at coordinate 116,843,035 of NC_047529.1, forward strand.
ACACTCAAGAATCCCCACAAACTGTCCCTCACCTGCCCCTCATTCACATCTACATTGTCAAGTGATCTTTTTCACTTGCCATGACCAGGTTGACTACGATGTACCACTTTTGTGTGTCCTTCAATGTGACAGGATACCAAACTCTTTGTTCAGATATAAACCTTTACGTCATGTCTACAGCAAGCTGCTTTTTCTTTCTGTCAAGGGGAAAACGCCACGTTATTAGAGCTAGATTAAAAGAATTCAGAGCTCAGCTGGCAGAAAAGCAGTTTATATTTATGATCTGGAGGCCAAACACTGTCTGTGCTTCACCTGAAATATAACAAAGAATGGAGAGCTGTCTGCTGAGTAGCACTGATGAGTAGTCTATTCTCTAGTAAATCTAGACTGTCCTCAGTTTGGACTTGTGTCATTACATTTCTACACAGATGGGATGTAAAGAACCACTGAAATTAAAACCATTGCAACAGAAGGCTTATTTTAAGAAGCAGAAATTGGTATCATGACAAATTAAGAGATGAAGGCAGAAAACTAATTACTTTCCTAAAGGAAGATGAAATCCTCAGGCATGCCCATAACATTTCACTTCAGTTATGTGGGGGTAGCAAGCAGCACAGTGACTTCACCACTGGCCACTGCTCCATGCGATATCGAAAGGACCGATAAGGCAGGAGGTCAGACTACCAGAACACAAGCAAACACAGAAACCACACAATGTAAAAAGCAAGGCCAGCACACCCAATTCAAGCAGAGTTACATGCAAGAAGGTTTCTTCAGGGTATCTCAGCAAACACATTGAGCATTTTAAACACTCCTTTTCTCTGACAAGTTGAGCATTACAAAGATTTTCAGACAACACTGAAGGCAAACTTGTCCCTGACTTGAGCACAGGGGTTATCTCAGACACTTGATCAACCCTTCAAAGCTGCTGGGCATAAATTAGTGCATGACCTCGTGAGATTTCCCTCTGTTTCAATAGAATTCCAGGTTGGAAAGGACCTCAAGGAGCATTCACTCAAACCTTTCCTGGCAAAGCATAACTTAGAGCAGATGCCCCAACACTCTGTCCAGCCCAATCCTACAAGTGTCCATCATTGGGGAACCCACCATTTCCCTGGGGACATTATTCCAGTGGCTCATTGCTCTCATCGTGAACAATTTTCCTCTTGTGTCCAATGGGAATCTCCTCCCCAGGATTAACTTGTGCCCATCACCCCTTGTCTTTTCCATGGGTCTCCATCTTTTTCGTAGCCACCCTTTAAATACTGCAATATGGTGACAAGGTCTCCCCTGAGCCTTCTGGTCTCCAGGCTGAATAGTCTCAGCTCTCTCACCCTTTCCTCACACAGCTTCCCAGTCCTTGGATCATCTTTGTGGCCCTTCTCTGGACTCTTATTAGTCAGTCCATATCTCTTTTGTACAGCAGGGACCACAACTGAATGCAGTATATTCCAGGTGTGGCCTGACAAGTGCTGCATGGCAGTTTAGTTTAAGATTTTGTGTATTTCCAAACACAAACAGATCCAAATATATCTATTTGGATCATAGTTACATCAGTGCTGATATTCAATGCCTAATTTTACCTAATCAAAAATCTAGCTTAATATCAGTCTAATTATGTTTTCAGCTCATTTTGGTTAAGCAAATGCAGTAATGACCATGTGAGCATTCCTACCCTAGCCCAGTAAAAGCAATGCCAACAATGGCATAGGCAAACCTGTTCCTAATCTGTTCAGGCTAATCTGAAGTACTCAGTCGGCCTCTCTTTACAACAGCTCTGGGACTGTGATTAAAGCTTCTTCAAAACAAAGTACTTGACTACACTCATAAAATAAACCAGGTTTATCTCCATTACCTGAAATTAGCCTGTGGTACAACGATGCTAGGCAAGCATTTTACCCTTCCTCAGTTAATGGGAGGACAGTTGTATTGAAACCAGTTCTGTGTGGGTAGAGATATCAACCCTGAAATGACCCCACTGTAACTGGGCCAGACCATACCACTGCAATTTTAATCACACACAAACACTGTCTTTTTGCAGCATCACTACATTACCTAACCTGAGCATGTGGGCAGGCTGGAAAGCAGGCAGTGAGAATTACAAGGACCTGAAGGAAACATAAAAGAAAGACTGATGGAAAGACACATGAAAAAAATAATGGAGGGATGCAGTCAAATCTGTAAAAGGCCACCTACAACCACAGGGAAATAATCTGCCCTATTGGCTTGCAGGAGCAGGGAAGACGAGCTCCTTGTGTCAGAAAGGATGCTAGGATGTGCAGGCTCCAGCAGCCTGAAGAGCAGCCTGGAAGCACAATGCTGGGAGGGTTGTGGGAGTACCTTGTACGAGTACCAGCTTCAAGTTAGCTAGGAAAGGGATGTGCATGCTGCTTTGGGCAGCAGGTAGCAAATACATTTGTTTGAAGGTCCTGCCAAGGCCTATTTAGCCAGCTCCACATAGAGAGAGCACATGCAGTTTTAACCATCTACTCAATGCATGCTTTCAGTTACACTTTCTGGTTTGTGATGGAGTATCTGCACTCAGTTCACTTCTCCCTCTCCTTACCTGACACACTCATGTACAACAAGGAGGAAAAGAACACATTTAATCTGCAGTGTCACAGACTGGTAAATATGTACCCAGTGAACTGAACCTCTTGGTTCAGTGTTTTACAGATATTTTCAGTTATTAATGCAGCATAGTTTCATATAACAATATTGTCATCAGCATTACAACACCAAGCCAGTGAATAAAGGAAACCAAATCACTAAACCTCACAGGTATAGGCTTCCAGAAGACTTTCAATAAGGGGATTTTAAGAAGGTACTGAAGAACCCTAAGCAGTCCAGCAGAAAACCACCATATTTTGAAACTAGAGAGAACTGTCCAGAGCCTGAATGCAAAGAGGGAAGAGCAATTCCTGTCTGTGAGAACTACCAAGCTGCAGGCCTTGAAGATTTCACATTGGTGCTGTTTGGTTTAATGAAGTTATCAGCTTCTTCCTGGAGCCAGTGAAGGACTAAAGAAGATCTGGTAGTTCTTGCACCATGGGGAAACCTACTCAGGGCCCTGCAGGAATAGAGTGAATGATGAAACCTATCCAGTGCTCCACAGAGTTAAAAACGTCTGAGGATGTTGTTTGCAGCTCCTGTAATATCTATAGATATTTGGTAACACCTTTGTGAATGTAATTCATGATACTGAAATCTCCTTTTGTTCTTCTGAAATCCCATTACTGATTTACTTCCTCCTGCATACATTATCCAAAACAATAACGCTAGTGGTGCCAAATGCAGCATTTCATCCATCATTTGTATGCTATTCAGTCTCCTCAGGCACTTGTCTGCTCTCCAGTGTCCTCAGATCTCCTATTCTCCTATATCAAGACATGCTCAGGGTGATACTGGGATCCGGAGGGGGATGACCCACAAACCCCATAACATCCTCTGTGGTCACTCATCTGTGACAATGACTGAAGAGCACTATTACAGTGATAGACCACCCATCACACATCCTCTAGCCCCGAGTGAATTCCGGTATCTTTCAATGACCACCAGGAAAAACCCAAACTGTCACAAGGAGCAAGCTGACAAAGAATGTACAGAAATAAAAGTAGTCACAAAACTAGTCAAGCATTTCATTCTTCCCTGGAAAACACTAAGAGAAATGATTTTAAAGGATTAAAATATGAACAAAGCAACAAAATAAGGGCACTGTGCCTGCTTTCATGCCTTGCAAGCACACTGTCTGCTAAGCACAAAGCCTCACTCATGTCTTGTGGTACTGCAGTAAAATCTAAGTGATGATGAAGTCAAAGTTGTGTGTGTTTTCCTGGAGCCAGCTGTGCTAATAATGATGATAACAAAAGCTGACCCCACTAGTTGTTGGTTTGTTGAGGGAACTGGGGAAAGCACATTGTTATACATATTGAAAGGGATTAAACTATGATGTATTCCCTCAACACATCAACTATCAAGAGAGAGCTGCCAGCAAAGCCAATCAGAACAACAGCCACAATGACTGAAGAAGAACAAGGAATCCTTTTAAACCTCAGAGGAGAGGGGGTCAACAAGAATTCAGGCAGGATCAGAACAGCACTTCCTTGGATGTATTGGTATGCCAATCATTTCACAGGTTTTGAACTTCACCAGAAGCTCTGACCTCTGCTGCTGCTGCAGAGGCAGGTTCATACCTAACCCTTTGCACAGCATTTCCATAATGAAATGGCCCTAACTCCACAGTTTGTACAATGCTGAGGTCAGTTACCTTGCTCGGGTTATCCCTGGCAACTGTGTTAGTGCCAGGCTAAAGAGACCACCCGTGAGGTGTGAATCTGCACTCTGCTTCTGCAGATGAACAGTGCTGGTCCACATTCAATTTCTAAGTAGGTGCAACTAACTCATTCAGTACAATGTGCTCTTTCAGTGAGGTGCCGATCCCACTGGTATCTTGCACTGCACGGTACATCATCTGTGTACCTTGTGCTACTTGCGGCAGGACTATCTGATTCAAAAACCAGCCCAGGAAAAGGAACTGGACACTAGTTTTTCTCCAAGAAAAGAAAGAAAACCTATGAAAGCCATGGAGAAATCTGCAAAGACAGAGTATGCATCATAAAAAGGTTTATTTTGCATGAATTTGCAGCAAAGAAATGTTTAGGCCAGACCTTTTTCTTCGGCTGGATGTGCCTTGCTTCCTAGTCATTGCCTTTTAATCTCCACTGGAGCTTAAAAAGGAGCAGAGAATAGAGCTCCATTCCTTCAGAGCAGCAGTCTAAGGAATACTAATTAGCTTTTGTCTTTTATTGTTCTCAGGCTTTAGTTGTACTTAAGCCAAAATATCTAACTCCTCTATCAATAGCAGAAGAGTGCAGAGATCAAACAATGACTGTAGTTCCATGAGAGAAAATAAATCCTGCTCTTCCAGGAAGGTGTAATGTTACATACTGCCCTATCCCTGGAGAAGGGAAGCTGCATGGAGACCTCAGAGCAGCATCTGAAGGGGGCTACAAGGATGAAGATGCCCAGAGCTGCCCCAGGCCTGCCAAAAGAGAAGCACCAGGGCCATGTTTAGACAACCATGCCCCCCCCCCCCCAGCTTGTACTGCTCAGGCTGAGGTGTGCACTGGCTCTCCCTGTAACTAAAGCTTGTGCTGCCCTGCTCTCCCCAGACCAGGGCTGTTCCTTACTCATTCCTTCCCCGAGCATCTGGCAGTAGGTGCTGGCATGACACAGTATACCACAAAAGACAGACCTCTGAGTATGCTAAGCCTGGCCAATGTACTAAAGCTCTGCCACAATGCTGAAACAATATCTGCACTTCTGGAAAGCCTTCCAAGGGTCTTTAACCACAGATACCCAAATCAGTCCCATCTAACTCACAAATACTGCTCTCTCTGCTTCTCCTGCACGCTCAGCCCAGAAAAATGAAGACAGACCCTCACTATTCAGCATGTAACACCTCCACTGGGAGAACAGCCATTCCCAGTGTTATCGCATGGCTGGTCTACAGCAAGATATTAATTACAGACTTCAAGCTGTAACCATCACGTTTTCATGGAAGGAGGATTCAGTGAATAGGACTCATTATTCCCAAATTCATCATCTACTTGTGCATCTTCATATGCAACACTGGCCAGCTCACACCTGGAGGGCTGTATTAGCTGTGCAAAACACTGCTTACACACAACAGTGAGAACTAGGAGCGCTTTTGGCAGGTGGACAAAGGAAAAAGGGGTGCTAAGAGAGGAACCTGCACCCAGAATTAGGAGTCAGATTAGGAGTCAGGGACAACGATGGGCTTTCCCCTGAGGGTTTTGGTTATCCTTCTTTTGGCTCCATATAAACTCACAGAGGCACTTCCCTTTCTGCAGACATGCAGATCTATGATACCTGATGAAGCTTTAACCAATCTGTGTCAGGAACTGCTGGAAAAGAGAATCTCATTGTGCCAGGACATCTTTAGTAAGGCTAGGAATGAGATCAGCTAGGGTGAGATTGCCTTAGCTTCTGGAAGCAATATCTAATCTGCCACACAAATTCTCCTTCTGGCACACCTGGGGTGTGACAAGAGCTGAATGTCTAACCATTTTCATAGCTTGTATGCCATAGCTGTGGTCTCAAATGGCCAAACTATTGACTGGGGAAGGAGTTCAGTCTCCAAGCTAGAACAGTCTGCATATCCACCCTGATACTGCTGAGCTTCTGCAGCAGTATCCAAACTCTTCCTCTCAGTTTATACACCGGCAGCATGGAAAAACCTATCAGATAGTACAAACTCCCAGTTGCTCCCGACCTGGAAAGAACTGGGACTAAAGCTAAGGTGAAAAACTGGACGCATCATTAGCAATTCTTGAGCTTTTCAACTATTTCATTTTCCACCTTTGGCAGACTGACTGTTTGGGTAGGAATGAGCAAATTGTCTCCCGTTTTGATACTGAAATGAATGATGCCCATATCTCGAAGACTATCCCATTCCATACAGATATATTCATTTCTGATTTGCTACACTGAACATGTAGCCGAATGTATCAAACATTCTCAGCTATATGTGCCAGAACATGCCAGAACAAGGACACTGTTTTAAGCATCTAAAATCAAAGGTAATAGCAAGTGGGGCAACCTGAAGATCCTCTGACAAGCTGGTTTTTAACTATTTACATACAACCTATTTGTTAAATACAAGATGCCTTCACTGTATCAGTAACAGGGGCTGGCAAAGCGTTACAGTCACAAGATTCAAGCTGAAAACATTTTCAGTTAGTTGCAAACTATTCCTCATTTTGGGGCTGCAAATTAACCTGCAGGTAATGGGACAACACACTTATACTTCTCTTTCAACGTCAAGAACTACTAAAGAAGATATTTTTCCTTCTGAACAATACAACTACTTCAACTACCACCTTACTACTGTTTCTAAGGAGACAAACAACCCTCTCCCACAACAGTACTCCTCACAAACACCAGGATGTGAGAGGTTTTGTCTAATCCAGATGTGATATAAATCTTTATTCAGACATAAAATGGGAGAATTTTTATGGTTAGCTTGTATTATAATCAAAGTCACTCTTCTCCCACAGTTGCTTCAAAGCCTAAGGTAGAATTTGCAGAAGGATTATTCTATCTGATAGAAGGCTTACCTAGGGCTCTAATAAGAACTAGGTGGAAAAGGGCAGAAGTAACAGAAGTCTAAAGTCCAATGTCATTATATGGTTAGAAGCACAGATGCTAACAATACAGAAACCCTATCATGTTACTCATCAGTTTTCACACGTAAGCTGCAAAAATAAGGAAGTAGCTTTAAACAACAACAACAAATCAAAATAACAACAGAAATTATTAACAACAAAGCCTGTTTTCTGCTGAAGACACTTAAATCCTGGCGTGCTGCTCTGTAGCTACAAACCATTCACACCATTTCCTGCTCACTGGTAGAATGGGCAGGAATACACAGCTCTGGCAGCCTGACAGGGATTTGTGGAGAGCATCTCAACAACTGTGAGAAATAAACCGGATCTTGCTAAAACTAGGAGGGCTAAGGCATGTGTAGTAAGCTTTTAAGTTAACCTACCAAGAGGGAAAATCCAGTAGCTAGGGAGACAGTCACAGCTAGGGAGACACCACTGGCTCTCAGTACCTTATTATTTCTACATTCCCTAATATAAGGGAGAAAAGGGATAGACAAAATGGAGCACAATTTAAGAAATAAAACCCACCCCAATATTGGGATCCTGTTAGTTTCTTGGAAGAAATGTTCTCAAGGAATTTCCCTGCCATGAAGTTTAAAACTCTTTCACTACAGAATGTACAGTAAGCATCAGGTGTCATTTTTAACAGTAACTGGGAACGTTCACTATGATCTCTGACTTTACAACTAGATTTCAGACATTAATGGTCTAGTGTGAGGTGTTCTTGTTCATGGCAGGGGGATGAAAGGGGATGATCTTCAGGTCCTTTCCAACCCAAACCTGCCTGTGACTCTATGATTCTGTATTTCCTGCATTCAGTATCTCAGCTACAGTCTGTTACCTACACACACACTTACATGCACCACAGCTCCAGGATTATTGAAGTTCAGCCTGGGAACTGTGCCACTGAGCTCCCGATCTGGTCTCACAGGGCTTAGGCAGACCTGGACCATGCACTTCAAAGCCATGTATTCAGTGGTCCTCAAGAGCCACCCTCACAACAGCACTAGAGAACACCACACGTGTACCTGAAGTACAGCCCCTGCGGAGGCATAGCTGAAGGGTTATGAGGTACTCACAGGTCCCTCTCCATTTTCAGGGAAAGACAGTGCCCAAAGAGATAAGAAAGAAGCAGCAGAGCCACATGCTCCCCATGCTCATCCATCCTATACAGGTACAGCACTAACCAGCAAGGTTACCAAAGGAGTTGTCTAATACTGAGCATAATACCCCAGCTGTTTAGGAAGGAGACACACATCTGTGCTCATGGGGCTTCCTTAGGCACACGAGGGCTACGTTTGCTGCACCACATGGTGCCATTTCTCATAGCATTTGATCAAGCCCACATAAAAGCAGGACTGTCAGCATTTATGAAGTGCAAGTTTATCACTTTCATCAAATATGGTACAGGTTTTGCTTTCCCTCTCATAAAAAGCCCAAGCCCCAAGCTCTATCCAAAGCCCCAACAGTCAAGACAATGAGACAGTAATCAGTGAGGGTTTTGCAGGATCCTTGTACTTTTAGTTTCCCTATTCCTTAAAGCAGTGGGTATTTAAGGATGGTTGAAGTAAATTCATTTGAATATACAAAGAACGATACTGTAATAGTCTGAGACATCTGTCTTTGCTTGTAAACCTAGAACAGAATCATAGACAAAACAGCCTGAGTGTAAAAACGTTGCCTACTTACACAGCAGAACTGTGCTGTAGCAGACGAAAACTTCCTCTGTCAAGCCTTCTCAGGGAGAAAAAGAAGCTCTCAACTGCTTTTCACCCCTGCTGCACAGGCTTAGGAGAGGATCAGCCTCCTCTGCAGCCCAGGCACCTCCACAACAGAACTGTTAAGACCAGCTCTAACCCTGTTGCTATAGATGCAAGAGTCACAATGAGCACAGCCTGAATCTCCCATCTCCAGCTGACAGGCAGGGTTGGCATTTAAAAGGGTCTTTTCTCCCCTCTCAGCTGAGAGTCTTTGCTCCAGCAGGCTCCGAGTGGCAGTGATTGTGGAACCCCACAATGCTGCTTTCACATCACTTCGCAGGAAATAAACAGCTTACAAAGTTGTGCTGCGAGTCTGGATGATTGCAAAGCTAAATACAGCTGCTGTTACATGGCTAAGCTCATTTGGGAACTCAATGAGCATCTGAAACAAGAGTCAGGACTAGTCCAAAGCTGCAGACAGATGAAAGGAGCTGACAGAAGGAAGAAGCAGGATTCAGTGATGAGAAAGCAGCTACAGGATTCCTGGGAAATTCTGAATAAGGGAAAAGCAGAAAATTGCATCATTTTTCAAACTTTTCTCGATGGGTGCAAGTCTCAGCTGAAACTGTGGCTCTTACTGAGCATTAAATACATGCCACCCATCCATGAGTTCACAGATGTATAGATCTCCCAATAAGCACAGTGACACAGTAAGCATAAAACAGCAATACAAGTATTTTATACCAGGTTAAGTGACTGGGAGTTGCTGTGAGACTTTTGCTGTGTATGGTAAATCCACAGGGGAATGGGACCGTGAAACTGTGAGTGTCCTCTGCCCTCCTGAGGTTCTTGGCAAGAACCAGCAAATGCAACAGCAGTGAAGAGGAACAGCCATGGTCAGTGTGGGTGATTGCACTTCTTCCTCTGCAAGATATGGCCAGAATTATATCTCTCCCCTCAACACTCAGGACAAGTTGGACCTGGAGTGGAAAAGAAACCTAATGGTCCTCAACAATTACTCTTGCTGATAATGCAGAATCACAGCATCAACCAGGTTGGAAAAGCCCTTTAAGCTCACCCAGTCCAACCATTCCCAGCCCTGCCAAGGCCACCACTGCCCCATGGCACTGAGGCCTCGTCTCCACGGGGTGTGAACCCTTGCAGGGCCGGTGCCTGCAGCTCTGTTCCAATGCCTGAGCACCCTGTGGGGCAGGAATTGTTCCTCAGCTCCATAGAAAGGACAGATGTGGCATAACCGCAGCCACACTCCCATCTTCCAGGGCTGCTTCTGGAAGCAACAACGCGGCTCCTTCTGGCAGCTGTCAGCCCCAGTCCCTGCAGGTAATCTACAACTCATGGAGGGAATGAGGAGCACTGTTGCTCTCTTGTTAGCAATTCCCAGAGAAACCATTAAAGAAAACATGGTTCCAAGGATATTCCTACACGGCCTTTTCATGTGTCTGTTGTTGTATATTGTGTGCATAAAGAACCCAAACAAGAAAGACATTTTAGAGGTGTTACAAGAGTAATTCTTTAAGAGTTCTCCTGTGAATTTGGAAACCATTCCCACCCTCCTACTTCTCTGCTGAGCTCTGCTATAGGAATTACAACCTGAATTACAGCTGACGAGTTGTCAGGAGGTCACAGCAATTTTAAGCTCTGAGGAAAAAGCAGTTTTGTTTTCTATGTTCACACTAGGCTTAATACATCAAGACTCCACTGATCCAAACTGCTTCAGGCTCTGACAGACTGTGCTAGCTCAGCACCTTCTTATCTGCTACATTGGCAGAACATGCACATTCAGCTGCATCATTCATTTGAGCTGCCACACTACCACCTGAGTACCAGCAAGGTTACAGCTGTAAGATGGACTTGGCCAACCCACTCCACCAACTGCTCATTGTACCATCCTACACTTCATTGGCATCATTAGAACCCCAGAACCAACAGTGTTGGAGGGGCCCTGTGGAGATCATCCAGTCCATACATGCAGTCACAGCACAGACTCCCCTGCATCTCTCTACTTGCACATGCTGTATGTAAAATGAAGTCTTTAACAGGGTATATGAGATGTGACTGCAACCGTATTAATCCTGGCAGATGTGTCTGCACATGCTCTGGGACTTTCTAGACAGAAGCATCTTTCTGCATTGACATGATTACAGGATCAGGTCCTAAGACTATAAGAACAAATAGTAAACTTCAGATTCAATAGCAACAGCTGCATCTAAACAGCAATGCTCCCACAGTTTTCACACAGAATGGAACCTCAAACCGAAGTGATCCAAGAGAAAATGGCAGAATATGCTTTATGGTTTTAGCTCTAAAGAAACCCCCTAAACATGTGAATATTTATTTTACACAGCTCTCATCCTTTGGGAGGTGAAAGGGGAAATAAAGAAATCACTGACTCCTTATTACTACAGACCAAAATCCATTTCTGTTGGTGTTTTGCCAGTTCACTTCCCAATGAACTGCACCCACCAAGCAAGGTCACATAAATGATTGTAAACACACGTTTCCTTTGTGCACAAGGAGGAATGAATCATGTGGGGGAATGTGACATCTTCAGTACTATTCTTGCCACTCTGCAGTATTTCTCTCAATTACGCAGCCCATCAAGATAGCATTCACAAATGTATCATTGGGAAAAAATGACCTTAAGGAAGTTTCTGCATAACAGCAGCAAGTGGGATTCCTCAGTGAGAGTGAAGATCTGGAGGAACAGGGACACTGGAAGACCGCATCCCAGCTACTCTCCCCCAGAAGCTTCCAAACCAAAGCAAGGGCCATCTGCAAACACAAACACTAACTCTGAAGTGTCAGCCACAGAAGTAACTCTCCTCTTTCTTTCAGCTGCAAAGAAATCTGAACAAAGGCTTTGCAAGAGATGCATAGAGAGGACAGCAAAGCATCCCACAGCCACCGGGATGCCCCAGCTGACAGCTCTTGTGGCCTCCTTTGACACCTTTCACTGCATGATCCATTCCTGCACCTTAGCCCCTTCCATAGGTAGGAATTTACAGGTATTGCTGTTACCAATCTCAGAAGCTGCTGAAGTGCAACATGGCTCCTGATCAGTGTTCCTGATCTTGTTGAAGATGTCCCTGCTCATTGCAGGGGGTTGAACTAGAGGAGCTTTGAAGGTCCCTTCCAACCCAAACCATTAGATAGATGATTTTAATATCGTTGTACATGACCTGGCAACATCAGGTAATTAAAATTCCAATAATAATAATAATAATTCCAATAATAATTATAGAACTTAATAAGTTCTAACTACTTTGCTCTCTTTTTGTTAGCTTCCTTCAGCCCTTAATACGTGTTAAATCTGTTACCCAAACTAACTAGCAATATTCAGACAGTTTCTGAAGGGAGATATGCTGTTGTATGAACTGCTGATGCAGCTGAAAGGTTTTTCCTGCTATTACTGAAGCACATGAGGCATGTGATCAGGAACATATCTAAGCACTAACACACAAGTGATTTTTTGCAGAGAAAGGACCTAATTTTACTTCTTCAAAAATCAAGGGAAAAACCTAAGAAGATAACAGCAGTCCAGGAGGATGCTTTGAAGGATCCTGATACTCTTTCAATTCCAATTCATTCACTACTTGATTTAAAATGAAACAAGAAAGGATTCCATGAATAATCTTCAATACTGTGATATACTGTAATTAGCAAACAGCATTGTTAAATTAACATGATGCCAAAAGGTTTTGTTTGGCTGTCTCTGCAAAAGCATGCCAAAGATTCTACATTTATGCATGTTACATGAAACCCGTTACACTAAACCCCTTGGTTCACTCAAACCTCTGAATCTTGTATGCCATTATCATGGAAATTCCCACTTGCAAATCAATGTCTCAGATGCCCCATGAAGCACAATCTAAGCTAGGGCTGCACAGCTGCGAAGAAGTCCAAAGGCCAAATTGCCTCCATAAAGAAGGTCAGGTAATTACCTAGTAGTGATGAGAAAACCTTTTCCCTATAAATTAACCAAATAAAGGAGTTCTGATCAGCATAAAACCCAATTTTGCTTCAAAGCAATCTGAAAGGGAAAACTGGAGGCAAAATAAATGCTTCGCCATCCTCAGTGAGTGAGCAAACACTAGACATTGAGAAATAAGCTTTAGTTTTGCATAGTACGATTGGGTTTAAATGCTCCCAGAAATTCCTCTAATGAAATATTCAGACACAACACTAGGCATTTCATCCTAAATGCTAGAAGAGCAAGTATGAAACAGCAAATCATTTCAAACCTGTCCATGACTGTAACTGCCAGTAGTTTAAAACTGCATCCTGACACCCGCACTATGGGCTTTCCCCCACAGCCAGCTCATCAAACTCAGAAAGACACTGTTCTAACACGTTACTGAAACTGCATTTTGAACATTCCCATTGCCCCCAACCTGCTGGAGAACTATCAAAATCCAAACAAAAACCCCACTGTGCTGTGCAGACTTCCATTTAAACAGCTGGATCTGCTGATGAATTCCTAGGGAAAACAGGGCCTTGGAGGCCATTCCAAAGCTCCTCCTACACCCTGAGGAAATCAGTGTTTTCTACATTGCTTGACAGATTTTTGTCTACTTGGGGACTGTTCTCTAGAGATGGCAATCCAACAGCTCAACCAGTGCTTCAATGCTTCCATGTCTTACAGCTTGAAAGGTTCTCTTACCTCAATTAAAGCTTCCTTGGTACATTTTACAGGAGGTTTTTTTGTCTTCTCTGCACCTCACTGGACGGATAGTTGTTAATTGTTACTATTTTCTTGGTAGAAACTTCTAAGTACCTATTTCCCACTCAATACTTTCCTCTCAGAGGAAAACAATGCCATTTATTTCAATGTCGTGGCTCCTCCACTTCCTATCATGTTGCTGTCAGATGATTATTATAATTTCAATTGTGGTAACAAAACCTGCACAAATTATAACTTCAACCTTCAGATCATCAGTAGAAGAGGTTATTTTATGCACAGGCAGATACCCTTCACTGCAGGATTTCTGCTAGCCAGCCATTCTGTACTCCTATGGTGAATCCTTTCTAACTGAAGGTGAAATTCACTCTGAGCTGGATATCTTCTAAAGGACACCTTCCCAAAGGTTGGATATCCAACCTAATCTAAGCTAACCTGTACGAAATGCTCCTGAACTCAGGAAAGAGAGAGAATGCATCCTAACCCATGCTAAGATAGATGTATATGGGATGAACTGCCCTCAAGAAAAGCACTCCTCATGATGTAGCAAGGTGAACTGGATAGCTACATAGTACTACTTAGTGTTAAACGATGCCTGTCCCATTTTCAGACAGCTATTAAAAGTAAAATACAACTGACATGTACTGTGTGCTTTCCTCATTGATCTGCTGCTCCTCACAAACCAGAGAAGAGCAGGAAGCATCCTATACTTTTATCACCCAAGTATACCAGCTTGATGCCTTTGGCCATGCTTGCTAAAATAATCCAGTCTCTTAACCAAAAGCAGTGCACAGCACCAGTCCCAGGAGAGCGCCCTTCCAAAGAGTACCCTTCCTCAGTTTACCCCTAGTGTTTAACTGCTTTCATCCCCATGTCCTCTCCTCCCCATGCTTAGACAACTGTCCAAATCTTTACTAACACTCAGTCTTTGCACAAGAACACAGTAGACCCTCTTCAGCAATCAAAGAGCAAAACTAAAAGTGCATTTTGTACATCTTCAGCTCCAGTAAAGCTTCCTTTGAAGAGTTAGCCACGTTAAATTTGCACCATTGTCACACACATGCTAATGGGAAGCTGCTCTCCAAGCACTGCTTTTAGGTATTATAAAACAGAACTCCATTTCTGACTAGACAGTGCCACACACTAGGCATTTATGGCTTTAAAATGCTAATAATCTGTGATTTACTTACTTGCCAGACTTGGAAAAAGCCATGCACAACACTTCAAGTTATACCTAACCCTGAAGATCTGATTCCTGCTCCGAGGTGCATTTTACTCCTTGAGTTAGTACATATGCTCCTGACTAATTTTTTAGTGATCTACAAATGCCAATTCTATTTACAAACTGGGTAACACACACCTATTCTCCCATTTTCTTCCTCCAAGTATACACCCATATCATTGTAGACATAAATCTGTGGGATTTAACAAAGGAACTGACTGTTCTTTGCAGCTGATGGACAGCTTTGTTTCCTCAGTGTTCTATTCTTTACCTTACAGGGGTTTTTATGTCACACTATTGCTCCACTATTGCCCTGTACCACCTCAGTCCACCCAGCTCAAGTCCTGCTGCCCAGGCTGCTGAGAATGCAGACATGTTCTCCAAAAGCAAACGTCTACTCTCTAGATTTGGTTTAGGATGGTGCAAAACCCTGCTTAGGTTTCCTAAACTAAAATGAATTTCAAACAGAACCAAAAGGTTATAAATACAACAGGAATATTAATATTCTAACCTGAATTTCACCAAGTATCTTCTCTCTTCTCAACCCAAAGCTAACAATTATTGACTCAAAGTAACTAGATAGGTATCTAGCAGATCTTAGTAACACACTAAACATTATAACATTGATGACAGAACGTCAGTGTCTGTTCTAACTGAAGCTCTTCAACATCATATTGCACAAACAGAAAACCTTCGTGTCTGAGAACTTCATATTGCTTGCATCACACCAGAAAAGAAGCGCAAAACTAAAAGCCCCAAACACCCTGTGCCTCAAAGAGCAGTCATTCACTACCACCACCCTTGCTTCTTCAAGGGAAGTCAAACACATTCCCATTTAATTCATTATGAGGTTAATGACAAAAATTGAAGACAAGCAGCTAGATCTCATCTGTCATTGGGCTGACAAAGGAATGACCCAAGAGTGTATACTGTAGTATTTAGTTTGGTCTGAATATACTGAAGAATTGGATTCACCAGAGAGAGACTGCAGAGACTGCACAGAAAACAGTGCAGACTATGCACAGATATATCTTCTAGCACTGCACTCTACAAATATATGAGTAGATTTTTCTTGCATCTCCTACAGAGATACAAATAAGGCACATTCACCTTAAATGGAAGATCATAGTTCTGAGTAGTCCTTGTATTGTCAGTCCTTGTCTGGCCTTCAATGCTCAGCACTTGTTCCATAGTAGGAAAATCACAATGGAGCAGGAGCATTGATGCAATAAAATCTTAGCAGATTTCAGTTTGTACATATGAGTTGTAAGAATCATGCAGTAATAGAATATGCTCACAGTCATCTGTGTGATCTAAGGATACATGCATATAAAGCTTAACACTGAGATTTCTACACCAGAATATGAGCTGCACTAGGCAAAAAGCTTTTATGTTCTAAAAGTAGTAAATTTGATGAATGCATCATGGAGATAAAGCTGCAAATGACTAAACTAATTTGCTACTCCTATCCTAGACACCTGGTACCTCATACTGAATTAGCCACATGAACTTAAGCTATATACAGAACAATAGACTAAAGAAGTATTAGGAATAAAAAACAATCAGTACTAGATCTAGTTTAATGAAATACCGTTCTGCTTGCTCCACCACTGCCCATCACATGCAAACCCCAACATGCTGCCAACTGCTAACCCTTCTGAAGAGGAAGGCATACTTTCCCCATTTATAATACACAAACTGCATGATGAAAACTGAGATATAAACCTGAAATGGACAGTTTCACTAGCGCTTTTTTTGGGTGGTGACAGAAAGAAGCAACAAACTTATTTTCTCAGCTATTCTGCTTTTTCTGCTGCAACTATTTGCCAAGAGTTTCCAATTTAGTTCCAATAATAATAGTACAATAATAATAACAGTAACAATAATAATAATATAGTAATAGTAAACTAGTTCCAATAATATAATAATAGTTTCCAATAGTTTCTTCCAACTGGGAAGAAACAATTTAAGGGAACATCAAGTCTTTTTAAGAAAATAAAACCCAAACATTTAGAGCTTTATGAGCAAAACCCAAACACAAGCAGGTATTTCACCCCATCTTCCCTGCGCAATACTAACAGAAAGCTTCACTATACTTTATGCTAAAAATGTACCTTTCTTAGAGTTGTTTGAATGTTTGGGGTTTTTTGCTTGAGCTCAGAAGATAAATTGTTCCTTTTCTGTACATAACTTAAAAGAGTTCCACTATTTGAAATGTTACATAGAACGCTGCAGCCCCAGAGCTGATCTCTAAGCTATTGCAAGCAACAAGAGGAGGAAATGCTGCGTGAAGGAGCAATCAACAGTGGTGGCTCTTCCCAGGTACAGAGCCCTACTAGAACTCCCCTCAGGAGGCAGAAATATTCCTCTACAAGATGTTTCTTTGACAATGTGGGCCTCTGGCAGCTGTAAGAAAGCTGGTCCTGCTTACATTGAGCTCTGGCTTTGTCTCCCGAGTCAGCTCCCACACTGCTGCACACTGCTCAACCAGCAACACCACGGGCTGACACTGTCATCCCAGGTCCCCTGTCCTCATGCCTTGTTCTCAACAGTCAGAAGGTCCCTACCCTCAGGGGCCCACTACAAAAACCACCTCAATTGCTCAGTTATGCTGTATTACACAGACCGCATTCACTAACCTTCCACAGAATCTATGAGGTTTGCTTTAGTATGCCTCTTCTTACATGCAATGCAAAGCAGAAAGAAATAATCCAATCTGGCTAACCTGTCACACATTTATTATTCAATCCTCAGTGATTTCACTGCCAGAGGAGCCTGATAACTCTCTTTATAGACTTGATGGGGGAAAGACAATGTTTCTTTGTAGTCACACAGTCTGCAGAAGAACCTGGCTCAGGCCACCCAAGGCAATAGCTGCAAAGTTCTGTTATCTAGAAAGCACATAAAAATGAACTTGCCTTCCATAAAGATCCTGTTCCAGTAGATTTTTCCAACGTGATTTCCTCCAAGAAATATTAGATTTGATAAAATCAGCATTGAAGTGCTAACAGATGCGAGGACAGCGTGAAGTCGACGGCGAATGCTTGGCGAGAAGGAACGCTCCTGAGGGGCAAACAAAAGGTGTAGATGAAGTGAACAGCCCCTGCAGCTTTTCAAGCAACATCAGAAGACAGCATAGTTAATAAAAAACAGCTTTTACACAGAAGTTCAAACCATTATGGACCAGATCCCAAAGCTTTTAATATATCTAGCAGAACTCTCATCAATGCTGTATAGGTTTGGGTAAGACTTCACTCAAGGCCTGGCTGGATGTGGTTCTGGGCAGCCTGATCTAGTTTAAGGTTGCAGGGGGGCTTGACTAGATGATCCCTTCCAACCCAAAACAGTCTGAGATTCTGATTGATAATAAAATGGGATGTTGAATAAGGCTGGAAAGATGCATCCAGGAGGCTACCTAGAAAGGTCATCAAATCAGGGTCAGCTAGAGGTGGGGGC
This sequence comes from Melopsittacus undulatus, assembly GCF_012275295.1. Taxonomy (NCBI): domain Eukaryota; kingdom Metazoa; phylum Chordata; class Aves; order Psittaciformes; family Psittaculidae; genus Melopsittacus; species Melopsittacus undulatus. The sequence goes on from NC_047529.1 coordinate 116,861,299, forward strand.
TCAGGAATGTGTCTGCTCAGGTTTTGAGTATCTCCAATGATGGAGAATGCACAACCTCACTGGGCAACCTGTGTTTGATGGCCCTCACAGTAAAAAAGGTTTTCTTACACTTAAATGAAACTTCTTATACTTCAGTTTACATTCGTTGCCTTCTGTCCTGTCACTAAATACCACTGGGAGGAACCTGGCTTTGTTTTCTTCCCCCCTACAATTAGGTATTTATATACACAGGCGAGATTGTCCTGAGCCTTCTCTTCTACAGGCTCAGCAGATGCTCCAGTCCCTTCACCAAGCTTGCAGTCCTTTACTGGGCTCACTCCAGCCATGTCCATGTCTTGTAGTAGGGAGCCCAGAACTGGATACAGTTCTATACATTCTTTGTCTTAATTATTTTCTTATTAAATGTACTCCTTGATGAGTTTTTGCTAATGGATGTAGAGAATAACAACATCCTTCTGGGGAGGATAATACTATACACTAGGTTGCAATATGGAGTAAAGAACTTCAGTACAAAACAGCACAAAAAAAACAGTACAAAACAACCTGAGAAGTCATTCATAGTATCATAGAATAGTTTGGGTTGGAAAGGACCTTAAGATCATCCAGTTCCAGGCAGGGACACCTCACACTAAACCATGTCACCCAAGGCTCTGTCCAGCCTGAACTTGAACACCGCCAGGGATGGAGTATTTACAACTTCCTTGGGCAACCCATTCCAGTGCCTCACCACCCTAACAGTAAAGAACTTCTTTATATCCAATCTTAACTTCCCCTGTTTAAGCTTTAGCCGGTTACCCCTTGTCCTATCGCTACATTTCCTAATGAAGAGTTCCTTTTCCAGCATCCTTATAGGCCCCCTTCAGACACTGGAAGCTGCTCTGAGGTCTCCACACAGCCTTCTCTTCTCCAGGCTGAACAGCCCCAACTGTCTCAGCCTGTCCCCATACAATATATTCATATTCAATACTTCTTTTCAGTGCACATGTTATTGCTCATGCTGTAAAGTTTGGGTTGCTGCTGTTCTAATGATACAAATAAAGGAGGTCTCTCTCCACCATATACTGGTTTGCTTTTTCTGTATTTCCCATTACCACCTGAGGTGTGAGTGCAGCACAGAGACTACAAGAAGATGGTGGAAGAAGGATGAGGAAGTTTTAGCTTCCTCCAATATTCAGTTGTTAGAACAAATTTCCAAGAGCATTATAGCACCTCACAAGGAAACAGTGTCTCATTACCACACAAAGTAAAATGTCTTGTTCATCATGGTCCTGGGCTGAAAGCCTCATTACATAGTGCCTGAATCCCATAAAGACTGAATGCTTCATGTGAAATAATGAGCGTCTGGCAAGGAATGGGAACTAAGGAAAATATCAGGAGCTGCTCAGCCTTCGTGTCATGAACGATGATGTTGCAGAGAAGAGTCTTGTGACTGCAGCATCAAACCAGTAATTAATGTTTAATAGCTGCAGCCAGACTAGAACTCATGCTCAGACACCTGAAACAACAAACATGCTCAAAACAGACCTACAAATACATCCCCAGACAATTAAGTTGCTAGTTTTGTAAGCATCAAAATAAACGTTTCAACTACTAGATTATAAAGTGACAACTCTTCAAATAAATGACAGTTACAAGCATAAAGCCACAATTCTAACGTATTACTGCAGAGCAAATCTCTGTTAAATTGAATGTTAGCCCCAATCAGAATCACATCCAGTGTATGAGTCAGCCTGAATCAGCACAAAATTGGGGAGATACAAGCTTCAAGGAAAAGTATTCTGTGTCAATCTGTATGAGCAATGCAGCAACAGTCAATCTTCCAGACAATGCTATGGAAAACACTGAAATATGAAAACAGACTGAGATTTCTCTCTGAAAATTCTAGATGAAAACTAGGGCATGACAGGAGAAGGGAAGAGAATATATACAATTCCAGAATCACAGAATCCCAGCCTGGTTTGGGCTGGAAAGGAGCTTAAAGCTCATCCAGTTCCAACCCCTGCATGGGCAGGGACCCCTTCCACTGGAGCAGCTGCTTCAAGCCCCTGTGTCCAACCTGGCCTTGAGCACTGCCAGGGATGGGGCAGCCACAGCTTCTCTGGGCACCCTGTGCCAGCACCTCAGCACCCTCACAGGGAACAGCTTCTGCCTTAGATTTAACCTGAACTTGCCCTGGTTCAGTCTGAACCCATCACCCCTTGTCCTATGGCTGCAGTCCCTGATGAAGAGTCCCTCTCCAGCATCCTTGTAGCCCCTTCAGACACTGGAAGCTGCTCTGAGGTCTCCACGCAGCTTCTCTGCTCCAGGCTGAACAGCCCCAATGTTCTCAGCCTGTCTTCATATGGGAGGTGCTCCAGCCCCTGAGCATCCTCGTGACCTCCTCTGGGCTTGCTCCAACAGCTCCATGTCCTTATGTTGGAGATGCCAGAACTGCACACAGTACTCCAAGTATATAAATATTCACAGACACCAGAAGTCCCTCAGTGACACAAGTTTTCTCCTTTCTAGTCCTTTGCCTCCCCAAAGCTGCCCAAGGACATCCAAAACATTCTCCTTAAGTTCACAACAGGTAAAGGATCTCTTCAGTTTGTCTCCTTCTGAAATTATAAATATGTGATCCCATATGTGAAAAATTCGTGCCTCTGAAGAATGTGCAGGCATTTGCAGGCAGAATGCTTGAAATCTTGTTATTAAATCCATGCTATCAAACAAGTTTAAGTAAAAAGAAGTTATTATCATGCTAACTTGAACTTTTGTTTAAGAATCACCAAAGTTACCCTCTTACACCATGCTAATGAGTTGTGCTTGAGCTGTAGCTTATCTACAGCACACAGCCTATCAGTGGATGTACTTTTCACTCTCCCTTTGTCTTTCAAACTAATTCACTAACCCTACAGAGAAACAGTTTTACTTAAGAAAGAGGAGGGGAAAAACCTTCTGGTAACACTGCAGAAAGAGACAGAGCTGGTGCTGGGCTGCAGTCCCCACCAAGGCACGGATTAGACCCAGGAAGTTTGTGAGGTCTGCCTGCTTCACAACCCAAACCAGTGCGACTGAACCAACACGAACAGATACAAAAGCTCTGCCATTGGAAAATATAAATTAATACAGTTACTAAAAGGAAATAAACTGTCACATCTAATACATCACTCTCTACAAAAATGCTGTGTCAAACAAGACAAGTTAACTGCAGCACAGACCATAAAAGCCTTTAGTCATTTATAAAGTCTGAGGGAGTAGACTAAGACAGAAACAGTTTAGACAAACACTGGATCCTTTCTGGGCTTTGTGTAGTTAATTCCCACTAACTTTGCTAGGCATTGATCCAAAAAAGCAGTACACATTTTCCTCTGAGTCCCTGATGTCAATGCAGTTTTTACCCAGCGGCAAAGAAGGTAAAAGAAGAAAACATGTTTTAAACATCTCATGTCATCTAGAACAAGCTAACTCTGAAAGTACCTGAGCAGCTATTGTGATCACATTAATACTCTGAAAGCATTAATTTACCCATGGAAAATGAATGAGGTTGCTCTAGATAATCCAGAACAACATTTGTGATTTAAATAGCTCCCCACATATGGGTTTTTCTGAGTATACAGCAAGTTGGCTTCATCAAAGCAGACAAAATTCATCCCCCCCAACTGTTCATTATGCTATTTAATGACTTAACAATGATTTAACAATGCTCCATTCCAATGGTACAAGCAGTTGCTATGGATTTGTGAGGATTCTCTGGATTTTAATGCTGCCTTTTTCCCCTCTCTTCCTGCTGGAAACAAAGCCAGAAGACAGGGTGGCAGAAGAGCACCTCTTGTTAAGATGACAATGAAGCCATGATGCTGGCTGAAGCCCTTGTATTTGCATCCTTCCTTCATGCTCCATCTTAACTTGCAATCTCCCATCAACTCTTCATCATATTTTACTTTTAGTAACACTCCCACCTCCCCACACACTGAAACAAATGGCCTGTAACACTTAACTACACAAAAGACACTGTCAAGATACTCAGTCCAAAGGTACACAGCATGACATAGGAGGTGATTTACACAAGGCTGGCTCAGGCTACCTTTCCTGGGACTGAATGGAGTTCGGGATATTATTCCAATCCAATTCCTGCTCTAAACAAAGACATTTTTGTGGGATGTTGGGAAAACCCTCTCTCTGCACACAGCTGGGTGCAGCACAATTGGCTGCCATCAGATCTCTCTCAACCGGGCCCTTCTCAGTCATCCTAGGAAAATAAATGATACTATCATGTAGTGGGGTACCTTGGAAAGTAAACCTGTGTACGTGGTTGAGAGGGGCGGACGAAAATAGGCTTGAAGAGGATTTGCATGGTCCAAACATACCCATCCCTAAATCCATTTCCAGTGACACATGCATGGCACGTTCAGCTTCAGAGTGCGAACCAAGCCAGGCGTAGGAAGCTTGTGTAATGGCTGTTTTTGTAGAAAATATAGCTTATGAAGGACAACATGTGCCAGAATAGACCATTTAGGTTAGAATTAAGAGTCAAGATGAAGGACAGGGTGGAATTTTGAAGTCAGACAGGATGTGAAAGGAAATACTCATTTCATTTGCTTTGCAAGATCATTACACCACTAAAAGAGCTTTTTCCTAAGGGGAGTTAGAGCTAATCAAAAATATAGCACTTGAGTATTTCTTATGGGAATGTATGAACTGTGGAATAAGACTGTCAGATACCATGGCCAGAGTGACACAAAAGGTGCTTGATACTGCAAACTGCAATGCTACAAACTACATTATCCTGGGTTACATCTGCCTTTGGTTTTTAAAGAGCAGAAGAAACTAGTACAGTTTTTAGAAGAGTTGCCTTTTTTTAGATATACTGTCCTACAGATTTCATCCTCTTCCTCCTAAACCTATCAGCAAACTTAGCCACAGTAACTTTAAAATAACATACATAAACTGCACTCTTTTTTGTGTTGAAGAAAGCAAGCAAATTAACTACTATGACTATAACCCCAGTCCTGCGTCATCTTTCACTGCCTAGTGTACAAGGGGAGTAAGTGTGCTTCCAACAGTTATTAAAGCTCCATCCTTTCAATTTCCTGAAGGTTTTTACTTGAGCAGCAATGCCTAAAAGCTGATGTAATGTTGACTCACCTTTACATCACAAAACCTAAAGGCAATATCCTTTGCAATGCTCTGTTCTATAGGGTTTGGTGGAGGGGGGGCAGTGGGTAAAATGCTTGTGGGTAACGTTGCTGCAAGTGCATTATGCCTATCAGGTAAGTGCTTGGAGAAAAGCTTAAATCCTTTGCTGGTGTTGCTTTTCCCAGGGCAATTTATGGATGTGAACTTTGTTCTTCAGCTCCACTGAATCATAACTGAAGAGTATGGCCTGAATTTGTTTACCTCTCCACAGAAGCAATAGAGACCAACCAGTCAGTCTTAACTTCTAAGCTTAAGAAAACACTTCTACAGGCTTTCTTTTAGAAACTGTTGTTAGATAAATGACAGACCAACTCTTCAGTGTCTATCCCCAACCCTGGTAATCACCCCATCACACAAGAGTGAATGCCTCAAGCATCCCTTGAATGTGGGTCAGCCGCAATGCAGCACAAAGCCAGGAGCACGGGTGAGAAGCTGCAAGCAAGCGAGGAGCAGATGGGGTGGTGGGAAGGGAAGCAACACATCCTGACTAACAGTTCCTGGCTATTTTCTCTAGCTGCAGTGAGGAGCACTCAAAGTGGAGGGCAGGGTGTGACTGAGCAGCTGGGGGAGCAGATGGGATGGAGGAAAGGCTGGAAATTGTGACAAAGCTCTGCCAAACAGAACGTCAGTGTCTTCAGTTTTCAAAGTGAGCAGTAAAAGGAAGATGGGTTGGATCCAAGCAGAGGGGAAACTTCCACAAATGTTTGTTAATACACATTGCCAGTGGGTAATAGTGACAAAAGTGTGTTTGGAAGACTGCAGAAACAAAGGGAGGGAGTGCATGTGCTCAGTAATGCTAGGGAAGTTGGGCTCAAAAAGCAGCAGGAGCAAGGGGAACGCAGCTGATGAGGGGCTGGCATGTCAATATAAAACCTACTCCTGCACTCCGAAGCTGAGGGACAGATGTTGAGTAGGATATGAGTAGCGACTGTACCACACAACAGAAAAGCAACAAAAATAAAGATTTCTGGCTGAATACACAGACAAAACAGCAATTTATGAGATAATCCAAAAGAAACTGTGGAATCCCCAGAACTATATCAGTAACAAGATAAGGAACAGGCTGCAAGCAGAAAGTGAACAAGATGTGCTACCAGATCTTATCCATCAACAACTGCCACACCAAATGGAAGGATAAATATAATTTCCCATTGACATATCCTGTACCCTTCAGTATTCATGGCAATCATTCCTGTTTGCTCCTTCCTCTAGCTCTAAGCCAGAGCCAGTCCCCTTTACTTTGCTTTATTGTTCTGGCACTTGATTTTGCTTGCAGTTGTTCCCTCCCTTCTCTCCAAACTGACCGGAGGTCACCTCCTGCTTCTTTCCAAGGTACAGACTTTCCTTTCCAAAGCAAAGGTAAAAATTAGCTCCTGGAAGGTTTACACACGAAGGTGGGAACTGACATCCTTCCAAGGGACAGGATGATGCAAATGACCTGTAATTCCCTACATCGCTCCCATAAAAAGAGGACCATGTATTTAAAACCAAGCAGCTGTCAGTTAAGATCTAGGCTCACAAATAGAACTTCTTTCTGAATTTAGGAATAAATGCTATATATAGTATTTGAGAAGCTACTCATCTTCTGTATTGATGCCTTACTAAACATTCACTCAACAAAATGCTGTCTTGCACTAGCACCACTTCATTTTTAGCTTTTCCAGAAGATGGACATTTATAGCATCTCCCAGCAAAGAGCCAACCCCCCTTCTGTTTGAAGACAGCCTCCTACCAGCCCGTATGTATGCACTACACTTGGAGATGCATGTGTGAAAGTTTGACATACACTGAAGGAAATCTCTGTACTTGCTCCTACACTTCACTCCTCACCCTCAAAGAACCTGCCCAAACATATTTTGGTTTGAAGAAGTGACAGCTTGTGAAAAGTACAAAATGAACAGCATGGAAATGCACCATCCTCCTCTGGGGCTTCTGCTTAAAGCAGGGAGTTTAACCGAGGGATGGCAATGTACATACTCCTATACAGAGCTCTCACCAAGGAGGACAGGTTGAGAGTGCCACACACTTTCCTCTGTGTCCAGGTCCTTGACATCCTTGTTTTTGTTCTTGTGGTTCCCACTCTGGTTCTCTCAGTTCCCTCCTCCACATTTTAATGGGTTTACCTTTTAAACTGCAATCCAATTGGGAAAGGACATAAGTTCACCAATGGTTGGTGCTGCATGGTGATTCTGCCCCCGTGCTCCTCCCACACTGCCACTGGCAAACTGAACAAATAAATACTACACAGGAATAATCCCTATGGAGACTCTCAGCAAACACACACTTGCTTTCCCTGTGGCAAGTTTCTGTAGCATAATGCACAGCAGAAAGACAAGAGTGCAACCACTCCTCAGTGCTTTCAACTTGCATTTCCATTAAATGCTGACATCTACTTCCTGCACTCATTTTCGAGGTGAACAACGCATGTAACAGCAACAAAGAAGTCTATAACCAGGGTCACTCTGCTGTGTTTTCACCCCATAGCATGATCTACTTGCTTTTCAAGCTACATTATGGCCCAAACACCAGCAAACTGCTTGATGTCTCCACAAGAGAAGAGGAAGTAGATAATGTTATGACAACTGAGCAGCTACACAACTGGCTTCCCAGCTGACTCGGGTCAGAAACAGAGCAGCTACCAGCTGGCTAAAGCCATGGAAAATCACAAGTTTCTATAGTACTGGCCTCAAAATTAGTATTTCTTGCACAGATCCTTGTACTCAAAAGCTAGGAAACAGTCAAATGCTATCTGTGAAATCTTACTGCAGCCACTTTAATCATTTGTTGAAATGAAACACTACATCATATTGCATACACTTGTTCCCCATACTAAACCAACACCTATCAGATTTTCAGTCTGTTACTGAGTCTGAGGCAAGAAGTTCCCCCAGCAAAGAAAACCAGAGCTAGAGCATGTGTATGTGCATCTGCATTTTTGGTAGGGCTCCCAAAATCTATTTCCACAAAGACAAATGAACCCTTACAAGAAGAGGGTGGAGAGGAACAAATCATAGCAAGCAAAAGCAGAAACGTGACCAGAACTACCTGAGTCAGAATTATTGCTGGCAAAGCTAAAGTGACTTTTAGCATTCAGGGGAAAAAGCCTTGGATGCATCAGCCAGCCCATATGCACCTTTATGGTCATTCAGCAGCTCAGTACAAAACAGCACCTGGATAACTCAGCTTGCTGCTTCCAGGTACCATACACAAAGACAGCTGTCACAAGCCTGCCCTGACCAATGCTCACATCCAGGGAAAGCAGTTTCCATTGGTTTTGAGACAGAGGAGATCTACTTTGGATAGTAGGGATTTCTGGTTAGAGCAATGGTATGGCTGAACTCAAGGCTGGGGTGGAGGACAAGCCTCATCCCCTGGTCTGGGTTTGGCATGATGGGTGATACTTGTATCTCAAAAGCCAATTGTGCACTACAAAATGAGTCTGATGAAGGGACTTTGTTCAACCACCTCCCTTTCCATTCTCACAGATTCTCAGAGTGAAACAACAATCCCAACAGAAGTCTACAGCAAGCACATAAAATGTTATGAATATCACTGGCAATGCTTGCCACTAAATACAGTCACTATGTTGCACCTAAAACATGGATGAATTACATAAAACTATTAGTAAAAAAGAAAAGGCCAGACAGGCTTAACAGAAGTAAACCAGTAATATAAATACTCTTTTCACCAAATGAAGCAAAATAAAGACCAAAGCCTAGTATGTACTGAAGAACAGCCGAGAAGGGTCTGTTGTTATCCCAGAGATCTTATTAAAGATCTTTTCTTGCAAGGTGGTCAACAGACATACTTCCCTTGAACAAGTTCCTAATATTTGAGCTGAATTGGGACCCCAACATCAGGCTGAGTAATGACTGCAGCAGAACCCAATTGCTTTCTCTGTCCCACTGACTTTAAATAGGGAGGCTCAAGCTACTACCTTGGACTGCTTATGCATGTCAGCAAGGGGGAGGTTACAGGTAGCTGTGCTCCTCCTCTTCCACCTTCTTCCCTCAGCTTTTGTCTCATATATTGTACTGCTTTGAGTGCTGTTCAGATTCCTCTCCATGAGGCACATCACCTAGCAATAAAATACCCAGAGGACATACAGCTTTCTGCTGGGGTAAAGAGCTAGGTCAGCTCCACAAAGATTCCAGGAGGGAAGTCTGCAGAGGAGAAAGTGGTGAGACTGTAAAGGTGGAAAGAGAAATGGAACCTCTTCCCCTGCAGGAGCAGGGAGCTGTTAGACCAGCTTAACTCCCTGTGGGACCATAACCCAGAGGTCAGGCTCTCCAGTCAGTACTTTTCCATGCTCCACACCAGGATCACTGCATAATGCATGACTTATTGGGAATTAACTGTAGGTATTTTAATACACCTAGCAGAGGAAATGGGGCAGGTAAAATTAAATCAAGGAAAAACCAGATGAAACCCCCTCACTACACCCAACTTCTTAAAAGCCATCTACAATTCTGTTCTCTGCAAAGCTAAGGATGCCTGTGGTCACTGAACACATCTCTGGTACCCAAAGCAATGGTGGTATTTAACTACAGAGACAAATGCATGGATTCATGCTTCTGGAGGGGAAAAAGGGCAATCTAACCAAAACCATGGGCATTATACAAAGTATTTCCCATTTTGTGAAACGGGGTGGAAAGACAACTGGAGTGCACTGAAATGGACTTCATTAGTGCACCTTGCTGCAGCCAGGCATGGAAATGGAGAGATCAAAGCATTTTATACTTAAAAAACCCAATCCACTTATAAGGATAGTTCAAATGACTTCAAAATAAGCCATGCTTAAAATTAGTTGGTTTCTAATTGTTTCTGGTGCATTCAGTTTCTTACTAAATAAAGCTAGAAATAAGAGTCTGAAACTAGAAATTCCTCATAGCATTATTCTTAGAAGAGAGATCTTTATGTCTTAACTTTAAAAGTCTTACTAGAGTGAATGGTGTGTTTTCACTTTCCAAAAGAACTAAAAAGATCCATGTCGGTGTTTCAATTCAAACACTGATCTTAACAACCTGCCAACTTCAACTCCTTTGCTCCATCTTCTTTAGAATGATTCCCAAAGACTTCTGGTTTACAAATCCATTGATTTAATGATGTTGTCACCCCTTCTAAGGTTTAAATCATTCTAGATCTATTTTTATACTGAGACCTAATTTCTTGTATAGATCCGTATCTTGCTTTACTTAAGGAAAAAGGAGAAGGAATTTAAATCACTGGATGATGGCCATTAGCATTTCCTTTCCAAAATCTGACATGTTATTTATGAAAACCCAATACAAATTCTGACACTGATTTTGAACCAGTTACTACTGTTTAAGAAACACAGAAGCAGTGAACCAAAGCACTTCTCTGCTCCATATGGGGCTAAATAGCTTCTGAGAAAGTGAAAAATGAACCGATAAAACCAAACTCCAGTTTAATATAAAGTTCCTAGATATGCCTTGGCTTATGATGCTCAGCATTTATTGCTGCTTTATAGACAATGTTGTAATGAAAAGATGGTAATTCAGCTCTAATTTACTTGTAGCTAACAAGTAATCTTTAGGGAAAAGAAAATACATAACTCACTGAAACACAGAAGCTCACAGCAGCCTAAGCTGAAAAGTACACAAGAAAGGAGCATCAGCTCTTCCAGAGCACTGGTTTGCAGCCAGTACAAGTGAAGTTTCAGCTCCAACCTTCTGGGTCAGGATATTTAGTGTTTTCAGTAAATATTACTCATGCTGCATTGTTCATTCTAGCTCAATATGCCTGAAATGACATTTAAAACCTGTCAGACTGCTACAGGAGTGTTAGCTACCCATGCTGCCCTGGGTTTCAAGTACTGAGATTTAAACTACCATAAGATCTGCATAAATATAGGGTCCAATTCTTTTTATATATATTCTTAGTCAGCACAAGGATTCAGTGAAGGACTAGACTCAAATGTGCTTTATTTAGATTTCTAAATCTTCCTGTTGCTAGAGAATTAACCCAATATAGTGGGGGAAAAAGGGGAAGCAGTTTTGATACAATTACTGTTATCCTTCGGGATCAATTCCATTTTAAACCCAGCAAGATTAAAATTCAACTTACTTCTTGAGCTTTTCTTAAATAGATTTGACTGATTAAACATCTACTGATCAACCCAATTATGGGACTCAACATGAACACCAATATATGAGGAGGTTTGGGGAATAGAATGGGTTAAAAGCAGCAGAAACTTGGGCTTTGTGTGTTCTTCAGAAACTCATCTGCTATTCTGAGGACAAAAATGAACTTTCCTTGTTAAAAATAGCCTGCAAGAGCAAACAGAGCAAGGGAGTGAAGCACAAGAATGCAAAGGATTTCACCTGGCTACGAGATAAAATGAGAATGTCCCATCAACTCTTGATAGGGAAGGGTCAAGGTCCAATTGCTTCTCTGCTCCCAGTCTCAGTGTTCAAGAAGTGAACAGGTATTTGTTCTGAGAGTGAGGAGAGAGCATGAGGGGTAGTTTGCAAAGACTGGAGCTCCAAGGCACAAGACAAAGCATGACTCAACCATAACTGAATGCAGAAAGATCTGCCTAATGCTTAATGCAGGTGCCAACCTATTCATATTACAAGTACTCATGTCAGAGATAGTTCAGGGAAAGATGTGAACATGTCTTCTAATGAAGGCCTACAGCCATGTTTCCAAAGAGAAACAGGAAAAAAGGAGACATAGAAGACATTGGACAGGCCTTTAACACTGGATGAAACAAAGGGAAAGGGTAAAAGGCATTTGGTTCATTGTTAGGGAATTCATTTACACAAAAAAGAGCCCTACTGCCAGCATATAATTACAACGATGCTTTAGAAATTAATCCAACACATCTAACCTCCCCCTCATAATGCAGCATCCTTCCCATTTCTATGGAATTTAAGCACTTAATCAGGAGTTCTTTAAAAATCTCTGATACAGTGACATCAAATACAAAATGCCTCAACATTCGTATTTCCTCGCAGCTGCAGGCCTGAAAAACTATGTTGTCTTCCAGACCAGAGGCAAATGTATGCAGCTGAAGCTCAGTTTCACCCTAGAGGAAGGATTAATGGATCTGATAAACTCATTCTCTAGGAAGGAAAAAAGCTGCTTCCAGACTGTCACTGAATTCATAGTGATGGCCAGTTGCATGACATAAGGTAGCACTGGCTGTTATTAGCTACTAACTGACTTAGCTGTATCAGTTGCCACACATGGGATGCCACAACAGCGAAAACTGAGATGGGTGGGATGGACAACAAGCAGAATTACTTGAGCATCAGGTCTTTATCAGGCTGCAAAGTGAGTCACCACCATCACATTATATAGGAAAACAAATTATGTGCACTTATCGCTACTAAGGAAGCAAGACATTGGAATTACTTGTTCTTACAAAGTCATTAGAAGATTTGGGATTTCACAGCGAGCAAACCTGGAGGCTGAAACAACCCTCAAAATTAAAACACTTGGTTCTCACACGACTGCACTTCAAAGACAGTTTCGTCCTTTGGAAATGACATCATGAAGGTCAAAGTTATAAATAAAGTGAAAATACCAGAGGTCTTCAAAGCAAAATAATATTTCATTACTTGTCTCTTGAGTGGCACAAGATTTCCCAGTGTAAGCTTGTTCCCAGATGCAAGCAGCTGCTCCACACACATTTGTCCAGGAAACACATGGTTAGAAATACACACTCCTAATTTTAGTGAAGATGACTATTTTAAGGGCATCCTGAGTGAAACACGAATACAAATGTTAAAACTGGCTTCTGTTCAGGCAATGTGACAAGCAGCTTCTTACTCTAGGACTGCAGAGGAAGCTTTTAAGACCATATTTCAGCATTTTATTTGCTGATGCTTTGCAGAATTCTAGTTACATGGCTTACCTTAAACACTGAGGGTGGGCAAGGGAATGTTAACTCTTAGCTGTTATCCAAAACTTCTAATCTAGATGGAATCAAACTAGCAGCCAGGAACTTCAGATGAGTGTGGAAACAAGAACATAGCAGGGCTTTGGAATGAGACTGTCTTAAGGTCCTTTCCAACACTAACTATTCTATGAGTCTATGAAATGAAGAAAGACTCAACTTACAATTAAATCTTGAACAGGTGAAGTAGAAAGTATCTTCCTGATGCCACTTTCCATGATTACTCCAAGCCAGTTCAGTGCTCCCCAGTACCACAGGTAGCTCTGCCCTCCGTGCCAATAGCTCACAAAGGCAAAAGTGAGGGCAGTGGAGAAGAGTGTTCCCAGCAGACTGGACTGAGATCCTCCCATTGGAACATAAATGTACCTGCAGGTGAAACAACACATAAGCAGTGTTATTGAGGACTTCATGTATATCTCAGAAGAACAACAACTACAGAAGAGATTTGTTACTTTGTGGCATAAAGACAGAATTTGAACAATTATCTGACATTCTCTATTTACCTGCCCTAGTTTCTTCAAAGCTGTAGACCACTTTATGAACTATGGGCATGTACCATTCACTTAAAAGACAAATTTGTAGTCACAGGAACTCCACATTAGGCAGAATGTCACTTCTTCCTGGCTGGAGAGCTACATCCATGCCTGGTATTTTCCAAGTATGGCATGGCCACTCACCAGCCAGTCACATATTTCTGTTAATGCTTGGAAATCATCAGGCAACAGAGTCACCACCCAGCTACTGGGTACCAGTAAGGAGATGCAGTATATGTGAACTGGTGGTGATGGTCCTCCTGAGCTGTCATTCCTTTGGTGTCACACACTGTGCTCGTATTTGAGACTACTTCTACTTGCTAAGATAATGAAAGGAAAACTTTTTGCAATGAGATTTCTATTTCTGGGTATCAGGTTTTACATTCAGAGATAAATACCAGCTTAAAAATTTAAAGGGGAAATTATCTGAGCAGTTTATTCCTCATGTTAGGAAGTAAGAAAATTCAGTGACAGGGGAAAACAAAGTGATGAGAGTGATTAAAAGCTAAACAGAAGAGTCATTAAAAAAAACAACTGTCAAATTCTCCCATTTCTCTATAAGCTTAACATCAATACACCACTTCAGCCTGCTGCAGGGAACATCTGATTACATTTATAGCCACCTTCAGTACCAGTGTGCTTTTTACTAGGCTTATGAAAATAAACAGAAATTAAGATCAATAGTCTTCATTTCTGTTGTGCTTTTCTTCTCCCTCCCCTTCCTATGTTCTCCTCTTTCTCATCACATAGATATAATGACAAACTGACATAATAGTGCCTTCTTGACATAAGGGCACTAACTGCCCTCAGACTGCCTGGTCTGCTCTCCCTTGTTAGTGCATTCCCACTGTTTTAGTAGCTATAAAGGCCTGATGGATGTTGAATGATTTCTCTCAGACAGGGTGAAGAGCATGTGCCTGTGGGGTATGTGCAGGAAAAAAGGGGGAAAAAACCCATTACCATGTTACAGAACACATCAGGAACAAAACTACTTCCTGCCTCACTATCCACGTTGTGATCCACTTACTACCTCCACCATATCCACATGGTGCACATGTGCACACACTCTTGCATTGGCAGTCCTGTGGATACACATAACAGGCAGCTCAGTGTGCAGCCAGGGACAGAACCTGGCTCCATGCCTGGCACTGCAAAAGAACCACCACAAGAGCCCTTGTTGTTACAGAAATGCATTTTGCTTTATCCATTTGACCATCAGAATCTAATTTATCGGTCCTTTTCCTGGATGCTTCCACAGAAGAGTACCCGTTTGATTACAGAGGGCTACACTTACACTGAAGTGTGAGGGAGAATAAACCAGTGAATACTATCATTAAGATGACAGAAGAAACATATTACTTCTGTCTTATGATTTATGACACAACACCCACTTTGTAACAAACAATTTGTTGTGCTTTAAGCCTGTCAGCATCTAAGCCCTTCACATTCCCTCGCTCGGTCCCCCCTGGTGGGATGGGGAAGAAAAGGAACCTTTTAGAGTTGTTCTGCCCTCCACTTCACTACCAGAACCTGTGAGGAGGGAGGCAGGGAGGCAGATGAAGGGGCAATCACTACTATGATTTGATGTCTGCATGCTTCCCAGCATTCTTCTTTCTTCTTGACACTACCATCTACCTGCAAGCTATCCTCTGTACTCTCATTACAAGCTCACACAGAGAGGCTGCTGTAGAGCACACGGATCTGCCGCACCACATGCAGAATAGCGTTACATAAATACCTCATTTTAAGCTTCCACACAGCAGTTAAGACTATTCCGATCTCTAATCACAGAAAATCCACAGAGGACCTCAAAAAACCCTATTCCAGGGACTATTAGTATATAAAAGTAACCATGGCAGACTACCACAACTCAAAGGGACACCCTCCCAGCAGAATTTAACAGCTCACATGCAGATAACACATTTACCATAGATGTGCAGGAAAGGCAGCCAATGGCCCAAAGATGGATAAGTGAAGGAAAGCAATAAAGTGTTTTTTAAAGAGAAAAGGATGTGAAGGCAAGTAGAGTTGAGGATGGTCATTGGTCACATCCCTCCAGGTTGTTTGGGAGGGATGGGTAACACTGGTGCCCTTACAAGCCACAAAAATTACAGGCAGAAAGATAAGACCTACAGAAGATGCTTAGTATCAAAAAATGCAGGCTAAGAGAGTATCTAAAGATGAAACATCAACCTATGGGATCCAAAGTCAATTCCTACCAGAACTTCAAAGCTAAAAGAACAGAGATTTCTAGGCAAGCTGTCAGAGAGGAACTCATGAATGCCTTAGGCCAGGCTTTGCAAACCATTCCTAGGCTGGCTAGACCTCAAGGAAAGGCACTTCATGTTGTCAGAAGGAAAAGTTGCACACATTAGATGAAGAGAGGAGAATGGGGAACTCTGTGTAGATTAAATAGCTCAGAACATCTGGGAGATACGAGGCACATAAATACAAACAAATATTGAGAGAATGCTATACATAGTAAGAATTATTTGAAGACACACACATACACACCTGACCTAAGTATCTGTCCTTAGCCCTTCTCTGGCAAAGATGCTGCCAGCCTGCCCCATATTTGATTTCAAACTAGAACTTACATGCTATTAAACATGGTATGTTCACGAACAAAGCATAACCTTATGTGTCTGCCTTTTAGTCCCATGTCCAGCAGTGTAAATCAGCTTCTCTAGAGCCAGCAAGCTGTTCCACTTCCACAGCTGATCTTAACTTTAACTCACTAAGTGAACATTTGAGAACTGGATAAAATCTGTAAATGGTACCATTTAAATCCCTAAAGTAAAGCAAACACAAACATAATAGCTGAGGTATTTAAAAGTGACATTTACTTACAAAGCAGAACTTTTCAATCCAATAACCACTCTGTTAGTTTTCCTGCAGTGGGAATCTACAGAACAATCACAGGAGAGCTGACAATCATTCCCTGGGAAAACACATCTTTTCTTTTAATGACATTTACATTAGCAAGTTTTTATTCCAAGAACTTCAGAAAAACACTAAGAGCAGCATTTATAACCAGTGAAGAATCACTCTAAAAGGCTTTTACTCCTTGAGGCCTCAATACACTGCTCCTACTTCCACATGCACATAATTTTAACCATATTTAAATCTTGAAGCGCAAGTAAAGCACCTGTTTAAATGCACTTCTGTGCCGGGGCTTCCTTCAACATATGCCTTCATAGCCTTGAAGGAAGGCTATACAGCAAGATGTGTGCTAGCCATGATTTTTCTTCCTCTCTCCTTAGCTATTGCTCTTGCAATGCCTTATCCAGAACCAGGTGAAATGCAGATAAAAAGGGAATTTGTAAGGGCAAGCTTCTTGTAAATAAAATCAACTCATGAGCTGTTTGTGTTTCATTTCAGGGCATGTATTTGATGCCTGAAATTCCAATGCCTCTCTACATTTCAGAGCATTCAAGGGTTAATCATACTGCATAGAGCTGGACAGTGAAACAGCCAACACAGTAAATGTTAAAAGAGCAATACTAAACTCTTCCATCTCACATCCCAACAAGAGCCATCGCTTGAGGTTCTAGACCTCAAGTGAGGGTGTCCATTCGTGGACATGTATACAAAGAATGTGACCCTTTCAGTTCTCCATTAGCTGTGAAAGCAATGCTCAACATGAGCCTGAGCAGTTTGGAGGATAAACAGCCAAGTTGGCACTCATTTTGTTTCCAAATTATCCCAAGGACTGTACCACAAAAGAGATTTGGTTGAAACGGAAAGTGTGGCAGGACACAGAGTGAGATTCCATTAATATGAGATTCTGATCCCATGAATAAATCTGGTTTCAATCACAGAAACATCTCCTGTAAACGTGAATTTAAAGGCTGAGTCCCACATATTTGTACCTGAAATAAAAGAAATAACCAGAGGTATTTGGAATACCATGGGAAAAACTTCTATTAGGAAAGATAAGCCTTGTTCTTACTGGGAAACTCGAGCTTTTTCCAAGGTGTAATAATTTTGCTGGGCTCTTGGCAAAGCAGTTTAAGCTCTGCCAGCTCCTCTCACCTCCCCAGCTTAATGCAGTTTTTAGAGACACTTTGACAAACGCAGACCCTTTAAAACACTGAAGCTAATGCTGGCTCCAGGCAAGCCTTGTTAAATTAGCTCAAAAATGTTTAATGAGAAATTAAGCCCATTTGGGTTACAAAGCATTAATGAGAATATTCATATGCAAGAAGAACACTGGGCTTCACAAATATGACCTGAATTTGGGTTCACCTCCCAGTTGTTAGCATGCTTCCCAGCAAAGACTGAGTGTGCTGTTCCCTACTAAAACCTGAGATGGGTTTAATGAATGTTTCTTTCCTTGCATTCAACACAAAAAGTGATCTGTATGTCAAGGGGCAGGTAAGTGGGTAATACTGAACACATCATTTTGAATTCACTCCAAGGAAGCTCATGTTTGCGGAGATTCATTAAATTCTAATGGAATTTCAATGGAAATCATAATGCTTCCTTTTAATAGAATGAGTTTCATTCCTGATGGAGTGTTGTGTTCAGCTTTCTCCCAGCCATATGTAGGAAAGAAAGGCCTACCAGCACCTGTGTGCACTCAAACACAGAACTACCAGTTAGCTACCTTTGATCCCAATGGAAATGGGAGAGGTTCCAGATGATCAAAGTGTCTGAAGACTGGTTAAATCATTAAGTCCAAACCACAGCCCCAGGCGTATTGCTGAGGGTAGGAGTCTACATGTTACCTAAAAGATTACCAAAAGAGCCTTAAGTCCTACAGCTCAGTCCCTGGGTGGGAAGGGGCTGCTTCCCCAGGTGATGGAGCAGGAAGCAGGTACCTCCTGCCTCCTTCCATGAGGAGCCTGCAGGGCTCCCTGAAGCTGTTCTGAACATAAATCCCCCGAGGGGCCCAATCCATTCCAGGTACTCTCAATGCACCTACCATGTGTGCTGGTAAGACCTAAGCTCAGCAGCACGGCAATGGAGCTGTGTGCCTTTGAAAACCTGGCTGGAGGAGGCACCTATTAATAGCACTATCACTCTTGGCTTATAGCACAGTAGAGGTCAGGCTCTTTGCCAGGGAGAGCAACGTATCTTGTCTCCCAGAGGAGTGCTCCAGCTCCCTGTTACCAGGCTGTCACCAAGCAGAAAAGAAAATGAGATTCAAGAAGTGAATATGCAGGAAAGCTCCAACTCTGTAGCTAGGGCATAACCCAGAGGCACAGAGATCCCAGCCCTGCTTCTGCACCAGGAATTGCTCACTCTGCCCCAAAGAACCATTATACAAAATGGATAAGCAACACCACAAATTAAAGGATTATCTTTTCTCCCTCATTTTCTTTACTTCTCCTGACTCTGACACTTAAAGGCCCAGCTCAAAATTCAGAGCTCTGTATATACCTGCACCAGAGGCCACATTGGCATCATTTGCCCACACAAAGCCTTTACAGCAAATCTTTTCCATTGCAATCTCTATGTAAGCATTCACCACAGCACATTTTACAGCAGTTTTCAACTACAGCTAAAGCAACAGAGCACCTCTTCCTGTGCTTGTGACTGCACATATTGAACTATTTGTAGTTCAGTTAGTGAAAAACTGTTAAGTACATGCTATTTGTTGCTTTGTTCATGTCAAAAATAAAGTACTACATTTTCTTCCCCCCTCTTAGAAAGCCACTTCTAATTCCATAGGTGTAATGCATAAGCTTTTTGGCCACCCTGCTAATGTTAGTATGCCACATACATCAGCCAAAATGCAGATCCATCTGCATCTTCCATTCAGATGCTTAAAATACTCATCAGTATGCACTTAACAGCTACCTTTTCCAGCACACCTGTGCCCAAGGAGCACATGAAATGTAGTACTACAAGAGAACCTCTAGTATTTTCCTTATTAAAATGTTTCTGCTTAGAGACAAGGTGATGAAGCTGAACAGCCCTTGCAGTTTGCTAGGTAACGGAAAAGACTCTTTAATCCTCACAGATTCCTTTGTGGAGAGCTTGATGAGTCTTTTGCATTTACACATTACTTTGTGCACACACATGTCAAAGGGCTTTTCTCCTAAGAGAAAAGGACAGACCAGGTTTTCTTTTATTGTCAGCAGGATTTTATTAGTCAGATGGACAGGGATCTGTGTTCTGTGTTCATCTTCACTGCCAAGTACCTTTTGCACCAAGCCTCCTCCGCTCCAACCCTAAAATCATCCACACCCAACCACTTCAGTATTTGAGGACTGAAGAATCACAAAGACGTTTCACTCCTTCCATAGTTACTCATTGCTGTATCAAGAGAAGAAAGCAGTGAATAATGGTGTGTTTGTATTTCTCTTTCTGTGTGGGTTCACATACAGGGTTTGGCTGGATGCTGCCCTGGGTTTGTGGAGTCTGGGGATGCAGGAGTGGGGTTCATTAAGTAGAGCACGTGCTTAGTAGAGCAGCAACACAAAACTCAGTTCTTTCACAACTAACCGTCTGGAGGCTGGACTGACAGAGTGAACTGGACTCATATCTTCCTGTGTCAATGTGACTTTATTTTGTTCACCTTCCAGAAGACATTCATTAAAGGATTTCTGTTTTAATGTTACAAATAACATCTACATTAAAACCTCTTTATTCTAAAAATCTGCTACCCTATGCAAGGTATAATGATTTTCTTGTATCACATCCTGGGTGGAATAGCTGGCCAGAAGTCTGACCTGCCTGCCAGTTTTAATCTTCTAAGCATTCCTGTATAAGAACTCTTCTTATGCTTCCACAATCCATTTATATTTCTAGTCCCATATAAGTAATGATATCCATAAGGTGAAGAAAGCATCAAGAAATACAGTGCAAACTAAACTGCAGCCCTTAACATCAAGCCTGCCAGTTAAACCCTCTCCTGAGCACATGCACAGCACTAACTTTGCAGCCAAGCAGAGGTGTCAGTGTTAAGCTTAGATTCTATTTAAACAACAAATATACTAACCCTGCTCTCTGTATCTCACACACTTTTTTGTGCTTTTATGGGATAACTGAGCATATGACACAGCCTCCTGAGGTAATCCCTCTTGGATGGCTGTTGTTCCCTCACTTCCCCATCCCCTCTCCTTTGAGCCAGAAAGCACAAGCTGCTGGGGCTACTCCTGAGATCCCAGCAGGTAATGGCTAAAAGAGAAAGGAGAAAACAGTAAAGCTGGAATCAAAGGATCTGAACCCAGACTCATTTAAGCAAGCTCCAGTATCCTTTAAAGCTACAGGGAACAGCATAAGGCCAGCTGTAAAGAGCTGGCATTAAAACCCTTAAAGCAACCACTGCTGGCAGAAGGCTGAGGATTTTAGGTGAGGCTGCTGCCTCTCAGAGCAGGAGGTGATTTTTAGCTCCTAAAGTAACAAGAACAAAGAGTGGATAAAAGCAAATGCAGGCAACATTTACATTGTAAATTGAGCCCTCAGTTCTGTAATACACGTTTCTTAACAACCATAACCCGTGTGAGCAAAAGGATCTTTGCACAGGGTCAATGTTTTGTTTTGCTAGCTGTATCTGAGCAAGAAAACGTGTTTAGTTATCATACAGCATTTTTCAACCTTGTTAATGGAGTTTAATATTAGATAGGAACATATTCTGAGAAGGAAGCCTGGCTGTGATTCTTTGTTCTGCTGAATAGGTAGTGTTTAAATGAATAGTAAGCGCATTCTTCCTCGACCCTCATGCACCTTTGCTCTGCTTTTGAACATTCTAAAGGAAAACAGCAACACAAAACAGCACCATGCTGCTCCATTCTACCTCCCAAAGGTAAGATTATTAAGAAAATGTATTTATGATCAGTCTTTGGGTTTGTGAACAAAACATGTATCCAATACTTTGTGTATGCTCCAAAGACAAAGGAAGTATGGGCTGAGTCAAGAAAGAGAGAAGGGAAATAAAAGCCATTTATTTCCTTGACAATGGTGTTTGATACACTCTAACAATACTCAGCCCCTTGAAGGAAAGGGCTGGTTGGCAGTGTGACACAAACATATTGCAAATAAGCAATCAGATGTCAGTCTGCTAGGAGAGAGGCAGAAGAGTCTGAGACCGTGCAGCCTTGATACCTGCCTCTTGGGGTTTTTGCATTGGGTGCAAACAAGACAAAGAGATGAACTGCATCACCTCTTTACTGTGTTACCTATTACCAGCAACTGATCCACACCAGTGTTGGGTCAGTTAAAACTGAAGTGGAACACAGAAAACATCCCAGCATTATGTCAGTACCACTTCTGATCTAGTCATTGAGATTCAGTAGTTACAATGTCCTCTTTCCACATTCCTTATAGCGAGAAATAAAGCAGCAAATAGTTTTTTCCTGAATCCAAGTATCTCATCTTTTCTGTACATAATCTTCCATGGATCAATGACACCACACAGCCTTGTGAGGTTGAGGAAGAACAACCGTAGAGCATTATCCATCTTCCAAGCAAGGCAAGCCTGTCCCGGCCATGCTTCAGATGTTACACCTGATGATTCTACTTAGATTTAGCATTTTGCCAGTTCAGATAAAACTATTCTAGTACAAATGCTATTCTGCTGTCACTGGCGCTGAGAGCCTTTCTGTGAACAAACAAGTGATTCCACAGCAGTGGAATATTTAAACTCTTTTGATCCTATGTCAAGCATAGGTTCATCTTGCTTTATTGGGACAGCGTGTACACATTTAACATCAGGCATGTAGTAAAATAACATGTAATACCCAAATCTGTTAAAGCAATCCAAGAAGCTTTCCACTTACATGTATTTGCCCTCTTTTCAAAGGAGTAGTAAATAACACGTTTTCTGTTTCTTACAGGCTCCTAGACTGCATAGTATTTTTTGCATGCTGCAAACTTGTCTCTTATTTACCATACCTAGAGGATTGCCTCAAAACCCAAACCTTAGGATTTACTAGTCATTAAATCTCAAGCACACAGACACATCCAGCACTTAGTGTATTCAACTATCCTACCTCTGCCTCTGAAAAGATCACAAACTAGGACAACAGCATGACTTGCACAACAGCAACATCATCCTCAACACATATCCTGCATCCCTAGCTCAACACTCACCATCTCTCAGGCTTTGGCAGGAAAGCACAGGACAGGATTTTACAGTGTGATCTTGGTTTCACCTCTGACAAAGAGGAAGACTTCAAGCTTACTGCCAGGTAATGCTGAACTGGGCTTACCAAAGCACCAAGGAGCACAGCAAGGCCTGTGCACCCCCACCTACCATTCAGTTAAGTCCATGCAAATTTTTGCATGCACATGAGAAAGGAAAAAGGGCTGAGAGGAAAGAAGAGAATGTTTTATTGACAGCGTCTGACCAGTCCAGAGGTAGACATCAATCAGTACCTCTCACTTCAGTATCTCTCACTTAGGTTTGCTGCTGGCAAGAGATGATCAAACATGCAAAATATTCAAGTCAACAAACATGACCAAGAGCTCTATCATAATGAGAAGGTAACTGCCTGACATGTTCACCTTCAAATTCTAGGCTTTAAGAAATTATGATTCCAACATGAACAACAGATAAAACATGACCAAATTTCCAAACCTACTTTATATAGACATAGTCCCAAAGTTTTAACCCCTACTGCACTGCACTGGGATAAGCTTCCTCTAATAGTAACTGATCGAACACACCCCTGAAAGCAAACACAGATAAGGATGTCATCAACTGCACTGGCACCATTTGCAAGCACCTTGTTTTCATCAGCAGCTTTGCAGAAATGGAGAAAACAACATGAAAAGGATTCTATGTGGAAGCAAACTGCAGAAGGGAAAAAACCTCACTGTGTTTTTTGTTCCTCTTCAGCATTTTCTTCCTATGCAATGAAATACAAGCCTTCACTTATGAAAATTAAAGCAGAGATGAAGCCGGAATGAGACACAGAAATTAAGTGTATCTTCAAAATCTGCCATTTGACCCATAATGATGGAAATGGTTTTACTGCCCAGATGGTAATTATATTTTCAAATGATATCATAATTATTCCAAGGCAAGTGACCTTGCCATGCATAGGTCTTAGGAACTGCTTGTACGCTAGAAAGAGCAGATTTTAAACTGCTTGCAAGCTGAAAGTTGATTATGCTGAAAAATTGCATACTGAGGAATAACGTGTTCTGGCCCAGTGAGAATGAGCTGACTGGAAGCAAGGTGAGACACCAGTTAAAATCTGTGCAGTACCTTTCCTTCTGCACACTTGGGAAGGGAGAACTGCTTTCAAGGTACATAAATTGCCATGTCGCAACCACTCTTCAAATGCATAGGAAAATATGCAACCTGAGCTGGTAGGACTCAGCTCGGTCACATTCTCTCTTTACTGAACTCTTCAGTAAAGCTTTCTATACATGCAGCATGGGAAAGTTTAGTAAAGCTTCCCTTATACTGTCTGCATGAAACAGAGTCATGGAAACCCATATGAAATCAGATTTCATTCAGATTAAAAGGTAAATGAAAGAATATTTGTCATAACTAATGATTAACATTGCAGATTTTATTGTTTCCATTTACATCACTCACACAAGAAAGTTAAACTGAACATCATCTTAGCATATTGTTTATCCTCTGCATGTCCTATGGGATCCAGGATAGTACAGCTATTAAAAACAACACTCAAATGATTTCTGCTTGTTCCAAAGTTGTTTTCAGGCACTGGTACGTGTTCTGGGTTTTATTTGAAACAGTCTGTGCTTGTCAAACCACATTCTTGCTAGTTCTATAAGAACACTTATCCTATCCCCATCACTGCAGCATCTGAATTCATCCTGGTACTGTATTAACAACAAAAACACACCACCACCAAACTCAACCAAACCACTATAGTCCATTCACTGGCCACAGAGGGCATGTGTGTAATACAGCACAGCAGTATAGCATGGAGGGAGGCTATACACACGTTTTCAAAGTGCATTTGGATATGAATGAAGCAAGGTCTGAGAATCCTGCTCTGCCTACGGGCTAAAAGGTGATACCATGGCCCTCAGTTTGGGAAGGTGCTCACTACAAAACCATGGCTATATTGCCAGAGAGAATAATCTCCTGAAAAGATCATCTTTAACCTGCACCTCAAAGGATTCTTTACCTTTGAGGATTAGGCTTACTAACCCTGGTCTGTCTTCTAGAGCTTTATAATGGGTGCAAAACCTTGACTTGATTAGTGCTTAGTAGGGCAGAAGTATAGTGAATACAGATAAGCTCTCATATATCAGTAGAAGTCCATAGTAGTAAAAACCACACTAGAGTATTCAGTGCCAACTGGGCCATAGCATGTACATCACATCATGGTACTCAAGCCAGGAACAGAAGTTTCTCAGGAGCCAAAGTTATGATGCAGAGCACTCCATAGTGTAACAATATCATTTCAATGGCACAAGACATTGTGCTGCTGAAGATAGCTTAGCTAAGGACTATCTGCATGGTATAAAAAGCAATCAGTGAAAAATCCCTACACAAAATCGAGCAGTGTTGCCCTAGAATCCAGTTCCAAATCCTAGCCTGTCCTCCCCTGACTCTTGAGTTGTATGAGCTAGTAATTGGCTGCACCAAAGGAGGAAATTGCTTATTATATTACCCATTATACTTCTGTAACTATGTATGAAAATAGGGATGCCATCTATAGATATGAAACATGGCATAATGACAGCCTATAAACATACTATTTCACCAGAGAAAAAGCCAAAGATGACAAGGAGGCTGTAAACAACCTAAATCTATCTGCTGCAGGGATAGTAAGAACCATCCTCAAAGTCACCCTTCCAGGGGTAAAACCAATCATTCCTCATTTGTAACTGGATCTAAACCACTTACCCTGGAGGTAGGAAAACATGAAACACCTTCTGCTGACAGAATGAGCAGAGCATGCCCCTACGATCCCACTCAAACCAGCCACTACATTAACAGCAAAGAACCATATGGAGCCTAGCTTACATCTTCAGTGTTTCATATGCATTGGATGCATATACATTGCTCAACACAGGGATTTGTAGAGAAACTTTGAACTGTTCACCAGGATATAGGAACGCTTCCCATAGGATATCATGGAAAACACAGGGACTTAACAAATGCTTCCAGAACAGCCCCAATGCCACATCTGCTGTCCTTTAGGGCTACACCCACTCCAGCTCCCTACATGGGAGATAATAAGATGGAATTTTGGGAAGTCAGAAAACAGACTGGGAAGAACGCAGGGCAGGACTGACTGTCAGGGAGCAGACACTGGAAGGAGCAGGAATTGTGGCCATCTTTACTACTGTTGTTGTTTTAATCACACAACAGTTTGGGTTGGAAAGGACCTTAAAGCTCACCCAGTTTCAACCCCTGCCATGGGCAGGGACACCTTCCACTAAGGCAGGTTGATCCAAGCCCCATGTAACCTGCCTTGAACACTGCCATCATCAAGAACTATTTTGAGACAGTGGCTAGATAAGGGCATCACAGCACTAAGCAGACTAGCTAAGGGGCAAACCCAAAAGCTGAGGGGCAGAAACTATAAAGGCTAGAAAAGAACCCAGTTGACTGAGATTGAGAAGAAGAGAAAGACAGAGACTACAGGATCAGGTGTTCTAAAGAGACAGCCAATGAATTTACCTATTACCCTCAAAATTCCAAACTGTTACATGCACTGGAACAGGTTCTGCTAAAGAATTAAAGCTGATTTAAGAGGCAGAGATAGAGCAGCTACCAGAGGAACACAAGCTACAGAAGCAACTTAAAGTAACTCACTGCAACAGAAAACTCACCTCAGTGCTATGATACAAAACTACAATTTTCTGCAATTTTCACTGATTTTCCTTGGCAGTTTTCCTTTCTCAAGCTAAAAGCCTCAAAACCTGTTTTGTCTCAGGCAAGATTTGGGACTGACAGCAAAGAGACAGAAGATAACAATGTCTGGCTGTGTAGAATTCCCTATCGTGTGAACATGGTGTAATCCTATTTGTTGTCCACAAGCAAAGGCTACTGCATCCCATCTTCTGCAATTCCATTCATTAGATGTACACACTGCAAGTAAGATGTTAACAAATTTTCATGATGTGCCAGAAAATGATGATTGGTACAAAGTTTTATGTAATACCAAGTGTCTAAGGGAAAACACCTATTTCAATACTGAGAATGTCAACTAATTCTGTAAACACAGCAAAAGTAGGATATTGAACCCACAGTTCTTAAATCCAGGGTAAGGTACTTAATAGGCATCTCTACTATTTAATAGTATAAATACACAGGGGGCTTGGAAAAGTCTAAGAAAGGGAAGTATAATTATAAAAGAAAACCCTCCATATACTTAATTTACATCCATGCCTGGGCAGTGAATGTGCCCCTGCACTGGGCACTGGTGAGGCTGCACCTCGAATCCTGTGCTCAGCTTTGGGCCCCTCACTACAGGAGGGACATTGAGGAGCTGGAGTGGGGCCAGAGAAGGGCAATGGGGCTGGTGCAGGGTCTGGAGCCCAAGTGTGATGGAGAACGGCTGAGGGAGCTGGGGGGTTCAGATGGAGAAGAGAAGGCTCAGGGGGGACCTGATGGCTCCCTACAAGTGCCTGACAGGAGGATGGAGCCAGGAGGGGCTGGGCTCTGCTCCCAAGGAACAAGGGATGGGACAAGAGGAACCGGCCTCAAGCTGCACCAGGGCAGGCTTAGATGGAGCTGAGGAACAATTCCTGCCCCACAGGGTGCTCAGGCATTGGAACAGGCTGCCCAAGGCAGGGCTGCAGGCACCGTCTCTGCAAGTGTTCACACACGAGGCCTCAGTGCCATGGGGCAGTGGTGGCCTTGGCAGGGCTGGGGAGCAGTTGGACTGGATGAGCTTAAAGGTCTTGTTCAACCTGGTTGATTCTATGAGTCTATGCTTAACAACACGGTCACATTTAAAACATCCTTCACCTCTTTCATCTCAGTCTTTGTTACATCGCATAAAACTCTCAAGAGCCAAGCAGAGCAATCTGAGCTTGAATACAGGGTAATTACCCAGGGAGCAGACAGCAATCATGCCAACAATTGCTTCACCTTTTCTCCCATGGCTTCCACATTGCAGTGATTGAACTGCCCCTTCTGTGCTACTTGCTGGGCAAACATGAGGAAGGAAACCAAAGAAAAACTGGTCACTGGAGAACGTCTCAGCTAGGTCAAGACAGTCAAAAGGCGACTGAAAAACAGTGAAAGCTTCACTCTCAGTTATACGCTTTGCAGCTAAAGTGACTGGTATGAACACTGAGTTAAAAGTAACGCAGGCTATTGCAGTTACCTGCTTAGAAGCTGCCTTCGTTAGGATACAATGAGAGATTTTCAAAGACTAATAGTACAAGTGATTAATGGATTGAGATCCTAATACTAACAATAACCAAATAATACAAGACCTGGCTGTAGAAAAATTCCTAAATCAACTTATGAATCCTACACAATTCTTTTGGAGCATCCACAATAGCAGGCAATGTAGGGACAAGGAGGATCCATTGGCTTTTCACATTTTTTAGTGCAGAAGATAGTAACACAGGTCAGTGCACTGGGCTCATCAGACAGGGATTCTGGATCAAAACAAGGGCTTAGGGAGGAGGCACACAAGAAGGCCTAGAGACCCATCACAACACATAAGGATGAATTAAGCACCAGGAGAGGATGGATGAACAGAATTTAACAGCCAGACTGCTGAAAACTGGTCACCAGAGCCAAATGTTCCTGACACAAAACTGTCCCATGGCACTTATTTGAGATGAGGATTCACAGCCAAAAACCTGGTTCAGTCAGATGCAAAGTCACAGCCTTTGGTGTATTGCATCTATAGGCAACACATTACGGAGTACTACACAGACACCTATTCCTACAAGAGTCAGTAGGCCCATCAGTTTGGGCAATATGTAACCAGTGCATCCAGTAACACAGCCAGACAGGACTCAGCACACAGTACTTACCTGCTGAGTTTGCAGGATAAATCCATTGCATTTCTCTATTAATACAGTGCTTTTTGGCCAGCCTGTATGATTTCCCAGGACTGCAGAATGCAGGCATTAGCGCCATACTGACAGCAAAATGGAAGTGAGCTTTAAGGACCAGCAAGTAGATGGTCCTGCTCTAACAGCACATGGTGCAGAGATGCAGGACAGCAACTGAGAATACTCATGCCTAAAATGGTCAACAGAAACCTACCTCAGAGCAGGTCTTGAGTAACCTGGAAAGAGACTTCCTGTAGACCTTTTCCAAGCAAAGGTCTTCTTTTCCCAGATCAGAAAGGCAGGCTTGGAAGATTTATGCATTTCTGCCTTTATTTAAATAATTGAGAGTCTATTAACTAAAGCAATTGTGGCAGTCTCCTGCCAGGCCTGAAAGACAGGGTGATAAGCCTCACATAGCTAATTACAGCCGCAACCATCCTAAATCCTCTCAGCATCTCTTTCATAGAAATACCACTTTTCTGTGGAATAATTACCTCTTACATGCCCAATCCTATTCCTGACATGCATATTTTAATGCTCTGACATTTTAATGCCATCTGCTGCAAAGAAGCCCAGCCTGCCACACTGTCAGAACTCAATCCACGCACCAGCTTCCTACTCTCCACCATATCACTCTTCCCCTACATACAGAGGCATTGCTTCCCCAATGCCCAGTGTTATGATTTACCCTCTGCCATGGGTAAAAGACACCACCAAAAGCAAACAATGGCAATTCTCAGCCTGTTTGTACATTTTGTGGCTATAGTTTCTGTAAAGTGAAGAGGAATTAAAGCAACCACCAACTGCCTTTGTATCATGTTTTACAAGGCACTTGTGGATGCAAGAGAAATAATGTACCATCCCTGACAGTGTTCAGGGCCAGGTTGGGCAGAGCCTTGGGTGACATGGCCTAGCGTGAGGTGTCCCTGCCCATGGCAGGGGGATCATCTTAAGGTCCTTTCCAACCCAAATCATTCTATGATTAAATGGTTTCTCAGCCTGATCCTAAAACTGACTTGTACAGCAGAGCATGGAACTCCACGTTTGCTTCCACAGCTAGAACACCTTAATGAAAGCACTTATTATGTCTGTAATTTACTTGTGAACTCTTCAGAGACACCATGAGCTGAAGCAAGACACTCCTGCCTGGATATTGCTTCCTGAGCCGTTTGTTATAAGCCACACTTAAGGGGAAAGAAGTATGAGAAAAGAATTCCATGCTTTCCCTGACAGCCCTTCATCAAAGCTTGTGTCACCGCTCCCTGCTTGAGGTGCATCCAGTTTTCATCTTTCCTCAGTTCAAGAGAAGAGGAGGAAAAACCCATTTAAAACAGTAATGTGAGGCACAAAAGTAATCTAGAGAGGAACTAAGGGCACGTGTGGTAGCAGACACTCACGTCTGCAAACTCGCTTTTGGGCACTATGCCTCTGATATGCACACCCTGCCCTAAGCACTGTCCAAAAAGCAAACCAGAAAGGTTAATGTTCTGTAATACAGATACTTGCCTCCTAGCACAAAATAGCTTTTAACTGGGTAACATTAAGCAAGTAAGATCATGTCTACTTGGAGCAATCCATGTATCACTGCACCACATGCGCCGGGTCTTTGGCACATGCCATAACTCTTCTTCACAAACTGTGCCCAGAAATTCAGGCACAGACCATTCAATCACAGCTTCTCGCTTGGTTATTAGAGCTGTGCTAAGTTGACAATGTTCTTTTTTGAGAATCAAAATAACCCCCCCAGATACTCTTGATATTACATCTACAGGAGAACAAAGATCAGCCTACAGGAGCAATTTCTGCATGGTGTAGTCAACATTTTGTTCCTATTAAGGCTATTTTTCATACAGAAGGGAAGTACTGATTGCTTCTATACAATTTTTTACTTGAAGTCAGGCTTAATTCCTACCTGTTATAACAACTCATATAGGCATCTGGAAACCTGTGTAAGACAATGCCCTGCAGTACCACAAAACAAAAACAAGGCAAATGAATAAGAAATAGCACAATTACTCATAACTTCTGCTCCTCAACAGCTCTTCAGTCAGGCAAAGCTCTGATCAGAGATTTCAAAGCATTAACAAATATTCAGTTCTGGAATCAGGAATTGGAGAAGACAGGGAAAAACTTGCAAAGAAGGATATTTGAATGACCTACAACTGTTACACATAACAGTTAGGGGGTGGGTCCATGACAAACTGAACATAATCTGGCTTCAGTGTGTGCTTGAGCCCAGAAACCACCCATGTGCTGGACTGCATCAAAAAGAGTGTGAGTAGCAGGTCGAAGGAGGTGATCCTGCCCCTCTGCTCTGCTCTGATGAGACCCCACTTGCAGCACTGTGTGCAGTGCTGGTGTCCTCAGCATAAGGACATGGAGCTGTTGGAGCAAGTACAGAGGAGGCCACGAGGATGCTCAGGGGCTGCAGCAACTCCCACATGAAGACAGGCTGAGAACATTGGTGCTGTTCAGCCTGGAGAAGAGAAGCTGCGTGGAGACCTCAGAGCAGCTTCCAGTGTCTGAAGGGGGCTACAAGGATGCTGGAGAGGGACTCTTCATCAGGGACTGCAGCCATAGGACAAGGGGTGATGGGCTCAGACTGAAACAGGACAAGTTCAGGTTAGATCTAAGGCAGAAGCTGTTCCCTGTGAGGGTGCTGAGGCACTGGCACAGGGTGCCCAGAGAAGCTGTGGCTGCCCCATCCCTGGCAGTGTTCAAGGCCAGGTTGGACACAGGGGCTTGGAGCAGCTGCTCCAGTGGAAGGGGTCCCTGTCTGTGGCAGGGGTTGGAACTGGGTGAGCTTTAAGGCTTCTTCCAACCCAAACCAGGCTGGGATTTTACGATTCTAAAAGCAGAGACAAAAAGTGATGGAAATCCTGGCAACAGAAATTCCCCAAACCAGACTGAATGCAGCACAACCAGTACTGTATCAGAGTAATGCTTCAAGACCACTGGAAGACCACTATTCTCCAGGCCAGAGAAGTCAAGGGACAATAAAAGCATTCAGGTAATTGACGTCTCATTTTATCTAATCACTGAAACTTAATCCAAGAAAAAAGATTTGGTTTTATATTACTGAAATCAATTGTTCATTTGACAAAACTTGAAGACCACCCAGCCCTTCTGCTCAGCTGAAGCTTATTACTGTCATGCCGCCATCCAGAGCCTCAGCCTGAAATAACAGTCCAGAATTAAAACATGAATCTGAAGCACTGTCAAAGTTTTACATACTTAAACTTTCTTAACATTGTCTCCAATATTTAACACATATATTTTATATTTGCAATTGTTATTTTGTAAGGAATTAGTAAGAAGGGAAATTACACCTAGTACCAGTCTTCTTTCTTCTAGTGCTAAAGCCTAATGACTTCTAACCATAAAATGTTATTTTCTGTCCCATATTCTTTCAGTTCTCTACATTCAGGGATGCTCAACGCTGCAGAACCTGCCTCTATTTTGACAGTAGGCTATATGATCCAGAAAGTTTACAAACTGCTCAGTGACTACAAGTGCCAAGAGCCAGCAGCTCCTACTGGGATTGCTCAAAAAGAACAAAGTGCTGCAGGTAGCCCTCCCCACAGAGGGCATTTCATCTACACGGGGGAAATTCCAGTCTAAACCCACAGAGCCAGCATATGCTACAGACCATCACATATGAAGATGCCGCTCCTGACTCTCAAAGTTTATGCACCACAGATGGCTGAAGACAGCTTCCCACCAAGGTCTGACACAGCTGTTCACACATCCTTGCTAGGTGCTCACTGCTGATTGCTAGCAGAGTGCTGGGGCACCAGGTTCCCCAAAGGAAGGTCTCCCAAAATCTAAGGAACTAAACAAGACTTCAGGCAACCTTCATTACTTCAAAGTGGAGGTGATATCTCCCATCTAAGAATCCCTCCCCCTCAAAATGTACAATAGTTTTGTCTAATGATGCTTTGATTGTAGCCAAGTTATCTCTCCTATGCTTGAAATAACAACAAACCCCTCAAATGATTGCTTATCTGTTTTGCTCACCCAGCATTTCACAAGGGAAAAAGGTACTGCAATTTGAAGATGCCACTCTTCAGCACTGCAGAAATGTGTTTTATCCAATCATGAGTTGCTGCTAGCAAATGACAATTGTTTGGTTCCACTTTATTCTTGCAATGCTACCCCAAATAAACAGCATAAATACAAACTCTTTATAATCATACAAACACTGGCTTATTGGTTGCAACTAGATAACCAACAATTTAAAATACGTTTTTATGGGTTATTTTGTTGCTTCAGTTCAAATCACAGTGAGGAAAAGAGACCATAAATACCATTGAAAAACACTTCCACAGAGAGGGAGAGAAAGAAGATGAAGCAGGTTTCCATGGTTACTTGGTTAACCATCTCCAGTTCACTGTTTATATAGTTTAACAACTACAAGACAGTATAAACAAGAAGAAATGAAATATTTATTAAGATCTACATTCCAGAAAGCTCCTACCAGATGCCACTTCTGTTTCATCAGCTGACTGGCCAATGAAGCTCTAAAAGACACACTGACATCTCCTAGCTCCTGGTGCCTTCATGGACATCACATAGAACAAGCCCTTCCTGAACATAACTCATGGTTATTTACTAATATTTAACCTATACTTTATTTTCAGCAGAAGATGATCCCTTGCCTGGAGACCAATACAAAAACTGCAGGTGCCTCGGAAGGAAAAGCTCTTGCTTGGCTGTGAGCTGACCAACTGACTAACTGACCATCACAGGCTGCTCTCAAGCTCCATCCACTTCAACAGCTGCAGCTTTAATCACTTCCAATGCAAAAGAAGTTCCTCTTGAGTCATCGCCCTAAATGAAAGGTTAATGCTGCATAACAGCACTTTCCAGCAAAAAAATGTCAGCTAAATCAGGCCACTTTTATTTTGACCTCCTATAGAAATAGGCTTCCTATTGTCTGGGGGAGGAATGACAAGAAACTCTGCCACCACTCGTACTGGGAAGGCTCCAGACTCACAGTCAAAAGCCCCAGAGTCCCCAGTGCAGGAAAGTTTGAAAGTATTTGGCTATCAACTTCCTTTAGCTAAAGGCAGCGCTTCACCTTAGGTCCTTGTATGTACAGTCATCACATGGCAATGAAACTGACTGCAATGGTGAAAGCACTCCTGCAGTACTGAATTCAGTGGTACATAGAATCATTGAATCATTTGGGTTTCAAAAGACCCTTAAGCTCATTGTGTCCAACTGTTAACCCCGCACTGCTAAGTCCAGC
The DNA here is from genome assembly GCF_012275295.1 of Melopsittacus undulatus. Taxonomy (NCBI): domain Eukaryota; kingdom Metazoa; phylum Chordata; class Aves; order Psittaciformes; family Psittaculidae; genus Melopsittacus; species Melopsittacus undulatus. The sequence continues at coordinate 116,895,089 of NC_047529.1, forward strand.
ACTAAAACATGTCCCTAAGCACCACATAGTCTAAATATCACCAGGGCTGGTGACTCAAGCAGTACAGTACAGTCTATTTAAATAGCATATAGAGACTGAGACAGACACATTTTTCTAAGCAGCAATGTTTTTCCTGCTGTGTCCTAGCCAAGAAGTGTCCTGGAAACTGCTACTGCAGCTTGAACACCATCAGTCTGTCTATCATCCTACAGGCAAATTTATGCAAGCCATGGCTGCTGTGTATTTGCTCGAATTCCTATCAGTAAGCACATGTGTTATCCTTTTAGACAACTGTCCTGCAGAGGTCAGCTCATCTCTCTTCTATGGCAGGATCAACTTCACTTAGGTTGCTTTTCAACTAGATTTGCTCCTGAGTTGCTGCTACACAGTGAGGGCACCAAATGTTCTGCTCTGGCTCCCCCCTTTTAGCCAGCCAGGAAAAGGTATTTGATGGTATTTTTATCTATATTACTTGTATAGAGGTATTTGAGTTTGGTAGAACTCAACGAAAACCACAACTGAAGTTTATATTGCAATGTTAGCTCCCTATCACTGGTCAAACAGTTAAGGTCGGTATGTAAAACTACCCCACCTCACTAGCAAGCTGTAAATGTCTGTCTACTGTTTAATATTTTCAGAGCAATAATCTAATCCAGATTTGAAAAGCAATTCATTGAACCAAAATGCTAGATACATTTTGTAATAATCTCTAAATCTACCAGACCTGTCCCTGAAAAGCACTAGCACATGGGATGCCATTATCCTTATAGCTAAAGATAATGTTCATTATATAATATCAATAGTCACAAAACAAAAGAGCAGAGCAATACTTGTTCCTTATACATCCTCATTGTCTCCACATCACTCAAGGTGGAATTCTGCTTTCTTTACTGCTTTTTCAGTGTGGGATAAGTGCATAACTCAGGCAAACATACTACCTTTTGCTGTTCACAGACACCACAGCAGCAGAGCCTGCCTGCAAAGAGGAGGTACCCTGTAAGTATCCAGCTATGGTGCTTGCAAGAAAATGCTACATCTTCTCCAGGAGAAAGCAAACAAGAGCTCTATGACAGCTGATCAAAAGTATTATCCTGTGGCTGCCATGACCTTAGCTCATTCTGCAGCACTCCAGTGTTACTGCAATTACACTTTTAGGCTATACTAGGAAGCCTGCAGCATGTTCCTTCACTCTCTTATTTGAGACAGCAAGGTAAATAGAAGGCTTAAGGGTTTGACCCCTCATTCCTTCAAAAATGAGTTCTACCCAGTTATTTATTTGTGGCTTTTAGTATGGAAGCCTGCATGAGATTTTGATTCACATGGCCTAATTTCTTTAGGAGCTAGGGAAGGAGCATTTCCCCTTAAACTGCACCTCATAAACAACATGTATTTTACTGCAGCTGCTTAACAGAACACTTTTTACTACAGTTCCCTATTTATGCTTATAATCCGCCCAAGTAAATGCAATGAAGAGCACACACAGCCTGCAACAAATCACACTATTTCCTTTTTTTAACCCAAATTTACATCTGCGATAGAAAGATCCAATCGTTACTTCCTGTCCTGTTTTATCATCTGTTCTTGATGTTATGTAAAGAGCTTATAGTAAATATCAATGTTGAGCTCTTATATAGCATTCTTAATCCATAGATCTCCACGCATTTTACAAAGGATGATCATTATCCTGCTTCATCCATGGAAAGAAAAAAATCAGAGATCTTTACGGTGAAATTCAGTTGTCAACAAATTCCCACAGACCACAGTGAAGCCAGGACTGCAATTCAGGTCACAGTACCACCAGTCAGCCAGAACAGCACCCACAGAGAGATCCCAGAGCCTTGGGATCACTAGTGGCTGTGATTTCCACTCGGCAACTCCACACACCACTTAGGCATCATTCCAGAGACAATGTGGCTCTCGATACGGTATCTTGTTCAGCTTGACATTCACTAAAGTGCCCCCCATCCCACACGGGCAGTGCTTTTTAAGTGTACTCTGCCCTCTCCCAGGTATCCTGCTTCACTGCTCCAGACATGCAAACATTGTCATCAGTTGCTGTAAGTAACCACAGCCAAGTCCTCTACTTGGGCTTTAATACTGACATCAATCCAGCTGCAGACAGATACACAGATATCAAGGTCTAATGTCACCACTGAGGTGTCTCAAAGTATTTTTACCTCCACTCTGGAGCCCCCAGATCCCCTGATCCGTGTGTAACCAGACAGGAGTTATCAAGCCTCCTGCCTTCAGCTTTTCCTCCCCTCTTCTACATTTGTTTCTCACACCCACTCTTTGTACCTTGCTTTAAGGTACATGTTTAAATTCACAGACTTCCTTAACTCTAAGAATTCTCCTGGACTACTGAGAGAACCTAGAGCCAATATTGGAGCTTGGAAGGACAAGGACTGAAGGCAGATTGTGTGCTAATGGCCACACAGGTTTTTGGGGCATCGATCTGATTGGAAACGCTGAGTGCTACCATACAGCCATAAAATAAGCAGTAAAGCTATCTATTTCAGTAGCATATCTGATAACGTACTACCCAGACATGATGATCTGAGGAAACGTTAACTTGTGACTTCAGTTTTAAGTTAAAGTGTTATTGTTTTGACATATTGCATAGCAACTACCTCAAGAATGCTTTGAACCCAGGGAAAGTCAAGCAAGCTGACCCTGAGCACAAAGATGAGCTGAAGAACTGGGATCCTTCAGGAGAGGATTCAGAACACATCACACAATCAAGTATCCAAGGAAGAGAAACGCATGCAAGCGTCCCTGCCCACAAGGACAATGGGAGTCATTCTGTATTCCACTGTATTTCACTGTTAACCCAGACAGGTTATTCAGAACAGCTAGAATCCATAAAGCAGATGAACCACCTACTTTCTGAACCAGTACTGTCAGGAAGAGAATGCACAAAAGCAGGGGCAGTCACATAATAGATTGCATCTTCTGGGACACTCATTTCTCAGTACATTACTGGCTTCCAAGGAACATAATGGTAGCTTTATGGACTCCCATGTCACTCCCTGACACATTTGCAACACAGAGAAAGATGTCATAGGGAAAAGCGTAGCTGAAACACGCAAAACTTCATCCGTTTCCAAGCTTAGCTAGGTATCAGTCAAGTGCAAGACAAAGACAAACCGCAGCACTGTGGATGCTGCCAGGCAGCTCTTGTGCATGTGCTTAGCTAGAAGGTACCAGAGCAGACTGGAAAAGCAGGCTGGCAGGTTCCTAGCATGTTTCACTTGAAGGGGAGGATGAAAGGTAACCTCAGAGCAGCAAGCAATTCAGATGACAATGGCTGAGTCTGAGGCATGTGCTGGCTAAGATGTGCTGCCTACAGCTCATTTGCCAGAAGCTAGAGTAGAAAAGAATGCTCTTCCCATCCTATTTTTTCCCCCACATTTTTCTCCAGGGCTGCTCTCCACCTTATTTCCAATATCCTATCACACAGAAACAGCATGTGGCTTTCTGAAACACATCTACAACATAAAACATGAACTAACTTTGAGACTGAAGCTTATACCAACCACATCCTGCCATTTGGAAGTTGTAATCATGGCTCTCAGCACGCCAGTGTACAAACATGGATCACAACACGTGGAAGAAAATAAGACAACATTCAAAGTGAGGAAGAGAATTAATTAAAGAGAAAAAAACTAAGGTAAGCAGAAACCTGTGAGTTTATACTCATGTGAAACCTTTACACGTGGGGTAGTTAACACTAAAGTGGAAGTATTACATAAAGAGCCTTTTTACTGTAAGTGACGTATCTTACATACCCAGTGGTGTGACTGTGAAATACAGGTTACTTCAGTTACAAAAGGTGTCAAGTCCCTCAGACTGAAATCACACTTAAACTCCAGCCAAATTCTGGCCCTTAAAGTCAGCCAGGGACAAAAATGTTCCAGTGACATAATTCCCTGGACTTCACAAGGAATAAATTCAGGATCCTTACAAGCTCAGGTGGTTCAAGACTGCAGGGCATGTATTGCTTCTATTATACTGAAATACTACCTGGATCCAGCTCCATTAAACTACTCAGTAAAAATTATTTCAGAGCAGCCTGAACTGAGTTTCAGAACACTTCATGTTCCACAAACTTACTTCTTGTTCATAGATAGTGACTCAAACACCCTGCAACACAAATAACAAACCGCTTTCATTTACTGTTGCAACACATAGACACGAGGAGCTCTGTACATTGTTAAGCCCAACTTCCCCACTCCAACAGTTGAAGTTAAATGTCACATTTACATAGCATTTACATAAAGATTCAGGTTTGTTTATACAAAAGCCAGCCTTGGTTTTGCAGCACACTTGATGCTCATGCAACAACATTATGTGTGTTGTTCTGTAACAACAGATTGTTTGCTCCCGTTAGAAAAACAAGGTTCATTCTGAGAAGGTGCTTGAGAGGCTGTAGTTGCTCTGAGGCAGTTCAGCATCATTCTTCATTACTGTCTGATCAAGCCCTACCCTAAGCAAGACACCCCTTCAAATAACTCCTAAGCTAAAACCCACTGTCTCTTCAAAGGAACAAACACTTTAACCTTAAAACTACTAAAGAATTGGACACAAAGCCACTGAATCACATCTAGTGACAACTACAGCTGCTTTTATTAGCAAAAGAATATGTATTTGAGTTCTCCACGTGCTAACTTCATCACAAACTTTCAAGGAAGTCTCTCCAAGGGCTGTCTCCAGCCCATCACATCCACATCACTAAAGGTACAGAAGACAGTAAGAATCACCTTTTATTCTTCTTAGCTTCTTGGCTAAGGAAGTATTGTTACAGTGGGACTTCTTTGTCCAAAAAGGAGGTTTATATAATGTACCTTGGAAACAGCCTGCTTCTGTTTTAGTCTGCTTTTGAAGTTTGTTTCACAGCTGGACACCCTTGACTGAAAACTGTTGCTGTTACTGCCACTGGCTTTATCTGCACTGTGCCAGAAGAAAACGCTAGGCCAAGGGAGCCAAGACTGGTCTATACTTGCTAGAGTCTCATGTCCTGCTACACCTCCCTTGGTTTGAAGGCATAGGATTGGAGGCAGAAAGGAACCAGAGGCAAATTCAAGTACAGAAGTTGCACCTATCCCACACACATCTGCACGTGGCAACCTAAGTACTAGCATCACCGAACCCTTCCTCAGGAAGGATCACAGAATCAAACAGGTTGGAAAAGCCCTTTAAGCTCATCCAGTCCAACCATTCCCCAGTCCTGCCCAGGCCACCACTGCCCCATGGCACTGAGGCCTCGTCTCCATGCTGTGTGAACACTTGCAGGGCCGGTGCCTGCAGCCCTGCCCTGGGCAGCCTGTTCCAATGCCTGAGCACCCTGTGGGGCAGGAATTGTTCCTCAGCTCCATCTAAACCTGCCCTGGTGCAGCTTGAGGCTGGTTCCTCTTGTCCTATCACTTGTTAGTGCCTCACTTGTGATGCAGTGTGTCACTTACACTTCTAGCAGTCTTTCACCCTGTACATTACATTGATGATCACAGATAGAAATAACCTGCTTGCCTTCACCCAGATACGCTGCTGCTTAATTAATACAGCACCTTTGTGCCACCACTGATCCAAGTCAGAAAAATGAGACATAAATTGTTAGAGACATACTGCAGGTTACACTAAAGGGTATTACTTATTCAGTGGGTGCCCCTAGCCTGCACCTGAAAGTCAAACACATCTGTTCCAACCAGCCATCTGGGACTTGCAGGCAAAGCAGCACAAAGACTTAGCAAAAGTGGTTAGGATTAACCTCATTCAGAATAGACCATGGTTTTCATAAGGTATCTGAAGGGAGGCGTGGGCAGGCACCACTGTGGCCATTTTATGGCTAAAGAGAAAGGTTACCTGAGGTAATGGTTTTAAACTAAAAGAGGGGAGATTCAGACTAGATAAGGAAGAAGAGTTTTTACAATGAGGGTGCTGAGGCGCTGGTACAGGGTGCCCAGAGAAGCTGTGGCTGCCCATCCCTGGCAGTGCTCAAGGCCAGGTTTAACTAGATGAGCTTTTACAGATCACTTCAAACCCAAACCATTTTAAGGATGACTGGGTGACCAGGATATTGAGTGAACCAGAAAGACAAACTTCTTGACAGAGCAGAGAAGGAAGGATGCATCCCTGTGGGACTTTAAACCCAGTGATCTCAAAGGCAAAACTGATTATCCAAATATCAATCCTGTTCCAAGAAAAGTGGAATCTCTAATACTGTGCTCTCTAGCCCAACTCCAGTATATTACAACACGAATAGTATCTTATGGGCAACCCCATTCAGCACAGCAGCAAAGAAACCGTATAGGATTAGCACTAGTATTCAGCCACCAAAAGAGGACAATGCTCTATGCTACATCCCACGTGGCACCCCAGCAGGGAATCTGTGCCTAACTGGTGGAGCCCAGAACCACCTCTGGTGATTACACCTAGCAGTGGAGGAGGGATGAACTACAGAGTGAAAGGGACTGCTGCATCAGGTATTGACTTTCAAAGACCTGGGTGCACTAGAGAGATCTCAGAACTGAGTTTCAGGGGGGCTTTTCTGGTTGGTTGGTTTGGGGTTTTTCTTCTTGTTGTGAGATTTTGGGGGATTGAGCAGCTTTGTTTTTAAAGACAAAACCATAACTGCTTGGGGTTTCAAGCAGAGGCACAGATGTCTTCAGCTCAGGGGGCTTAAATACTGTTGAGCTTTTCAGTGAGTCTACATTTCTCATAGGGGGTTACACTCAGACTGTGACTCCTCACCATCTCAGTAACAAGTTGTGATGCCCTTTTGGGAGCAAATCTCTGCACTTTTAGAGAAGGTCTGACACACCAGCAACTGATCTCAGTTCCCTTCTGAACAGAGTAGAATAACAAGGAAAAGCACTGACTTTAAAAAACCCAGCTATCAGTTCACTAATGTTATTCTGGTATTCTCTTGGGTAGCACAGGATTGTGAGGGGCTCCACAGAGAATGAAAACAGCCAGCTGATGAACAGCATTTTCCTTTCCTTCTTCCATGGCTGTACCTTATTTAGAACAATAACCCCTCTTATGCCATGGGACCATATTGTCCTTACCTGGAGGTGTTTCTAGGTAAAAATAAATAGAGGTGGCCACATACACTAAATTTTGGTCCCAGAGCTCAATTATGCCTTTTCACCTGAGAAAACTAGAGAAGGGGATGAATTTCCAGTTTTGTATTCAGAGAACCTTTGCACCAGGTAATAAGCTAAACTTCTATAACCTGAGGCTCTAAACAAGTCAAAGTAATGGCAAAGCATGTGGTGAGCTGCGAGCACTGTTAGCAGATGGACACTTCTGGGAGACTCTGGGGGTGCGTGGTCCTGCAGCTCTTTTCAAAGCCAGATCTATACTGAGAAGAGCACAATTCACTCTTCTTCAAAGGCACAGCAGTGCTGACAGCATGGAGAGTTTTCAAAGGATCATGCCTCCAGGAACTGTCACTCTTCTCCACTACCCTCATCAGCATTGTCCTAAAGGAAGCACTCTTTGCCGTTAGGACAGTAAACATTCTCATATGCCTGCGATCTTGTTCTCAGCACTGGATGAAATGGCTCCAGTGAGCAAACAGCACCAGGCAGTCTCTCTGCTGCTCTTTCCCCTTCAAACTTCTACCCCAAAGGCTATTTTCAGGCATTTTGAAGTCTGAAAATCCACCCACTGCTCTACTCTGAGATCACTGAGATTTAGGAGAAACGGCTGCTCTTCCTGCAGTCACAACCAAGAAAAAATATCACTGCCTGTATAGCACACGTGTGATTTAAACAACACTGATTAATACATTTGCTGATCCTAAAAAGTAGTACAAAATACTTTCTTTTCTATCATTGGGGGAAAAAAACGGGCAAATGACCTTCCAAGTATCTTTTCAAGTATCTTTTTCCAAGTACCTTTTCAATGGTAGTATCAAACTCCAGTTTTCACCACAAAACTACTGATACTTCCCCCATGGATCTCCAGAATCCCTGCTTCAAACACTATGGTGTAGCTAAAAAATGCCCAGACCCTGCCATGCTCTACTGCACTTTAATTTCACAAATAGTAGTTCCATGATGCCAGCACAATTTCAGCATGCAAGGGAAGTGATGAGGAGTCTAGTCCCACAGCCCAGCTCAGCCCAAGCCAGTTACACTGCAGAATTAGCAGCTTTAGTATATCTACAACTTCCAATACTACATTTAAAAAGATGGGATTTTCATACCTCTCTTAAAAAACATATCAGAAGCATAGTTCAAGCCACAGCTAGATAGATAGACAGCAATGATTTAATACTTGCTTTTTGCTAAGAACACAGAAGCCGTGGAGCTGTCATTCCCTTCATGTTTGTGTTATGCTCCACTTGGGCAAGCCATTGACTGTGTGTGCCAGGCTACGTACAGCCCTAGTCCCTTCCAGCAGCACTTCAATAAGTAATTAGGCACAGACTGTCCTTTTAGCAGAGTTTTAAGTGTGCTTTTAGTTTTGTTGGTCCTGCACTGTACATCTGAAAGCAGCAGACTGGGCTTCCCTTCCACTGCAGGGTGCTGCCTTCAGGATGTCTTCAACACTGCCTGCAACTCTGCTTTGTTAGGGTTTGGGGTTTTCTTACCCCCCACACACTGTTTGCATTTCACACATAGCAAACCAAGCTGTAACAAAGTCAATTTATGACAGACACCATATGAACACAGGAGATCTGCAGGTTCTCAGGAGCAGAGACTGCCTCAACTGGCAAAACCAAAGGCAGTAACTTGAAAGGTCACATGGCAGAGCAGCAGCAGAGATAACACCAACTCCCCTGGTTCCCAGTCCAAAAGACATCTACTAAACAAGGAAAACAATGCTTTTTTTAGTTAAGGAAACCCAAGCAAAACTCATACTGCTATAACAGAAGGGAACAGTATTTCCTCCTTCGCAGCACACTTACAGAGAAAGTATCTGTTGGCTCCCCAAGTTGCTAACAGGGGTGACAGACTGAGAATGAAGCATTTAAAGCTAGGATTAGAACACCACACTACAGAGAATCCACAGCTGGCCTGTCAAGAATCAACTCATGCAGACTCAATGGGTGTCTGTGATCCAAGGACTGCACAAGTATACAACTCCAACACTGCATCACCACAGAATGTAAAACAATGCAGCAACAAAGAATAATATCTTATTCCATTCTTTGTAGAAAGCAAGTGAAAGCATGTTTTCTGGCAGAAGGGTTCTGAAACATTAGAAAATGCTTCAAAGGAGTGACCAACCTGCTAGAGCTCTGCAGTCTGTGAATCAGTACCAGACCTTCTGCACTAAAGCCACAAGGACTCAACGAGTGTGAAGGCTTACAGAGTCTTTGTAAATAGCCTGAAATAATGAGTTCAGTAGCGAGGGCAAATTAAGGAAAACCTACCATCACCTGATGCTTACAGTGGGCCCCAAACAGCATGCTCTGGTTCATATACTGAGCTCATTCTCCCAAGGCAAAGAAAGCTCTTTACAGATGGATATTGCAACATTTTCGTGGGATGAAACAACCATAGAGTGAATTCCCTAAAGGCCTGAAGACAAACTTCACCTTTCACACTTCTTTGTAAAGATCAGTAGACAGTGATAGATATGTTATTAAAAATGAACACAAACCCATTCTTAGTGAACAGCCATGACTTTGCTCACACAAAGGAACTCCAAACAGCAAACCCAGCTCCTCAGTGTAGCATTCAAATGCATTAACCTCCCTCTGCTTGTTGAAACGTCCTGCTTTAATCACTGCATCCCTCTAAATGTCAGCAAACAAAACGTGCAACAATTATTCCACCTTCCTTATTCATTTTCAGAACACAGTGTATCAAATCAATTAGGTTTTCTATGGAGGAGAATGCTATGCTCCATAGTGACATTTTCCTACACAATTCACGTCCCTGTTGGAAAGTAAGAAGGTGCTTACAGTGGAAAACACTTGAACAGTTTTCATCAGGAGCAAGTGGAACCCTGGCACTAAAAGTTTCTAAGTCAAGGTTCGCCTGGAAGACACCTGAAGAGGTTCCTTAGAGAGTGGCATTGGATAGACAGCCAAGCCAAAGAGTTAAAGTTTCTCAAACTAATGCATGAACAGAAGACAAAAGAGGATCTTGCTCTAGAAAATACCACATAGCATCAGGCTCACATGGCCATCTGTAATCACAACAACAGAAATGCTTTTTGATATGGAATTCCAAATCTTAAAAAGCAATGGCTTACCTGACCAGAAAGCGATGGAGCCCAACGTCAAAGCTCCTGTAAGAAAAGAGGCACCATATTTTAATTACTAAAACATTGTTACTACTGTACATACAGAGCATTTCAAACCAATCAACAATGCTAAAGATAACTATAAAATTATAAGAATTGATAAAACAGAAACAGAAGGGAAATATACAATTTCCTTTCTGCAATGGCAAGAATGTTGGACTCTTCATCAGGGACTGCAGCCATAGGACAAGGGGTGATGGGTTCAGAGTGAAACAGGGCAAGTTCAGGTTAGATCTAAGGCAGAAGCTGTTCCCTGTGAGGGTGCTGAGGCGCTGGCACAGGGTGCCCAGAGAAGCTGTGGCTGCCCCATCCCTGGCAGTGCTCAAGGCCAGGTTGGACACAGGGGCTTGAAGCAAGCTGCTGTAGTGTGAGGTGTCCCTGCCAATGGCAGGGGTTGGAACTGGGTGAACTTAAGGTCCTTTCCAAACACTCTATGATTTCTCTCACATGCAGGTAGATCCTCTCTGCAAAATTACTGTGGAATCCTTTCTTTGCCTATTTCTGCTCTGAACTGCACTAAAATGGAAGGGACTGCTGTGAATTCTCTCCAAGATACAGAATAATCAAGGAACCCCATTATTTCTCTTTCAGATACACAGAATATACTTGGGCCCTGCAAATGTGTTCCACTCAGATCTGGTAAGGAAAATCACTTTGAGAGTTCTTGACAGCAAGTACAAGGTAGATCACACTAAATCACAAGAAGCATGCCTGAAAACCTCAGCACTAACAACATACATGGGCAGATAGCATCAGCATTTCTTTCCCTTTCCTACTCCCTCCACTGCTCAGCCAGCTCAGGAGAATCAAGGTCATGGACAATGTACCAGCAAATTCGTGACATGAGAGGAAGGCAGGTGCTGATTTGAGACATTTACCTAAGAGCTGAAGTATGTGCTGGTTTTATGGGACTATCAATATCATCCCAGATTAACTGTGCGCATAACGGCATAGCTGGTGAATGCAAATGGCTCATTCCCAGTGCTGGACCTGCTCTGAAATGGCCTTACATTCTGCACACAGAAAACATCTTGGCATATACTAAGCTCTTGAGCACCTTGATGCAAATAAAAAAAGCCTAACTGGTCATTTGAGTACAACGAGGTTTTATTTTAACACTATTGCTTGCAGTGTGCTGCCTTCTACCTGAAGCAGCAAGAAAAGCCTGCAGACAGTTAATGGCATCCTGCTAACAGCTGATAGGCAATGAACTATAGAAACGGTAGGAGTTAACAAGTAGAGAAAGTCCTCTGGTTCACCAGGGTGGAGAGGAGAGGAGCAACTGGCTTGCTTAAAAGCTGCCTTGAAACAGCACAAAATATTAATTACACCTGTATATTCACATTCTTTTCCTAAAATCATTTCCTATTTTACATTATTATTATATTACTGTGTAATTATAGTGCATGAAGTGCATTCAGTTATCTTTCTACATTCCCCCTGCCTGGACACACACTTTAATTTGCTCCCCCCCTTCACTAATATTCAAGCTTGACCAGGGCAAGTTCAGGTTAGATCTAAGGCAGAAGCTGTTCCCTGTGAGGGTGCTGAGGCGCTGGCACAGGGTGCCCAGAGAAGCTGTGGCTGCCCCATCCCTGGAAGTGCTCAAGGCCAGGATGGACACAGGGGCTTGGAGCAGCTGCTCCAGTGGGAGGTGTCCCTGCCCATGGCAAGAGACTGAAAATGGATGAGCTTTAAGCTTCCTTCCAACCCAAACCCATCTGGGATTCAATGATTCTGTGCTGTACATACAGTCTTCTGTATCAGAGCTGCCCACAGTCTGCATTTATAGCTCTGATCAGCTTTGCTCACTAGGATCAAGAACTTCACGATGCTTGTTCTGGGAGGGGGGAGAAGAAGAAACTTCAGTTTCACAGAACAGCTGCATGATGAGGTAGACAAAGCTGAGGCAGAGTGGGTTCAGACACAGAGGGAAAATGTGAGAGTTGGCTGTGGACATACATGCCATCACTCATTTTTCACTCTTTCCAAAACATAATGCATTTTCTATTAAAAGCAGATTTATGAGTCTATTGTATATAGGCTTTAGGTATTAAAATATTTCCATAAAATATTTAATCAGTATTAAAAATGATCATGCACAGAACCAATTTATTAAATATAAAGGAGGAAAAGAAATCAGAGCCTCACTAGGTATAACTTAGCATAGACAGATAGGCTCCATCATTCCCCAGTTTGTATCGATACATTTCAACTGATCCTAAATTCTCCACAGTGTAAGCTGTCAGTTAAAGATGTAACTACACTATGACCCACAAAATTAGGAGAACATATAGTGGCATCAGTGTGCACTTAGATCTTAAGGACTGCTCAGGACAGTATAATTGATCAGTTCCAAAAGCAAGAACAAGGCTGAACAATTTTAAACTGTAAATGGGAGACACAGCTGCATTACTTTAGGCTACTGATACTGGGTACATACACTTTTAAGCATGTAGGATAATGAATAGAGACACTGCACAAGGCAACAAGTAGGGAAAAGCTAGGATTATGGGAGGCTGGCTTTGACAAAAAGCCACCACTGCCACTTGCAACAATTCTGCTTATTCATATTTAAATACAGACTGCATGTAAGGCTACAAGGGAAGTGAAAATACAGTGAAGCAGCAATGGAAACAGATGTGGTAGATGTAACTAGTCCCTCCATTCTCAGGTGGAAAAGTTAACAAGGGGAAAAGAGGGTCTGTATAGCACTGTTCATACTGCAACTTGGCAGCAGAAGAAGCAACTTCATTAGAAGAAAATAAAAGAATGAGTAATCAGACTTCAACCCTAACTATCCTATTATTCTACAATTCTATATGAAAAACTTCAGTGAACCCTTCAGCATCCCAGAAATCTCCCTAACAGGCAATGACAAGACCCCCGCCAGATACCTCAGAATTACACCTGCTAAATGCACATGATTATCTACTGCTACAAAGTACACCCACATTTACTTGATATTTGGTATGAACTTCACACAGCTTGTTCAACCCTGAGCCTCTCTGCAAAAGCCAGGATCCAGCTGATAGCCCTTGCAGTTCAGGGTTCCTCGCAGTTCAGGGTTCCTCGCTTAAGGCACCCTAAAGTACCTTAAAGTTTCACAAATGCTTTTTGAAATCCTATAATGAGCACAGCTTTCTGAAATACAGGTTCTAATTCCAATCTAAAATAACAAGGGAAAGGAGATCCAATTTATCAAAGTAGTAATGGTAGTCTTCAAACAGGGCATAATGTTGACTAGTCAGTGGAACAATAAAGGGGAGATATACTTAACATCCATGTCATAATCATGCTACTCATTGCAGGCAATTCGATCGCTATTTTATCCAAAGTCTTTAATTCTGTTCCTCTGAAGGGCAGTTTTGAATCAGTTCTGCACGCAGCTTTAATGCCTTTGGTAAGCATGGAGGTTTTAGTTTGACACATTCCAGCAAAAGATTACACACATAATCCTTCCTAATCAAATTTATCTTTTCCCAGTACATCAACCAGAAATTGGTATCCAAAAATACACACAGACTAAACCAACAAGGACCTTCTCCAAAACACAACCTCTGAAATCCTTGCCCGCAAGCATACATCTCTCTCCTCAAGGTACGTATTCAAAATTACTTCAGACGTGTAGTTTCTGCTTTGAAAGCTAAATGCATAATGCAACAACCTGCTTCCAAGTCTGCATTCAGCCCAAAGCTGGGGGGAGGCTTCTTTTATAGAAAAGATATGAAAGGGCTGAAACATGCTGGTATGAACCAGTCAGTAGCAATTGCACATGCACTGAAAGCTTAATCCTGATGATTCCCAGGAAAAACAGAGTACAACCCCTCTCCTTTTGTACCCAGGATGCAAAAAGGCATTTATACACATCTAAAAGCCAAATGAGCAAAACTGGAGCAAGCTCCTGTTCATGCAACTAGGGTATCAGAGTAGCCAGTCATCCGTTTCCCCCTTGTGTAATGGATACTTTGGACTTGCTCTGAGATTTCCATCTATCCAATATCCTTATAGTTGGGCCTTACTGTGAAATACTGTGCCCACCACATGCTAGCTAAAGAGTGCTGTAGCACATGGCTCTCCAACTGTAGCTGCCTAGTGCAGGCTGGCAGATAAACATATAAATCAGGGACAAAAACAAGTCAGGACCTTCTCCTAGGAGCTGGTTCACACTTTCCTGGCCACATGCCCTGAGCTCAGCAGACAGGGTACCCCCCACTAGAGCTACAGACTGATATCCAGAGACAGACTCTTATTTCATGAGTATCACCAACCAAATATCCACACTGGTCCACACTCTGTATAAGCATGCATTATCTGATGGACTGCTTATGGTCCTGCTTTCCACAAAGCTGTGCTTTCCATAAAAGAGCACTGTGTACAGTTCTGGTGTCCCTAGCATAAGGACACGGAGCTGTTGGAGCCGTGGTCTAGAGGAGGCCATGAGGATGATCAGGGGCTGGAGAACCTCCTGTATGAAGACAGGCTGAGAACACTGGGGCTGTTCATGACCGTTCTGAAAAGCAGCTCATGGCATGGTTCTAACTTTGGGCACTACCTTCAGTGGCACAGATCTAGGTAGATAGATTGCCGTTTGTAAAGAGCTTAAAACCAGTAACCTAGATGGAGACATGTAAATGTGATATAGTGTGCCCAGAGAACACACTGCATTGTGGACAGAAATATTCCAGACACCTTCAGAACAGTCATGTTGCTGCTACAACATAAATACTTCTGAACGTAGAAAGGAAAGGTGTAATTTATACATTACAGGAAAACCAGTTCAAGCAGCAGCACTACCTCACACTTCACTGGAGCAAACAATAGCCTAATTGCACTTAAATCTCTTCAAATCAGTTAGGCTACCTGCGTTTATTGTGGTGATGGAATCCAACTAGTAGGTTATTTATTGCAGCTTCACTAGTCTCTACCCTGTGGGGATCCACTGTCTCTTAAAAGAAACATTGTAGTTGCTGCAATACTCCAACAATGGCTCTTGGGCCTCGTTTTTACAAATGTGGCTAAACTTGACATTAGAAATCCTAATCCATTCACACATCCTCAGAGTAGCCCGTCCTATTTAACACTGCAAGACCAGCACTTTCATTAGCAGTCTCTGCAAATCAATCTGGCATTTTGCCGGTGAGCTGCCGGACTGAGAGTCTCTCCCACACCAGAACATTCTGCAATGGAGACTGAGAGGTTATTGAATGACAGCTGCTTTCACTGACACAGCACTCCTCACTTGCTTCCTTGTCCCTCTCTCTAAAGCAATGTCTCACAGCGAGGTGCCCAAAAGCCTGTCTACACAAGAGAATTCCCCTGGCAGACACCCCAGCATCTCAGGGTTCTATACTACTTTTATGGATCCTACTATATCCACTCATCTTTCTCCCCATCCTGCCTGTGGCAGCCTCCCTGGCTGGTAATCCCTCAAAGATGAAAGCTTCCAAATCACAAGTAATCACAAGTGTGCACCATAAATGTAAAACGTGCTTTAGTGTCTTGTCTGAAGAATAAGATTACTACAGGGAAAGCAGATAGCAACATCTATATGCAGGTTTTCTAAGTGCTATTATTTAATGTCTCAATGAACCATAAAACTTGCTAAAGCAAATCCCATAGAGGGCCATGCCTACACCGAGTACAGTATTTTTCAAGTAGTGACTGCTACCAATTGATTCATTATCATCTTCATGATTAAAGAACTGAGAAAGCCAGCCATATTTTTAGAAGACAGTGTTGATAGTTTATAGCTTCCATTGATTCAGACATCCTGCTTCCTGCAAGTCTGCTTGAAACCTACACCTTCACTGTCTCTTCAGTGACTATCAGCACCCTTCTTCAACAGTATCACTGCCACCACGCTAGGATACACTATTTAGAAAGCAGACGCACAACTTAAAATAGAAACCCAACAATTAAACTGTCACAGAAGATATTCTACAGTAGAATACAGCAAGCAAACTGAAAACATTCATGTAAAGAGCCCAGACTGTTTAGTGCTGTTAGATATTAAAATGAAGACGGGAGAATGCATGATGAAAAGGGAGATCCAATCCAACACAGGAACTTGTCTGGATTTATCCGTTACTCACGCTATGGAACATACTTCGGGACACCAAGCCTTGAAAGTCACATTGCAACATTTGCTGGGGACTCTTGCCACATGCAAGCCTGTTCTTGGAACTCTCATTTTTCACCTCAGCCTTCCAAATTCATGTGAGAACCTTGGTGAATTCCACCCACATCCAGATTTTACAGTTTGCCCACTGACATGGTGTTGGAATCAGGAACAAATATATATATATATATATATACATATATATATACACACACATATGGAGCTCTTTTGGCATTCCTTCAAGATAAACAGTAACAAATCCCATCGTTTTCTACGCAAAACCAAAAACATCTCCATTCTTAGCATACAGTGATGCAAACTCTGGCTCTTCCCTGTGAGAAAAATCCTGTTTAAATGAATTCAATGGGCTTTTTAACATCAAGAGCTTAAGAACCTGCTTAAGCCTAGATCTCAGGTTTTAATGGACTGTCCTTTGTTTACAAGATTTGGTTTTAAGTTTGAAGCACCTGCCAAGCAGCAGACTCATAGTAGCAGCTTGCTATCATCTCAAGGTAAAAATACAGCTAAGAGTAAAAAACATAAATCTATGTTATTTGAAAGAAAAATATGAAACTGTCAAATACTTTTATATCACGTCTTTGACAAGCCATTTCTTGTTACAGCAATAATAAGCAGAACTTGTATACACATGAAGTGATCTATCATATTCTTTGACACTTGCTTAAGGACATACTCAAATTTTAACACTTCCTGCTTAGATAAAGATCATGGAATTTCTGTTCTGGTCTTTCCAGAAGCTAAGGCTTCTCTTACTCATGAGAATGGTGGAAATACACAATGAAATCCTGACCCAGGCAAAACCCCTGATTTCAGTGGGAACAGAAATACCTGGACTGACTGTGGACAGCCTGCATCATGAAGGATACAGTCCAACCCTGGCATACGGTTTGTTAGAGAGACCTTCAACTCCAAGCAGAAAATATCAGTAAGTCCCAAAGCTTCATCTCTGGAGTTTCAGTTATTAGCTGGGAGCTCAGGCTGGAGAGCTGCATGGCAAAAATAGTCTGCAGTAAGATAGCTGCAAGGAGAAAGCCCTTCTGTGGACCACATGAAAAGACTTCACATACTGCTAGTGGCTTCCAGCCTACAAACTGGATCCATGCTCCAGTATCTTTTGTGGTTTCAGTCTCAATTTAAACACACAATTCGTATTATATCAGAAAGCCTGAGGGGAGTTTTAATGACTCTAGGCATTCACTCCCCCCTACCCCACAATCTCAGCCAGAGAGACAAGCAGAACTTTTAAGCAGGCATCAGTCATTGCCAGTGTTAATAGCAGACGCAGGTCTGCCTACTTAGGAGGCTTCAAGACAAAACTAACTCTGTTTCTCACATACCCACCACACTGGATCTTGGTGATACAGTTCAACAGACACTTTTTAAGACAGAGCAAATCTCATTTGCAGTCTGTTAATCTCTCCTAGAACCCTTCAGAAGAAAAATTACTTTAATTTTATACCTTCCCCGATTCTTCAAACGCCTGTGGTAGCTCATGGAGAGCTGCTAAAACCTAATGCCCATTAGTGACAAACTCCCATAGGGTAAGCTCTCCTTCAGTCTTCTTCGAGTAAGAATCTTGCAACGCAGTATGACGGCCCAATTACTCTAAGATCCCTATCCCTACTGCAAACAGAACAAGGGAGTTTATTAACAGCCATTACTCATTTTCTACAGTGGTTGTAAGCAGGCAGAGTGCTGTTTGCCAAATGGGAGCAGCACTTACAGTTTCTATCTGTGCAGAGCTCATGTCGAACGCTGTGAAGAATGGGCTTCATGGGTGATCAGCACTAGGTAGGCTTAGATTGTGTGTTAAGAAAGCCCAGCAATTGCGAATTACGGTAACAAAGCAGTTGCTACACAAATAAATTCCCAATAATTATGCAATTTAGACCCAAGAAGGATTAGGGTGCTTCATTATTGCCTCTTTTTATACTCCAAAGAGTGTACTGAAGAGATTTAAGGAGCCTTTTAAAGCTTTAATCTAACCAACAAATTGAGTTGTACAGTAGGTAAGAACTGTAGCATACACTGATTCGGCTGATGTCAAAAGCACTTAAATCTTTTGTCTCTATCAATGAGAAAATGCCTAACCAGTCCAGAACTACAGTGTCTGTCATATATTCAGGTGACATGTTAGCTACAAATAAAGTGCCACACATCAATGCTCAATTTTAAGCATCACAATAGTTAAGAAAAAATCTAACAAGGAAATCAGGAAAAGTGTTATTTTTCAACTTGGAAACACTAAAAAAACCCATGCACTAATTCCACAATTAAATGCCAAGCTTTTGGGCAAGGAGCTTAAATATTCTCACACTGGCTAGCAAGTGTAACACTTAAACAGGGTTGTAGATGGCAAGGACATAGAGCAAGATCTGTCTTAATTCAATCTTTGTCCTTACATACTAAGAGATGGAAATAAAGATCCCTTTCCTTTTTTAGACTCTCACCCAGCATCTTCAAGGACCATATAACAAGCTTCTCAAGCATGAAAACTAATATTTTTTCAGTTTTTCAAAGTACATAATCCACAAATATATGTAGAAACACACGTTTTACTTGACAAAACTGTTCTTATGCATGTTATTTTTACTACTGATTAAGGACCTGATTCAATGTCCTTGTCCAGACAGGACACAGGTCAGATCTCACAGCTTCAGGGAGCTAAAATTCACAAGAGAAAGCTTAACATGGTTCATGGCCATTGATGTATTTGCACTTCTTCATGCTTTGGCAATGTTGATTTCTTCTGTTATTAAGATTTCAGTACTATTTCCCTTTATTCATGAGCACCAGGCCACTTCAACACTGTGGATGTGCTCCTATTTAATTCTGCTATCATTTTAGAATTGGGATTTTTTCTAGATTTAAGACATCACCTACAAATATAGGGTGGGGGAAAAGTGCCTTTGGATCTTTTGATTTTTAAATAGAAGTGTTGCAGCATTAACATTTTCTAAGATTAAAACCAGTGAGAAGCTAGACCATTAAAAGACATTTTTGTTTTACCCGATACACTGTCTGAAACACACTGGACAATATGAAGGCTGAAAATACACCAGAAGTGACACTCCGTCTCCAGAGAAAAGGAAAACATGCATAAACCTGTCCTTCCTTCCTTTCCTTGTCTCTCAGTTCCAGCTGCTGGGCAAGTCCCACCGGAGGCACAGAGTAGAAGGCTTTCAAAAACACAGTATCTAGAACTATATAGGACAGATACAAGACAAATCACTTCAGAATACCTGCTCCTGTTGAAGCTGATGCTAGACCATTTACAGCACTTGAAAATGAGATTCTCTGTTCACTGCACAGGTAGGCTTGGCCCAGCATCCCTGCTCTGATCCCACATAGCATCATGTCTCCAGGCACAGGACCCCCATAAAGGTCCTCCTATAACTGTTGCTACCATTACAACCCCATCCACAGCAGGGTGAGCAGCAGGTCTGAGCCACAGATTCGGATGTGCCATTCAAATCTCTACCAGGCTCTGGGGGGTTTTGCACCCAATCCCTTCACGCCGCAATGGAGATGTTCATTTCCTTTTCACTGCCTGCTGCTCCTTTCTATGTGCTAATTTCTCGAGGACTTGTAACTAAACTGATGCCTGAGGATAGCTGCCATAGAAAGAAGTTTATGACCCATCATTTAGCATCCTTCACTTTTCCCCTGTAATCACCTGCAAATGACAGGTTGCATGACAGCAATTTGCTGTTATTACTAGCATATAATCAGGGAACTAAACTCACAGGAAGGAGAAATTCAGAGACAAAACCTGCTCTCTCGAATTTCAGGTCATCCATCACCTAAAGCAGAAACACCACAGCAAAAGAGCACCACAATACTAAAACAGAAAGCAAGAGCCTTCTACAGCAAGTTAAGAGTAGAACCACCTGAACTTGGACAAGCCCTTTCTCCTGAGCCCAGAGGCAGGGATGTCATCCTGCCTGGACCTGGCAGTTGCATGGTTACAGCTGGACATACTGTGTTAATTTGGCTTATCTGGGAACTTAAGGAGGCGAGATTCCCAAATCAGCACTGACACCAGTGCTATTTCTGATCTGGAATTTCCTTAAGGATACCTTACAACATAAAGCCTTTCAGCAGCTTACTCATCTTGATGTATTTAATAACTCCCTAAATTACTTATTCCAATGAAAAAGAATCAGAATCCCAAAGCAGCAAAATACGTGATAAACTCGGCTGAGACCACACGGAGCACAGGTGCCAATGAACTTAAATAATTACTTTTTTCCCCTACAGATCAGAAAATCCATTTTCCTTATTTAAAAATCAGTTCCAGGCCTGACCACAAACTAAGAATAGACAATTAGATGCAAATAGTGCCGAGTGTTTAAGGCAGAAATAACTGATGGGTAAGGTTGTGCTGCTATTCCTCATGCTAACGTTACTATGTGTGGTCACACTGATCTCTTGTGCTCACACTCACACATAACATCAGTATCAGACTTGTCTTTTCCTAGGAACGAGCCTGAAAGGAAAGGAAAATGCTTTGTATGGTCCTTTCTGATAGACAGACACAGGGAACTGTTTCCAGAGGGGGAAAGGTTTCAGGAACAATGGAGAAGGTAGACAAAAAGGAGGAGGATGAGGAAGGACCAGAGGCAGATGAGACTGTATTTTTATGGCACGGTTATGGCCGGGAATGGGACTGGCCCAAGGCAAAATTCTAATCCATAATTTGAACCAATTCACTGAGACCTTGTATCGAGACCCCTTTTCTCAGAGAATAGAAGCAGTACTTTAGCAATAACGAGGCAGGTAACCCAGAAATCAGAGAATCATAGAACCAACGGGGTTGGAAAAGACCTTTAAGATCATGAAGTCCATCCATTACCCCAGCACTGCCAAGCCCACCCATGGCACTGAGGGCAAACCCATCTCCCCTCAAGGTCTCCCCTCATGGCTGCCCTTGATGACCCCCAATCCCAGCTGCCCCTCATCTTCCACCCACAGTGGCCCACACTCTATAGCTGCTGGTCCTTCCCCTCATGGCCACCCCTCATCTCCCCTCAAGAGCTATCCTCATGGCCACCGCTCACCCCTATACCTGCCCCTGCTCTCCCCTCACAATTGCCCGCTACCCATCATGGCCGCCTCTCGTCTCCCCTCAAGAGCTCCCCTCATGGCCACCACTCACCCCTATACCTGCCCCTGCCCTCCCCTCACAACTGCCCCTCGCTCCTCATGGCTGCCCCTCACCTCCCCTCATGATCTCCACTCACATCTCATGGTCGGCCATCCTTTTTCCTCATCACTGCACCTCTCTCCCCTCACGGCCACATCTCCTCTCCCCTCATGGCGGCTCCCCTCATGGCGGCTCCCCTCATGGCCGCCCCCTCCTGTCCCCTCACACCCCTCATGGCCGCCCCTCTCTCCGCCATCTGAAACAGCAGTTTCTGTCAGGCCACACAACCCACACCAGTTCTTTACATCACCAGAACTTAACAAACTTAACAGGATGGATACAATTAAACTGTGCTCATTTAAAGTGTGTCTGTACATACAACATGCAGCCCTCCCGGTCCACCCGTCAACACGTGAGAAAATGGCGGCGCTGACTTAGGTCAGATCCCGGTCTGGTCAAGAACCGCGGTGCTAAATACGAGGTGGAATCTAGAGCTTAGGGGAGCTGGAAACAGGCAGATCTTCTCCATCATTGCCTCATTCCTTATTATCCAGCATTCCTTCTGTTCCATTTGCTTTATTCTGGATGGAATTCTGATCCCTGGGAAATCTGCTTTTCAAATGCTACTTTTGACTGCTTCCTGAAGAGCCTCCACCCTTGCTGAGGCTAACCCATATGAAACACACACGGGTTTAGCAAGCTGCTCCAGTGGAAGGGGTCCCTGCCCATGGCAGGGGTTGGAACTGGATGAGCTTTAAGGTCCTTTCAACCCAAACCAGTCTGGGATTCTATAAGATACTTGGGAATGTACAAATGTTAAGGTGGAAGTTGTGCTCCTGCACATTCCCTATCAATCTATGATCAGACATAACCAGTTTCATACACCATGCTGCTCCCGTAGCACATCAAAACACATGCGATCAATGTGTGCAACACCTCTGCAGGAGAGCACTCACTACACTCAGTAACAGTACAGACACCTAAAAATGGAAGCATGAGTTTGTTTCCCCTGCCATGAACAGCAACTGTGCTAAATGCTGTCCTAATGCGTGAACTGACAAGGTTCTGTGTGGAATGCGCTGCCAAAGTCACTTAGATGAGCACTGACAGAGGATTTAGGTGCTAGCAATGGTTTCTGTACTTCCCACACCTTCACTCTTACACCAGGATATTTATCCATATTGAAGTAATTCACAAGTGTCAGCAGGAGCAGAGCTTTTTCCAGCTGCACTATGCAGTTCTAGCTCCCTACACACACACCTGATAAACTGCATGCCAGACATCAGCCTTGCCTAAGTCTTTAGAAGCACTTATAAGCCCCCAACAACACTGTTCTCACATGATTCATTACCTTGCTTTTAGCCCCAGTGACAACACCCAAGTTTTAATTCCTCATGAATTAAGGTAAAGCAGACATTAAACCCTCTAAGGTGGTGTGGCACTGAACTGCTGCCCTCCCTGGAAACCAGCAGCTCAGAAACTCCTTTTCACAGCTATCATCAAGCTTTTGAATAGTAATACATTTATCATGCATTTACTTGATATGCAGCTGCAGATTTAGCAAGATAATGATATCCTGGTAAAAGAAATCACAGTAATACATTCAATTCCTCTATTTGTCTTCAGACAGTAAGTAAGATTGATGATCTTGCAACTCAAGAGACCATCTTGATTAAATAAAATGCAAATTAGGCAGAATCCACTATAAAGCTGATAACTCCTTTTTAATTAAAGCCTG
This sequence comes from Melopsittacus undulatus, assembly GCF_012275295.1. NCBI lineage: Eukaryota > Metazoa > Chordata > Aves > Psittaciformes > Psittaculidae > Melopsittacus > Melopsittacus undulatus. Next base: position 116,918,375 of record NC_047529.1, read on the forward strand.
TTATTTTTAAGTTCGGACACAATGTGCCTTGTTGTTCAGTACCACCACCACAGGCAGAGTACCTGTTCTGTTTTTCCCATTACCTGCTTTGCTTTTCAGCTCTAGAGGTATTTTAGACACACTATGGTAACTTTCCTTACCTTTCAGAATCAAAGGTCTTCCATCTACATCATAGTGAATGATCTCAGCATGTACTGATCGATTACAAACAGTGTCTATAGTATAGACACTGGTCTGGAGGTATCAGATCAAAAGCTTTGTTGTTATGCTCAAAGGGCACCAGGTGGTGGTGGAAAACTCCTTAGTAGTGCATTTGCCTTCCTTACATTATGATATTCACGCTGTCTGTCTCTTCAGGCAACCTTCTCTCCTTCAAAATCTGCATTACTAATAACTTTGCCACACAAAAAGCACAACACTGGTTCTTCCAAAAGCCTAGCTAGCATAATACCCTGTTTCTGAGAGTAACCTAATAGTATCCTAAAGCAGACACGAGCAGGAAGGGTATCAGCAACCAAGCACACACGAGCACTCTCCTCCAAGCAGCCTCCCCAACACCAGCCAGCAGGTAACAGTGGTGCACTCCATGTCATGGCTCATTGCATCGCTCTCTTGGGGTGGAATTCCCAACCTGGCCTAAGGAGCCTTTAATAAGCTTTACCAGGCTAACCTGAAAACAAAGCCTGATGCAAATCTCCTCAGCCTACCAGCTTAAAACTAAGCACTGGGTTACTGACATTTAAATCTGACTCGCTCTGATAAAGTTGGGATCATTCACTTAAAAGTCCACATATTCAAACTACAAAAATAATGATTCAGCACTTTAAGGAAGCAGAGTTCACAGTGTCACAACACAAACCACTGACTTTCACCACTTTTTGCTTGCTTTTATACTAAACCCATCATTTTCACACTTCCTGTCCTGTTCAGACAGTCATACGGGTTAGAAACAAAGGCTATTCCCACTTTTAACACTGACATTCCTGTATCACAGATCAAAACACATAACAAGACTGCAAAGCCCCTCGGTAGCAGTGATCGAAGAGTTTAACTGTGAAGGCATAAGGGCATTGTGATTCAGGGATTCAGAGGGCAAGCTATGTGAGATTACTTAGATAACAGACAGTGACCCCTAACTCACTATCAGCCACAGGAAATTCTAGTATCCACACAGCTTTGAGAGCAAGAAACTAAGTCAGCTGTACATGAACTGATTTAACCTTCAAAATAAACAAATCCAGTGCTGGTGTCCTCAGCATAAGGACATGGAGCTGTTGGAGCCAGTCCAGAGGAGGCCACGAGGATGCTCAGGGGCTGCAGCACCTCCTGTATAGAGACAGGTTGAGAACATTGTGGCTGTTCAGGCTGCAGAAGAGAAGCTGCCTGGAGACCTCAGAGCAGCTTTCAGTGTCTGAAGGGGGCTACAAGGATTCCAGATGCATATATGAATGGAATCCTTGGGTAAATGGTAAATACCTGCAGCTGAATTTTTTCCTTCTGGAAAAAACAGACCCAAACTCCCTCCTTAGATCCTAAGTTTCAATTTTCTTTAGAGTTAGGAATAATTTTTTAACGAAAACCCAATGTTTTTACTGTGCTTCACAACCTGTCCTTGCAGGCACAGCGCACATTTTGATGGCGTTACAACTACCTGACACAACTGCACTATTTGTGCTGAAGTGCAGTTTCATTTGGCACCTCCAGAGCAAGACCCAGATTCCTCAGAGAGGAGGAAACAACCACTGTTTACAGCTCTGCTTGCAAGGGCCAGCAGGTCAAGAGATGCTGCTCTCAGGAGAGAGGCTGGTAAAAACCAAACATTTCTATATTAACTCTGTAGGTCACAAGTTCAGTTCAAACTCTGAAAGAGGATTTAGACCAACCCATTTGTTAGTAGCTCAAATAATTGTTCATCTGGTTTCTGCACTCTGCTCCTGCTGCATTTGAATACCACATATCCACAGTTGCCAGCTACAGAAACTATAAAACCTTCTTGTTACAACTAGCTTCAAGCTGAAAGCAAAATTAAAATCTCATCCAATAAAGCTCTGATAATAGCAGGCCTGCTGCTTTTATGACTAAAATGAAAAAGCTTTATTCATACTGCAAAGCAGTCAGAAAGCAAGCAGGGAAGCACCACTGTGCGAGGCTCTGCATCCAACACAGCACAAGAGAGGTCTCAGCACTAAAAAGCTGACAAGTCTAAATCATTTTAGGCAGTGTTTCTAGGAGTCTGAGGCACTGCATCCCACAGACTGAAAGAATTAGAGACAGAGGAAAACAAGGGAGGGGAGAAGTCAACTGAATCCACTGTTACACACAGGCTAAACGCCAAGCAGAACCCACCTGGGAGACAGTTCTCAGGGAAACAACTGCAGTGAGCACTGATTTAAAGCAAGCCTAAGATTCAAAACTGGTACTTTTCTTTTGAGAAATACTGTGCTGAAACCCTCTAAAAGCAAAAGGGATCCTGAAGTTCATCCTATATTAGAAAGCATTACTATTGTTCATAGTATTTTTAATGTGTTGAGGACATTTTGTGCTTCATGACTCTGCATACTGAAGTGTTACAACTACAGCTTTCCTCATAGGGTGATTAACCAAGCATTTCTTTTCCTCCTCTGGAAGGGTAACTAGCTGAAATGTGGAGTTTAGACCAAGACTGAAAAAATGAACCATTTAATAGGTACCTGCAAAAAATAATTGCTATGTTAGTGATGCTATGTAGTTCTGATCATTAAGAGGATGAAAATGCTGAAAGCAATGCTTTCCCCTAGCCTCCACAGTGGCAAGAAAGTAACCATCAAACTGAAGTTCATTGTGCTAAAGATGAATCATGGGGGTGAGCTGGAAAAAGCACAAGGACATGAAAACCAGCATGTATGTGGCCATGACAACACACAGGCATGTTCCTACTCGCTGCCTGCAATACTCACACCAGCAATAAGCTGTCTGACAAGCAGTAATGACTTACCTCCACATTGTAGTGAAACTGTGCATCAGGCTCACACAGCGAGGCAGAGCTGGGGGTTTGAGTCCATCCATTTGAAGGAGGAGGGCAGGAACACCGTACAGAACCAGGTACTTCACGTAAAAAAACAGCACTTGAGCTAAAGCCAGGCCACCTAAAACAGCATAAGAACACCAAAATCATACCTTAACCAAACTCTGAAACAGTTTTAAAGCTTGTTAAGACTGATTTATTTCCAAACAGCCAATATTCAAAGCACTAAAGCAAGCATCGTGAGGTGATGGGATATACAATACCTACTTTTGCAACAGCTGTAGGACACAAGCACACACAGTTAGGACTTTCATCACACACAGAACAGTACCATCATTCTGATAGGAAGGAGTAAGTAAGCATCTGTAGTTTCACTTTCAAAGCTCTTTGGCCTGTGGTTATTAATTGCTATCAAAAACAAATACTGACTTATGCTGAGCTAAAAATCAGAACATAATATTTATCCCAGTGCCTGTGTTGGTATCTCTGTAAATCAACCAGCCACGCTCCACTTGTTCCTCCTGCACAGGTATAACCAAGGGTTATCCTTGCAGCTTATCCCGCACACATCTCACGTACCATCAAGATTATTTGTGTCCCTCAAAACAACCTCTACAAGACCCCTCCTGCTGCAGCTGAAGGACAGGAGACTGCAACTCCACTTGGTGTAATACTCAAGGCATGCACCAGGTTTTAAACCACAGGACAAAGGACTCCTTAAGGTGCTTTAGCCTGCTCACAGCTCAACCCCAGGGCACGGCCCCAAATGCAGCATCTTGCACAGGTGTGAGATGAAAACCACACCAGCTATTCTCAGATACTCCTCTCAGAAGAGTAACAATCATAGAGCACATAAATAACCATGACTCATATTAACACTCTAAATGTTTTCTGCTGAATAAAATGGTATTTCACCAATAAATCACAAGAAACAATATCCATATAAAGCAAAGGCCAACACCATTCTTGAAACTGGGGAGAGCCCACTCCTGAAGTGCCACTGATTCTGGTGAGCTTTTTCCTCTGACAGCTGACATCACTCAAACCTAATCCCAAAGGAGGGGAAGTAAAATTGTTCTAACTTGGAAGCGCAAAAAAACCCCAAAGTTGCAAAATGCAACTGTTAAATCCCCTTTCCAGTATTTTGCTTTCCCTCCCTGATACTAACCAGTGATTTAAGTGCAGTTCCTCAGATATTTAACGTGATTTTAGAACCCTCCTGCAGCCTCTCCTTGGAGACACAGATTTCAATCTGACTCCAGCAGCCCAAGCCCATGATCACTTAAATAATCTGCTTTGACTTTTGCTGGCAAAGCATCCCTTTTGCATTCTGCTGACTAATGGCTATGCTATGGATGACACCCAAAAGGTAAGCATTAAAAATTCATGTCCTATATAACAACCTAGGGTGAAATCCTGGCGCTAATACTGCAAACTGCAGAGCTCCTGCTGTCCTACACAGGGCCAGCATTTTGCTACTACAATACGCTTTTACATTTAATATCATGATCCATGTGTGCAATCAGAAACAGTTGTGCCATACAAGATAATTGATGCTAGAACAGAATACCTAGGCATGAAGCTCATGGTGTTTTCCTTCAGGGAAGCAGTCATCTAGTATTCAGTACCATTCTTCCCAGAGGAAAACAAACAATCAGAAGCACAATTTGGATACCAGCCAATTAGCCATACATTAGATTACTGCTAAATCATCTATACAGCCAACTTTCTGCTTTAATTCCCATCTCATTTAGTTTCTCATTTCTCTTCTGACAAATTTCATTGGAGAGCTGAATGCTGACACCCACACAAACCAATTATGAAGATCACAGCTGTCTGTGCACTGGTAAAATCCCAAACCCCTTTGGCTGTGCATGATGGAATGAGATGCACAGAAACAGACTACCACTCTCTTGAGACCTGGAAAAATCACAGCATCCCGGACTGGTTTTGGTTGGAAGGGACCTTAAAGCTCATCCAGTTCCAATTCCCTGCCATGGACATGGACACCTTCACTAGAGCAGCTTGCTCCAAGCTCCTGTGTCCAACCTGGCCTTGAACACTGCCATGGATGGGGCATTAATGGAGCAAACTGAACACTAAAGAACAAACTGTGATATTGTGAATTTGAGAAATTGAGCATTGATCTTAAGTTTGCCTTTGTGCTCCACGTTTAAGCTCAGGTGAAGCAGTGTACTTCTGCCTGCTCTGGGCTGTAATGGAGCAAATGCAAAGCAGCTGGAATACCTCAGGTATGAAGGAAGGGTTAAGGTCTGCCTGTTGCCAAGGCAGTCCGGCTGTTATGATGCTGGTTTTTCCCTTAGTTCTCCATGTGTGGCCAGACCTCTGCACAGCTGGCACAAGCTGAGGACCAATAAGGACTTAATCTACATACTTTGATAGGCACCTTCACTGTAGTCTTAGAATTGCCACACATGCAGTAGTTAGTGCCTGCCAGGTAATGACCTGCGGTGTGATTCCTACATTAACTGGGTGAGCTTTAAGGCCCCTTCCAACGCAAACCAGGCTGGGATTCTATGAATTTCAAGCTTTAAAAGAACCTGCACAGAAACAATGCCTTTAATTAGAAACAAGCAATAGCAAGTGTATATTAAAAATACCTGTGAGGGAAGAAATTCTGCACATATGCTCTCTTTTCCCCAGAATAAATTAATTCAAAGCACTCAGGGTTCATTTGTAGCTGAAATGTTTTAAGGGATAAAACCAAAAGCAAGTTAAATTACTGGTACAATCTTAAACCCAATGCACTTCAGCAGTGAAGCTGAAGTCCCAGGTTACATTAACCAACTTGTATAGAAATGGGTATTTCCAGTTTGTCATCTTGCAAACCCTTACAACATTCTACATTTTCTTATGCTGTATGAATTGGCCTTTTTTTATTGGCCTTCACAGTTTTACCTTCCACACGTTTACTGCAAAGCTGCATTCTGCAAGTTTCATAGGGCTTTGTTTCAAGAACAACTAAAATGTAGCATATTCACAGCATACCATTACTGTTATTAGCTTTAGCTTCCATATTCTCAAACCTTTGCCTTTGACAGGGGTTCTCAAGCAGAACATTTTCCTAAGTAACTAACAGACCATTTGGATCCAGGTATTAGAAACCACACTTGGCATTTTTCTGTCCATTACCATCACCAAAACTCATGGGCGAGACTTGTGACTTAGGAGGTGATTTTATGATGAGCACAGCAGCACAAATCTGCCCTTTCTGCAGCTACACTGACCCTATGGCAGTTATGATCACAGATGCTTGTTTCTACCAAGGACCAGGGCTTTCTCCAAGGTTTTCTCCCTTTTACCCTTCTGATTCTCTCCCCAGTCCTATCAAAAGAGTGACTGAGCAACTACGTGGTGCTCTGTTGCCACCTGGGGTTAAGCTACAGCACATGAGTAAAAGAAAACCAGTCATAAAGTAGGTTGACTGCCAATACTGGAAGTTTAGCCTGTAGGAATGCTTATAAAACATTCACACACACACACTTCTTTGTATAAAGCAGTGAAATACCCAATGTTTTAGAGATTAAAAATCTTACTAAGCTGTCTGATTCATGTTTGTATTTCCAGTTTTCAACTGACATCAAGATGCCAAATATTTTATCAGTCTCCTCCTCATTATCTTGCAGGATGAAAAACAAACAAACCAACCAACAGATTGCTGTTAGTATTTCATGACCATGTTTTCCTATTGTATTTAGTCCATGCAAGATGTGGATGCAGCCAGTTTGGGATTTTTTCCCGTATTATGGATAAAAACCAGTTTTCACTGAAACCCCTCAAACTCCAGGGGCCACAGTGCAATGTGACACTGCCCTGTTCATTAAAGGATTGATACACAGGGGATGCAACCTGGTCTCTCTCAGAGGGAGCCACTAACTATGGACTTTCCTAGCTCCTTGATCCACAGGGCAGGCACATAAACTGTCTTTACTGCCAGCTGCCAGCTTAGGAAACACAGGGAGAGGAGTGATCCAGGGAAGAATATGACCAGGAAAGAACTGAAGGTTCTACCTTCACATGAACGACATATACCCTTCTGTTCACAATTCCCAACATGCTTATCACCCAGTTAATGACCTTGAAACTTGCCACTTCCCAATTTAACCTATATATAACACCGATTAGAGACAGTGCACAAATACTTCAATCCCACAGTTATTCCATCGGTAGTACAAGAACAGTGCAGGAACGCATGTGCTAAATCCTTGTTCTTCAAGAGACAGGCTTCTTCTACCCACATTACATAGCCAACAAAGAGACAGGAGGGATATTCAACAAGCAAAGGGGGAAGCAAAGTTACAGAGCCCTCTAAGCCTTTCAGACACCATGGATGTGTCTGAACACCATCGATGTGTCTGCACAAAAGCACACAGCCCAGCTGGGTTACCTGTGCAGAAGGTGCCTTCCTCTCAGAAAGGAGAGACTCTGCACTGCCTTTGGCATGCTCAAATTCAGAAGAGCATGAGAACATAAAGAATTAGGCATCTGCAAGTGAACTGGAAGGAATGAGGTAACCTATAGTGGAAGAGTACACTTATAGTAACTCAGGTACTGGCTTGTAAAGGGCACAGAAAAAAGAAGAATAGGAACATGTGACCTAAGAAGATATTTGGTTTAGTTGCAAAAGGACCCAAGTTTAAAAAGAAAAGTTTAAAATCCAACCATATAATTCACAGACTGTACTAACAGTAGCTAAGGCACACAAACAGTGATATTGAGGGCAGCTCGCACCTCTGTTGCGGTTAAATACACAGGCATCAAAAGCACCCGTGCACTATTTTGTATATTGGTGTTTCTAGAACCTCATTTCCTAATTCCTTTTACACAAAAGAAAATGCCTCTCTTACTGCTGGGTAGCACATACTCCCAGGTACTGTTGCTTCTTCATTTTATACCTGTGTGCACTCGGTAATGTTTCTTTAAGTAAATTCAGCATTTCTGCTCTACACAGCCATAAATAACATAGTGCAGTGGCACTTTTAAACATGCACTGCAAACTCTGTCAGGGTTTGGGGTTTTACTTCTTTGCTGTCTCGCCTCACAGGAACACCACACAGAGTGCTGCAGAACACAGGATAGCTTCACACTTCTGAGGTGTATCCTGACCATCATTACCCTCGAGATGCTGAGAGCAGAATCTCACAGCACTATTGTCCTTACCCACACTGCAGGCCTTTATTGCCCACTGGTCAAAGATACCCCAGAAGGAACATGCAGGAGCAGTTCTAGTCTCCCCAATTAGAGCTGACTGCACAACAGCCTCACACAGGCTATCAGGGCAAGCAGGGATCACAGGGTAAGTGGATGCTCTGTGCTGCTTTGAAGCTGCTGAAGTTAAATGAGAAACCCAAAATGAACAACAAGCCCAGCAGTGCAGAAAGGCTGATGTACCCTGTGGTTAATCCTCCTCAGTCAACAACAAGCTGCTTCCTTGGTCTCAAGACTCAACTATCTGATGTAATAGGTTTTAATAACAGAGAACGTAAGATAACAGAAGGTAGTGCTTGGCTGTGCACAAGAACTGCCATAGAAGCATGGGATGATCCATAAGGATCAGGTAAGGATCAACAGAAAGAACCAAAACCAGTATCCTTACTCCCATATCAGTGGCTCCCTAAGCAAGTGGCCTGTCCCTGGTTTGAGTCTGAGACCTTTATAATCACTGTGACAAAACCTACAGAGAACACACTGTAAGAAGTGACAAATTCTGCCTCAATCCCACTTGCAGTGTATTTGAAACACTTGCTTTCACTGCTAAAGACAAAGCTCACCTAGAGCAGGGTCACGCTTTGAACAACAGGGATCCCACAGAGGACTCATTCAAATGATCATATTTTAACCAGGCGGTTTCAGAGTCCAAACTTACTTGAACACTGTTTTTCATCACCTTTCGCTTTGAGGCATTTCAGCCTTATCTAATCATGTATTCACACTGCATTTTAATTGCTTTCAAATAAGCAAATACACAGACTACTTAGCCACTGCCTGGAAAGTTACTCTCCCCCACCCCCCCCCCCCCCCTTAACATCAACATTGGGAGCCTTGAAGGGAAGGAGAAATCTGCCATTAACACCAAAGCCAGAATGCGTTGTCCCTAATTCTGCAGCCTTGCCTGCCTTATCCAGTGGCCAGCTTTCTGTCAGATATACAGACAACACCAGCAGCTAACAGATTTAACTCATCAATTCATTGACATTTAGAACAGGGGCTGAAAACTCAGACTCCACTTCCTATACAGTGACTGAGTTAGGAGGGATAGAATAAACCATAGAGGCAAACCTCTCACTTTCTGCTCTCCATCTGCTCTTGCTCTTTTTTATATATATAATATATATATGGAATACACAAATATAGATTGTGTGTGTATACACAGAGTGCACACATTGCCCTCTGCTGACCAGAGCCCAATACACAAGTCCTCCACCACACACTGCTCATCATACATGATGTGCAACCAATGCTTGCCAGGACCATACCTGGTACTCGCTGGTACAGGAAGAGGCACCTTGTTCTATACAGCAATTACCAAGGTTATTTTCAGAAGGCAATTTTAAGGCCTGGGGGTTTCTCCACTTTGGTTCCTCCTACCTGGTGATACAAAGCTCTTCCCTGTGTGGGTGCTGAGGCGCTGGCACAGGGTGCCGAGAGAAGCTGTGGCTGCCCCATCCCTGGCAGTGCTCAAGGCCAGGTTGGACACAGGGGCTTGGAGCAGCTGCTCCAGTGGAAGGGGTCCCTGCCTGTGGCAGGGGTTGGAACTGGATGAGCTTTAAGGGCCCTTCCAACCCAAACTCTTCTGTGATAGCAGGGGGCAAAATCAAACTAAACACGTGCAACAGCTGCTTATGGGTTAACCTACACCTATGCAGCACCCAGAGCTCTTGCCCTTTTAGGTAACATTTATCACTGCTCATTTTTCTTCCCATCACAGCTGGGCATTTGAATGAAACACCAGAGAGGTGGGAGGAGACAGAGGTGGGCAAAGTGAAGCAGGAAAACAGCAATTCCTTCTCCCTGCTCTTTTCACAAGTGCTGTCAGTTTCCATTTCAGTAAGAACACAAAACTGAAGCACCAAAGAGACCGAGGTCAATAAACACTTTAGTTCTCAACATCTCCCCTCCTCCATCCTCATACCAAAACTCTTTCAAGTATCCAATTCTATGGGAAACCACTTTAGACCAAAGTTTAGACACACACTTTAGACTGGAAAAAGTACAGAATGGTTTTCAATTTAGGAAGCAGCTCAGTCAGTTTAACCATAAGCTTCTCAGAGGACCTACATGTTACATGAAGTCCATAGAGTGCCTTTCTGACAGTGACTGGCCATAATGCATTATTCCTAAGTACCTACAGAGGGACACAAAAGAAATAGACTGGGGTTCTTAAAGTAGGGGGAGAAAGAAGATTTCTGCTGTTGTTTCTGTACTCACCCAAGGCCCAGTATGATGCAGCTTCCAAAGGAGGAGCACTGTTGTAGAGAGCGTGGATATACATGAGGTGAATCATCAGCTCAGCCAGGCACCACCAAAAGAAAATACGCATTATGCCCATCATGAGGATCCTAAGATTGGTCTTCAAACTGAAGGCTTCTTGGCTCCTCATCTGAAAAAGAAACCCAAAGAGGTGATATGGCACATAACTGTGGTACTCACATACCAACCCCCAAGAGCTTGATTAAATTTCATTTGCTATTCATTACTAAGGGGACCGTTTGACAGTGCCATTTGCTACTTCCTGACCTGGCCTCTCCATTCTCAATCTCAGTAAGCAGCAGAAACCAACAAGAAATCACACATGACCATAGACTGCATCAAACTGTTGCAGGAAAGGCCAAGTGCTGTTAACCTGAATAGGATCCAGACATGAGACACTTCTTTCAGTTTCTGCGACCTGATCAATCTTTAATCAAAAGAAGTTTAAAGAACCTACAGCTATGAAGGTTTTCCAAGCAGCAGCCCTACCAAACACAAACAATAACTGCTTGCTCTTAAAGTACCTCCAATTTCTACTCACTACAGGGGATTGATTATTTCAGGACAGTTCTCCATTCTTCTCTTGTAGCATTGCCAAAATCAGCCAGACCTATATGATGTGCTGAGCAAATGGCAGTTAACCACAAGATAAATATCAGGTAACAAAAGGTTTGCTGCTGGCAGGTTTCTTAAGATGTCCCAAACTATAGTAAACATACAAATACTTTTATCCTCTTTCCACAATATCCAATTTCCACAGAATATGATCAAACAACAGAAACACAGGATTGCCTAAAAATTTATTCATGTTTTGTATATCTATTACTGTGTGTGTCTGCTCATTCACTTCATCCCAGTGATGTTAGCTGTAGACATCACAGAATCATAAAATGGTTTGAGTTGGAAAGGACCTTAAGATCATCCAATGTCCTTTGAACAAGGACACCTCACACCAGACCATGTCATCCAAGCCCCTGTGTCCAACCTGGCCTTGAGCACTGCCAGGGATGGGGCAGCCACAGCTTCTCTGGGCACCCTGTGCCAGCGCCTCAGCACCCTCACAGGGAACAGCTTCTGCCTTAGATCTAACCTGAACTTGCCCTGTTTCACTCTGAACCCATCACCCCTTGTCCTATGGCTGCAGTCCCTGATGAAGAGTCCCTCTCCAGCATCCTTGTAGCCCCTTCAGACACTGGAAGCTGCTCTGAGGTCTCCACGCAGCTTCTCTTCACCAGGCTGAACAGCCCCAGTGTTCTCAGCCTGTCTGCATATGGGAGGTCACACATCACAGGTGATTATTCCACACTTACTCAAGCGTGCAAGAAAACCAGTAAAGCAAAATGTGATGTTTTCCCCTGTCATGAAAAATCAGGCTTGAAAAGCAGCCTGCAAGGCACTAGGAAAAGATGCTCAGTAAGATAGGTCAGTCCTTCACATAGTAACATGCTAACCATTTAGTCTGAAGAAAAGCATTCCAAGTAATCATCAGCTGTTTTCACACCAACAAGATGGGAAACTCAGAATTCCCAACACAAACCAGCAGCTTCCTGAGACTCTGAAATCAGCTGCTGCTGAAGATGTTACCTTCTTCTGCCTAACAAAGGAGAGGCAAATAAAACTCCAGCCCAACAACTGTAAGCTAGAATTATGAGCATTTGGAGACTGTAGCAACATGTGTCACTGGGTTCCTGGTTGAAGGAATAGATCTGATGTCAGACAAAAAAACATCCTCCAAAGTAGAACTTGGGGAGGAAAGTTCCTCCTCAAGTTGATATCCAGGGGACGGCTGAATTCCCAGTGCTACACTCAAAGTCATTCCTACAACATGATTTTGTATTTTCAAAATGATGCTGAAGGCAGCTTTAGGCACCCAAACAATTCTTAACCTCCAAGGAGTCTAAGTGAAAACTGGCATCTTTCAAACCATCAGTAAGGAGGAAAGCTATTACAGCAGCAGTTAGACATGTTTGTACTGAAGTCCAAACATGCAGGACTCAAAACTCCTTTTCTGGAGGTGTTTCTTCTTTTTTCAGAGTACTTCATTAAGGGAAAAATATTTCAGACAGAAACAGACAGAGTCTCATAGGGGAAACTAATCAGCCAGACAGGAAAAGGACTTGGCTTTCTCTACACCTTCTCTAACACTGGAGTCTAATAAACCCCTCTCCAACCAAGACAATATATGTTGACTAAATACATTAGTTACCTGCCCAGTGTGAGTTCATTGGGCCACAGCTGCCATACAAGCGTGAATACCCAAGACTGGTTTCTAACTATGGCCTTCCCTTTTGCATGGAGCATACTTCAACACTTAAAGATAAAAGGACAACAGATAAGGAGTGCCATTGTAAACACCTTCTGTTTGAAAGTCTCATCTGCATCAATTTCTGTCAAGTAGGAAACTAGAAAATAAACAGAAACTTAGGCTTAGCAGTAAACTGCACTACAAAATACACCATTAAAAGAACATCTCAAGGAAAACTGGATGAAACTGCCTACCTAACATTGTCATGATTGGTATTAGAAACTCTCAAGATGAACCTATCATGCTTTAGTCTATGCCTCAAAGCATAGGGTCTGTGTCTAGATTTCACAGTTGAAAAGAGATCACCATCCACTTCCAACAGTTCACCCAATACACCCGAGGCACAGATGCACTAAAATTAGTAACTGTCATCTTCAAAAAGCTCTGTTACCTGCTTACTGAATTCATCAAAATTCATGAGGGGCCCGTTGTGGAAGGTGGGGTAATAGAAGACATATGCCAGCATCCAGAGGAACGAGTGGGATGGCTTCTGGGCAGGTCCATGCCAGCAGTACTCCAGGCTGAAGCTAGTGCAGAAGAGGCAGCGGACAGAGAGGGTGAAGAGCAGCAGGTAATACTCGTTCTCAGTGTCATACCACTTCCTCTGCAATACAAAATACATGATAGGGCAAGTCTGTGATTTCTCTATGGCTGGACAGCAATGCCCACCCAGATCCTCACTTTCAGGGTCAGCAGCAGCAGGAAGCAACTAAATCTAACAGCAGCTGGCACAAGCGTCTGAAGTGAGCATTAACACATGAAAAAGTAGCCCTGGAGAGATGGAACTGACGGAGAAAGGGGGTCTCCAGAGCTACTGCTACCAGCATAAAGAGCCCACAGTTCCATTTCAGTAACATATTAGGTTGTGAATAACTATGATAGCAGGAGACATATTCTTACAGGAATGGCATCATCTCCCTCAGATTTGGCCCAGTACAACAATACCCAAACCAGCTGGCAGCACTAGTGTCAGCAAAGGGACTGCTACAGCTGAAGCCAAGGCTGCAGTTCAGATCTGAAAAGAATCAGTCACTCCTGAGAAAGCTCAGGGCTGGAAAGTTGTTACTGAACTTTCCACTTAGCTAAGGATACAAACCCAAAAGCTAGCACCTTAAACTGGCACCATTACAGCTTCAAAGAACAAGAGACGTGTTTACTAGAACACTAGTAAAGCACTATCATACACCAGCTCTGCTGAATACCACTTGCACATTAAGGCTCATACTTCATTTCAATGCACTGACCAGCATGACTGAGAAATAAAACCAGTACTTTGTCAAAACTACAGCTGCCATAATGGGCACCCACCACCATAATTAAGTCAATGCTTGATTACTCCTTCTCCCATTACCTTGGCTTCTTCCACAACTGGTATGCGTAAGGTGGATAGCAGGGTAAGGGAGCACAACCACGTCAGGACCGACAGCTGAAACTGAGCCACAGCAAAAGAAATCGTTGCATGTAACAAGATGACAGCAAAGCCCTTGATTCCCAGCAGCAACCAGCAGGCAGCCATTCCATAAACCATCAAGCACCATGGTTTATACTGTTAAAGAAAAATGAACAGGTTTTAGTTTGATGATTTCTAATGAAAAACAACCAACCAACCCCTCAATATCTGTGCTGTCCTACACAGGCTTGACAGTGGAAACAAATGCAGTCAACAAGGTTAAGAACAAACATAGAGTCATAGTCAATTAGGTTGGAAAAGCCCTTTAAGCCCATCAGGTCCAACCAATCCCCAGCACTGCCAAGGTCACCACTAACCCATGGCACTGAGGACCTTGTATGAACCCTTCCAGGGATGGCGATTCCAATGCCTTCCTGGGAAGCCATATAGGGAAACCATAAAGGATGGGGATACACAGAAGGGGTTTCTGTAGCAGTGTGTATGAAATCCAGGGTCTCCCTGATCTGAAGGAGAACATAAGATCTTCCCTTCCCCAAACTAGCAAGTGGGACACCACCAGCCAGTCATTTCTTACAACCATCACAATCATTTAGCAGTCATGCCAAAACCAAGCAGTCCCCACCTCACAGTCTTGGAAAGGAATAACTACAACCTCCTTTGGTGCAGAAGTCAAATGACACTGGTTAATGGCTCACAACAAAGCAGAGGTTTTCATGGGTTGGAGGCTCAAGCCTCCAAACACTAAAGCAAGGCTATCACCTGAACATCATCACAGACCCACACACAATTCACCCCCCAGAATGGGATTTTCCACACTCAGTGGCCTCAGTGCCAAGTTTCCCATGCCCAAGTAAACTGAAACCCACAGAAACCCCCTGCTGTGCAGAAACTCCTTACATACCTTCTCCACCAAGAGCCTGGACACTTGTGATACCAGGAGGTGACCAGCCAGAAGCCACAGTATACGTTCCCTTCCCCATTCGATCCAGTAGCTCCATTCAAAGTCCATGGGGTCCTGGGGCATCAAGGGAACCGGTCACTATGTGTATCTGGCCATAAAAGCATGTCCTTACAGAAAACACCTATATATTAGGTCCAATACCCCACACCACAGACCTCCACATCTGCAGAATGTCACTTCAGCAATCCAATTGGATCACCTACAGCAGTGAGCTCTGACAGCACCATTTCAATTGTGGTGACACAACTCCTAAGCCCCTCAACTGGTGCTGAACCTGACCAGTAATCACTGCCTTGCCCCTCAGATGCCAGGGAGTCTCCTAACTACAAAGAGAGGCCATTTTGGACTACACTGATCCCATGCAAAGCTTAGCCAGGAATTTGTATTATCCCAACTTGGCTGAAAAGACACCTTGCTGGGAGAGGAGTTTCACTGCCTATTTCAACAAAGCCCAGGTGGGATGATACAAAGTGAGGTCATCTGGAGGTCCCTGGGACATAGGGGTTCTCTCAATTATTTAAGAGGGATCAGCTGGTAGCCTTGTGTCCTAGACAAAGCCCCACCAAAGTGTACCTCCACAAGTGCTTTATGGCCTTCTTGAGAGCACATGTGAAGAGTCCCTTACCAGGGCCTGAACACCAAAATACTTTCACAGCTGTGCACCCCTGGTCTTGTGTAAATCATTGTATTAGTAAGATGTATCAGATGTATCAGCTGTACTTCAGAAGGATGTGAGGTCAAAAGCACATGGTGAAGCTGCTTTTTGGCTTGGGTGCTAATTTTCTTATTACTTTAGGGTATTATTTTAATACCAACCACATTTCTTTAAGCCTGTATGCCTCATAAATCTGTTCTATTCCATGCTGTACTACAGAACAACCAAGAGGAAAACATGTGTTCACTGATTTTAAGCTGATATTATCCAAACCACACAGCAAGAGGAAAGAGAGGAAAAAGGCTGCAGGAAATCCCAAAGGGGATGATAGTTTTTTAGGGCCAAACAGTAAACCAGAAGGTTTATTAACAAAGGAGAAATGTTTAGTGCAGGGATCAAGAAACAAACTTGGGTTCTGTTTTCACATCTAGACACACCTGGTAAGTTCCTCAGTAGAAACAAACAGAAATTGACTATGAACATCCATGTCTGCACAGTTACTACAAACTCTGAAGCTACATCAGAAGCTCAGGGGAGCAGAAAACATGCAGACATGTGGTCACTGCCACAGAGTAAAAGATGATGTTACCCGTCTCCCATTGTACCTTTTTGAGGCCCCGAAAGAGAGTCCCTGGTTCCAGCCCAAACTCTGTGTCCATCGCAGCTTCATACTCTGCAGAGAAGAGTAAACCTTTGCTAAGGACACAGCAGCCAGAGCAGGGAGAGTCACAGGGGCAGCAACTTACAGCAGGCAACCTCTTACCAACACAGGACCTGTGCTAAGCCCCCTTTCCCCTCTTTAAGGACTACCTGGCTTCTCCCAGCAGAGAAGGGACACACTAACCTGACATTAACAGGTACAGCAAAGCAGGGCAAAGCTGCTCCGAGAAGCCCCCTCCAGAACCCACCTGCATGCAGCCTGTTGCCGTCTCTTCAGAAGAGGAGTGCAGAGCCCTGCACTCACCCACCCAGCACTTCCTTCAGGGCCCCCCCTTTCCGGCACTCCTTCCCTTCAGCTTTTGTGAGGTCCAGCTAAGATCAGTAATGTAGAACACCTGGCTCATTACACCCTAACAGCAGCAATACCCATTTCCCTAACGAGGCTCTCTAACGAGCTATACTTCTATCAGGTAATACCACCTTCACGTCCCCTAAAACACCAACGTGCTAGAACGCAGTTTCTTTTCACCTACGAACTCTACATAACTTGTTTAACCCCCCCCCCCCCCCCCCCCGCACAACGCAGCACCACCGAACCAAAACAAGCCCCTATAGCTGCTACTAAGAAACGACTCAAGGCACAGGCAGGTGTTTGGAAACAAACTGCCCCCAAAGCTGCGCAGACAAGGCTCTGAGCCCACTTTTTCCCCGACACCCTCACCAAGAGCCCCAGGACAAAGCTCTCTGCCCCACTGGCACCTGGGTGCTGCTTCCTCGGCAGCCAGGAGGAGCACGGGCAAAGCACACACCAACCCACGAGTGCAGGATCGCGCACCCCATCGCGGACTCACTTCGGGACACTCGGTGCGCCTCGTAGAACGCGTAAAGGTGCGAGCCCACGGTGAGGAGCCCGTAGATGCGCGTTTCCCAGGCCGGTAGCAGCATGGAGCTGGGGCTGCTCCCAGCGAACCCACCGGCCGCTTCCCTGCGGGGAGAGGGAGAAGACGGGACGTGTATCCCGGCGGAACAAGGCACGGAGGCACCGGGACCCCGGCGGGCCGGGCTCCGCCGGGAAGCCCCGGGACCGATGGCTCAACACGGTCCGGGCTCGGTGGGGAGAAACGGGGCCAGGACCGTACCCGGGACGGAGGTGGAGAAAGGGAAGGCCCCGCTGCCCGCTTACCTGAGCGGGGCTCGGCAGCCGAAGGAGCAGGAACCAGCGCCCCGACCCCACGATCCCGACGGCCCCCGGACGGCGGCGGAGGGCGGCCGCGGGGCGGAGCTCCGGCCCTTGAGCGCCCTCTGCCGGCAGCGCAAGGTACCCAGTGCGGGGACACTATGGCTTACAGTTACCACTACACAACCCGAGCGCTGAGCGGGGCTGGAGGGCATCAACAGAGCAGGAACACGGGGCTGGAAGTGCTGGGACTGACAACCCCTTATGGATCAACGTGCACTTCAACACACACAGCTAAAGAACACACAGCTGCTCTTAGTGTTACACATTGACTCAGAACTGTTTGGGTTGGAAGGGACCTTCAAACCTCACCCAGTTCCTACCCCCTGCAATGAGCAGGGACATCTTCATCTAGATCAGGTTGCTCAGAACCACATCCAGCCTGGCCTGCAATGTATCCAGGGATGGGGCATCCAGCACCTCTCTGGGCAGCCTGTGCCACTGTTTCACCACCCTCAGTGTAAAAAGCATCGATTTTCCAGCCCAAAAGGTTCCTCTGACCTTGCACCAGGTGACTTTTTTCCCCTCTCAGTTGACATCAGTGATGTAATTTTTAATGGGGAAACAGTTCATACCCTTTCGGATGCCATCTTGCAGGATCTTTAAGATCCTCCTATCAAAGACCATTTCAGTTCCCCTGATCACCCTGACACCTGCTTTGAGTATTCAAATTCCTGTTTCCTGATCTTGGAAAGCCAGGCTCATGTCTGATGCTCTGGGTGAAGTCCCATCAGCACAAGGGTCAAGTCTTCCCTATCTGAACCAGACACACACCTCCTGGTGCCTCTATCACATCTGTCCATCAGAGCCACATGATGGTCCTATAGCATTTTGTCCTTTGCCTCCAGTTTTCCTGTCCATCTCTCTTTGCCAGGGAATACCTCCCCTCCAGTTTACAGCATCAGGTGTGATAGCTCCTAGACAGCCCATTTGCTCAGTGGAACCGCTGTAAAGTCTCAAGGTCAGGTGCATTCTCCTCTGTAATACCCAGACCCTCTTCTCCACTGACACTGCTTCCCCCTCTACAAGTTAGTCAGTACCTTACCCCCTAGAAAGGACAAACACGGGACACCAGCGGCACAACAGCACAGGAGCATCAGTCCTGGCTGTGTAAAACCATTCCCATCGGCACTGCAGCCGCTAAGGGTCAGCAGAGCTTGCATTTTCCTGCAGCTCTGTGGTTTCTGGTCACCAGTGTGAAGTCAGTGCAGGCAGCAGGCCCTCTAGATGGCTGCATAACACAGACGGTGTGCATGCGGGAGCGGTACTGCAGCCTCGGAAAGGGAAGAGGTCTAACAAGTCACAGCTTTTACACCAGTTATACTGAAAAGGGCAGCGTTGTCATTAGTTATGGGGTGACATGGAGCTGTTGGAGCAAGTCCAGAGGAGGCCACAATGATGAACAGGGGCTGCAGCACCTCCCGTATGCAGACAGGCTGAGAACACTGGGGCTGTTCAGCCTGGAGAAGAGAAGCTGCGTGGAGACCTCAGAGCAGCTTCCAGTGTCTGAAGGGGGCTACAAGGATGCTGGAGAGGGACTCTTCATCAGGGACTGCAGCCATAGGACAAGGGGTGATGGGTTCAGAGTGAACCAGGGCAAGTTCAGGTTAGATCTAAGGCAGAAGCTGTTCCCTGTGAGGGTGCTGAGGCGCTGGCACAGGGTGCCCAGAGAAGCTGTGGCTGCCCCATCCCTGGCAGTGTTCAAGGCCAGGTTGGACACAGGGGCTTGGAGCAGCTGCTCCAGTGGAAGGGGTCCCTGCCTGTGGCAGGGGTTGGAGCTGGAGGAGCTTTAAGGTCCCTTCCAACCCAAGCCATTCTATGATTTATGACATCCAAGAGCCCACATATGCTCTGTGGCCAGGTGAGCAGTTACCCTTCCACAAAGGTCAGTGCCAAACCCACGGAGCAGAAACACTGTCAAACTCCAGCAATGGTCCCACTGGAACATCTCACTGCCTGGACTTTTACACTAGATGATTAATTTTTTCCTGTCTCTTATTTTGAGGATATTACATAGTAAAATGTGACCAGAATCTCAAGATTAGTTGTAAACGAAGATGCTGAACAGCCTGGAACAAATACCTACACATTGGCATGGTCCTCACTATTTTAGACACACAAAAGTGAATACTGCTGCTACTACAGTCACTGGCTAGCAGTGGAGGAACCAGAGCGCAACAACCCTAGAGAAGCAGCAGCAGAAAGCCCCACTTCTCATTTGATCTGTGAGAGATAGAGTGTTTAAACATCTCTTGCCCAGTGTCCCAAACAGCTGCAGAGGCCTGGCAGCCTTTCAAGCATCTGTCCTTTAGGAACAAAGCAGTGTGATGCCGTGTACACATCCAAGGCCAAAAAGAGAATCCATGTGGGGCAGAGGGATTATTCGTGATGGTAGGTTGCTCTGGGACACATTTGGAGCACCACTCTTACTGTCAGAATGCCAGCAGGAAGGCATCCAGTCCCCACCACGGCCTTGGTGAACACTGGAGGGTGCACTGCTGGCCTCTTGCAGATGAGTTCAAGCATCACTAGAAAGCTGTCTCTAAGAGATGTTCCTGTCCCTTTTATTGTCTCTATGCTCTTCTGAAGCAACTGCACCCGAGTTGAAAGTGTTGGGTTTTCACTGTCAAGCAGTAAGAGTCTCCTTTCTTATGTGATCAGGTGTAGGCATGAGCAGATGAAAGTGAAGCAAACAATTCCAGAATCAAGGAGGAGAGAGGGAGCAGGAGGCTTTTGGATCCTTACTATTGCCTTTCCATGCAAGTTCTTCTGCGGTCCGCTTACTACGGAACTCTACATTTCTAGGGCATGGGCACAGCCAAGGGGATGAGGCAGGGTGGATGTGTAAATGTCAGTGAGGTGGCCAAGTGGGCACTTTGCAGCTGGGAAGACAAAACAAAGCCTGTGGTTTTGAGGAAAGCCTTATTTTCAACTTGTCATTTGTTTCACATGCAGTTAAGCTGTCAGAAGGGGTATTTATGAATGCAGCAGTACAGACTAACACATCGAGCTTCTCACTGCTTTTCTGAATACAAAGTCCCTGTGGGAACTGCAAGCAGTGCCCTGGAGTTCTCGCTCACAAGTTGATAGTTCACAGCACTGAACCAAGCCTCTTGGTCTCATTCAGCCTCTGCAAATCACACACTAATGCCCCCCTGTGTGCAACATCTGAATGATGGGACAGGATCAGCACCCAATGAGAGTCTGCAGATTAGAAGTCCAGCAACAGACAGGAGGATGAGCCATGTACATTCAGGAGAAATCAGAACTATGACAAGAACTCTCCACGTAGCAAACCAGCAGCATTAAACCAGGGAGAGTCAGAAACATAAAAGGTGTGGCATTCACAAAGAGAGCCAAGTGAGCCTTCCAATAGCCAAGTTAAATATGAGACAACTGAAGCTAACATGAGCCCTCCCTCTGGACATCTCAGACATGAAGTTATGGACTCTAGGAAAGCAACACCAAGTTTGGCCTTTTTGTCTTGTTTGGTTTGGCAAACCTTACACTAAATTGGTTAGCACTGCAGGTAGCTCCATCTTTACAGGTTCCTTCACTCCTCTGATCCCCAACCCTCAAACTGGCTCTTGTGAAGTGCAAACCTTTCCCCCACCCATCACCTTCAGTTGTATCTATGCCTATAAAAGGATCCTTGCAGTCACAAAGTCAGTATTTCTGTACTCACAGATATAATCATTTTCCTGGCTTCCTTTTAGTCAATCTCTTGCCTCCTTGAGAACTTGTTTCAAGCTCTGAGGCTGGAAAATTGCCAGCTTCTGACTGGGGATTGATTCATTAAGTTACTCCTGGAAAAACCACAGTAAATTGGTATTGTAACTAAGCAGCTCACTGCTGGATCCATGCTGAACATCTCAGAGGCTTCCTCCTCCACCTGCTTTGCTGAACTAAAGAGCCTTTCCATGGATTTCCTTACACATTCTTCCCTCTCCAATGAAAGTAGTATTGGAAGCAAAGTCATCCAGCCTTGCTCTTACTATGGATGTGGAGTCCACTTGTGTGCAGTTACTATAGCCGATGTGAGGTTCACCTCTGCTACCTTGATCATGTCTGAGTCTTAACCATGCTTGAGCCTTAGTTTCTAACTAGTCAGCTATTAAACACAAAGGTGGTTTTGGTTTTTCTTTTCCCCACAATACTCCTTAGAAGCTGTCTAGCTTTAAGTGTGGAATGAGGGGAGTTAAGGGGATGGCAAGTCAGCTCCTACGTACCTCAGTAATCCTATTGCAACCTCCCATGATTCCTAATGAGGAAGTTGATAATCCACTATTGGAGTATTTAAACACCTCAGTATTTTGGTTTGAGTGGTGGCCTTGGCAGTGCTGAGTTAATGTTGGACTCGACGATCTTAAAGGTCTTTTCCAATCTAAATGATTCTATGATTCTATTTCTATGGTCTAGTCCAAACACAGGGGAAAGGACTCTTAAGAAGCATCCCTACTTCAGCTATTACTTTGCTTACCATTTTTAATGGTAATGTTCGTGGAATGAAATTCAGCTAAAAATATGGCCAGGTCACAGCCAGTTTATTTATATGAATATTATATTAATTTATGTATAATAGCCTGTCTATTATAGTTTACATTATTACAAACAATGGGGCAAGAATCTCACCTGACCTCCAACAGGGCAAAATGTAAGAGACCCAAAAGGTGCTGCAAATACAGTTGTACTGAGGTTGTAAATCAGATGCACATCTCACTCTATTACACCACATTACACACATCTTTTTTGGTGGCATAAGGAATCACGCCTATGTGTGCACATCTCTATTTAATCCATGTCTATCCTGCTGAAAGCATTGACTTTTGAATCAGCTCAGTGAAGGGAATAAATGTAGAAAAATACATCTCAGATTACTATATGATAACTGACAAAACCTGTCCAGAGAGAATGGCCTCTCTCAGTGCCTACTGAGCAAGCTTCCAAACTTCCCAGCCCTTCACATTGCTTCCCTACATGAGCAGCCAGTAAAGGATCAGTTCAGCTACCACAATCACCTTAGAATCACAGAATCCCAGCCTGGTTTGGGTTGGAAGGGACCTTAAGATCATCCAGCTCCAACCCCTACCATGGGCAGGGACCCCTTCCACTGGAGCAGCTGCTCCAAGCCCCTGTGTCCAACCTGGCCTTGAGCACTGCCAGGGATGGGGCAGCCACAGCTTCTCTGGGCACCCTGTTCCAAGTCATAATAAACTTGACTCTAGGATGCAGATGTTTTCTATTTTGCTTCTGTGTTTATGTAACAGGTCATAGATGTATATAAGTTATAAGAAGTGTTCTGCCATACTGGAAGCCTTTCTTAGATTGCTCTTGAGATTACGACCTTCAATAGGAAAAAGAACTCCAAAGCTCTCTTGGTGCCCGCATGAAACACCAGCCACATCCCACCCTTTGCAGTTAATCTCTTCATACAGTGGTGCTAAAAATACTAGCAAAAACTGCATTTAACTCATAAATATTTACAGCTATTTGAAATGCCAAAATTTGCTCTCTGACTAGCACAAATCAACTGAGTAACACTGTGTACAATAAAAAAGTGGGTCATTGCCAGCTGGGGCTTATAACTGCAACATGATTTGCAAATACATCCAATTGCTGCCTCAGGACAAGGTGCTGCTTTCAGTGCACAACGTCTTCATTGACTACTTGAGATTTGGAACAGGTTTCAAACCTCACATCCACCATGAAGTGCCATAAACTTCCTGCTTTATTTAGGCTGAGTTGATAGGTTTTAATGGAAAATGAGAAGAGGATTCACCTCTTTAAAACAGCACCTTGACATGGAAAAGGACCAGCCCATCCAAACAACGCAAGCCCTGCTATACAGATCATACTCTAGGCTGCCTGGAGGGGACAGCTTAGAGTCATCATCTCTGGAGAGTGGTTTACATAGTTGAGTTAGTGAAGATTTAGTGCAAAACACAAAGACAATTGTGTGGAAGACTGAAAACCAGAAACATCTTTTTCCTTGTTAGTGTTTCTGTCAGATACTGGCCCTTCCATGGAAAAGCAGAGTTCTCTTTCCTCACCATACTGTTTTCCTGAGCTCGCTTCTCTTATGGATACAGGTAGAAAAGCTGAAGATGAAAAGAACACAAGATCTGTCCCTCTCACATCCTGAGGTTTGCTCTGAGCTTTACATTGTGCCAAAGGAACCTGACTATTTGTATTTTAAATAGAAAGTGGTGATCCCCTTCAGGGTGTGGAGAGCAGGACCTGCTCTGACTGCTGGGGCAAGCATCACTTGGGGTGCAGAGGGATCATTGCAGATCCCAGAGATGCCCTACAAGTTTTCACAGCATTCCTAGGACACAGAGATGTCTGCACAAGAAATAAAGCAGAGCTCCAAAACCCTGAAGATATTTTGGATCCAACAGGGAAACGTTAGAGCATTTCAGCACCACTGTCATTATGTGGTTTCAAGAGGCAGTGTTCATTTATGTACCTCCAGTTTACCCAGTCTGTGGTTTAGATGCTGGTCCTTCTTTGGAATTAGCCCATCCTTCACCTGGCTGTTCACAGCTTTTTCTCCAGAAGGCTAAAAAGACCCTAATGAAAGATCCTTCTAGATGAAAGGTCAGACAATAGATCTGACTCAACAAGCCTCAACATGCAGAGCTGCAGCCCATACACAGAGAACAGGCCTAAAAAATAAAGGTCCTCTGTTCCATTTGTGGTTGAAATTGCTTGTTGGTTTAAAGTGTGCTCTTTGAGAAAACCCTACCTTCTCCTGCTATTTTTTGCTACTCCCATGGTCTGTTTCGTTTTGCTCCAGGCTTGCTGCCACCTAATCCATGGCTACTTTGCAACATCAAAGATTGTCACTCAAGCAACAGGACTGCTGCTGACCTACACTCAGAGCCAATTGCTGCCCAGTACTAACAACTCTCCACTGAGCTGTCAGTTGGTTTTCAGCTGAAAGGCTCTGTGGACATTTTGAGTCAAATATTCTCTTCACCATTTCTACTGCAGCGTTCTGACCACAAGGAAACTGTGGGGAGCATTTTTGGTTTCTACTTTCCATGGCTTTTTCTAAGGAAATGCTATTGTGGGTTGCTCTAAAAACACAGCTGTAGGTCCTGCCGTATGACTTCAGCATTTAATCTGTCACGATTACTTTATAACTGAGTGCAGAACACCATTCTTAGGAGCTCTTTGTATTCAATCTCACACAGAAAATGCACTTTTTATCATCACAGGAATTTCCAAGCATTAATTTTGTAACATGTTGTAAAATTACTCAGCAAAACACAGTGATATTATCACCCTTTGACAGATAGAGAAACTGAGGTGAGGAGATTCAGTGATTTACACAAAGCCTTAGATAGAATCATGGTCAGAGGGGACTGAGTGTTTCAGGTTTTGGCTTGTGCTCAGAACAACGCTTCATGCTTCCTCTCTAAAGACTATTGCCAGTAATACTCTAAGGCTTTATCATCCTTCAGGGCATGCCACAAGGCACATTTGCTTTCCCAAACCAAGAGAAGCTGGGAGAATGGCTCTGGTAAGGAAGCCAAGCAGCCTTCCTTCAGCTATGGGTTATGAATGCCGGGGCAATGCCTGCTCTTGGAGGAGTCTATTTGCATAACTGTGCTTTAAGAACGTATTGGGAAGTGCTTTGAGAAAAGCATTTCTTTTTAACTAATGAGTTTTTACAGGGAATAAACATGCTAAAATAACACATTGGTATTCTTCCCTTCAATAGCTACTCTCATTTATGTCGTTTTGCTGAAGAGGGGGGGAAATCAACAGGAAAGAGGCAGATGAAACAACTGTAAGTATGATACATTATCTTCTTGAAGGGCATAAATGAAGAAATTGCTAAGTTGTTATAGCTTGAAAGCAAGTAATCTTTTTTGGTGTTTTCTGAACAGGGGAGAAGATAGGCAGAGAAGTATAACATGATGGTAAAAAGTGCTTTGGGAGGGTACTTACATTCCCCTTCTGAGATGCCTGCTAGCTGCGATTCCTCAAAACATTACTGTAAGGATGAAAAACATTCACTACAGCCTCTGATGGGCTTAAAAACTTGCACACTGCTTCAAGAGAATAAATGTGACCTATTAGTGAGAAATACTTTTCAACAGTAATCTTCAACAAATTGGTTTGTTTTCCACTCCCGTGTAACATCAGCGCCTTTCCTTTTTCATTAGAACAAGTCAAGTTCTGAGGCTCTGAGTGGAGAAAAGAAAGCAACAATAAAAGGAAGAATGTAATTGTTAAAAGCAGCTTAAGTGCACACAGCACAAATCGTGATCATTTTCTACTCTGTTACCAGTTTTATTCTTGGTATTGCTCTTTCTGCAGAAGAAATCCGCAGAGTCGTGTTTACTACAAATACCTTTGCCTACCATCCTCTATAAATGCCAGCTGTTCAGTCACAAACTGTGCAGGAGCAAATGTTGCCCATTGCCAAATGACCTTCCTTGATTCCCATGTAAAAAGTGCAGTCCCTTGGCCCTCGCCTGACAGTGCCCACACCCTCACAAACAGGACATTGTTCTCTATTCATCACGCTCCAAAACCATGTCTGAGCTTGTGTGTTACACACACATCACGTGGACTTAGCTGAGGGATACGTATTGCTTGGGTATGGCCTGCAGCACATTTTGTGTTCACAGCACACAGAATAGGTGCAGTGCAGTTTTAGACACTAGGACAGGATAATGCTGCTTTCCCAGGGTAGTGCAGTTCTTTCCTAATACTGTTTCAGGACCTCACTGATAACATGTATTGGCCATATAGCAACGTGAGTGTCTGATTCAGAAAAGCTCCATGTGCCAGAGTCTCTACTACCTTACTTACACTAGATAGTAGCAGTACTGGAAGTTCAGATTGAGTAGAAAGGATGTAGATGAAAAGGAATGATTCAGTTTTGATGGCTAACGCCACCTGTAACACAGGATTATCACAGAGGACACAGCAGCAGTCCATGGAGGCAGACCTGCTACCACAAAGACAAATGCTGAGGCTGGGAGTAGAATGAGCTACTAGAAGTCCTGCAGCTGAGGGAGAGCAGGCAGCAGGAGCCAGTGGGGCAGGACAGCATGTCTGACACACTGACATGTTGTCCAGGGGAATCCAGCCAAACTGGTACAAGCACCATTTGGTCTTACAGCTGCCTTCATATAACTGGTGTAATCCTACGAGCGCAGTACCACCAAAACTGGATATGATCTTCTCAGGGGTGCTTTCTGCTCCCTCAGTAACACTTTGGCAGACAAACAGGCTTGGAAAAGTACATAACCATTCCCTGCTTCAGACTAAACTTCTCCAGATTAATTACTTCCCACTAAGACAAGTTTTTCCTAGGTACAAGAGGGCAGGGTTTGTCACATGTTCAGCTAGGAACATCATACAGGCCCAGATTACACTGTTTCATGCATATAAATAGATCTGCTAAGTGTGGAGCTGCTTTTCTTCATTTGGACAGACACTCCTTAACGAAGGAAAAGGTATTTCTTCACCTGGCAGCCGAGAGGTGTGTTTCATCAGGCACACTTACATGACAGGCTTCCAGGAATGATGAAATCGCTCTTTGAGAGAAAAAGTCCAGGTTCATAACAGCCCACAGGAGCCTCGTTTGACTATGTCTATGTTTTTAAGGGAGTTCACTTTCAAACTGGCCTAGCACCAGAACAGTTTGATTTGGAAGGTGTTACACTGCTCTCTGTCCTCTGTTAACTCTCCTTCACCCAGCAGCCCATTCTCTGTGGATACCAACACACTGCTCTCACAAGGAAACCTATGCTACAGAGGAGAGCATTCCCATCCAGCTTCACCCTGACACACACACACTGTACCCAAACCATCTGGTCCTACTGCAAAGAATGAGAGCCAAAGCCCTGTGTGGCTACTAGAGGCCTTTTAGCCTCTGGGTCAGAAAACACTTAATACTAATGGAACTTGAGAGCATGCTCAAAGAGTCAGTGCTACCAACGCAGCTCTCCCAGGCAGCCTTACAGTAACAGAACACAGAGTGTGTTCCTTCAGTACGAGCAGGAGGATGCCACCAGGTGAAGGAGGAGACTGCAGTTTCAGGAGTGTTTTCATCACAAACATTGGGAATTGTTTTCATTATTGTGAACAGCTCTTTGGTGGTGTCATTTGAAGCTTTTCTAGTTATTCTTTACCATTTCCATCACCAGGTATTAGCCTCTTCAAAGGAAGAGCAAGTTGTCAGGAAGAGAAAAGCCTGTTTCAGAAATTAATGAGAACATTAATTCTTTCTTTCTTCTGAAGAGGATTATGATTGCAATGGGGGAAATACAGGGAATAATTAGTCCCATTAGAATAAACTCCAAACAATATGCTTTCCTTTCTCAATCCAAACTGGGTGAGCAGGATCTGCTTTTGGTTCACCAACCAAGGAAATTATTAATAAACTAATTGCAACACCTTTATCCTGTTAGATCTGCAAACCTTAAAACACCCAGTGTGGCTTTCAGAGCCGCCAATCTACTTCTAAGGAACAGATATCCCTTCACTCCTGCTCTCTGAGTGATTTCACATTCAGGCCTCAAACCAGCTGTACGGCTGGAAAGGCAAGTTGCTCCCTCTGTATGTGAAATGGCACTTGATTAGTCTGCAAAAGGGTTTTTAGCTCACATGAGTTCAGCTGCTCAACTGGTATAAACCTGCACAGCACTGCAGACATGAACGAGCTAACGCTTTTGTCCTTTAATCCCAGAATCCCTAAATTAAACATAGCACAGCCAAGAGATCACAACAGACTGAGGAGAAAGACAGACATAGCTACACTAATGAAAAAAGCAGAACCTCCTCACTCTGTTTCAGTAAGTTTTCAGTTTCATTAAGAGCAAATCCCTTAAAGTGCTGAGCGGATTTTTTAGGGGCACAATCTGCGGGAATGGGTAGAGCTGCTCAGGAGAAGGGACAGAGCAGAGACCGAGGATAGCATAGAACCATGGACTCAGCCAGGCTGGACAAGCCCTTTAAGCTCACCCAGTCCAACCATTCCCAGCCCTGCCAAGGCCACCCCTGCCCCATGGCACTGAGGCCTCGTCTCCACGCTGTGTGAACCCTTGCAGGGCCGGTGCCTGCAGCCCTGCCCTGGGCAGCCTGTTCCAATGCCTGAGCACCCTGTGGGGCAGGAATTGTTCCTCAGCTCCATCTAAACCTGCCCTGGTGCAGCTTGAGGCCATTTCCACTTGTCCCATCCCTTGTTCCTGGGAGCTCATCTCCATGTCAGGGCTCTCAACAGTTTATGCTGGCCTTCAATGCCTCTGCTAAGTGATGCAGTGGAATCAAGTGAGATTTCAGATGTGCTCTCCCACTGCTCAGCACACTGGGAAGGCTAACGTGACACAAGCAGCACACACATACCTGTGACACTATCCAGAGCCCTTCTACACAGGCCCTGGGGAAAGTACACAGGGATTTCTGAGCCTCCCTGTCCCGATTCACAGCCCAGGACTCAGTGCCAAACTTCCCCGCTTGCCTGGCTCCCAGAGAAGCCTCTGTCATCCTCAGTATATGTTGAAGTCATCTATAAGGAAATGCAGTAATGGATTTTTTTTCCAGAGTGGGTATTAATGTGGAAAAATATCAGAGTAGGACATGGGTCCCCTGGGAACTTATATTCCTGACATTCTATTCCCAAGATGATCCCATTTTGTTACCAGACTTTGGGGCCTTCTAAGTGTGGAGGCTGGTTACGATGTGAGAAAAGATGACATGGCTCATCCCCACTCCAAAGAGCAGAAAACAACCAACTTTCGACTCCCAGTTGTAAAGGACGGGGGGCTGGGAACGTGAGCAACTTTCAAGATAGCTGCTCATTTCCCTGTGTGACTGCAAACTGATTGCTGCAGCCACAGAATGCAAAATGAAAGGGAAGCAAGACATAAAAACACAGGCAGTAACAGTCGTGGCTGCTAAATTAACAGAAGTATATTATCTGTCTGTGAGACCATGCTGAAACTTGCTGCATTTCCAATCAGACTCCTTCTTTACGATGGGCTGAGGCAGCATCTCGCTTTAGTTTTTCACCGCAAACGTCAGAAAACAGATGATTTAAACCAGACATATGATATTTGTGCACATTTCAGGGCAGCTCCTATTTAGCAGATGCCTTGTATTAATAACATACAGTTGTGACAGGAAATGTGGTTTAGGTTCCTGGAAAAACATAAAAGCTAATTCCATTACTCCATTTCATGGTGCTTTTCCTCAAATGCTGAACTGGTTTTGATTATACTGAAACCTTACAGCCAGAAAACTTTGTCAAGAGTATTAACGTATCAGTGCTCATCCTCCCTCTTACACATCTCCTCCTGCTGACCTACATTAGGGGCTACCTGCGAGCAAGCCTAAAACACACCGACAGAATTGTCCTACAAGACCTGGCAATGCTGCAGAGTCCTTTCACTGTTTCAATTATGATTTTCCCTTCCAGACACTGCGTTCTGCTTCCCGTTCTGGTTTTAGTCTGCCTGAATAAAAGCCTTCAAACCTCCTTCAGTTTAACAAAGCATTTCAACAACAACAACAACCCCCCAAAAACCTCTTATCCATAGTAACTAGGCAAATCATGGTAATTGATCTCTAGAGGGAGCTTATTAAAAGCCTAAGCACAAACGCTTTCCAGAACACTGCTGTAATAAGCATGAACTCAAACAAATGCTCCGTTTGCTATCTGCAGTTTGTCACTTGATACATTTGGAGCAACTGACTTGAAAAGGGTTTTTTTCCAGGAAAAGGAAAGCACATTCTGATGGATTAAGAAATAATAAGGAATTGAATCCCCTTCAACTAAGTTTGTCTTCAACGCCAGAAAACTTCTACAGTTTATGGATCACTGCGTGTAAACCAAAGTTAGAATAAAACCATGTTACTTCCAATGTATTTAAATAAGTCTGTTTCTCACCAGTAAGCCTCAATGAAGTCCTGAATTCAGGAGTGTTAGCCTCATGATGAAGCAAGCTGTTTTATAGCTCAAGAAGGATCAAACACTTAATTGATACCTGACAACAGCAAAGGCTAAGCCAGACAAGCAGTAATGAACCAACCCACACCACAAACACAAACAGCTACGTTTAATATTGTGCTTGGAGCAAAAGCAAATGTCTGGAGGTGAATTACAAAATTAGAAAAAGCTGAGTTTAATCAGAGCTTAACTGAGCTGCCCACAGTGGAAAGAAAGTGCTTTGAGGTTTCACAAGGCTCAACCCCTCCCCTCCCAAAATCTCTCCATCAGGCTATCGAGTGACAGCACACTTAACCCACAAAGAATATCATCAGAAGCATTACATCCAGCTTTCATTATTTCATCATGGCACAGCAACACAACACTGGGATCTTCTGAAAGCTGGTGTGTAATTCCTGCCTCCCACCAGGGCATCACACCCACTTGTGGGTTTGTCCTTACCCCCTCAGCTGTATTGGTCATGGCACAGTTGATCCCTGTCAGTCTGTTTGTTGTGGCTTGTAGGATCTTAAAAGGTTTCAAGTACTGTAGCCTTGGGCTTGACCTGCACCTTAGCTGTTGGGTGAACACGTGTGTGAGATGATAACCTCAGCAAACATAAGGCTTTACAAAGCTGGGTATGAACTTACTGTACAGCTGACCAGGTTTCATATGTGCCTATGGAAGTCCTCACATCAGTAATGTTTGTGACTATCGTTTGAATCACATCAGGAATTATGTTCACAGACATTTTGGTTCAGGCAGATTAAGAAATGCCACAAAAAAGGATTCACCTCTAAAGTGGGGAATGAAAAGATCTGTTTAGCATTCTGAAATGTTTTCTCTATGGCTACTCTTATTGCATACTTTTACTGATCTATAATAATAGTCTTCTGAACCATTCTGAAGGTTTTGCTCTGCAAACTGCACTTCTTCGTATCCATCTTGTAACACCTGCAAGGGCAGCAAGTGGTTTCATAAGGAAATGAGTTGTGCTCTCTGCTATAAAGAGTTTTCAGTGTAAAAAGGAATGCTAGTAGCTGAGCAGTACAATCCAACCTTGCTCAATAGGAGTAGTAGAAAATGAGCTAAGCTGATGATCTGTTCTGACGAATGCACCCTGGAGCTCCTGCTGAGGCCACAGCTCTTTAAAATACATAGAGGAAGATAAATAAATGCTTGATCAAGAATTCTGCTCTACTGCTTTGTAACAGAGCACTAGATTGAAACAGTGTCCCTTCACTATCCTTCTGCAGGTCTGCATCAATACAGATCTTAACAGCCCTGGATCCTGTACCCACCTTGAAACCATATGGTGAAAAAATGAAGCTAAGACATGAATTCACTTGAATGTACTAAACAACGTCCTAGTTCTGACTGTAGGCATTGCAGAGGAAGGTTCTATCAGATACCAGAGAAGCACATGCACAAAGATGAAGCTGTTAAAGTTCAGGTAACAAACTGCAAGTTAGCAGCTGTGAGGATGGCTTTCTCTTGGGGCAACCCTCCCATTGCTGGGGCATGCACCCAGAATCCTTAGAGCAAGACTGAATCACTTCCTTACAGTGTACACAGTGCACTACAAGTCAGTTTCACCAGGAAACCCTGGGAAAGTTCTGTAGTCTGTGTAACACAGATGATGACATTATTGCCCTGGTTTGGCCTTAAACTATGTGAGATCCCTAAAATGATGGTACAGAAGCATCAAGGGAAAAGCAATGTATTTTCCATAAGAAAACAGAAAACCTTAGTGGGAAGGAAGGCAGTATTTCAGCAGAGCAGTTTCAGATGAGGAAAGTTTCAAGTAAGCAGATTTCAGCACTGCTCTGCATAACCCGGTCCAGAGGTGAAATACCCTTGGTAATGGAGCTTCTCCTAACATCCTGTCTGAAAAATGATATTCCCAATACCAACAGACTTAATTGATTCAGTAATCAAAGCCTCCAAGAAAGAGGCTAGGAAAAGCTAAATGAGTGCTTCACAGTGTGTGAAGAGCACCCCAGAAGGCTGAATGGGCCACAGGGACCTAACACTCTATGTATACATTCCCATGGTTGACACGACAAATGCAGGTGAGATGTTTCTGAGGATTTGCCAAACTTACATCCCAGTGCTTTTCAGGGGAAGACACGTCAAATGGACTCCTACCTTCTGAGCCCTATACACATTAATGAGCTCTTTTACACACCCTCTCCAACATGAACAAGTAAAGATTGTCAGTAGCAAGAAAATGTGTGTCAAAGCACTACAGCTCTGTCTTGAGAATAGACATAATTTAACAGGAACACTTTGGTTTGAGTAGTCCATAAATTTTGGTAGCCTTTAGTACACCATATGTTTGCACAACTCGAATCAAACAAACCACTGTGGAAACACCAATTTGTATGTATTTGAGTACTACAGCCAGTACTTTTAAATATGGAAAGTTATTCCTTCAACTTCAGATAGTGTTACTAAGGGAAAACATACCCTGAAAAGGCACCATAAGCAATCTGATAGCTAAGTGTTCATAATACACATGTTAATGCAACTAGAGCTTTGAATGCCTGTGCTTGGTGTGACAGCAGACATTTTTCTCTGATAACCACTCCATCCTCCCCTTTACGTAGAAAGATACATGCCTATTGTAAGACTGAAACTGGATAACCAAAGATTTCCTAAATGTTGTAGCCATGTATCTTAGCTGCACTGCTCTAGTAATAGAGCTGCAGAAAAACAAATGCTGACTATAGCTGCTTTGGTATGGAATTGAAAGAATGGAAGGAAACAGAATAAGGACTCTTCATCAGGGACTGCAGCCATAGGACAAGGGGTGATGGGTTCAGAGTGAAACAGGGCAAGTTCAGGTTAGATCTAAGGCAGAAGCTGTTCCCTGTGAGGGTGCTGAGGCGCTGGCACAGGGTGCCCAGAGAAGCTGTGGCTGCCCCATCCCTGGCAGTGTTCAATGCCAGGTTGGACAGAGCCTTGGGTGACATGGTCTGGTGTGATGTGTCCTTGCCCATAGCAGGGGGTTGGAACTAGGTAAGATGATCCTTTCTAACCCAAACTAGTCTGTGATGCTATGGTAAGACCCCACTCATAGTGCCTTTGGTGCAAGATGCTCCCTCAGCAGGCTTACTGAATGAGCAAAGGACCAAGCACAACTAAACCTCTGAGGTGCACACCTGCACCTACAACCATAGCACAGAGATGGCTAAGCTGGCTTTTGATGAGCTTGCTCAAACACTGCTCATAGTCTAACTGCAGACCAGCCTGACAAGATAAGCCTTCTGCTCATCTTCAGGCTACTGCATTTAAACTGGCCCCAGTATCTGAATCAGCTCAGGTACTTCCACAACACGCTGCAGACTGAAGTGTGAACATGTTCTTTAAAGTAAAGAACCAGGCAGGGCTAAAAGAAGCTGGGAATCTCATCAGTGCAAACATGGAAAAGAGCTGACTTGACTAATTTATGTACAGTTGTACTAAAGAAAGTCTCATTAAATCTAACACTTTGGAAAGGTCAATAAACACTGTTGCAGTTGGTGGATTTCCATCCATGACTACTGAGGTTTATTAAGAAGCTTAGTTTTTCCGAGAAAGGATTACCGAAGAGAGGAGTCTGCCAGATTCTTCTGGTTTACAAAACTAGGGAGTCTAACTCATTGTAGCACAGCATTGCATTTCTGCTGAAAAGTCTGCTTTTCGATAACTGGAAACTATAGAACAGAACTTATATTAATACAGAGAGTGAGGATTTTCAATGGAATCTGATCACACAGTCTGATCTGAAAGGAAACCTCTGGGAATTTGGCAAGGGTACAAGCACAGTGAGCTTCTCTACCATAAGAATTACAGTGTATAAGCAACCTTCTAAGAGTTTATGAACTGGAGAGACCCAGGGAGGAGGAGAGCTTCAGGGCATGTGCAGGACTACCTGATTTTGTTCTTGTGGGCATATGCAGAATTATGGATAACATGTGGCCAAGAGGAAAGCTTGCTTAATTAAGGAATATAATACATTGTTTCTCCTTGGCTTGACGGGATTATTTGACTTTTCCACTGGAATTGATTAGAGTCCCTCCTTTTAGAAAGGGTAAATTAACTAAACAGGTAAACTTCTGGCAAGAAGCATGGTACATGCATGCCCAGGACTCGAGGTACTCCTACAAAGTGTCCTTTCCTTTGCGGATTTTTGCTTCCATTAGAATCCTTGGTGAGCAGAAGTACCAGACACCTCATTTAGGAAGTGATGCAAAGTGCATTTCATCTTCATTTCATACCAATTACAGGCTTCATATGCAGTCTTCAGGAGCTTTTAATTGTAATTTGGTTTGTGAAAGAGAAAAAAAATCTGGGTACCAGGTGGAGGCTAATAGCTTCTGTCAAAAACCCAACAATGCTAAAGGTAAAGGGTTTGCTGTGTGCACAGGCGTTGCCTGCTGCACAATATACAACAGACTAAAGGAGCCCAGTTCTCTTCTTGCATCCGTAGGAGTCACAAGTAACGCCAAAGAAGTGAAACTCAGCCCCACACCAAGGAGTTGGCAAGTACCAGCTCTTGGCGGCCTGGCCATTTGTATTTCTACAGCCTTTCCATGTTGCACCCTCAAGAGCAAAGACAGCTCTGTGAATGAAGTGACTCTGAGCTCTGCAAAACTCCATGAAAAGCTATTCAGCACAGAGATGTGGCTACAATGGTGGCTGAGGAAAGCCCTGGCTGCACACTGCCAGAAACTGGAAGGGTACACAGAGAAACAAGACTGTGTGCTTGCCTAGTATTCAAACTTTTTACCCAGTGCTCTGCTATTAACCCATGCCATGCATTGGAACAAGCAAATCTCTGCCCTGACTCACTACAGCTACTTGCTATTTAGCCTCCTGTATCTAAGGGTTTGCACAAAAGAGCAGTCCCAGTCTGCCAGAGCATGCAGCTCTGAATTCAGAGGTGTAAGCGAGCAATAATATCAGTTTGTGGTTTAGTTTTTTACTGTTCATTTAGTTTAACTTTCCAGCATTAAGAGAAGGGGTATAAAGGACTATTCTGTCCTGGGAAATAGCAAGCAAAAAGGCACAGGTTGCTCCTTATCCAAAGTTGATGGTGAAGAGCTTACCATAAATCCTAGGCAGAGTGGGTGCTTTCTAGCCACATCTTCCCTCTGGGTGACAGTGGATGGATACTTCAGAGCACTATGCCACACCAATACAAACAGTCTGTACTTTAATATGAGGCCACATGGGACATGCCCAAACACAAGCAGTGTGAAGCTAGGAGCAGGATCCTGCATACACATGCTGTGAATCCCAGGGCTCTGCTCTCCCCACAGAGCCCCTTTCTACTCCACAGTACAAAAGCAGCGTACATAGAATCCCCTTCATTTAGCCCTGTGCCTTGCAGTCACTGTCACTGTACAAGATCTGGCAAGCAATGGCCTACACAAACCTCCAGCCTCTCATCTCGAAATGGAGCAAACAAATATCACTCAACCAGCTGACAAGGGGAAGAAAAAGCTTTGATACACTGACTTAGTAACACCCAGTGTCCTGGTTGCAAATCCCCTGTAATCCCATGTTATCAGAAGGAATTCCCACTTGTTTGAGAAGCAGGAAGCTTCCTGCCACGCTATTATCCTCCCTAGCACGCACACTTTCCCTGCTGCTTTGCTTTCCTTGTACAGTATTGCAACACACGGAAAATCGTGGGACTAAACTGCAGATACCATTACATCTTTAACCAACTTGCTGATTGATGGGCTCCTACCAGAGACTGAGCAAGCTTTCCATTTAGAAAGGCAAGCATGTAGTGTGACTGAAGGGAATGTCATCCAAGAACTGATGATATTGTTAAATAAACGCCTGAAACTACCAACTGTAGTAAAGGAAAAGCTCTCATCATCTTTGCTATAAAAAAGTGGTTTTATTATTCCACTCTGCTACAAGAACGTGCTATCATAGCACATCATCAGGATACGCATGAAGAAACAGGAAAGCATATGCATAGCAGGATACACAGGATGCACACGTGTATCAGTTTCAGACACAGGGGAAAAAATGCTTCCAGGATTTTAAATGTGACCAGTAAGTTAAAGCATCAACTGCTATTTGATTACAACTCTGCTGGAGTGAAACTGTCCAACTACCATAGATCACAAACCCAAAATGTAGCACAATGGGAACTGTAACCCTGCTGGGGAAAACAAATGAACAAACACACACCACCATAAATGGTTTTAGGGGTCTCTCTCCCTGAAAATATTGGGCAGACTCCTGCTCCTGATCTCCAGGAATACAGAAATGGCTCTTTCTGGACACAAAGCTCCTCAGTGCTTGGGTCTGCAGAGCAGAAAAGCCCACATCTCTGAGAAGGATCAAAGTTTGCCAGCCAGACCTCTGGTGTGGGTTTACTCTCTTCCATCACACCCTTGTCCCAGCTTCTTGTTCAGTGAAAGTGATGCCCTCCTCTCTCTTTACACTGCCCGTTTGCATGGGGGACACTCTCTTAGCCTAGATTCTCTGTTTTGTACCAAACATTTCTCTTTTCCTTCCTCTCTCATTTCTCCATTCAAGTCTTCCAAGGTGGCCTCTCTCCCCCACCACAGCATGGCACAGCCCCCTCGGGTAGCCAGCCTGTGCAGTGCTGCCATGGGGGCCCCTTGTCCCTCCATCTCCTCCGCATGCTGCCAAAGGCAGCCCTGCTGTTTCATTCCTGCCACAGCCACCGGCAGCAACACCAGAGGAAGCAATGCCCAAAAGGATGCCAAGTTCCCCTGTTCCTTTCCTGCAACCATCCAGGCCAGGGGCTGGGCAGGCCAGGACTAACATCAAGCAGCCCAATGTGCCCCCACACCTCTGCTGCAGCCTGCAAGTGTTGGCGGTGGGCAGGCCTGCTGCTGTGGGAGATGCCATCATAGAATCCCAGATCAGTTTGGGTTGGAAGGGACCTTAAAGCTCACCCAGTTCCAATCCCCTGCCATGGGCAGGGACACCTCACACCAGACCATGTCACCCAAGGCTCTGTCCAACCTGGCCTTGAGCACTGCCAGGGATGGAGCATTTACCACTTCCTTGGGCACCCTGTGCCAGCGCCTCAGCACCCTCACAGGGAAGAGCTTCTGCATTAGATCTAACCTGAACTTGCCCTGGTTCACTTTGAACCCATCACCCCTTGTCCTATGGCTGCAGTCCCTGATGAAGAGTCCCTCTCCAGCATCCTTGTAGCCCCTTCAGACACTGGAAGCTGCTCTGAGGCTCTACACGCATGTTTCTGTGGGCCACCCCTGGGATGGCATTGAGCTGTAACTGCTGTGACTGAAGCATCATCTCAAAGCCCCATCTCTGCAGCCCTGGGGCACTGGGCATCCTCACCCTGGTCTGCCCCCCCACAAGAGCTGCATGCAGAAGCTTATTAAAACAAAGTAGCTTGAAAGTATGGTCACATATCAACATATAAAGACCATATTTAAAAGGAAAAAAAAAACACAGACATCCTTTAGTTGTGGTGGTTTCACTTCTGGAAAAGTTGTGGGGTTTTTGAGTTTCCAGTTACAAGCCAAAACCCTACATTTCCACACTCAGGATATAACAAAGGCCCCTGAAATTGAAACAAAGGGACAAAAGTGACTTTCTTTTTAAGGACTGGGTAGTTGACAGGGAACTGCTATAGGAAACAGATGAGAAACACAGACTTCAACTGAGCTGCTTGAAACAGCCAGTCCCTGTTTGTTACTAGACAAAATGGCAGGCACAGAGAGCTTCTCTTTAGTTTTGCTGCTTCTCCTGCTAGGCTCTAGTTTATGTTTCTATCATGAACTGCAAGGAATTCCTTTGTCTGGGAGGGCCATGCTGCAAGGTGCACACACCTCTAGGGCAGCACTGCAGGCCCCACAGCCAGGCAGTTAAGGGGTGCTCAGCTCTGCACCCAGCCCAAGCACATGGGAGGGATGAAGCATGCAGCTTGGCTACAACCTGTGTGTGAGACAGCACAAGCACACAAGGGAGGACAGCTGCAGTGATATGAAAAGTAAGTTGGCTCATGGAGAGCCCCAAGTCACTGACAACCAGCTGGTCACCACAAGCTGGGTGGGAGCAGTTCCCATAGAGTTCCTGAACAGGTTTTTAACAGGAAAGCAAAGTTAATGCCTATTTTTGCCAAGCAGTTTAATTGAAAAAGGAAGAAACGTCAGTTTTACAGATTGTTCATCCAAATCCTTTTCCCTGAAGAGCACGTATTATCTGCAGGCTTTAGGATGAGTCACAGTGTCCTGCTATGTCTGGAGAGCGAGCAAACTGAAGAGCCAAACCTGTTTCAGAGCAGTGGGGAGCAGGCAGCTGCCAAAGAGACAGCCCATACTGGCACAGGTTAGCAGAGGAGTCTGTGCACTTCCCAGCCTTTTAGGAGCAAATTAGACAAACAGCTGCCAGAAATGATGGGCGGGTGTAAATCAGGAAGAGGGAAGGACTGTATCTCACCATCTCTTGTGGTTCCACATAGCTCTGAAGAGACCCTTCAGGAAGACACTTTGCATTTCATTATCAGCCACAAGGAAGAAAA
This sequence comes from Melopsittacus undulatus, assembly GCF_012275295.1. Classification (NCBI taxonomy): domain Eukaryota; kingdom Metazoa; phylum Chordata; class Aves; order Psittaciformes; family Psittaculidae; genus Melopsittacus; species Melopsittacus undulatus. The sequence continues at coordinate 116,957,578 of NC_047529.1, forward strand.
AAACCCCAAGCTCAACAACAACATTTTCTATTAATTTGCTATCAGAGCACACAGCAATAACTCTGACTTTGAGCAATTATTTCTGCTGTTACCCAGAAATCACATTCATGGAACAAGTTTACACCCAGGATCTGGCTACACAAAAGTATGCTGCTACCTGCCTGTGTAGTAACTCACTCTGATGTAGCAGACCTGGCCTCCATCTAGTCTAGAGTCTATGCAATTACAGCAAATCAAATAGGGAAAAAACATTAAAACTTGAATCCTTGAAAGCCTAATTGATAAGGGAGCCTCATCACCTGGTATGAATAGCTATGAAGGTCTACCTTCTGTACAGAAAAAGCTCTTTGGTTTTGTTAAGTGGATAGTGATGCAGCAAGACCTTTGGACTTTGGCCTCTTATGTAGTAGCTGGACAGTCAGAACATTAAGGACTTTGATGAAATATTTGCAGGATCCTACAGATGTTGTTAATATTCAAGTGCTGTAATTAGAAACTAATTGATGTTTAAGCAATGGAATTAATTTCCCCTAGTGCATGCAGGATGTATGGCCATGTATGATTTACAGTAATACAAAGTAGCTTGAGTTATAAACAGCTCATTTCAGGAGTTGTTCTCTGCAACTTAACCCCAAATTGCCTTTGAATTTCTTGCTCACCTGTTCCTGCAGGATAAGGAAATGCTGCAAAAAGAAGTGATGAGCTGCCAGAAAAGTGTTGCTTTGCATAAGGATTTCAGCAATAAAAGATTATTGATGTTGCACCTCCGATTCTGCAGAAATAAACCAGTGGGGTTTTCATCATAACTTCTGTAATAACTTCAAGATGAGTAGCAAGAGATGAAGCTAGCAAAAAGTCACAAATAGTATCTGGGGTTTTTCTAGTCTCAGTCTAACCTGAGAGTACACGTGCTGGGTCAATGGCTTCTCACAGAGACCAAGTTTTCCATGGAGGAGCTGCCAAAACAAGTGATACTCTGTTGTAGGTCAGAACTGGGTGGTAGATATGCCTGGAAAGCACAGTTGAAGAAGCCTTCATATGGACTTGGCTTGCTCTATTAACTTTCTTTTCTTTCTTTCTGTCTTTCTTTCTGTCTTTTTCTTTCTTTCTTTCTTTCTGACATACTGTAACCTGCTTCAGGATTTGTACCATGCTTACTTAATACATTCACACTTTGCAATACAGGAAAAGCCCACACAGCGTGATACAGTGTATAATAGTAACTGATGAAATTTAACAGGAAGTCTACAGGAAGACCTGCAAGCCAGATGGGAAGGAACAGAGGCACACAAGAATACAGCCAGACTGCTGAGATAGTTTAGTGGCTCGAAAGAGTAACCTTAGTTCATTCCTTCCCTCATATCCGTGTGCCCTCATGTCTGCTAGGCTTGGAGAAATCCTCATTCCCAGCCTTCGAACCTGTTCACAATATGTGGCATATGGTTTTTAATGCAGAGGTATATGATCTCTGTTATTAAACGCCCTAAGTTCCTTGTCACAGGAGCAGCAGCACGGTGGAGGTACAGGGGACCATACCCCCCCCAGGATTAAGAAAAAGCCAGAAGACCTCATCCATCCTACAGCTCCTGCCCTAGAAAATACCCTCTCGAGGGGAAGCAAGGAGGCTGAAGAGATCTGACTACACAAAGAATTGTATCGTGAGTAAAAGCCAAAAGAGTGGGTGGGTGTTTGCCAGCCGCTGCTGAACTAAAGATAGAAGGCTTTGCTTATGCATTGACCCAGAAGATCTGAATACATGAAAAGAAGGCATTTTCCACTGTCTACAAATGGAGAAATTCTGGAAGGAGGGCTTGACGCCAAATATTTTCCTAAGCTTGGTGTGTCAGAAGGGCTCTGGCAAGTGCCTTTAGAAAAACAGCTCATGTTTGCACATATTCACCAACCTTTGTGGGAGACAGTTTCTTCAGGCTGCCAGTTGGGTTGTGCTTGGCACCTGAGACGTTTTACTGGAAAATACAACATGTTTTTGTTGCTGTAGAAGGTAGTAAAGTTTACAAAGCTTATGTTTTGGTCTGAGGAAAAACAGTACAAGTGCAGGGCTGGGGACTTCAAGTAGAAGGGGTTGGCATTTCCAGCTAGGGCTAAACAAGCAAGAGTATAAACTCTCTCTAATGAAAATAACATACTTGGGAGAAAGACTAACACAGAGAGGAATACAAGCAGAACACAGTACAGCCTGAGGGCACCACAAATTTGCTTGGACCAACTAACAAGGAAATGGAATAAAGATTTAATGGAATATTTTTTCTTTAATGAATTACATGAAGATATTTGTGCATAACTTGGCTAAAAATGCAATCTTTCTGATGCGCTCAGAAGTACCTCTCTTTTGCAGCTTTGGTACCAGGATGTCAGGTACTTATACAAGACTCAGGGATGCTTGCCTGGGACTAACTAAGGATTTCTCTACCAGGCTGCAACTTTGCATTAGGAAAGGTGGGGTTTATTTTAGAACTTGGAAGCTGTAAAGCAGTACAAATGGCTTTGTCCATAAGCAAGGATCTCAAGTATGCCCTTCAGTAGCATAATAGCCCTAAGACCATCACACAACGTCCTTGATAGTCCTTGCAGCATGTTTCATTACCTCACCTATCAACAGAGTGGATCATGCCCTTGAGCTGTGACTTGGTGTCAGCTGTGCCAGTAGACAAGTTTCAAGGGTTTACCTGTTGCTGCCATTTTTGTGGTGGGCTACTGAGCTGTCAGGATTACATTAGCTGATAAAGCCTTGTCATGAGACCTGCTTGGATTTGGACAGTAAGAAGGTGCAGGGCTAATTGCAATACAAAGAACAGGAGAAGTAGGAAGAGTCAACAGAAGGGAAAGCTCTCCTTGACAACAAGGACCTCACCAAGTTGCAGATTTTTATACATAATGCGGCATCTGTCTTCACTGATCTCTTCATTTCCAACTTCACTTAAAAACACATGTCTAATCAGTTTCAATTCTCAGTTGCACAATCCCTGTGATCTGTCTGGCAGGCTGCTCCTGACAAAGCCAAAAGCCCAAGTTTCGCCTGTATGGCGCCTGCCTGTTCCTCACACGGTGCCCAAGGACAGCATCATGGACAACGCCAAAGCAAATAGCTGTGGAAGGGCTTTGACATTCTTTGTATAGATCAACAACAGATCTTTTGGTGTAATTTGCTGTGGTCACAATTGCAACATTCCATTTTCACCCAGCCATAACACAACTGATCGTTTGAATTTTGGGGGGGAGTGAGGAGAGTTCACCTTAGAAGCAATGGGGACAAGAACTAAACAAACACTGAACTGCAGAAGAAAGAGTCGGTCGTGATTCTTCATGTAATACTGAAGACTTGACCTGTATGTCTGATACCTATGCTTTCTACAATGGGTTCCTTTCCCTAAGGGAGGAAAAACCCTAAGTGGGTGGACCAAATCTGTCACAGTTGCATGCTTAGCAGCAGGAGCCTAATTTACATACACGAGTATACGCATTGGGTATCAGAGAGGCTTATTGCTGAGCACACAAAGCTATACCCAGTCACCAGATATCTCGAGGTGTGGGCTCCATCCCCAAGATTAGATTAGAAATGTGCACTGTTAAATAAAAGATGTTTACATGTGCCATAGTAAAAAAAATTTTTATCCCTAAAAGAGACCATATATAGGAACAGAACGGGATGGAAATGGGCATAGACAGGGGATCAAGGTCCAGCAGAAGGCTGCAGCTGTCTGCTGTAAGAATCTTCAGCAATACTGACCCATCTGTAATAACTGGGAAGCTCCAGAGCTTTTCTGAGTTGCTCCACTACGTGCTTTTCCTACATCACTACCATAAGCCAATCATCATTAACAACATCAAGTTACGAATGAGGGAATCGGATGGCTTAAACCAATCAAGCCCTAGTGACTTTGGCCATGCCACAAGCCTCCACTTTGGCTGTGACAGGTTTGCTTTTGCTTCCCAGGCTGCCTGACCACTGCCATCTCAGGTACACATCAGCAATTTGTACACAAGATACACACACAGGTCCTCACCATGCAACTGGCTTCAAACACCTTGTCCCAATATCGGCCTCAGATTAAAACCTCACCACCAAAGGTAGGACTGCTGAGCACCAGCTCACAGCTGAGAATAAGACTGTACTAACAGGATTCTCCCCAAGTTTTCCTTGCCAAAGCTGAGCTCAGCCCACAAGACCTGCCTTGACACCTGCTCCACCAAGCGCACCCATGAGATTAACCAGCATCACTAAACCAGGCTCTGCAGCAGGAGGCACACTTGTTTCTCTGACACACAGCAGAGTCCCAGAGCATTCCTCCCAACCTTCAAGATGTACCACACACCACTCACACTCGAGTGCCACACTTGCTATTTCTTCATGTTTGGAGAACATCCTGTCTTCTTTTCAAACATGGCTTTTGCTTGTTTTACCTCAATATTAAATATTTTGGAAGTGTTGCTACAACACAACAATACCCCCCAAATTAATACTTGTCCTCTTGGTCTCAGATTCTTCCCGTGCCCAGTCATGCTACTCTTAAATCACAGTTTTTCTCTCACCCCCCTTGCCCCCATATAAGGATCTTTAGACATTAACAGACACAAAATTGCTCATTGGCAAAGCATGCAGTAAGGCGGTTTGAAAACCTTTGGGCAAACTGTTCTCCATTAGAAGCTGTTCCTATGACACATTCTGTCTGACAGGGACATTGCCAGTATCATGTCTTTCATCTTAGCAGCTTTATCAGATTCTGTGTAAGGAATTACTCTGGAAATAAAGGTGCATGGAGTTCACCCCTGCAGCTTGCAGGTAGGCAAAATGGATCAACGGATAGCAAATGTTCACTTTGCCGTCGTGTTTTCCCTTATAACATAAGAGCAACAAAACTTCTGGTCAGCGTTTCCTATAGGGCCAAAGCACAATCCTGAAAATTCTGTGCATTGCTGAGGATATTAAACACTGCAGATAAGATTACAGAGAAACAATGCAGCCATTTTGAGCTGAGCTTTCCCACAGTGAAAGGTTCAGTGGGGCCCAGCTGGTTGTTTTGACTTCAGACACTGACTCAGGGATTGGAAAGTTGGACACCAAGGGTGGAGCAGAGAAATTATTTGGCAGGCACAAGGGAAATTTAACCTTTTTCAGCCCACATGCTGTGTACTGCACCTACTAGCCACTGCAGAAGCTAAAACCAGATTAGCTGCTGTATATATCTGGGTTTAATAGCATGCAAATGATTATAACTATTCATTTTTCTCCTCCTTCGTTTGTGTTCTGTCTTAAACAGGGGGTCTGCAAGCAGCTTATGTACACTGTACATCTTACAGGGGCCCAATCCTCTCTAAATAGCTCAGTAGTGCCATGACACAAACAACTGCAAGTTACAACTACAGAATAAAAGGGCAAAGAGCCAGCTAAGGCTCTAAAAACTGAGCTTCAGTTTTTAGAAGCCTTTATTTCATTGCATTTCAAGTTTATCTGAATGTTTGTGGGGGAGAGGTGTGTTCCTGGAAGAAAAGTGAACATGCTTTCCTGCTGCTACCTTAACAGAAGAACAGCTATTTTAATTGTTTTGTTCCTTACACGGTGTAACATTTGCTCACTTCTGCTGCTTTCCTGAACAAAGCACACTTGATGACATCCAGAGAGATGCGCTCAGAAACGCAGGCAGGCTCCTTGCACATCATTTGTATGCTGCTTTGCCTTGCTCTGGAGCGAGAGCTGGGGCACAAGGGGAAGTGCCCTGCCAGGGAGGGTTGGATGCAGGGCTGGCGTGCAGCAGGGAGCCCTGGCAGCCCTCAGGAGCTGCTGTAGCCAGGCTCCTTCATGCCCTCGCACTGCCTAGAGAGTGGCTGGGTTTACAGCTGCGTGCAGGGCTGCTGTTGTATCTGCAGCACATACCAGTGAGCAGGAGGCGAGCAGACACCTTGTCGCTGATTTATAGGCATCGCTTTGTTGTGCATTCCTGGTGCCTGCAGGATTCTGCTGACTTTACGCTTGCTTAACTCCCAGTAAGATCAGTGGCAACTTTGCCTTCACTGAGATCATAATCCTAGAGCCTCCAAGAGGGAATATCGACAGACGGTGCCAAACCACTTGGTATGCTGTGTTTAGAAGGCTCTGCACACTGGTGGAGAGAGCAGAGGGGAGTCATTCAGGATGTATTTATTGCTGTAGCGTGATTCTGACAGGACCATCTAACCTCCCAGTGCGTCGGCTTGCCCAGCTGGGGAGCACAGGCTTTGGTGGGTGTGAATTCCCATTTGTAAAGCATGTTGAGATGCTCCAGAGAGGAAAACAACTGTTTCTACAGTTACTGTTCTCTGAAAAGAATTATTACTTTTACAACTGAGAACTATCAGCTTTAAACAGAGATTTCTGTCTTAGCCTCTCTCTTCTTGCAAGCAAAGTATTATTTTTATGCTGAGGAAGCCTCAAAGGCATTATTAGTAACATGTTTTTCTTTCCTCCTTCTAAAATCCCACTTTTCAGTTTTCTTTCACTATGCAGTCTCAGGTTAGTGAGTACTGACAAATACTATCAACACATCTCGACAAAGCAGCAAATTCTGTCTAGAGCCATTTCACTCCTTCAAACATGCTGAACTAAGAAAGATAAAGAAGAAGCAGGGGTGGGGGAAGAAGGAGAGAAATGAGAAACATTTCCAAACATAACATAAAAGGTCTTGCCTTAAGACCATGGATTTCCTTTTTGGTACTTTCAAAGAATGCGTCTTTAGTTCTCCTTGGCTGTGTGACCAACAGTTGTGGGGTGTGTCTGTGGTTTGCTTCTCTTCACAGTAACTCTATTGTTCAGAAACTGCAGCCAATTTATGGAAAGAGGTGGAATGTTTATGTAACTTACTTTGCTTTAGACAAGAACTAAGAAAGAATTAAAGAAAAAAGGCTGGTGGAGGAAGGCCAGTCAAAACAGGAGCTTTCTTCCTTTCTGGACACAGATGTTGGGACAAAAAAAAGCCCGTTCTGTCTTCGTGCTACGCAGAACAGCATTTCCATTTTTAGCCACTTTTTTAATTAAGTAGGTCAGGAAAACAAAATCAGCCACTAGATTAGTGCTGTAATTCACTTGTTTCAAAACGTGCCGTGGTTGAGAGCTGCCCTGTTAACATGCTTACAACACCAGAAACTGAGAAAGAGATAGATTGGGGTCAGATGATACCACTTCTGCCTAGACTGCTGTCCCCCAAACATATAGTTGGCAAGTGCTGCTAGACTGCAGATGGCGAATGTCTCTTCAGAACTAGACTGGAGTTTCCTGCCATTTCCAAATTAGCTGAGCTACAAACATGATTTGCAAATTGCCAACCAAAACAAGGTAGCCAAAAGAACAAACCTGATTGTTTTGTGTCCCCACTGTCTGTATTGCAAAAGCAAGCAAGTTAGTATCACTGAATTTCAGCCTTACCCACCCAGCTCACCAATACCTGGTGTGAACTCTCCTTTGAGTGCAGTATCCATCTAATAACTTAAGGTCAAATTCAGCTCTTCTAATTGGACATAAATTTGATTTACTGCAAAGGTTTTGATTAAATAAGAAGGATCTTTAAGCTTTAGAGTATCCTCAGGTGGGCCCTCATGAGCTTGCATTTGTTAAGCTGGACCTGACCTGAACTAGGCAGGTGCAACTCACCTGAAACCAGCACACTTGCATTAAACAGATCTCAAAACCAAGTTCTGAATGTAAGAAACAACTTCCAGCCATCACACACCACCATGGCAAAACATACCCGACTCATATCATAGTCACACCGACATGAAACCAAGTGGGCATGGAGCCAGGCTGCACAGACACCAGTACCAGCAAGACTGGGTTGCAGAGTCCACATTCAAATTTGAGTCTTTGTTTCAGACATAGACACAGAAGTCTCACCAAAAGAATACAACATGGAAAACAGTATAAATAGAAAACAGAACGGAGTTAGGTGGCTCAAAACCCAGAGCGAATGCAGTGTTCTCTCAAGACACACAAAAACACAGAGCTTGGGAGACACTGAGGAAGCTGTCCCTGCCAAAATATTTCAGCCTTGACAGGGAGAACAGTTTCTGGAAGAAGATTCTGTTTCTATAATTATCTGGTCCTTTGCCTCACTCAGACCACCAGTTTATTGCACTGGGCCAATAAAGGCTTCTCGGGTGCCAGGAATATCCAAGAGTTTCCACCCTAGCCCAGCGCCCAGGTGGCAGAGAACTCAACATATTCCCAAAATTCATAAGCTTTCCAAGTGCTCTGCAAGGCAGGGCTGCACCAGCATGAGTGAGGGCTGGAAATGGTTCCAGCTATATTATCCAGCTTGAAACCCCTGCTCGAGTGTGCAGAGAGTTTATTTGACCCAACGGGCCAGATTGAGCTGTGATTGCCTTACCTCCTCGCCAACTGCAACAGAATTGCACAAGCATGAGCAGAGTCTGGTCCAATAACAAGTAATTTGCCATATGGAAGCTACTGAGCAGACATCTGCAGGACACTGAAAGTGCTTTTCTATATGCAGTGCTGAGTGCTACAGTTGTGCATTCCACAGAGACTCGGTTTGCAAAGGGAGAGAAATGAAACATTATTTAGGGGTTTGGTTTCTTGGCCTCGAGAACCGAAATCTGAAAACAATTAAAGCCCAGTGCCATACCAAATCAGTTATGCAGTCATTCCTGGATTTTCCCATGGAATTTTTACATAAGAATTAGGCTGTGCTTGATGCAAACTAACACTCACACAAAGAATTGTGCTGGTCAGAGGCAGGCCAGCTTCGAGATGAGTTTCAGGAGGTGTTATAAATGCACGTAAAAGTCAGTCAGAGGCATACTGAAACACACTGCTAAAGTTTACTAGAAACGTGATGACAGCTCACCCATTAAAAGCTCTATCACGCCTTACATCTTGTCCCCGAGAGATCATTTTCTGCACCCTCCCATTCAGGCACTGCTCATCTTCTCTGTCGACGCAGATTTCCCTCTCCAGCCCATCTTGTACAGTCTGTCCCACAAACAGGGCCACAGGAAATACCCTTCCCGTCTCTCTTTGGACACCTTTCAGTTGTGGCATTGCTGGGGGATGGAGCGAGCCCTGTGCTTTTCCAAGGAATGAGCAACCTTTGATGGCAGGTTGGCCGCTGTCCAGGAACACACAAGGAAGAGGCTCCCTGCAGCTTTCTCAGCTCTTTGTGTACCCACGTAGCAGCTGGGCAAAATCTGGCCTCACAATGGTGTGTCTGTAATGACACAACCAAATCCAGTCCTAGCACGGAAGGGAAACACCATCCAACTGGAGGCCAAGCTTTGAATTATAATGGTGCCCTCCAGACTCCAGATATCTGCATCAGCTGCTTCCCCCTTCACTCAGAGCCCTGTAGCTAATGTTCCTTTATCCCATTACAAGACCAAACTGCTCTGAGAGGAGGGGATTTCTCTGATTCTTTCCGAAAAGTGAAACTTTTGCTTATGCAAAGCAATAAAAAAGACAGTACATTCACCAGGCAAGAGAGGCAGGCAATGAGGTTTGCCTTCATTGCAAGAGACCTGGTGCAAACTTCCAGAGAACATGGCTGTGCAAGAGTATGTCTCTTATTATTGTCTACAGCCCTGTTCATGCTTCTGATTCTCTTCTCCTGCCCATTCATGAGTACCAAACTTACCATATAAAACTCACTAGAAGATTTAGTTCAGGTTTAGGACTGACCTGTAGAAGAGTCCTGGAGGCAGCCTTTCCCTGGTCTGAGATACGGACACAGTGCCGTGGGGCACAAAGTGCTGACCACGGTGGTCTGGACAAAGGAAAACAAGAGGATGTTCTATTTTGAGCCTTTTATGGTTAACTCAAAGCTTTTCTTTCCTTGAGCCAAATGTTGTCATAATTTTCACTGCATTAATCTCTAGAGTCCAAATCCCTTTTTTAACATGACACTTTGGATGCGAGATGACAAGTGTTAATATTCATTACTCTACAAAGCTATAAATATCCTGAGGTACAGCAACTCACTGGAAAGGACACGACCAAAATGATTTCCTCAGCCCTATGCTTACATTGAGATCTTCATCACAGATACCATTTTCACATACTGAAATGCTTTTGTTGCACTTCTTTTGGGCACTGAAGTTCACTCATGTACTGTTATTTTAATAGATACTATAAAGTTAAATTTACACCTTCAGTCAAACTTTCCAGTTCACAGTAGGCAACTTGCACACACAAGTACTGACGTTCAGCCTATACACCATGATCCTGTGGCAGTGCATGAAGAAAAGCAGTCATTTCAGAAGCTATTGGAGTTTCCCTACTGAACTTCTCCTACAGATGCTTTTTCTAGCAAGACCTTACTTGCAGAGTGTTTTCCCATCAGAGCCTTGCCAGACTTCTGGGGCAACGCTGAACAAAGGTCTTACCACCTTTGTAACACTAAACGGCATTTAGTCTTTCATAAACTTGATAGCCTGTAAATGGGAGATGGTCCACACCCTCTGCATTCCTATGTCGCATACTAACAGCCTCTTCTTTAATTACAAGGTGTGGCATTTCTGGACAAGAGACAGCTAATCCTCCAGACGTGTGTGTTATTTACATTTACCCTACAATTTCTCCTTCATGCAAAGCTCTGGCTCCCAATCTGCAAAGGTCAAACCTCACTGCCAAAGCCTCTAGCTCATGGCCACACTTTGATGCCATTTAATATTCTGGTTTACTAACGAATAAGTCGAAGTGTTCTGAACATGCAGGATTCAGATCTAAAGAGCTGCAAGGTATTTGGATCTAGGAGCCGGTTGCTGTTGCAAAACACAATCATCTGCAAAACTAAAGCTTCAACAGGAGGAGCCCATGTTAGCATGTTACTTGAAACCACCCTCAGCTGCAGTTGTCTTCATGGATACATCATTAGGAAGAAAAAGAGCTCAAGCTCTGTGTTCCTTAGAGAAAACAGAAGACATGCTGACAGGCTGTGACTGTGGCTCCTGCAGCTGGGAAAGCAGCAGCCCCCCAGGACTCCCTAGCTCTGCAAGCCAGGCCATGCTGGGCTGCAGACATCACCATGAGACTGCCAGGAACCCACTGGGTGGCAATGGTGGGACCCAGCCTTGCTGGATGTGGTGGCTGCAGCCTGGGACAGCCCGGCGCAGGGAGCACCGCTTCCCGCAGGAAGGCAGCCAGCACTGCTGGGCCTGTGCCCACCGTGTGCAGTTTCCTCACCTCCATCCAAGTCTGTCACCCACATCCCACAGCTTCAGGAAACCCAACAAGCCTCAGCCCAGCCGCACAGGCCTCCTCGCTGCCCTGCCCTGCTTCTCTGCTCAAGAGCCTCTCTCTTGCTGCCACCTTTTCAGTCCAGAGGACAAAGCCACCCTCATGTCCTTCCTCTTGGCACTGAGAATTCCCAGCAACATGGGCAACGCTCGACTGACAGCAAGAGCCAGAGAGGGACGTACATGGTGGCAAGATGTGACTTCAAAAGGAAGAAGACTTTTGGCCCTGGCCATGCCCACAAGTGACAAACATCCACAGTCTGTAACAGACCTTTTAAAGGCAAAAGGGAACTTGGGGCTGAAGCATTTCGAGGCCCCATGGTGCCTGCACCACAAGAGAGCTGCAGCCCAGGGTTTGCATTGCCAACAGCCATTGCCACCCCTTCAAGCATCCCTCTCCCTCCTCCAGAGACACCCCATTACCGTACCTCTACCCCATTACCGTACCTCTACCCCATTACCGTACCTCTGCCCTCGTACCTGTACCTCTGCACCGCGGCAGGGCCCGCACGCCATGTTCAGTGTCTCCAGCCACAGCGCCTGTGGTGGCACCGGCTCGAGGCACCGGCAGACCCCCACAACACATCACTGCCGGGTTACAGAGAGCAGCAACATGACTTCTGCCCCTCACAAAGGGCTTTGTGAGCCAAAGTCACTGCTCTGAGTGCCCATGGCAGCGGGGGCCGCAGGGCAGCTCTGTGAGGTGAGCGCAGCCTGCGCCATTTTGTCTCCAGCGCACCCATGGCGCGGCTGAGCCCCGCAGACAAGATGGCGGCACCAATGCCATGAAGAACATGAGATGGAGCCCTGCGGATACAGAGGGCAGAGAAGGATGTGTTGTGGGTGCTGAAGCAGATTCCCCCTGAGAGAACCATGGCAGAGCAAGGGGTAACCCTGCCGCTTGTGGGAGACCATGGTGGAGGAGTCCCTGAAGGGCTGCAGCTCATGGAGAGGGCGCCATGCTAGAGCAGGGAACAGCGTGAGGAGAAAGGAGTGTAAAACAGGAACCATTACTGGTGCAACCCCCATTTCCCAGACCTTGCTCTGCTTGGGAGGGGAAGAGGTGTAAGGGTTGGGAGGGAAGCTGTGCCTGAAGAAGAGGATGGAAGGAAGGTGCTGTTTTCTCAGTAGCCTATCTATTTTAATTGGTTATAGGTTAGTTTTCCCCAGCTTGAGCTTGCTTTGCCTGTAACAGTCACTAGTAAGTGATGTGCTGTCTTTATCATGACCCATTAGTTATTCTTTTTCATCCCATTTCTCCCCCAGACCTGTAGAGAAGCTGAAGTAAGATCGCTCCTGGGTACCCACTGCAAGTGTGACTTGGACTGACCACAGCAGAGAGAGAAGGACAAGAAGAGAGCAGATTTCCCCTGACCCTGCAGCCCAGACCTGGTGCTCATGATGCCTCCTGATGAATTGGGCCATTATCTGAGCACTGCCATGGACACAGAGCCCCATTTCAACACGCGCTCATCATGGGGTTGGATCTGTGGGTTTGGACGTTGGTTATGTGCAAGGAAAAGCAATCCCTGCCTCCTAGCCAGAAACAGCTCTTAAACAGGACAGTGTCTTTACTGAAGCAGTCCAGGAAGAGTCCACTGAAGGGAAGGATCATGAAAGAAACAAGAAAAGGCATAGATCATAGGATTATAGGATTGTTAGGGTTGGAAAGGACCTTAAGATCATCCAGTCCTAACCCCTTGCCATAGGCATGGACACCCCACACTAGACCAGGTTCAACCTGGCCTTGAACACTGCCAGAGATGGAGCATTCACCACTTCTGTGGGCAGCCTGTGCCAGTGCCTCAGCATCTTCACAGATCAGCAATCCACAGCATAACAGCAGTACTGGGGTGGGGTTTAGCTCATAGCTTTTGCTAACCAGTGTATCTGTTGGCAGATGCAGCACTACCACCCCAACACACTCCTCTGCTCTTTCTCCTTAGGACTCCTGTAGCCTGACTTCCATCTCCACTGCTTTGGAATGCCAGGCAAGCACAGAAACAGCCTCCGTGGCTGGATGCAGCAGACGAATTATTAATGGCAAAAGAAGAAATGCAGAAGGAAGATCAGCTCTGGACATAGCCCATGCAAAACGTAACTTGCCGTAACACAGCCCTGAAAGGCACTACTACCAAAATACCCTGGCATGTTACAGCATCCTCCCAACTTGTATAAAAGCTGCTTTATTGCTGATCTCAGTTTACTCTGTTCGCAGGCATAACTGAACTGTGGTTTTTTTATGGGTTGTCTGACCTCCCCTGTAAGTGTTCTGGGCCATTGTTAAGGCTGCATAAGGTAAAGCTCTTGTCTTTTTACAGAGCTTCTTTCTAGTCTGATCTGCACAAGCTGCAGAATGGTATCTGGTCCCACTCCTAAAGCAGGCCATGGATAAGCAGATGCTGCTTCTTCCCCTGGAGCCACCAGCAATGAGCCAGGGGTTGGGGAGGGTGGACAGTATTACCAGCACTGCACTGTCTCCCAAGACTCAACTGCCTTAGCTCCTCCAAAGCTCCCCTTTGCACCCCAAAAGCAACACTGGGAAGAAAATGAGCACACATACAAAACCCATGTGCAAACCTGAGATCATGAAGAGGGCTCTGGGTAAAACAAAAAGCCAAACTCAGAATGACAGTCTTGGTAAGGAAAACTGCTTCCTTCTGATTCCTCCAGCTTTGCCTGCTTCCCATGCCTGACACAGCAAAAAAACCCCATGAGAAGCCCATCTATTCATACCCAGGAATTTCTCATGTTACCAATCTAGATGTAAAATATCAGAGAGACATTAGTGCATTTTTGAACCATATCCTGTCATCTTCATTGCAGAAAGCTCAGAAAAGGAAGTATGAGCATTAACTGATGCAAAAACCTGACTTCTGTTACCTGTGCTGCAGGTAGTGAACATGGAATACTGAGTTCACAAGGAAAATCAGAGTTACCTTGTTTGTCTGTCAGGTCCCTCTGGTAATTTGGCAAGGAAAAGTGAATTACTAATAAAAATCTTCAGAAAGTTGTGGTTAAGGTAGGAACAGGGCAGGCTCCATAATCACTGTCCCATAGGTATGGAAAAGCACTGCTAGGGAGAAGACCAGCTTAAAGAAAACCAAAGGAGAAGTGATGTGATACTGGTGGAGGGAAGTGGGACAGTAATGAGCTGCTTGTCCATAACTAGATTCAGGGGAAGGAGGCAGAAAATATCAGAGAAATAAGAGTTTCAACCCATGACCCAGTTACAGCACATTTCTCTCTCATGTCTGTGTCCTTCCAGGCCAATTGTCAGTGACCCTTTCACCATCACCACGTTCTCCAGTTTACAGACACCATCCAGCAATGAGCCTTTGATCAGAGGGAGGACACCAGAGCTATTTGCTTTCCTTTGCACATGCTCCACACCTGAGGAAGAGCAACAGACCTCAGCCCAAAACTCTATATTATTTCTGGGATGCCCTTACAGCTAGCAGGGTGATGTAGAAGTAATTACACAAGTAATTACAGAAGTAATTGCTGTGCAAGCCTACATAGTGCCAGGGGGTTGCTAACAGATCTATAATCATCTTCCAGAGTGCCAACAACAAATGGCTGGACTACAGCTGCCCCTTCCACCTCAATGCTTTGCAGCTCACAAACCAGAGGAAGTGTTTCCTATAGCTCCAGGAAGATGGTTTTATCATGCAAACTGCCTGGATTCTCTTTTGGCCACCTCTGCCTTCATCGCATCCAAGCTCCAACCTCTGCAATTGTAAAGAAATGGTAGGGGAGGATGCATGGCAAAACAGTGTAAGGAAAACCCAGCCTCCATTCACACCCTTGCATTCAAGAGGTCCAAAGCTATTTGCAATTGCTAGTCACTGTCACTGCTCTGGAAAAGGACCCGTCTCCGATTCACTATCTCTGTGTCTTGGCAGCAGCTCCTACAGCAGCACAAGGCAGAAACAAAGAAGCTGCGTTTCAGATCTGCCCATTTCACAGATACAAAGTCTGATCCCAGATCCAAATTCCTGCCTGTAAAATCACAGCTCCAAGCCCACTGGCAACATCATTTTGGATTAACCCCCCTAGGTTTGTCCTCTCCTAAAGAATATAAAGTTTCACTCGTTATGCAGAGGCTTAACAAATGGTCTGAGCAGAGATTTCACAATGAACATGTGATGATTAACTGCAGGATCACAGAGATTAAAGGTGGGAAAGAACCATTAGATCATTGCAGCCCTATGGCAGTTGCAGAGTTGTTCTCTGTAGTGTATCTATCCCAGCACCTTGTTCAGGCTAGTTTTGAGTGGCTTAACCAAAGGCTCTCCCAGTTTCTTTCTGGAGGCTGTTCCACACTCCAGCAGATCTTGCTGATATTTACTTGGTATTTAATTTCACCTTGCACCATTCTATGCCTAAGAGCCATCTTAAACCATCCTTTCCCCCCTCCTGGTGCCTTCAAGTTTTCTGCCCTTATGTCACTTCATAAATCCACATCTATTTTTCTGTTTGCCATCATTTCCCATAATCAAGATCAGCAGGGAGTAAATATCGTACTTCCCTGTATGCTAAGCCCTTTCCAAGCTCCATTAAACCAACCCAGTCTTTCTTTGGACAGATGACATTGAATTTCTGTGGTTTGACTCATCATTTCCTGCTCCTGCTTTTGATTCTTTGTGAGGTGCCAGTATGACAGAGAGCAGGACCCACCAGCTAATTAGATGTAAAGATAGAAGAAAGGGTTTCTAGAGATAATTGTTTTTGACAGCTTAGTACAACAGCAGATAGATGTAGGCTCAACCTGAGACCACATGGATGACTCCAAGTCAGTTCCTATAACCTAGGTCCTGGGTGTAGGAGTAAAGTGCCACAAGCTGGTGCTGATGAAAGGAAGTTTGATTCAGTCTTAATATACGGAGCAGCACGCTGCAACTAACTTCACAGGCTGAGGCTGGGAAAAGTATATTCCTCTCTTCAAGTCACGTTAATGGAATATTATCTGCTGGATCAGCATCAAACATTACAAGGTAGACATTGTCTAATACAGAGAAGGATGTGGGATGAACAAATGCCAGAGTGAACAGTCCTAATGACCCTTGCTTTAAAGAGCCCACGAGACAAGACAGAACAAGACCAGAGCTCCAGGAAACAGCCCAGTGAATGTGTGCACACATGTGTATCCTCCAACAAGCTCCAGCCAGCCTCCCTCCGGCACCCCAAACAGAGCCTACCGCTGCCTGCAGGCACCCTGCTTCTGAGAGGTTTCACATTCCCCAAATGACAGCATACACACAGAGCTTTAACTCCAAGAGCTATCGCAAATGGGAGCGGCTGCTGTTGATCCCAGCACTTCTGAATTCCCTGCTTACTGAAGGGTGAAATTAGACTCACGCTCCCAACTCCCAGCTTGCAGGAAAGCAGCTCAGAGCAGGTAGCAGAGGGTAGGGAACACAGAGGTATCCTCAAAAGAGGATTGCGGGTGCAGGGAAATATATTCCAGCAACACAGACTTTGCTGTAGCAAAGTTCAGACTGGGAATTTGCATATGTAAATTCTTTATGAAGGTACTCCTATTAACAACTTCAATTGCGCTCTGAAGAGATTACAGCAGTTAGGGAGAGGTAAATGAGCTCTGTCAAAACAGGAACAGCTCTAAGTGATTCCCCAAAGCAGGATCGGGGCATGCACCGTAGCAGACTTCCTCCATACTTTGGCACTGGCTAGGGAAATTATGGAGGTGTTTTGCCCCTGCTTCAAAGCAGATGATCTGGCAGCATTTCTTGTCCAACAATGCAGGGTTTGAAAGGAGTGGAGACAAAGCAGCATTGATGCAAAGAAACAAAAACCTAAGACAGACACCACCGAATCACCTCCAGTTCCCCAGGTACAAAGGCATGGGAGACATCCCTTCAACAGCCTCTGAGTGCAAGAGACTTCAAGAGCAGAGCAGGGCAAGAGGGGCCACCTGCAGCAGAGGGCTGCACCCAAGATGCACCTTCCTGCAGCAGCAACCACTTTGGGTGCTACGTAGCTGCTCTTCTGAGAGCCTCAGCATGACTGCAGCTCTTCTTGTACCATGTGAGAGCCATAAGGCAGCTGTTGCTTCCCCAGTAAGTCTCACTCCAACATGAGCACATCTTTTGAGCAGAATCTGAATGCCCCAAGGTAAGTCAGGTCCCAGGACAAATGGACAGTCAGATGCATGGAGGTCCTTCACATTGCAGATTTGGCTGTCACCAAAGAGCTCCACATATTTGCCATCCCTCATAGGTGTCAGAAGCTGCGTACAGATACACCTTCACAAAGCCCACACAGAGAACTCCTCCATCTTCACCCATTTCTCAGGTTATGTCTTACAGACCTCTGATACTGGCCTGAAGGAAGCACAGTGGGTCTGGCAAGCATCAAGGGTTTAAAAGCCCTGCAGCCAGCTGCTCTCGCTGACCCCAAAACCTTTTCAATCCTGCTCAACTCCTGTTTCTTCTGTTCATCTCTATGAGGAGAAGGAAATACTAACTCCATGGGTGTCCTGGTATGGTATGTGGCCCAGCAGATCTCTGACCCACCCTTGCTCAGGGGGCTGCCCCCGTGCTGGGTTACTGATCTCCCTGGAGGTACACCAGAGTGGATTATCTGCCCATCCTCTGCTCAGTCTGGCATGTTTTGCTTAAATTCACCACATTTCTGATCAAAGAGTGAAATGAGGGTGAGAGAAGTTGTAGAGCCTGTTTTCCCATGTAAGTACTGCAAGCTGTAGAACACGGACACCGGCAATAGAGCTGACAAAGCCATATGGTTGTTATAGAAAGGAACAATCCATTTGCTGAAGTGACAGAAACAGGGTCAGAGGGAACAGACCTGATGGTGCCTCTCCAAGCCACCGAGTAAGTGCCATTGGGGAGCCTAGGAAAGACTTCTCACAGGTGGGGCATACCACAGACTGCCAGAATGGTTTGGGTTGGAAAGGACCTTAAGATCATCCAGTTTCAACCCTCTGACATGGGCAGGGACACCTCATGCTAAGCCATGTTGCCAAAGCCCATCCAACCTGGCCTTGAGCACTGCCAGGGATGGGGCAGCCACAGCTTCTCTGGCTTCTCCAGCCACATTATCACCCTCATAGCCCTGATTCACCACACTAACATGATTTCACCACACTGTATTTACTATGGATAGAAGAGACAGCCTCAGGGTCTGCACTGTGCCCTGGGAGGGCAGGACTGAAGCCCTGTGGGCTGCACTGCCTCACACTCCCAAAACTGCAGGGAGCTTACCCCAAATTCTTGCTGTCCTGAACTTCCTCTGTGCTCATGTGGTGTTTTGTGCTCTCAGGCTGCAAATAAGCCTGCTCTGCTGTAAAAAGAAACAGCCTGTTTAAACCTCTGTTTTTTCCTGCCCTCTGAAATGAATTAATGTAAAGCATCACCCAATAACACTCCCTACCGCTGAATCTGTCGGCACTCTTTGTGCTTCCATGGCCATATTTTCCTTATGAAAACCAGTCCTGTTTTCTCCACTGCTACATGAAAGGCTCAACCAAATGTCAGCACAGTGACTGACAGACTGTACAGGCAAGGAGGGAACCTGCCTGCGTTCAGGGCTGTCAAGTGCACAAGTAAACAGGAGACTGGATCTGTATAATTCCTCCTCATGGATCTCTTTCAACAACAACTCTTATTGTGGATGTTACTGTGAGGAAAAGCACAGCACAATGTCAGTCTGCTTCAAATATAAGAAGTCATTAGTTTTGACAATTGTTTCTCTGATAAATCTGATTATAACGGTGAGAGGCATAAAGCCTAAACACCATGGTGTTTTTAGATGGCTTCCTTAAACTACCATTTAAGAACCATAACGTGTTATTCTAATGCCCTGGTTTGCCCTTCCTTAAAGCCAACCCCCAGCTCTTCCCTAAATTCTCTCTGCTTGAGGCTTAGCAGCCTTCCTATCCTGTGTACAACCAGGACAGCGCATTAGGATCTTCCATGATGCTGAACTTATCATAGAATCCCAGACTGGTTTGGGTTGGAAAGGACCTTAAAATCATCCAGTTCCACCCCCTGCCATGGGCAGAGACTCCTCACACCAGACTATGTCACTCAAGGCCCCATCCAGCCTGGCCCTGAACACTGCCAGGGATGGAGCAACCACAGCTTCTCTGGGCACCCTGTGCCAGCGCCTCAGCACCCTCACAGGGAACAGCTTCTGCCTTAGATCTAACCTGAACTTGCCCTGTTTCACTCTGAACCCATCACCCCTTGTCCTATGGCTGCAGTCCCTGATGAAGAGTCCCTCTCCAGCATCCTTGTAGCCCCCTTCAGACACTGGAAGCTGCTCTGAGGTCTCCACGCAGCTTCTCTGCTCCAGGCTCAACAGCCCCAATTTGCATCTCCCTACTTGATGAGGTTGTGCTGAATACAGATACCTGTGTGAGGTATATTCAGGTTTAGCAGAAACCACCACGGATGCCAGAGCTCACACAGCTCCCCACTGCAGCACAGACTGCCTGCAGGGCTCAGAGATCTAACCTCCTAAACTGGGATTTATGCTCCTGCCTTGCCAGGGACTCTCAATCCAAGGGAGCAAGAGAAAGAGCTGCATACACAGGTTAGGTTTTTAAATGCCTCTTTCTGACAGCTGTGTGCTGCAAGCACGTCTGACAAACCCAGGACTCAGGGGAGGATCAGCTTTGAAACACCTTCCCTGCGATGTTTTGTCTCCTGCTTCATTCCCTGCCTTCCTCCTAACTCCTGGGGTGGGTAATTTTCCTCAGCGAAAAACCAGACAAAAGGGGGGTGAAAAGGAGGAGAGAGGTATGCTGCAGTGAGTGGGCAGGCAGACCACGGGTAGGCACAAAGCAGCTTATTCCACACAAGCCAGCGCAGGGAGTGGGGTTTGCAAACACCACAAGGCAGGAGCACACATGTGGAGCAGCTTTGCTGTGAGCAAGGTGGGAGAGGAGCATCCCATCCCTGGGAGCATCCATGGGAAGGGACCCAGGCAGGGAGAGAAGCTTTCTGTGGGGTTTGTAACCTCTTGTACAAACCACTCGTGCTCCCCCAGTGCAGCTTAACCATATGTTAACCATGAAAGCAGAGCAAACCATTAAGTGCTTGCACCCACAGCATCCCCCTTGATAACCCACTGCCCACCTCTGGAGCCAAGAGGGGCAGAAAGCAGCTGCTGGGGAGGCTGGGGCCATCCAGCTGCTGTTCCAAGCCCACAAGCCTCACACACTCCATCCATCATCTCCTGCACACCAGGAAGGATTCACCCCGTGTCCCACTCAGACCCTCCTGCCAACCAGGAGACCTATGCTCCTTCTGCATGCCAGGTGGCCATGTCGATGGCCACTAGCACCAGGGTGTAGTTGCCTGCACTTACAGCATGCTTACACTCCAGACACTGAGGATTTGTGTTTGCCATTAGAGTATTTAAACTGCTTTCTATTTATTTTCATTTTACTTTGTGTTTTCCCCGATTCTAGCTGGAATTCAGCTTCAGGCAACAACCCAACATGTGAAGGTATCTGAAAGCTCAAAACGTACAATGCAATACTAGAACACAGCTCTTTGTGATGCTAATCATTGCTTCCCAGCTGCTCCTGCAATGAGTGCCAGCCCGACCTATCAAAGGGGAACAAACCCTTTCTGCTGCAAGGTCCCTTACCTCTGTGCCCCAGGGGCAACCCAAGCCCAGAGGTAAAACACAACAACCCCATACTACAGCTCCACCACCACTGGGAACACAGGCTAGGAATCAAAACGTGATACCCTCTTGACAGCCAGGTTGCCATGATTTACATTTTCCTCTCGGGTCCCCTCCCCCTCATGACAGCCAGAAAACGTGGTGGTTGCATTATTTAAAGGGAAATTCAGTTCCCAAATAACAACAATAAAGAAAGGGTTTCATATATTCAGAATTCAAAGGCTGAGATTACTGCCCAGCTTGCCTTTCTATCATTCATGTTGATCTGTGGTTAAAAGAGAGTTTGTCTTGCCCTGTGTGTCTAGAGCCTGGAGAAGTATTTTATTAATAGCATATGGAACAAATCAAAGGGAAAAAGGAGCTCTGGCAGCTGGAAAGGTACCACTGGGGCCACCAGCAGCTTGAGAGGCTCACAGGACCACTGGGAGCATGGGGCAAGCTCACTAGCTGAATGCCTTATTTGTAATGGTCACTACTGAAAGACCTCCAGAGCTGACATTAGACTCTCATCTTTAAGCATCAGAACTAGCAAGAGGATGCTTTCAGTGCAGGGACAAGTTCATACAATAAAAATCCCTGTCTCAGCCCACAGGCAGACTAAGGAAAATGATCTGACAGTAGCTTATGCCCTGTTCAGAGTGTAAGATCTTCATGGCTGTGATGATGATACAGGTTATTCTGAACTTTCAGTATTGAAGCAATTCTTCAATGAAGGTACAAGTCAGGACTGTGTTAACACTTCATAACTTCCAATACCAAACACAAAATGAGATTTACTTTTATTGTACTGACTAGTAAACCAGAATCCAATCTGTCACACAGAAGAAGGGGTCAAAGAAGGAGTAACACACATGCAGCACCCACAGGTAAAATGGGAGCTGCTCAAGATCTAAAAATCAATCAAGCTGTATTTTCAGGTTAATAACAATGATAGCACCAATAGAAACTGAGAAACACAGGTCACTTTGGTCATACTTGTTGACACTGGAGGATGTAATTCCTTGAATTTGACGCAAACATACTACTAGCAGCACATTACACTTGCAGGGTAGCAACACATAATGTATGTGCACTGTCTTAATGATTTGTAATATGAAGGACAACTGCATTTTAAGCCAAAACCACACTACTTTGCTCAAAGGAATAAATGGCCCCATGGCAGCTATATGGCTAAGAGAACATGGCTAATAGGTGGGGCCTACTCACAGAATAAGTACAGAGGATTTCACCCTGAGAGCAACAATGGACAGAGGCAATAAAAGCATACAAGGGATTTTAGGGTTGCTGAAGGCATAAAGCACAAAACCTACACATATACAGAGAGACAGAAACCATCTTGGAACTGAGGAATAAAACTGGGTTAGAAAATAATCTGCTGCTCAACTCCAACTAACAGAGCCTTTCCCTTACCAAAGGGGTACATATGGAGCAGCTGGTCCCATGCTGGGTGGGGTGAAAGAAAGGGATTGCCATTTGAAACTTGTCCTGATTAAAAACCAAGTCAAGAGGGAAAGACAAAACCAGCACTAATCAAAGATGTGGGTGGTCAGCTGGTACAACCAGGCACTTCTCCCAAACTCAGCAGCACAGCACCATCCCATTCATTCCATGGGTCTCATTGCCCATCACCCAGCTACAAAATGTTTCTAAAACATAGCCAGCAAACTGCCAGAGAGCATTGGAGACCAGACACAGGTTCTAAGTGAAAATGCTGAATTAGAAATACAAGGCAGGTAGGAGAAAGTGCAAACAATGCCATGCTTCACTTTCCTATTGATGGAGACATGCAGCCATAACAGCTATAGACCACTTTCTCATGGAGAAGGCACGGCCACCAACCACTGCCACTTCACCATCCTCCTTCACAACAACCAAAGCCCTTAACTGCTTCAGGGTGAAAATACAGCCCACAGTACAGTAAGAGGAGCCCAGTGGGGTATTCCACAGGGAAAATACCACTGCAGGAGATAGCACTACACAGACTGACCTTGAGCAGACAGACCATTTATCTCCTTTCTGTGACTTCTCCTCTCACTCCCCACATTCCTCAGGAGTGGAGATTGAACACAGAGATTAAAACAAGTTAAAGCACTTTCCTACCTGGACCTTGGGCTGGATCTGGTGAGAAGCCTTTACACACTGTGCTGCCTGCACCACTTCTGCGAAGCTGAAGAACTGAAACCCCACCTTCCCCAAGGTGCAACTCATTGCTTGCCTCCATTTAAAGACTAGGGAGAGCAATAAGAAGCCAAATGTTTTCACATGGTCACTCCCCTGGAGCTCAAACCTTCCACACCTGACCCCAGGTCCCCTGATGAGGAGAACCACTGACCCTGAATGGCAAATTCAGTTCAGTCTTACAGCCACAGTTGCTTTGTTTCATGCTCTCTATGGAGAGCCCATAGGAGTGAAGGTCTCATCCTAACCCCACTGAGCCCCAGGGCCGTTTGTGTTCCCCATGTAGACCCAGCTGGCTGGGTACACCCCAAATCAGCATCCTTGAGCTGAATAGGATGAACTGCTGCAAAGGCACTGGGCACCCTGCCACGGCTGTGTTTACATGAGAGAAAATGGACCTCCCAGAGACAGTTTGCAAACACCACAAGACGAACTCTTGTAAACTCCCTCGGTTTAGTCATCTCTCCCCATCTGTCAGAGGAGTTAAAGTGAGATTGAAACAACACAGGAAATCACTGTGTATTCCAAGCAGTCGTGACTGAGCCGCTTGGCTGTTACATGGGATGCCTTGTGGAAGATTCACATCTCCCAACGTTTCCAGCAAGAGCCTCTGCAGCACTTCCCTGGCTAGGATCTTGCAGCACACCCGGCCAGGAAAAGCCTCTGGGGTGCTTTGTGCAGCTGCAGAAACACTCATACCAGCACTGAGGAGCCCCAGAGGTTACCTCCAGAAAGCAGGGACAGCCTCTTTATTGGGAGTTGCAAAACAGGGGACAGGCAAGGAACAAGGTCCCTTTGGGACACTTCCACTGAGAGCTGCATTCACTGAGTGAAACACCAGATGAAATCCTTCATCCCACAACAGTTCAAGCCTTTTTCTGATGTGACTGACTGGCTCCTTCCGTGATAAAACCTTAGGAAACTTCTTTTATCAAGGTTCCTGGCATGAGTATGCAGTAAATGCATTTGCTACACCTCTGGCTATAGTCTTTACCTAAGGGAAGTCAAACCACAGGCTAGAGATCACCTTCCCATCTCTGCTTTGGCCATAGCTCTTTAATCACTGGATCCCTACCCCAGCAGCAATCTGAGCTAGTGCCAGCTGGAAAGGCCATTTAGGTGAGTGGGTCACAAACAGCACAGGCTTCTGGAGCAGCCATGGGGCAGCCCAGACACCCTGCACCCTGGTTAGTGTCTTTATACCTTCCTTTAGCTCATGCTGCACCTCCAGAGCAGCTCCTGAGCAAACCCAAAAGGTGGTGGTACCCAACCTACCGCCCCAGAGGCAAAAGGACAGTCAGTAGGGGAGAGGTGTGAGAGGAGGGAGAGCACACAGGCAGATGAAACGTGAAGAAAGGGAAAGAAAAAGCCTCTTCACCACAGCTTTGCATTGGGGTGTAACACCTTCAGGCCTGAAAGCAGCACTTCATTGCTGTGGCTCAGCCTGCCTCTTTTTCCTGTGGAGCCAGCTGCAGTGCTGGCACTGCAAACCGGCGCCAGCTGAGGCTGGTTCAGGCCTGGGATGCTTGAGTAACTGTGTTAAGCTGTTTCAACAGATTAGCTAATCCAGGAAAAATAGACCATTTTAACCGAAAGTATTGAATGTATATGAAGCACAATGATACTCTGTCGCTTGTTTTGGAAAAGGAACATGATTTTTTATGCTGGGGGTAGGAACTAGATGATCTTAAGTTCCTTTCTAACCCTAACTATTCTATGATTCTAAGTCAAGAGAACTATGCATTTCCATATTACCTAGTGGAAAGTGATCCTGAAGGTAAAACAATGCTTCTGCTCCTAGCGAGAGTAAAACAGACCTGACAACATCTCTTTCTATTGCTGTTTTCCATGTGTGATTGAAGTACCATTATTAGCCTGCTGAAAGGCACAGCTCTTCAGTCTTACACTATAGGAGCAAAGTATCTTATGACAGAGTAAAGCAATCCCCCTAGAGAGAAGCTCTTCTGTCCAGTTCTTCCAGGCAGGTAGGCCAGGATCAAGTTTAGGAGCATTCATTTAGCATTTACACACGGGACCTATGGATGAAAGACATTACAATAATCTTGGAAAAGAGCTAGTTCTTGAAAACCTGTGATACCATCAGAATGTCCTTAGTACTGGGGTGTGCAATGGGGAAAGGGCCTGACAGGTTTAGGCTGTTCACATGCCATAAATCAAATTAAACCCATGAAATACACTCAGCCTAGCCCAGGTTGGAAATCCTGTCAAGGTCTGTTGCATTTCTGGCAATTGCACAAGAGTGTTTCCAGCTCTAACACAAAATCCCTCTGTCTCTGCTGAAGCAAACAGGATAACTCAGTGGACTCCTGAGTCCAACACATCTGCTTTCAGTATTCACTATTATTTGCGAGGCAGGATCCAGAGAAAGCCATGAAAGACCATTTATCCTTCGTAGGCCAACCTTCATTAGATGACACTTCATCCGTTACTGACCCTGATAACAATCAGCAAGACTGTCCAGAACTGTAACATGTTAACTCTAGGTGTCCCTGGAACTAAAGAAGCTCTTAGAGAGGCCAGAGTAGACAAAGAGTTATGCCGATCCATCACTTCAGCTGGTACAAATCCAACCCAGAAGACTCTGCAAAGGTTATGTGTGCAGGCTTGAAGACTAGGTAACCCCTCCAGCAGGGAGCAGTTTGATTAAATGGCATTTCCTTGGGTGAGGGAGGGGAACGGGGGGGAAAGGACCCAGAAGCCATTGGAGATGTAAGATAAAATTAATTTTGGTCATTTTAATAAATATAGATCAAGGAAATTTCACTTTACTACAACAACACATTAGTATACAAGCAGCTAATATTTAAGCTTAAAACATCAAGTGTTTATCAAATATCGGAAAAGAGCAGACATTGACTAGACTTATCTGGGTATAACACATGAAAAATCAGGGTTTTTAAAAAACTGGTCCTTGTGGACAATGTCTAAATGATGATCCTACTCATACACTGTATGAATGAGATCTATATTTAATATTATCTTTCATAACAAAAAAGCTTCTGTCTTGGAGAAATCAGGTGGGACTTACACTTTGTTTGCTGTTCTCCCCAGCAACAACCCCTACAAACTTATCAGTTCTGGCTCCCCTCACTGCATAAAGGTTATCACGGGTTGAGGTCCTATTATCTTTGCGGTTACCCCCCCAGGTTACAACTGTGGGGTGCACACAGTACCCAAAATAACCAGGAGACCTTGGGCTGAAGTGTGAAACCCAGAGCGAGAGGTCTCTGACCCATAGACCCGGTGACTCCAGCGCCACTGTGGTGGAGTTCATCCTCTGGACAAGCACCAAGCAGAAGATGCTGCCGGAGTGCATGGTGCTGTGGGAACAGGCAGCTATTATGAGTCAGCTGTGGCTTGGATGTGGCTATTTTGCCGAGCACATCCTGCCAGTTGTTAGGAGGACTGTGGGAACTAATTAATTTGGTGGATCTAAGGCTCACAATGCCCTCGGTCCAACCCCAGCTAAGGTCTTCGGGGCCTTTTAAACAGCACACAGCAAACAGTGCACCTAGGGATGACGCAATGCTGTCCTTGGCCACTGAAATCCCAGCTCATTTCTCCAAAATGGTCTGTTTTCAAATGAAACCCCTTACATTCATTCAGATAAAATCAAGTTTATCGCCACATTATCCATTCACGTTGTGCTTTTTGCTTTCTTTTCCTAGTTTGTTTTCCACTTTAAATCAACAGCAAAAGTCATAGAAAACTCCCGCATGCTTTTGCAATCTAAAAGAGAGAAATTATGCGAAACAGAATAAAGTATAAAACATGCCACTGGTTCATGAACTTCATTATACGAAGAAGGAAAAAAAAAGAGCCCCAGCAACAGACAGTTGCCATAGCAACTCAAGCATCGAATGCTTGTTTACAAGAGACATCTCTCTATTGTTTCTTAAACCCCTTCCTAAGGATGGCAAATCAAAAAGCAATTGAGCATCAAAAAGGAGGAACAGAGATGTTTGAATAGGAAGTTGAACTCAGTACTTCAAAGGTTAAAGGTTTCTAATAACATTGATCCACCCTGTGGGTTGGCTGTGGGTTTTTTCCCTCTGCTTAGGTTAAATCCCTGCTGTACCACTGATTTATACTTAATTTTTACGCTGGCAAAAATTAAGACAAAAAGTAAGGCACCAAAACAAAACCTGCCCTGTAGAACAACAAGCCTCATTAGTTATTACAGCCGAGGTGAAAACATGCAAGTATGTAAGCTGCACGTTGTGTTTCTGATTAAAATCCCATAAACAGATTATTTCTTTATGCTATGTCCTATTCTGTCCGTTGAACAAGACGCAGAATCCAGGAAGTCAAAGAGTACCGGTACAAAACGTAAGGATGGTTTATTCCCAGTCCATGGAGACAGGTCCTTTGTCAGCACAAATACTGAGTTACAAGGAGCGCATCACCCTCAATGGTAGCATCCATTTGTTTACCAGACTTCTAATTCCTTGGCAAACATAATGGAGATCCTTCTTAATTAATGGCAGACTTCTTGGGGGCAGGGAGATAGAAAACGCTATGTTTTCCCCATCTGCCTCATTGGCATTGTCACCAACGAAAGCTACACCAGAGCTGCACAGACCACGGTGCTAAGCAGGAACGCGACCGCGCTCTCTATGAAGTCTCCGCACTTATAAATAGCCCTCTGCTGCATCCGATCGAGACGCCGCACACAATCTGCTCTCCAGTCATTGAAAACTACACGTAACGTTTGGGGCGTGATTGTACCATTTGTAGAAAACTATAAAAATCCATTCAAAAGAAGCATTTGAGAGACAGACAAACGGGCTGCGCATGCTTCCGCGGGGCAGGATGCCTCAGATCTTACTCCCTTTGCTGCAGCACGTTTTGGTACTTGCTAAAGACTCCTTTTTCCTGAAGGATTTTCTCCAGGATTCACTGATGTCGCTCCTGTCGTTACATCCAGTCTCAAAACAGTCATAACATTTGCCTTTACATTCGAGCGCATGGGTGCCTCTTCCAGGCTCACAGTTCTGGGCTGCGCTGTCCCGCTCAGGTTCATTACCTCCTTTCTCATCGTTTGATTTTGCCTTTTCCTGATGACTGTGAGACCTGGTATTAGTGATGAATATCTCATTAGCAGGTATCTGGTCATCGCTCCGGTAAGAAAAGGCACTGCCAATGTCATAATCCACCTGCTGGGAACAGCTTGGCACAGAAATAGGGAGGGAGGAAGAGGAAGAAGAGGAAGTATTTTCTGTGCTAGCATTAACAGAGTAGGGTAGGTTTAAATAGTGACTGCCACACTCTTGATAGAAGCAGCACATGTGGAGCTTCTCGTACTCCTCCTTTGCCATCCGAAGGCGTTTCCTGTACGGACAGTCCTGAGGCACAAACCACTCCTGTGGTGAGCTGCCACTGAAGGAGCAGGCGGAGAAGCACCAGTTGTTCTGCATGAGGATTTCCCCGTGGATCCTCTTCATCAGGTTGTTGATGAGGACAGATCTCCGCAGGTAGACTTCGGGATCGTCGATGAACTTCAGCTTCTCCAAAGACATGTACAGAATATGGGCCCGCTCCTCGAACACGGAGATGGTCTGAAAATGCAAGAGACACGAGATACGGAGCTGAAGTCAAGGGGGTTTGTTCCGGGCAAGAAGAAAGCAAATGAAGTGAAGTATCCCCCCTGCACCACTACATTTCTAATTCGCTTTCTGAGGTTCCTAAATTGTCTTTTCATTGTGCACACCCATGTACCTGGGGCCCTGCTTTCTCTTGGCCATGCACTCACCCAGGTTTAGGAGGCAAGTAGCTGAGCATTACACTGCAGAGGCAATCACAGGGCACGAGTCCAGGATGGAAGAGTGAAATCCAGATGCACACATCTGGCTCTTTATTTGCATTTGGGATTAGAACATAAAACTGTTGTGCAGTTTTGATTTTCTATCTAAATGGACCCTATTCAATTGTCCCCTGTGGGGCTCTGAATCCAAGCAAAGGTCCCCTCCAGCAGCTTGCAGCAAGTGTCAGAGCATTCCATCCGCTGCCAGTGGAAGAGGCCCACCAGCGAGCAGGTCTCCCTTTGCCAAGCTCCCTTATCCTGCTCTTGTGCACAAACGTGCACGCAGGGAGGGAAGCAGGGAGAAACCCATCTCAAAGCATCGCAGCATCTGGAGAGCAGCTGTTGGCCCATGTACTACACCCTACGGGACCGGTGGGAACGCAGACAGGCAGGGACAAGGTCAGGAAATGAGGATAGGGATTTGCAGAGCCCCTGGCTCGGTGCCTGCAGATTTGTTCTCCCTTCCGTGGTCCTTCCAGGACTCCCATTTCTCAGCGCTGGCAACATGAGCAGGTTCCTGCCCCTGGGAGGCCCCAGGTCCTGTGCTGTAATCGCTACCCTGGGAATCCAAATGAGAGAGGGGCAACGTGTGCTACTGGAAGCACTATTGACTGGTGTTCATTTTTAGCAAGAATTGGGTTTGCGTAGGAGGAGAGCAGCACAGCACAAAGAGAGGCTGCTCGAGATCCTCCCCCCCCATCTGGGGCTTGATCATTCTTCCCTTTCCCACATGGTTACAGCATTTTTGCAGAGTGGAAGTCGTAGCTATGAGGACTGAAAGAGCTTAAGGCACAGCTGCTTTTCACATCCATTCAGCTCTCCTCAGCCCTCTAGCTCTTTCCATAGCCTGGGCCTGTCTGCAGGGCTTAGAAGCAGCACAGTGCCTCGTAAAACCAAAAACTGGCCCCATTTCCACGTGAGTTCACAGCTGAAGCTCTTCTTTGTTAGACAGAGTCATTTTCTATAATAAATGACTCATTTATAATGGTATTAAGCCTATAGGTTAATTTACACCCCTTATACCTGCTGCAGCAACAGCCAGCGAAGCCGTAAAAGCCTGGAGCAAACCAGCAAGCCTTAAACCGGGATCCTCCTGGAGATACATCCTGGAGGGCCACCAGTGAGAACAAGTTGTCAAACCACTTCTACTACAAATGTTTGCCAACAGCCCTCTGGAGAGAGGCTCTGGGCCCTACCGTCATACCCTCCACAGGACAAGCAGCACATAACCCTTTCCTTACCGGGCAGCAGAGGTATAGGAATACAGAGAACCTTGTGGCATTCTCCCTCCTCAGAGCTCAGCGCTGCAAAGCAGGAAATGCACTTGTGCCAAAAGGAGGAACGGGTGGTCCAGGGTTCCTGATGTGCTGCACCTCTGCAGCAGCACAGAACGATGCCTGGGACAGTTCTAGCACCCCAACACCTTTACAGCTGGGTTCTATGCCGCTAGAAAGGGATAAGGAACTATTCCTCCTCCAGCCACCCAGCCAAGCAAAAAGCCTGGCTGAAATCAGAGCGATGTGACACGCGGGAGACACAGTCACTGACCAGAGTACGTTATTCTCACCCCTGGTGCTATATATTCCTTGCCCTGGCAGCAGACCGGACACCTTCTGGAATTAACAGCGGGTCAGTTTTCCACCTTCCCAGGCAGGTCTTTACTTCCAGCCAAGACTATTTGTAGCTGAAAATTCCCTTGGCTACTCTGAGGTCCTTGGGAAGCGAGCTCGGTATTACCGCTCGCTTCTCCTCTATGGGAATCCCTCCAGGGAAACAGGATCCCATGGGCAGAGCTCCCTGCCCCATGTCCCTGGCAAGGATGAGGTGCTCTGCTCTCCTCCTGTCTCATGTGGCTGCCTCTGTGACACAGGTACAGATAGGTATAAACTCACTCTGCGCCTTGATCTGGTTTAGCTTCCTGATTCTGGGGCTCTTTCGATACTGTTGCCTCCCAGCAACTGTGCTTTAATCAGATTATATTGGGTCCTCTCCATTGCCAATACTGCGTGAGTGGCCACGGGCCAGGTACGACCCAGTGAGGTGAGGCTGGTGTCTAAAGGCACAAGTTGCCTTTAAGCCCACCACTCCAAGCATTCAGTTCCTTACAGGACTGAACCCTCAATGAAGAAGAGCATCAAATCTCTCATTAAAATAGTTAGATTTCAATTTACATATTCGTTGGCCTGGGAAATGTTTGCTCTAATCCCTCCCCTGACAGCTTTCATTAAGCAAAAACACTGTTTCATTTACTAATCTGTTCTGTTGGAGTTATTAGCTTTTTATAAACAGGATTAAATACTGAAAGGAGCTTGTACTCACTTTCCAAGTCACTCTGTTTCTCTAGAGGATCCGTAATCCGTTTGGGATACATGGAACCTACTGCTGGTTTCTGCCTTGAACAAAGTTTGGACTGAGTGGGGAATCGTGGGCTCTCTTTAGTTATGCCCTTCCTTTCTGCTGTTCAAACGCTGTCCTGGAGCTGTTTCTGTAGGCACGCTATAGGCTAAGAACAAACTGACACAACCAAACCAGTTATTCTCAGCGTTTCCATTTCCAGTCATTACAAATGAAGAAACGCCTTTGCTTCTTAAGCAATCCGATGACAATAAGACAATGAATGCGAACAAGTGACAACTATTTGTTTCTGACCAAACAGCTGGATCACTCCCCTAATTTCAGCCTCCTGGAAACGGGTCAATCGGGTGTTACCAAGCATCTGAAACTCGGAGTAAAAACAATGACTGTTAGAAAACATACTTTATGCGCGGAGCTGCTGAGCGGCGGATGAAAATCTTCTTCTTCCACATATTTCCTTTTAAAGTATGCGATCTTGGATGTTGTTACAGGACTTGAAATTCCCCTGTAATGCGATCCTGCGGGCGATAAATCACATATGACAAATGACATGCGGTTTGCCGGAGCTTCTCCAAACAAAATACTTTTCCCTTCCCTTCCCCGCACTACAGGAGAGCTCCGCCGCTATCCCCACATCTATCTGCGGCTCCGGAGGGTCCGAGGAGCCCCGAGCACCTACGGGCGAGCCTGGGGCCGCTGTCCCGGTCGGTGCCTACCTGCGGCGGGGGAGCCGTCGGGGCCGGGGCGGCCGCAGCAGGGCGGCTCCCAGAGGGCTCGGTAAGCGGCGAGGTCGGCGGCTCCGTCGGCGGCGATGGGGCGGCCCAGCCGCTGCATGGGCAGCACCAGGGTCATCGCGGGCGCCGGCACCTGGAAGCGGAGGAAGCAGCGCGGTGAGCGCCCCGCAGCCCCTCCACCTGAGCCCCCGGCGCTCAGAGCCGTCCGCACGCATCTGTACCCCCCATAGACACGCGTTCATCTCGCTTCCCTTCGCACGGCAAGGAAAGCACCGGCGCCCTCTCCCACAAAGGGGTTCTCGGGACTTGCTGCCCGCTCCCCGCTCCCGCAGCCCCGGCGCTCACACACCGGTACGGATCCGCTCACTCGCTTCCCATTCTCCGCCGGCGGTGCTGGCACGGCTCAGTCGGCACCGACGGGCGTGCGAGCCTGTGTGTGTGTCTGTGTGTCTGTCTGTGTGTGTGTGAGAGAGAGAGATCGCGTTCCTTTCTTCTTTCTTCGCTCCCCAACGGAACAAGGCAGCACACACTTAGGTGGTTGTTTCCATCAGCTCCGCTCGGGCTGAACTGGCTCTGCCTCCAGTCAAAACACTGCGAGACTAAGCCGGAGAATTGGCCGCGGCCTCACGCCGGAGCCAAGCACAACACCGGCGGAGCGGGCGGAATGTTAAGCAGGAGCGGGGAGCCCGGGGCCAGCGCCGGGAGAGGAGGGGATGGGAGGGGAGGGCACGACGGGGGGAGGCAGGGGAGGGAGCAAACTTTGTGCGAGGGGCTGAGTTCATCGTCACCTACTTCTTGGCAGAGGAGAGCGGAACAATACGCCCAGACACGGCCCGGCCCCTCCCTCGCCTTCCTCCTCCTCCTCCTCCTCCTCTCTCTAAGAAAGCGGCTGCCGCTTCCCGGTGCGCAGCCCTCCCGGAGGAGGATGAGGGCCCGAGGAAGCGGTGGGAAGGAGGGGCCGCAGGTGGGCAGGTGGAATTCCAGCCTTGTTTGTGCTGACGAGAGGCACGAATCAACCGCAGCACGAGGGGAAGGACAATAAATCATCCACAGCTGCCGCCTGTTTTCCTACCTTCGGGAAGAGCGCACGGAGCCGGTGCCTTGGTAGGAAGTGGGATTCCAGCGTGCGCTGCCTGTGCTGCAGCTCCAACCCCGGCAGTGCCACTGCCCTGGAGGGTGCTGAAACCCCTCCTCAGCGTCAATGCACTCATCCTGCACCACATCTGTTTCCTTCCAGCAGCCCATTAATGCCGGCTTGGTGCTCCTGGGCATAGGAACAAAGGCGCAGAGGATGGCAACCCGCTAGACTGGCCCGTTGGAAGTTCCCCCAACACAGACAACATGTTATTTATTCCCTGCACCTTTTGTGGCCAGCTGAGCACCGACGCATGGAAAGACCGGTCGAAACAACAAGTGGGTCGTGCTGCTGCCTGAAGAACAGGGCCAAAAAGTGGCCCAAGAACCAGCTAAAAAGCCATCTGTTTTGGGGCTGAAAAGAGCACACCAACACTAGAAAGCACCCGTGGACTCTCATTAATCTGCAGTGAGGAATCAGTCACAGGAGGACATCGATCTTTCTCATGTTGGCATGATGTCAACACTCAGCGGTTTTCTTTAGAGAGTAAGGGTTGGAAGAAACTCACTGCTGCTTTGGGAAAGTCGGGATTTCTTTGCTCCTAATGAATTCGGCATCTCTTTGTGGGATTTTGTTTAATGAGAATATGAGATTCTGACTGTGCTGCTTTTTATATCATATTTCATCACAAACAGGCCTTTCTGTGCTTGAACAGGGAGGGAGGGAGAGAAAGAAGGGAGGAAAGAAGGGAAAGAGGGAGGGAGGGAATAAAGGGAAGAAGGGAAGGAAGTAAGGAAAGGAGGGAAGTGTTGGGATGCCTTCTGCACAGCGCTGCTGGTTTATCCTGAAAACTGAGTTCTCTGGACAGCTGGTAAAATAAATGAACTGCTTCTGCTGTTTACAACATGCAGAATTAACAGAGGCAAGCCAGTGAACTTCCATAAACAGCTACTGTCCATGCACACTCCTCCTGTTGCCAAAGTGCACAAAACCAAGCCATAAATAATAGATCTTCCCTAGGAAAAACAAAGCAACCCAAAACCCCAAAAACCAGAGCCCAAACCAAGCCCGTAGGTCTCTGTGTGTGTTGCACTGGTGGCACTGGGCTACAAGATAAGCCCCATTTTATGGTGAAGGGATTGCTCCAGCAGACAGAAGCTGAGAAGCAGGATCTGATAAGGGCTTGTGACTATTGATCTATTTGTTCCCATTGGATTTTCCAGAGCACTGGTTTCCAGCTGCTGCAGAGGAGCAGGAAGGGAGCTCCACTCGGCACATGGGAGAAGTCAGACTCCTCGAAGGCAAAGCTGGAGATGGCAGAGCCTGAAGTATGAGATGGTGTTTACTACAGAAGCACTACTGGCCCTAGCTCCATAACCAGCACCTCTGGCACTGCTCCTGCAGAGCCAACCTACTGTTTCTCCCCTTTAAGGGTGGCCAAATCCCTTCCTGCATACCCAGCAAATCAGTGCCTGAGCCACAAACAGAACCAGATCTCACCATCCTCCAGCCATCAGCCCAACCCATTTATATCACATTATCCTATGCAGTGATTTCATCCCAAATCCCATCCATTCCAACGAGACTTTGCAGAACAGCCCGTGCGTTCTTGCGTTTCTATTAACACCGCTGGAATAGAGGCTGAACGATGCACATTTGAGCATACAATACATTTACTGTACAAAACTCCAGCAAAAGGCTGGCACTTAGGGCTGGATTCAATTCTGCAAAGTCCATTTGGGAGCCTTGTGCAGGCTTCGGTGGCATGGAAGCCAGGCAGAGCTTTATTGAAGCCAGCCCTCCAGCCTGAGGCTACCACAGGGTTTCCATTCTGTCGGCCAAACACACGGGGTGTGAGGACACCCCAAGGCATCTCCAGCAGCCTGAAGGTTCAAATGCCAAAGCTCTGCTGTATGCAGCTTTCTGCAGTCACACTGCTCTACATGGTACATAGCTCCTGCTCCATTTGCTGGGCTTTGCACTCCCTATTCCTCCAGAGCCATTATGATGTTAATGAGAGAACTGTAATGATGCCATTCACGTTATAACAAGCCTGATGCCATGTCAGTGAAAAGGGCTCTTTATACAGTCCCAGAATGCCTCTAAGAATCCAAACTTAAATATAAAATGCCCATGGCAATAATGCTGCAGGTCTTACCCAGATCAATGGAGACAAGGAAATAGACATAAGCTGGCTATTGCTTTCTGAACTCCTGGGTTTGTACCCGGGTACTGCTGTATCAGTACTTCAGGTTGTATCACATATTCTGGAGTGTTTCCATTGTATAACAACACGACTTGAGGAGAGAATAGAGTTCCTTAGCTGCACTGTGCATTGCTCACATCTGGATTTCAGTGCTTAGAAAACACAATGCCATCATTTTGGTGGCTGTTACCTTCCTGGCATTATAGGAAACGTACACTGCAGAAGCAATCAGCAAGCCTGCTGCATGAGCACTGCACAAGGCTGTGCAGAGCAGAGTGACAGCCAGGGAGGGGAGGCGGAAAGGCACAGTCACTTACCTATGCTGGTGTGTACATTAAACCCAACAAACCCCAGCTATATCACATGTAAACAGTTCCAGGCTGACTTTGCTGTAAAGGATCTACTCTTAACGGTTGCTGCAACACCATTTGGTATTGCAGTGCAGATAGGGGAGCCAGGGCAACCCGGGGGCAAGAGCATCATAGAAGAGGGCATATAGGCTCCCTTGAGAGCAGCAGGTAACTGAATGAGGACACCAGCATCACAGGTGAAGAGAGCAGAGCTGTGCACTAGAGACAATGGCGAAGCAATGACAGCCAAGGTGGAACTGTGACCGCCTGACATAGAATCCTACAATCCCAGACTGGTTTGGGTTGGAAGAGACCTTAAAACTCATCCAGTTCCAACCCCTGCCATGAGCAGGGACCCCTTCCACTGGAGCAGCTGCTCCAAGCCCCTGTGTCCAACCTGGCCTTGAGCACTGCCAGGGATGGGGCAGCCACAGCTTCTCTGGGCACCCTGTGCCAGCGCCTCAGCACCCTCACAGGGAACAGCTTCTTCTGGAAGTCCCAGTCCAGTGACAGGGAAGAGGATGTTGGGAGCTTGTGGTTAAATAGCTCAAACTGGCTGATAAGTCACTGAGTTCAAGGAGGAGGAAGTTACTAACAGAGATGGGAGATAACGAAGGCTTTGCTTAAAATGCTTATTGTCTGGAGTTACACGTGGAGTTGTAGGAACATTGTGAATGAGGCAGTGGGAACACTGGGACACTGAATCGCAGCCCAGCCACAGCAAATGAAAGCAAGGAGTCAGAGACAACCCCTTTGCTCAGGGCTCTGCAGGCAAGGTGAGCAGCAAGGCTGCAAGAAGGGGAACAGCATCTAGAACTGGCTGTGCTGGGTTTACACTGGAAACTGGGCTTCCAAGTGGCCTGGGAGCAGGTGGAGAGATCTCCTTCTTCCCTCAATGGTATAAAACAGCCAAGACAAACTGCAGTGTCTCATTGTCTGGTGAAGGAGAAGCTGAGCAGCAAGCTGGAGATGGCAGGCGAGAGGCAGAGGGAAGAGGGGAATGAGGTGGCAGTGAGCAATGGTGAGTTCCTCTTCACCTCATCTCAGCAACAGCTCTAAATGTGATACAGGGGTGCAGTGAAAGGGTTAAGGCTGTCTGAAACAACCAGGCTGGTGGAACAACGGCTCTGTGTGCCAGCGGGGTCAATTCAGCTTTTCATCCTTCGGAGGTATAGATAAACTGCAGACCTGCCAAGTCCAGTGTTTGTCCCTGTGTTTCTTGGCCCTCACTTCAGGGAATTTCAAGGAATCCACTGTCTTTTGCATTCTGCTTCCCTCCCCCTTCCTTTTTTAGAGCTGGACTCACTGTTTGGTGGAAAATGAACTAACTTGAAACCAGAGACTGGTTTCTGTGTCAAGATCCAGGCTCCCATGAAAGTGGCTCAAAGGTATCTTCACTCCTCTGCTGTCCCAGTTCAGATTGTACAACACCAGATGCTTGTGTGCCTCTTTCCCAAGACAGAATTCCAAGCAAATACTTCTCTGACTTTCCCAATTCCCACATGCTTCTGCTATTTTTTTCCCTCATTTTCAGACGTTTTGGTTAAATTCTTGACAAAAGGATGTTTCCGGAATTCCATGTCCCAGGTTCTGGAATTCCTGGTGTTTCTCAGAGGGAAAAAAAATAGATAGAAAATATTCCTTTGAACTCTTAACAGTTGTGCTTCCTCCTGCTTTGGGCTTCTATGAAGAGGAGATTTCCATACTGGCAGAAAAGAGGTTTCCTCTGCTAGTTCTTTGTAGGTATCCATCACCTATCAGTGCTCCTGGTACCCTGCACAACCCCTTAAGTGGTGCTTGGTGGTTCTGAGAGAGTTTGCCCTAACATTGATGCAAACAGATGAACGTAAAACCCATTTGCAAGTATGTTTTTTGCCCCAGGGCTCCGGTCCACAGCACAAAAGGTGACATTGAGTTTGCTGCTTCACCCGCCTGCTCTGGGAGAACAGCAAAGCCCTGTGGTACTTAGGAACAGTAAGTCTATTTCCCAGCGTTCCCAGTCTGAACGTCCCATTTGCTCTGTGTGGCTGCATGACCCTGCTTCACATAGGATCTCCTTCCAGGCTCCCCTGCAAAGCACATCAGTATCCTGAAGGTAAAAGGTGCTCCATTGCCACAAACTACACCCGCCTCCTTCTGATTAGTTAACCTTTGTAACAGGCTTTGGCACTGAATAGATGCTAAGTGTTGTTATCAGGATGGAAGCCAGAGAGAAAAAGAGGTCCCAGCAGTCAGGAAAGCAAAACCCTTCTGTTATCTAAGGAGCTTCCCCAATGACAAGGCACTTCTCACTTGTTCTTCAGCAGAAGTACCGGTTCAAGCCACTTCCCCACTTGACTTACACTGTGGTGCAGCATGGGGTTAATGATGTTGCCTTCTTCACTCTTTGCCTGCTGAAGAGAGTAAACAAACCAACCCAAATGTGTTTTGGAACAAAGAGCAGTTGTCTCCCGCTCTGCTGTGTGCTACTTTCCCCAAGAATGAGAGCTATTATTATTCTTTTACAAGTTTCCTTCTAAGGGAAATAAACACCAAAGGTAGGATTCCAAGGAAATGACTCACAAACATTGGCAACAGGCCCCGAAAATTGGATCCAGTCCTTGCAAAGCCTTCAGCAGAGCGCGTACCCCTTACTGCAGAATAAACTTGTCCCAGATGAGCTGCACATCAGCTCTGCACGCGTGTGTGTGAGGAAGCAGAGGCAGGAACAGAACCCATTGCTCACGTCTCCCCCTCTTCCCTCCAGGGCACCGCTTCTGATGCCATTTTTAGCTGGAAGCTGGAAATCTTTAGTAAGGACTGAGTCATCCTCTGGAGAGGGGGAGAGGGATGCTCCTCACCCCTTCGAGCTGCTGGCCTCACATGCAGAGACCCCCATGAGAGCCCATCCACCTCTGTGCTCCAGCAGTAGAAACAAGGGGCAGAAAGGGGAAGGGGTTTGGTTTTCTTCCATCCCCTGACATTGCATTGAATCCATGAGCGCAGGATCAGGCTCTAATGATGCGTTTTCTGCCCCTTTCAGATGTGCAGGAGGTAACTGCGCCGTGACTCATGGCTTAGCTCTCCATCAGGAACCCCAGGAACCAGCAATGCAGGCACTGAGAAATCAGGCAGCTGAGCCCAATCAGTGTGGCAGGATTGCCATCTGCAAACAGAGCCGTCTCCTTTGCATATTTATCCCTCAGCTGGTTCAGATCTCGCCTCAGAGATGCACATCCTGTATCACTTGTGATGCACACGTTCTAAAGGGCTCATGCTGGCTTGGGGGGGGTAGGGGGGTGTTTGTTTGTTTTGTTTCTGACGATGCAAATCTGGTTAGACGGGAGCAACAACACTTGCAAACCTTACACTGGATTCCTTTGTCGCTTGGGTCTGCTCAGACAAGCCTTTCCAATGAAAGAAGCTGGTCCCCCTATTCATTTCCTTTGCAAATTCCTATTTAACCACTCCAAATGGAGATGAAACAAACAGGGATCCTGGTCCGGAGTCAAGGATTTTTTATGGCAAGTCGCTTTACAGCCTCCCAAAAACCCTTTGGCAGCCAAGTGCCTACTCAGGACGCTGAAGGTTGCGTTAGTGGAAGTCTTGTGTCTGGTTTGAGATCTGCAGCGTTGCCAGGTAGGTTCTAAAGCCTGTAATTCACTAAGTGCCCAACTTCTTCCAACAGGAGCTCAAAGTAGGAATTATATTTATATAGACTGAGACATCGGAATTGTGCTGAACTCCAGCCATGGCTCAACCAGCTCTAGCCAGCTGCCAGGGCTGGGAAGGAAACCAAGGGAAATCAGGGCAGTGTTCCCTGCACTGCCAGGGATGGGGCAGCCACAGCTTCTCTGGGCACCCTGTGCCAGCCCTCAGCACCCTCACAGGGAACAGCTTCTGCCTTAGAGCTCAGCTCAGTCTCCCCTGTTCTGGCAGGTTAAAGCCATTCCCCTTGGCCTGTCCCTACAGGCCTTGTAAAATTCCTTCACCTCTGTGCCCTGGGGACAGCTCCCAAACAGGCTTCCTGGGACACTATCACCCCTTACAGCATTAAGAGAAAGGATCACATTTTGATGGAGAGTTTCATATCCAACTGAATGTTTCTTGGGGGATTTACAGCATTCCAGTCGACTCTTACTGACACATCTTGGCCCATTCATTTCTCAGTCTCTTTGTCTATGTTCCTGTTTTCGGACTCTGACATTTATGATCTATAAAAGCAAGCAAACAAAAAGATCAATTTTATCAGCCTTTAAAAGGCTTTATGTCTGCCCCAGTTCACAGCTCAGTGTTGCTCACAGCTGCCAGCGCACACCCAAAGAGACCACAGCTTTTGAAAAGGAAATATTATCAATTCAGGTTTCATTTCAAGTCCAACCTCTCGATTGAAGTAATTCCTTGGAAGCTGGGAGAAAGAGTGTAGAACACTTATAGAAGTGATTGTGCAACTAAGGAGAGTGAGGGGGGAAGGAAATCTGGTACAGGCAAAACTGAGGTGGGAAAAGCAGCTGAGAGTGTTGATCTGTGGGACAGCATCTGAAGAGCGGAATCTGGTGCAGCAGCAATTACCCACAGCCATTCCTGCTTGCCTGCTCCAAAGCCTCCTTGTAGCCAGTGCACAGCAGTGTCCACCTCCTGTTTATCCATATGACATGTCCTGGACTACATCTGAGCTCCAGGGACTGGGCAGATGCCCAAGCTAGGTCCTATGAAGTTTCCTAGCTGGTATGAGTAATGGCTGGGGACATGCAAATGCTTTAGTTTAAACCAACCTGTGCAGCAATATTCATGGTTTCAATAGAATACTCTATTCCCCAAACTCGAAAACACAGAAAGAGGAAGATATGGGGAAGCACTTGTGTGTTCCTTTATATTTTCACAGTATATTGATGCTAACTCCAGTGCCCATATCCACTTGCACCTTCATCCCCAGCAGCAAGAGTAAAGAACCTGAATATTCCGTCTTGCTCAAGCATGCACTGAGGACACAAACAGGACTTGTGCTTTGCTGAAAGGGGAGAGAAGTTTAAACTTCACCATGAGTTCATCCATCAAGCCAGCAGGAAAACCTGAATAATGATCAACTTCAGCTCAGTTATTCAGTTGGTTCAGTTTTGTCATTGCAAGATGAACTCTAAGATAGAATCTAGACCTCATGCTGAGTCTCTGCAGTATTTCTGAGCTCCAGCTTAGCTGCTGCTCTATGATAATGATTGAAGGTTGATCTCCTTCCAGTGTCTACTTCTGCTTGACACATTCCTGTTTGCCATCCACCCTTCCGAGCTACACCCTCTGCTGTTCACAAGAGGAGGAAAACTTTCCTCTCCCTGCTTCCAAGGACCAGATGTTGCCAGCTCACCTTACCCCATGAGCGGCTTCACTGGGTGCAGTGGGACTGCTCAGCCTGCACAGAGCTGAGGGAAGTCCAAAGACAAGAACCAGCACCAGCCCTTCCTGAGGACAGCCAGAAGCAAGGGGCCAGGTTTCTGTTCCAGCCTGAAGGAGTTTGTGCAGAGCATTACATGGAACTGGAAGTGTGATTTGCTGGTGACAGCCTGCACAAGCAATTCATTATGATGAGCCAGGGAAGTACAACCCAGGCTGTGTTGAGTAGCAGTGCAGCACATCCTCTGAAGGATGCATCATCTCAGACAAGAAATCCCAACAGCTGAAAAGCTGGATGCTGAGAAATGTACCATTCAATTACAAAGGAAATGATATGAGCCTCCTGTGTGTGGTTCTGCTCTCAAAAAGCATGAGCAGCTCCTTTCTGCTTCATAGCAATGAGGGCAATTTCTGTACTTAGAGAAGCACAGTAAATCAGAAATCAAAGATCCTCAAGAAAAACATACTGGCAGCAATTCCTAATCTGAAGGGTACAAAAGGAGTTAAGGAACAGCAGACCATAGCCAACAATGAGAAACAAGCTGGGAGGAGAAACGATTTGAGGAGCCAGAGTGGGTCACACTAAGTTAAACCATAGACTTGCTGTCTGAAAGTATTCCAAAAGGAAAATTATTCCAAGAGAGAAGGAGAAATATCCCTGAATAATTCAAACCAAAGCCCAAATATAAAAGCAAGACTATTATTTAGTTGGATTCCAAGTCCTTGTCATCTTGAAGGAATTAACCACTCACCCAGGTTTTGCTCTCTGGGTCCAAGTACGGATGCTGGAGAGGAAAGCTCTAGGGGAACACAGTGAATCTCAGGCAGTTTCTTATTCAGTTTGCATCCTGTATATGTGTTTAAACATCGTTGATGTTGCCTCCCAATATCTGATCCAGGTAACTCAGAACACATACTATGCTTCAAAGCATATTTGTACAAAGGAAATCATCCCTTCAATAAACTCTCAACGTTAGATACACACATCTGAAAGCAGATCTTAGAGCTGGGATTTATCCTCAGGGCCACCATACCCAGCAGCAGGGTCCTGCTCAGCCTAAGACTGATTCACAGAGTGCCACTTTAGCAGTTCCACGTGCAGGTGTAAACGTTAAGGCTTTTAATAATCCCAGTACTTGGTATGTCAGCTCATTCTGTGTCTGTGTGCGAGGAACCACACACCTGCTCTGAGGCTAAATCCACAAGTAAATGGTTAAAAGTTAAAGAAGGAACAAACCATCCACTATCTCTGTTAGCTCAGGAAGAATCCAGCTTTAACAGACAGCATTACAAAGCCTAAATGAACTGATTTGCTCTTTACTCATGCTTGTCAATGAAAGCCACCAAGCTAGTCACCTATCATTGCTGCTTTGGGGCCATCCTGATGTGAGGCAGCATAATGCACCAGCATTTCAAATGTTGTGTTGAAGGATTTAAGCACTCTATATGAGTTTGACTTCTATATATTGTTTAATCTCTGAAGTAACCACCTTCATATACATTCAAGAGGCTGCTGCTTTTAAATGGACTTCTTTTTCAGCTGATGAAAGTATCACACACTAAAGGTGGTTTGAAATAGCAAACTGGGATCCCCTCTGTGCCCACAGTAGTTTCTGTTCCGGGCTTCCCCAGGCTGACACAATTCCTTTCACCTGGAGAGACTCAAAGGCAAAGCATACAGATACCTGTAAAGCATCAGTTTTCCTTCACTTTCATGCTGCCAAGGACCCTTCCAGTCATGTTTCATTTTCCAGCCATTAGCTGTACTTAGAAATAGACACACGTAGGAAATCCAAAAGGACTGATGGCTATGGAAATACCCATGGAAAGCAGCAAGTCTGGAGGCCTTCCTCTTGCACAGCCTATCTGAAGGGCTTCATAAACTCGTTTGACATAACAAGATTTAACATCAACAAGATTTTTCAGGCAAATAAAGGGAAAAAACCCCTTCAGCTTACTTGGATTCAATGCAAGCCAGCTCAGTTTAGTGAAGGGTTTCTTTACTTGCTCAAGGGCTATTTCTCAGTATCCATGTGAGGGTTATTACTAAGATACATGAGCCAGCTACTCCTCCTACAGGTCAACCTGCTGACTCTTGGGTGATGGGAAAACGGTTGTGGGGTTTCAGGAAGTGCCAGGTTTTCCAATGCCCTGGCCTGATTGCACAGTATCCCTGGAGGGAACCAAGCATCCCCTGCTATCTCCTGCAGAAGGGATAAAACAGTGATCTCAACTGTTTGCGTTCATTAAAGATCCTCCAATGCTTTTCATAAGAGTAGGTTTTTAACCTCAAGGCTTTGGCCAAATTCCAACTCAATTACTGCCTACCTGAAATTCCTCCTGTTAAATTAGGATTGATGGATTTGTCTCCTCCCTTTAACTGGTGAGCAGCAGCCGCTTGAACTGCCAAGAGCTTTCTAGGCTTCAGCTTCCAGCTGGATCATTACTGGGGTAAGAACACCAATACACTCGCTTGACACAGGACTATGTACTGCAATTAACATCTGTTAAATGCTGCAAATATCCATTTGCAAGAGGAAATATTGGTGTGCTAAGCACAGCTCCACATTGTATCTAGAAAAGAAACCTGGTAAGACATGATGTGCATTTCTGGCAGTGAAATGCTTGCCCAAAGGCAGGTCACCCCATTCCATGGAACAGGCAAGAAGGCAGTGGAGGAGCAGATCTGCACATGAGATGTGCTTGGGTATCCACATGCCAGATCATTACAGCTGGGCTGCAAACACAGGCTTTCAAATTGCCTTCAGCAATTGCTCTATTTCAGCTCCTTAGTGGTGCTGTGCTCCCACATCACTCACAAACCACCACGTTCCTCCCAAATTGCTCCCTGGGTTCCAAGCATCGACAGTAGTGATCCTGCAGTGACTCAGGGAACAAGGGCAACCCCACTGTGGGAGAAGTGTTCCAGGGTGGATTGTTCTTGGAGGTTTAGAACCCCCAGAATAACATCAGCTGTGTTAGAAGTACAGGATTTTAAATGATGCCATTGCCATGCGTTTTCTAATTGATTGTTTCTGAAAGGATGCTTTATATCAGAACCAAATAGCAAATTCTGTCCTATCAGAATGACTCTGGAATGTGCTTCAGAAGTATTTGGGTTCATTTCTGCCTACCCCTATGGAATTAACTTCTTCAGGTTTTTCAGACTGAGCAGAGAAGTGATTGTGCAGATTCCTCACAGTCAGCAATGTAAAATGCATCCATACTCACTGTGACTTGTCCCAGGCAGTGGTTTCAGCATCCTGTTTAGCTGAGCCAAGTGTGGAT
Organism: Melopsittacus undulatus; assembly: GCF_012275295.1. Classification (NCBI taxonomy): domain Eukaryota; kingdom Metazoa; phylum Chordata; class Aves; order Psittaciformes; family Psittaculidae; genus Melopsittacus; species Melopsittacus undulatus. Next base: position 117,001,871 of record NC_047529.1, read on the forward strand.
TGCCTGTGAAAGGACAGCTCAGCTCCAGCAGTGCAGATCCACTCTCCTTATGCTGGCACTGGCACTCATTTGGGCTCTGATTCAATTGCACTGAGGAACTGATCCCACTGGAAACTTCTTAAAGTCATCTTAGGTTTTATCCTGCTCTTTCAGTGACTTATTGATAGCAAGAATCATAGGAAGACTTTGTGACTATGGTTTAGAGCACACATAGCCGCATGCTTGAACATAAGCAGGAAAACATTATTCTAAATACAATACCACATGCAGCAATTTCTCTATAGTAAACTTTGGAGACAGTATTTCACAGTACCCCTCAACAGAAGAAAAGATGGGCACCAGTATTACTGATGAACTGAACAGTGTGAGGGGTGATTCAGTTTCACACGACACGTGAAAGAAAATGTCCATCAGTGACACAGCCAAAAACATGGAATTAAAGGCTATTCCCAACTCCCAGTCCCATGCATGCACCAACAGACACCAGCACACCCTCGCCTTGCTTTGTTAACAGGGATGCTCAAGAGTCTGGAAACAGCCTGATTCCCATTCCCCATCAATGCTACTGCTTTACAAGACACACCGGTGCTGTCGATGACAGGAGCTTGTATTCACTGACAAGCCTTCTGGGGAGAAGTTCAGTTAAAACCCCATGTGCTTGGAAATAAGGAAACATATAGAACAACTTCATCCCAACTGTCGGCTTGGCTGTATGCACAACAGATGGTGAAGGCTGAACGGTTAATGCTGTTCCTTAGCCTATTGGCCTGGCTTGTGTGCTCCAGAGGGGTTTATATTGGATCAGAAAACGGCAGCAAGATAGTGTGATGATTTGCCACTGAGGCTGCCATAGATGTAGCTACATATTCATGCCCTTTAGCCTCGCTGGCTGATTTGGAGCTTTTTAAAGGAGCTGATTAAATGGCTTTTCTTCTTCTGCCTTTTTTGTCAATATAAATATGAATGATCTCTCTGTTCTGTATCTCCCTGATTTCCCAAGGATGCCAGACATTTCCTGGTGAAGGCATTAATTAGCAAAGGCTTGTGTCTGAGTGACATTTTAGTCTATTGGTACTTTAGGTGTCTGCGTAGGCAGATGAAAATGCTGTGGTATCATGGAAAACGGATACTTAACTCTAATAAACACATGGGACACAAATCTGGTCTCCTTTGGTGGGTTTAAGCCTGCTGCATTTCTGAACTGTTGAACCACTGCAACAAGAACTGACAGGATCCACTTAAAGCTTTCATTACTGACCCATTATTATCTTTCATTCACTGCATTTATCGAGCTGATATGGCCAGAAGGTCTGGATTTGTGTTTAATTATAAGCAGTGGGCTACAGAGATTGAGCTATCTGCATCCCAGTTCTTGAACCTGGAACTTCCTCAACCAGGAATGAAAGACAAGATGAAGTTCTCTCATTTCACCCTAGCAGAACATCAGGTTTGCTTAAAGCAGCGAAATAACATGAAAGGCTATGAGAGGAAGCTTTCATTCTGCCTCTGAAATATACATATTAGCTCACCATCATCTTACACAACCTGACAAGAGGGGCTTTATTATTAATAAGATGATATGTAAGGCTTCTAATTAAGCAGAAACCAAACCGATGTCAACTACACTCAGAACACACAAACCCATTAGGTTTTGAATTGAACAGCAAGTCACTTCTGCAAGGCCCAGCTGATTTGCTGCATGATCTTACTGATGAGTTTATTTCACTTGTACATTTCTTCTCCCTTTTCTTCCTATTCTCAGTGCTGATACAACAGCAGATTCTGTTTCTCGAATCCCTGTGCTTCAATGTAGTCACACAGGTAACAAAATGCCTTCGTAGTGGCTTCATTAACTTTGGGGAAGTAATTTATAGGTAAAATGAAACGTATGATATGAACCAAACGCTAAATGAGAACAGCACTGCTGGACTGTAAACCCAGAAACGCTAGAGAAAGGACATGCATACTACAGACTTCAGCAGGAGAAAGGCTGAATCACCCTGGCCCACAGGAGCTTTTGGAAACAAGTAACTGGGTGACTGCAAAGAGACTTGAAATGCTGCTCAATGTGGAATGTGCCACAGGCAGACAACCATGAAAGAAAGCTCTGATAGGTGAGGTTGTGTCTGTATCCGAGTGATGGAACTTGGCTCTACCTGTCTGAAGCGGTCACCATTTAACAGCTCTGAGCACCACGTGTAATTCTGCTCAGCTACATGCATGAAACATGGGTGGCTGAAAGGGGCCACATGGGCAGCTGAAAGCTGAATTGGATTCACGGGTACATTAAAGCTTTTTCCTGTGATGTCTGAGCAGAAAATGGCTACTTCTAAATGGTGAACAACTATCACCATCCAGTTAACATCTCTATTCCACTTATTCTGCCATCTTCTCATGGCTTCATAAACCCTCACTTCTTAAACAAGCATCTCATAGTTCAAGTGATCACCTCTTAACAGATCTCTCGTAATCTGGAGAAAACTAATTGTGGTTGGGGTTAATTTTTCTGCTAGACAAGGGTACCAGATGTCTTGAGACATCTCTTAAAGGATACGGACACAAGGCAAATGCTCCTCTTGAAGCTTCCGGAGTACCAAATATGTACCCATAGTCTCCATATGGAATGACAAGTTATTTTTATGTACATAGCCTTTTGAAAATGCCAGCCTTAAGAGCAGCAAGTACCATGTTGTCTTATTTGTGGAAGTCCCAGGATCTGCACAGATGATGAGGATGGTTCCAGATGATCAGGATCACACAGTAAAGAAGTACACCCCTTTCTCAGCTCTCAGCTGGTTAAAGTCACTGGGCTGTGCTCCTTTCATCTGCAGAAATGGGAAGAAATGATGGAAACCTTTTATACTGAGTCTTCCTATCTTTAGGTAAGGAAATGATGCTTTAACTCTTGTAGTAATTCTTTTTTTTCATGTATGCTAATATAGGCTAAAACGTACCTGTATTTAGGCACATCCTAAAGCAGAGCTGCCATGAGAGCCCCAAAAGCTGTTTTCTAATACATACCACAGCCATCAGTAAGAGGATATTATAGAAGATTGAAACTGGGTCCCAGTAAAATTATAGTTGTAACTTATGGGAAGCGTTCTTTCATGTTTACATCAAACCTCACCTATTTCAGCCTCCTTTATTCCTTAGAAAGTGGAAGAGAAGCTAAATACATCCAATGAGATCTCTTCTGAGACGTACACACGGGACAAAGAAGCAAAGAAAACCACAGAGGACCCCAGAGGAAAACTGTATGAAGTCAAACAGACCCATCACCTGAGCGTGTCTTTATTTGCCAGTCCACACATCGTGTTTGCCTGAACGTTACCACACTGCTTAGTTTAAAACTCTCTAAGTAGAGGATTCAGGACATCAACAAAGACTGTGAGGAACAGAAAGGGAACTGGGGGATCTTAAGGAATTGGGAAACAGAGCCAAAAGGTGTGTAAGGACCAGGATTAGGTGGCTAGAATGAAGGTTTTCTTCTCCTTAATGCAGACATCAGTTCAAATGGTTGAGCAAGTATTACCAAACAGCAAAGCCTGTTCCATTTGGTGATGATCTAATGAATTCCAAAGGAAAGTGACAACAACTGGTTTGAAAAGTTATTTTCCCCCTTTTTTTTCCCCCAAATACTTCCCAGCAATGATGTTCACATGCAAAAAGCTGATTCCACAGACAGAAAATACTCTGAAACAACCAAAGGAGACCCATTCCAGTCCTCCAACTGACAAAAACACACTTCACAGTCATCAATACAAATAGAGGAAGCAAACAAAATACAAGTCCACAGCAGCAAAGCTTCAGATACACAAAATGACTGTTTTAATGTTGTGACACATCCATGGTTTGAAAATACACTAGAGCATGTTTGCATCAAACTAACACGGGGCTAAGGTTACCTGTGCTGTACAGGTTGACTAAAACCAGCTGGGGGCATTCTGCCCTTCCTCAATAGTCATGGGATGCATATGCTGAAAGTCCATACGAGAGAAACGACAACATGAAACTGAACTTGCACAGAGGAAACCCTTAAGATTAATATACAGGAGCACAACAATGATAAGAGCAAGTTGTTTGCTAGGGAGTAATCAAGAAAACAAACCAACAAGCATCTGACAACACATAACTGGAGATACTGTAGATACAATGCAACACTTCATTATAACCCCCATGGGGACTTACAGTCTGACACCCAGTAGGCAGATTCATCGCCAGAACTCCCATTTTCACCTGCTGTGGACCAAAATGCCACAAGACGCACGTCTTCATCTGGATTACAACAACAGGTTCTAGCAAAGCCCTTAGGTTTTAATAAGCTGCATAAACAGTTGCAAACAGTCATTTGCTTTAACTACTGTCAAAATGGAAAAAAGACAGAAATATCTGAGATTTAATTACTGCTTTTTCAGCTTCAAACTGGAGCAGAAAAGCAGCTCAAGGAATTGTGAGCATCACAGAATGGTTTGGGTTGGAAAGGACCTTAAGGTCATCCAGTTCCAACCCCCTGCCATGGGCAGGGACACCTCACACTAAACCATGGCACCCAAGGCTTCATCCAACCTGGCCTTGAACACTGCCAGGGATGGAGCATTCACAACCTCCCTGGGCAACCCGGACCAGAGTGGGGATGAATTCAATCATGGGCATTAGTTAAGGACTCCGAGGTTCTGTACAGAAATGAAAGTATAGGAACAAAATAAGCAGCTTCAAGAAAGGCAATAAGCACTGGTATTTCACCTCAGCAAACTGGAGCAAAATGCTTCTTCCTAAATGCAGATCATCAGGAGCACGGTTGGCCACATGGCTGCAAGATACCCATGGTTTAGTCTTTGAGATAGAAAAATAATTCTCTTGCTTCTGTGCCAAACAGGACTTGCAAATATAACCTATTCCCATTAAAACTGTGCTTGGCATCTTAAAAGCTTAAGGCTAGGCATGCATTGAAACGGAAGGAATTCCAGATTGAAAACTGTGTTATATCGCACAGCTCCTACAGCGAAGGGACACTGGTAGGAAATGTACACACAAGGCAGCATGAGTCTGTTTCTGTAAGACCTGCATACGTCAGACAGTTATTATATATCATCAGGACTCCAGACACAGAAAAGCCAAATCTGTTCTCAAGTGTTGCACGCTTCAGATAGTTATAAAACGGGTAGAACAAGCTAATTTGACAGCACTGACTGACTTATATTTTTGCTTTTGCTTTGTGATGGGCTCTTGACTAAAGTGCACAAAGAGATACAACGGGAACACTTTGCTACCGGTACAATAACACACAACCAGTCAGAAAAGAGGTATCTTGAATTCTCAGCTGCGAGTCACATTTACAGAGCCTATCTTATATGTGTTCAAAGAGATCCATTATATCATTTCTGTCTTTAAGTAATAGCAAGTCCAAACATTACTTGTCCGAAGCATTAGAAACAGAGTTGGATCTTTGGTACACACCGTGTGACACTACATCAGACACAGGAATCAATCGAGATTCAACAGTTGCATGAGGAGGTTTCTTGGAAAGGGGGGTGAGGAAGGGAAGGGAAATACTTTGAATTCAAGGAAATGCATTGTATTGGACTGCCATTTGAAACCTCCTGCACTAGGAATAATCAGGTTAAGACATCTCTGCAGCTGCAGTGCCACTGCTTACACACCAGAACTGGAGTTACTCTACGTATTAGTTTCATACAAAAGAAAGAAGGCACCGAGTGCATCGGTGGCATACAGGCAGTATAAAAGTATGCAAGAAAATGCTACATACTGTATATTTAATACCCTCTCAAAATGCGGCGAATGTGTGCTATCTCTATGCAATATAATGATTCACAAACCCAATTCCTTATACCCCAATGGAAGAATGATTTCAAATGTGAAAGACAGTTTAAGAATCTTGCTGATAGCAGCACGATTCAGTATTCATGAAGATCAGCTATTAGCTTATAGTCACTAGAAAGCAAGTTCAAAATCACTGAAGATCAAGGGAACTATAATCTATAACTACACTTCTGGGACAGAGCCAGCAGCCTTTACTCATGACAGATGTCCATGAAGAAGAGAGAGGAGGCTCAGTTCTACCACTATTGTCCATGCTCAGAGTGCCTTTCTCTGAGTCATCCCACAGAAAGAGATGGAACTGCTTATAGGGAAAGGTACTACATAGCATGAGAGACACGTGGTTAAACCAGGACCTGAGTAAAAGGCAGTAGGTTCAGGCCCTTAGTCATTATATTAGCACTTTAGATTGTGTAACAGTGATACAGCTTGCTCATAGAGCATTTTATTTTACCTTGTTAAATCGTCTTATATAAAAATAGGTAAGAAAGCTCTGTAAGAAAGTATATAGACTATATAAGGAGAAACCTCTCCTTAAAAAAAAGCAAAGAAATGGAAAAAAATTGAATAAAAGGTTTCACTTCTTACACTTTGTCATGAAAATCACATTAAAAACAGTTACCCTAAACGAAACAGTGCTGAGCACTAAGGAACCTTGTGGTTCACTGCAAAGGACAGCGAGCTAGCTGGACAGTTAGAAAAGATCACTGCTCTAGCTCCTTTTCTGTTAAGATTCCCTAATACAGTCAACTGCTTAGAAATTCTCTTAAAATGTCATAATTACAGCAAAATCTGCTACCAATGCTTGTTCAAAGCCCTTCTCATTGCTCGCACTACGGCCTAGAGATTACATCGCAAAGCTCTGATCATGCTTGTAGTCAATTCAAACCCCTGGTTTGGGAATGAAGTGTTACAAAGCAGTCCACTTCAGACCCTCGGCATGCAGACAGGACTCACAAAACCTGGCAATATAAATAACCTGATACAATGGGCAAGACTCCTGGCCTCAGGTACAGGAGAAGAAAAGGATGACATAAATTACATCCCTGAATGTCCATGAGGTATTCCATCAGCAGTGCGGTGCTTCTGCTCTCCTGAGTAGGCTCTTCAGACAGGCAACTTGACCAGTAGATGCTTCCAAGGAAGTCAATGAATTCTTCCTGCTATTAGGCTTGCCTTGCCCATTTCTTGGGCATAGCTGTTTCTTAGTCTTCATTCCTAACAGGAGCAAAGCTACCTGCTTTCCTGATTCCTAGCACGTTCCTCTGCATAAGGATCTTACTTCTGTATTATACCAGCTTAAGCCTGCACAGAGAAACCTGACCTGTCATGTATCAAACCAATTTATTAATTCAATCACAGCATATTATACATGAACTAGGCTTGCTAGCATTAATATAACGATGCCAAATTCAGGTAGGCATAATATAAACAGATGCAGGTAAGATTTCTGAGTGCAGAAAGGAAAAGAACCCTGCTTGAACTTAAGGAGAGGCAGTGATAAGTCCTTAAGGCTCAACTAATCCATGTCATTGTACGGTAGCTGGTACCATGAGTAAATAAACATCATCTACCCTGCTTACATCTGTAAAATACACTAAGTTAAAAGCCATGGAATGCCCAGTGCTGCTTGGAATGCATAAATTCCCACAGTTCACATGTCCTGGTTTCTCTGAGTAGGGTCCTCTGAAGGCCACGAGACTCCAAGAGTGTGGAATTCAAGCCATGTTTGCTGCCACTGTATGAAGCAGTCTCTTTACTGCTCTGGCTCTCAGATGGCATCTCTTCATCAGGCACTGATTCACTGACAAGCAAACGCTACTGTGCCTTTCCCCTCTAAAGCTACCATCAGAACAAAGTAGTCTCAAACCCAGCTGTGACACACTACAAAATCTGGCAGTTGAGTTAAATAGACCAAAAATACAGAGAAGGCTCTTGATGGCTTGCTCTAAAACAAGGAGTTTGCTGAATGCTCCAGTTAGAATGATCAAGATGCCTGGGGACTGCTTTAACAGTTCTCATATTCAGTTTTTATAAAGTATTTCAGAAACTGAAGAAAAGGAAAAATAAAAAGAAGAGATAATGATTAAATAGCAAGTCCGTGATAGTAACTGGATACTTTGGTTTCACACCTCCATTCATAACTGAAATCATGTTGGATGGCGTTGCAGATGCCACCCTGTAACACTGCTCTAACCTACTGATCTTACTGCACTTTATCCTTTCACGATCAGGTTCAGCCTCCTCTTGATGCCCACGGGCTTCCCACATTAACATTAACAGCAGGTAGGCATGCACATCAGTGGGTGAATTAAATGGATGTTCAGCTGTTACTGAGAATGGGGCTTCAGGAGGAAGTCAGTGTGCCTTACAAGTGACAAGCCATCATTTTAAAGACTGCTTTAAACAGGCCAGATTATCTTCCTCCAGGAAAGTGTTATGAATAAGTAAAGGGCTCAGCACAAGTCTCATTTAAATGAAAGGGCATTCTGCTGTTAGTTTCAAGTTGGAACAGGCCAAAAGGCTTCCCCTCAAACCTCATTCACTGATTTTACCACATACTTTTTGTTAGGATTTGTATGTGTACGAGCAATCTGACTTCAATTCTTACAGTAAAATGTCTCCTTGGAAGAAAAAAGTGTCTTCTTCTGCTTCAGTACATTAACCCGATGGTTTGCATTCAGAATGGTTTGCACTTAGATGGTTTCCAGCAGTACCTCAGTGTAAGAGGTGCAGAGAGCCTCTGACATCTAAGGTCCAGTGACTGCACAGACAGCTTCTCAGGGTGCTGGGGAATTTGCCAGAGCAAGTCATTAGGGAGAAAAGAGAATAAATCAGTAACACAAACACAAATTGTAGACAACAACAACAAATGGCTCCAAGGGTGTGAAAAACGGGATGGTTCTGATGCTGGCACCGCATCCCACCAGCAGGAATGGCTGTAGAAAATGACAGCAAAAGTATCTCCTACAGCCAATGCCACAAAATCTGCTTTCAGCTCAAGTGCTCTCTACAACGATAAACAAGGTTCAGTTCCAATAAGAGCACATACATTCATTCCAAGGGCTTTCCAGATTTTGCTGTCTAATTAACGAGGTTAGAGGATTTTAATTGGATTTAGAAATCATGCCATGTTTTCCCAGTAGCAGAACTTCACACTGTGCCTAACGTCCACCTTCGCAGGGTGGTTACAAGGATGTCACCCTTCCATGCAGTCATTTCGTGCTTGCCTGTACTGCCCTTCACAGTCTTGCCCTTAGCACAGAAAGGAACTAACCAACTTCATATTTACACCACTTTAAGAAGGCCTATGGGAAATCTGCTTAACATTAAGTCATATAAATCATATACAGAAAGGATGCTGTTATTTTCAAGAACAGACTCTGTAAGATTGTCACTGTTCTATCACTATTTAAGGCTACACTGTCGGGAAACAGATTCCATTCAGGGACTGTAATCTCCACATGGTATATTGGCACACAGCAAAGTACTTAATTTGATGACTTCTTCCCAGTACTTACTGTGCTTTTGAACAAAGGTAAACAACAAAAAGCTACGAACAAAGAGCACAGACAACTCTGAGGAAAACACAAATGCCTCTAATTCCTTTCTGATGCTTTGTTCTTCAGAAACTCTGCTCCATGCTTAAGACCTAACCGAACGCACAAAAGCACACCGGATGTATGAGCACTTATGCAGTGCTCCAGAAAACCAGTCTCTAAAAGGCAGATTTCAGATACAAAAGTACAGGTTTGCATAAAGCAGTTAAGAAAAACAAACCTGAAATAAATCAAATCATACGAATGGGATCTAGGAAGAAAACCAACATGACAGCTACTGATACTCTAACTAATTCATACAAATCCCAGGGCGAATCTGGTTATCGGCGTGACTGGTTTTGCATGGCAAATCCCTATTCCACTGCCTCAAAACTGAACATTCATTTTCATTCTTTATACATTCAGTTCCCAGCCTTTGTACAGTATAAACCCAAGTAAAACAAACCTCCTTCCGTGAAGCACGGACTGGACCTGCATACCATGGGAGAAGTCACATCAAAACATGTTTATGCAGACTATAAATCTCTGCTGTCTAAATTAAGATTTTAGTGTCTCAGAAATCTGAATGGTTGGGTGTAAAATTCAAGCAGTGCAACCTACAAACAGAAAGCCAAGTCATGACACAGTTTAGTTTAGTTTGGTTCTGTAAGAGGTTATTTGCTGCACCTTCCAAACTGACTTCTTCATTTATTCAGCGGTGGTGGTACATGTATTCTCCACTGGAATGAACCTGTTCAGTTCTTGCTGTTAAATACTGTACGTTATTTCATACAGCAAAACCTGTACAACCATCAAGAGACAGCTTTTGGCTTTAGGAAAGAGTATCCAAATATCCACAGATAGAATGAGTAAAAACACTTCCACACCCATTAAAAAACCGCTATTGAAGAGCGTCTATGTCAGTGTTTCTATTATATGGAAAGCTGAAAGGATTGGGAAAATCTGAGCGTTCTCCTTATGCATATAAAATTAATGTTGATTTCTTTATTAAACTCTACACTCAACATTACACCTCACAAACTAAGCAACAAAAAGGACTGAGAGAGATAACTTGCACTGTATTACTGCAAGACCATACCTGGTTAAAGACAGTTTTTGCATTACCTGTAAACAGAGCTTCTGTAAATGAAGCAGCAGCGCCATACCAGGGGAGAAAAACCCAAAAAGGCCTGGAATAACGTTTTAAATCTCTAAATCAATAACAACTGAAAGCCTGGCTCTGCAAACAAACCCCTCCAAAGGCACCAAAGAAACCATGAAGTGGAATTACAGTGTCTATCAAAAAGGACTTCATGAAGTTGTTAATCAGTGTGAGAATGTGAGACCCACGTGATATATCTTTACTGTTGAATACTCACGGTCTCGATCTCACTGTACTTGACTGTCTGTATACCCTAAAGCCAGGATTGCTTACAAGTGTTATATAGAAAATCAAGACAAAAACACTTGTCCTAATGAGAACGCTCTAGGCTAGTACTAATTCTCTCAACACAATCCAAAATTTCACCCTTCTAACCACCAAGTCCTACAGCAGTCACTGAGATCCCATATTAGCAAGACATCACCATCATTTATAAGAAAAGAAATCTCTTGCTTTCCATACAGCAACAACAAAAGGAAACTTAGAACGACACAGGAAAAGAGTATTTGAATTGGGAAGCTCTTTAAAAAAATGTTGTCTCAATAAACCACAGTGAATAGAACATGAATTATATTCAGCAGCCAGTAAATCAGCATGATTCCCATTTACATATCTGGGACAAATGGGAATCTCAGAAGCACTGGTATTTCCCCAATTTCACTGGAAGCCATGAGGGTTTATCTGATGGCAAGCTTTCTTGGGATACTGTGGCTTCTCAGTTGTATCATTAGAAAGCTGTGTTTCCCAACGTGAACATAAGCAAGGCAAACTTCTACTTTGAGTGTGAACATTCATTCAATTGCTGGCAAATCTCTAGAAAAATAACTTACTGAGGGTTCTCTTCTCCAAGAAGAAAGGTAAAAACTCCTCGTCTGCTCTCTACTTCCAACACAAAGCATATGGTATTCCCTAAAACAGCTCCGAAGAGATTCAAACGGAGACCCATTTCAATCAAAGCCACAGTACTTTGCATTCAGAGCAGCTCATCTGCTACTTCCTTCATGTCTTTCAACCTACCTTCCGACTGTTGACATCTTAAAGAAACCTGTATCCATTTGTTTACTGAAAAAATAGTTTAGTAAAGTCGTGCTCTATGAGCTTCCTACATTGGAATACACGAATACAGGAAGTGCTTTCAACAGAAAGTTACACAGTTTTACAGTACAACCTGTCTAAGGAGATTTGGAAGGGACCAAACTAATGATCTGGTCTCTTTGGATGAGGCAGAAGTACAGGCAAAAGGGAAAAACCCAATTTATGCCATAGATAGAGCTCGTTCCTGTCACAGATGGAAGAAACATTAGTTTGATGCCAGAGTTCACCTGTTGCCCAAATGCTAAGAGTTTTCAAACCAACTGCGTATCAAAAAATGAAGACTTATTTGTACTCAGCTCCTGGAAAGAAACTCAGTGTAAACCAACAGTATCGAATTATTTGCTATGTTACCAAGTGTTCTCCATCGGTGGGTTTGAATTTTGCTCTAGAGATGATTCGATTTTTGTCAAAGTGCAAAGTATTGACCTTTAATCTGAACACAGGCAGGTCAGAAGCTACAGTGTTAGAGCAATACAAAATTACACAAGGAGGAGCTTACACTGATTTGGAGAACCTTACATAAAACGTTTCTGAATCCAAAACCACAAAACAAACCCAAACAAATACAGCATCAGGTAGATGGGAGAGGGACCACTAACGTATCTGTGTACAGCAAGGCTTCTCTGTCACCAAGGAAGCGTACGCAGGACTCTAAGTGAAGATTATCTATTAAATCCCACCAGTTTGCCTGTTGTGCATTCTTTATGATGGAATGTTGAGCTCAGTTTTCATTTTTCACTTCCACAGCGGATCTGTTGATCATTGCCAGCAAAGATCATCTTCTGGAGACCAAAATCTCTTAGAACCACAACTGCACTTTGTACTATCCATTACGATTCTAGTAGAGTATGCCATCTACATACTTGCTGTCCTTTGGATTCTTTCATTTCAGTCCAGTGATTGAGTTCATCTTCTCCTGAGCTGTTGAGACCTAAGGAAATCCACCCTATCATCTCTTTTCGCTTCATGCTGCGCTTATTATACACAGACAGTATGAGTGTCACATCTGAAAGCTGAAACAGTGCCACTTGGAAAACAAAGGTTTCTTTGTATACTGGATTCGGCTGTCCTCGGCGGATTGACGTTTTGCATTTGGACATCTCTTGCCCCATCGAGTTCAGCAGTGTTAACTTCACATACGTATCTACAAAAGAAATCATATTGTGGGGTGTCAGGTATCTCAGAACCAAAGCTTTTGAGAGTGAGAGGTTTACAAGACACAAGGATATGGTGTATACCAGGCTGACTAAACACGGCTTAGTTTAGACACACGGGAAGATGACGAGTAAGCAAAATATTACAAACACACTAACAAATTAATTAGCTTCAGTACCATGTAAATGGGTTAAAGGTATACCTCATAATCCTCTTCCCATCAACCCCTCTTATTTGTACTAAACAAACTTACATTGCATTAACACGTAGCAAGCTCCAACTAGCCACAACACTGTGAAGCATACCACTGAACTTCCAGAGAACAGGAAAAAAGAAAATGCAACGAAGGCAAGTAATGAAGATTAAAGAAATAATGTTGGTAAAACAGCCAGAATGAAATGCTTAAGAATAATCTCTGCATGGATGTGGCTCTCACTTTGGGCTTGTCAATTTGAGATATTTTAAAGACCTAAATGTAGCAAAGTGCACGTAAAGGTGGAAGTTTACACAATACAAACAACCCTATTAATCTGTACCTTCACGAAGGAACACAGTTAATACACCTTTAAAGAGAAATAAGGTTTTGCATCACTTGTACACTGCTCCTAGGAGGTACGTTTAAGAAGCTGATGCAGGTGGGGTTAGCACACACTGGGTGTTAGTATTTGGGCAGAAACCCTTATTTTTAAAGCTCTACTTTCATTTGACTAGAACGGCACCGAGCCATGCTCCAACAGAAGGATGTGTATTCCATGACATTCACTCATTTTAAGAAATATAGAGCTGTATAAAACAATCTGGTGTTTCATTCTTTATATCTGTCACGTTCATGTTAATGAATAATAGTATTAGAAGACTGGAGTGATTTTATGTAGATTTGATGGAAGATTTCTGTAAAAAGAAAGGAATATTTTCACTTTGCAGATACACTGAAATCCCAACATCCATAATCAGAGATAGATGCAGCTTGTGCGTTACAGAGTGCCACAAATAAGAAACACATACTTTTATAAACCGATATGGTAGGCAGCTGTGCATAGCTTTACTGCTGGCAAGTTTGCTTTTGCATGAAAAAGACAACATTCAGTTAGTTTCTACAAGAACTCACCTCGGATTATATAAACCTGTCCACCTATCAAGTGTTTTAGACAACAGAACAGTCCGTCTGACAACGGGGGGTGGAAAGCAGTAAAAGAAATAATGACCAGATGTCAGTAGTTGGGTGAGAGAGGATCAAAGGTTAAAGTTTAAGAGGAAACACTATTCACTGGAGTAGAAGACCACAAAACCTTAGTAGCATAGAGCAGAAAAAGGACCGAACAAAAGGATTGATGGGTAAAATCTCATGAAATGAAACTTTTGTGCAGTTTTTGTGTAATCTTTAACAAAAATTACACTTCTTACATAATGGAATACCTTAGCACTGATAGTTACTGGCTTCTACAGCACACTCAACATAGAAAGAATCATGCAAATGACTAGGCAATAGAAGACTGGGTAAAGAAAAAATCACTGTAGCTTTTATCAAGCCTTATGCTTTTTCATGCAAACTCCAGCATATTAAGAAAAACTGCACACAGTAGTTTTACTTCATATATAAAAAGCAATAAAATGAAGTCACTGAACTGAAAACTAAGCTGGTTTTGCCCTTAACTTTTATAGTTTCATATATTTGATTGCAATACTTCAGTTCTTGAGTAGTGACAGACTTGGGCACAAGAATGATTCTGATCTAACCTCTAAAAATAGCTGAGGGATGCTTACATCTGAAATTCAGCTCTGAGCCTCTATTTAAAACGTAAAGATCTCACTTGTTTGAATCCATGTATTTATGGGTTTAATGTGCATGTGCATGCATACACACACGTTCATGTGATGTGCAAAAGCTTGCACCCCGTTTCTCCCTAATGGAAGAATACTAAGAAGCATCTTTCAGGCAAAATATTAACTGCCACACAGAGAAACAAAGATATGTACCTCCCTTCAAAACAAGTCCTGACCAAACACTTGCCTACTCTAAACATCAAGAAGAACTTGGCTATCTGTAGAGATTCTACAAAGACAAGCATAAGCCACCTACTGTTTCTTCTCTAAGGGACACATGGTCCCTTCTCTCCCGGTTTTCCTTCCTGTTCATTCCTTCCTTCCCTCACCCCAGTGTCCTTGTGCCTTCTTGGCTCTCCCCAGCTATTCCTATGCTCTGTCTCCAAATAGGTGACTCTGGGACAGCTACCTAACTATATGAAAGTATAGGAGATTCTTTCACTTTCCTTCTTTGGCCACGTTAACAAAGTCTGGCTCCATCAGCATGAAAAGAATAGAGAAAGCAAAGCAGATTAAGGCTGAGCCAAATGTAATTACTGAACAGAAGAAAACATGGGTCAAGAAAGAAAGAGGAAAGCACCAGTCTCAAGTTGTTTGGCTTACTTCCTGAACTCTGAAGTGAGATGTGCAAACCACTTATGAAGTGTTGGCAGCCTGCTACATAACCTAGTAATGCCAGATAATCTGCTAGCGCCATACAAATCTGGGGCTTAAGAAACAGAAGGCTAAAACCTGAGCCCTCAGCCTAAATCAAGAGGAACAGGCAGGTAGGTCTGGCTACACCTTATGCCCATCAGCCTCATCATGTAAAAACCAATGCAAAATAAATGTGGTACGAGTTCATCACTGAACTTTCTCAAGCTACATCAAAGAATTAGACAGTAAAAACATTCTGTGTGTGACATCCCATCTGCCTCCAATTTAGAAGTATATAGAGTTCACAGATATTTCAGACAAATGTATTTTTGAACAAACGCTTGAGCACATATTTCAAGTCCTTTCTGATGGTGAATATTCCTTCTGCACCACATGCCAAAGGTCTCGATTTGCTTCTCTGTTGTCTTCACTGACATTCCCAAGCTACATATACAACCACCACCTCTACAGAGGCACAAAAGCAATTACAGTCTGCAGTATCAACTCCTCTAGGAAAAGCACTAACTGCTCAGAATGTTTATATTAATATTAGCTGGCATGTACTTTCTCTTTAAACACTGAGGTTTTATTCTTGGCCTGTGATGCCAGGCATTAGTAATTTAGCAATTAATCATTATGATAAAGGTAATTTATTAGTCAGTCATCATGAAAAATTTAAGCAGTCTTGTCAACTTACAATTAATATTTTGAAGCTGAGAGTTTTGCTATTTCCCGACTGACTGCAAATATCAAACATGAAACAGATTAGTTGATGATTGCTCTATTGCATTCTGATTGGGTACAACTAAATGATAGCATTGAAGTCCTTGCTACTGAGAGCCCCACCAGTCCAGAAGCATTAGGATGCATAAAGATTTGTACTCACTGGGTGGTCTGTTCGCTGCCAGGTTTTTGAAGTGGCTGCCTTTTATCACTTCTGCTGATAATCTTCCAGTTGTAGCGTTATAAAGGAGGCCAAGGAGGATTTCTGGAGCTGAGCCATGTACCAGAGACTGACAAGAGGAGGTACTTTCGCTGCAGGACACTTCTGACATGCTCATTTGAGAGTCACAACCCTAGAAAACAGACACAAAGTCCAATGTATTTTGTGGAATAATGTTACTGGGAAGTCAGTTTTTAGACTTACGCATAGAAAACTAGGAAAGCAACTTCCTGACACTAACAGAAGTTTCATTCAATCACCCAATAAGGAATGTACACGCTAAATATACACTCCATTTGCACATGTTGAAGCTAACAAAGACTAAAGCAGTTTGGAATCAAAAAAAACCCACAATTTGTGTTTCTTTGCTTCATAATTCAGGAGAAATACAAGCAGAAGATGAAGAGCAGCCTTTGTGGTCCCAGTTACCTTCAATTGCTAAGGTAGGACCTGTAACATCATTTCTCAGCATCCTGGAGAACATTAAACACTGGATCTTTTACTTTCCCAAACTGGAAAACACTAGTGGGACTTTGAAGATAATAAAATTCAGGAAATTCTTATTCCTCTCTCGTAAAGGTTATTCTCAAGACTGAGAATTTACAAGTAGCAAAACAACAGAACACATGCATGTAGAAAAATGCACTGTCTAGAATAAATTAGCTCATAAGGAACTGAATTGAGCCAGAGATACGGAACTGCAATAGACCCTTTGTCTTGGGTGGGAAAGGAAGGATGCCATCCTGAAGCTCCGCAAGTGATGCTTTAATTCCCACCTTGGAAGCTTCCAAAAAAGTTCAGCTCTCTCATGTATTCTCATCACATTCCATCCGTGACGGGAGCTTCTGATACTCATTCTAACCCCTCATTATTTGCCTTAAAAGAAAATTGTACTTTCTTTATGCTGACACACTAGTCATCCCCTAGTTGTTCCCATCTTTACTCCTTGCTTTCATGCACTGGCACATAGAGTTGCCCTTCTGAAAACAAGGAAGTGGACAGAACCTCGCCATTGGTACAGCAATTTGCTCACTAGCTAAGAAAAGACTTTTGAATTACCAGTACATCCCTTTAGGATGTACATCCCTCTCGGAAAAGGGGTCCTTTGGATCCACAGATTTTTCCAATATGGCTTAAATGGTTTGGGAATCTGGCAGCACAATTCCAAGGAGTCACGATGGTTTTGTGAAGAGGATTCTTCCAGATTCCAAGTATCTCCATCATGTTCAGCAAGAGCTGACATAGGCACAAATCCTCATCAAGAGGAAAGTTAACTTTAAAAGCAAGTAACTTCATCTGACACATAGATGTCAAATGCATTACAGAACCTCAAATTATAGAAGACACAATACCTACAAGAAGAAACTATGAACCTACAATAATATCCTTCACACTTTTACCTAGTTCTTCTCAATAGAGTATTTCCAAGAGGCTGGACAGAAGGCTCAATGCAGTTCCTCATTAATAAACATTGTTGGTAGTAAATGTATTCTTACTATTAAAGAGCCACCTCAACAAAATTCCCTTAGGTCTCAAATTTGACTGTGATTATGCTGCATGTCCACAAAAAAGACATAAGACAAAGTGAGCAGCTGGGTAATGCTCTCCCCACGTGAAAACCTCAAAGGGCTTTGACATCTGTACCCAGAGAAGGTGATGACAGCACTCCTTCCTGATGGCGACTTTCTTATGCAGTTTACTGATGTTCAAATAGGAATCCGATCTAAACAGGTTTGTGACAGAGTTAAACTGGTCACAGTGGGTGTAAGAATGACTTCTAAAACGCTAGAAACAGTAAATAGTAAATGAGCGATGACTGAGTGGGGATGAATCCTGAAGTGTACCTCGAAAGGAAGTAGTTTCTGTGTGATTTAACAGAATAGAGGGGAAACAACAGAAAAATGAACCAAGTGTGATATTACAAAGTTACATAAGGATAGGCTAGGAATATCATTCCCTTCCAGCAGAATCCTGAGTGGACAGACAACACTATGTATGTTAAGGCCAGAGAAAACAAGCTGACCAGGTGGGATGAGAAGACCCAAGGGATGCTTTGTAGTAAGCAGATGGAAATGCAACTCAGCCACTGTACCTTACAACTGCTGCACAGAAAGAACAGGTAGATGCAGTCCTGATGGAAACGAGAAGGTTGCACTTAAATACATTGCTACAACAATTCCTAAACCAAAACATTTTGCCTTTTGTTTTGAGCCAGGTGGCAGGTTTGAAACAAGCAAAAGCATATTTAATCCTTAGTGTGTAATAAACTTAGGAACCTCCTTCCTACCAAATGCTGCGGTGACAAAAGTTTAATGGCATTAAAATAAAGCAACCAAATTCACCCAAGAAAGAATCTAAACCATACTTTGTTTTCCATTTGACATAAAAAAACACCCCAAGCCATTCAGTGTCATGCTGAGGGGAAGGTGAGGTTGTAGTTTGTCAGTTTGCTTCTGGAAGAAAACAGATCTTAAGAGGAAGAAAAGGAGAAACAGGGATCAGGGAAGGTAAAGAGACAGCTGAAATCAGCAAGGCTCAGGTCAGTAACTGAAGCAAGTCTTTTCATTGCACAACAAAGTTAAAATCAGGGATACTGAGTATTAGCAGATGTCTTCCCAAAAGCATTTTCTCTGAGCACAGAGTTAATTGTTCACATTGTGGAAATCCATCCACTGTTTTATGTAAGCCATTCCCTGATGATCATGACTATCGGTAAGTAGCCTGACGTTAACCCTGTAAGGTGCATTAGAAGTGAATAACAACAGGTTTTCAAGCCTGTTGAGAGGGTCTTTTTCCTGTTTCTAGTCCAAATTCAAGAGGAGAGCTACCAAACTCAAGAAAAAAAGACAAGAAGTTACATTTTTACCTGCTCAAAACAGAAGCTTCAAATTGTGCCAAACTGTGAAATATTAACACTGGAATTGCTAATTGCTACAACATGGATATAAACTTAGCTACAATGAAGCTTTCATCTCATGACAACATCACAGTGCTACCAGATGCTTCTCATCTCCTCACAGATCTGCATTCAATCTATCTGTAACTATCTGCAGAACACACTGATGCTGGAGCTTCATTGGGGGAAACAGAGTATTTAGACCAGAATTACTACTTGTTTGAAACATTCTGTGTATCCCAGTTTATTTTATAAGTCCTCCTTCTCTTCCTCTATAAACACTGTGTATTTTAATAAGCAGGAGTAAAAGGAGACTAAGGTTCCCTAATTGCAAAAGCCTTTCAAGGGCAGTGAGGCACCAGAATAGCCCAGTAAGAACCACAGTAAAGTCTTAAATGCACAGTTTTAAGAACTTAGATGAACTGTCAAGGTACTGATGATCTGGCCACAGTGCAAGGAATTGTCTCTCGAGTTTGTCTCCAGTATATTAATGCCAACTCTCTAACCCATTTTTGTCAATTCAGCCATAACAACAACAGAAGCTATCAACAGGAAATACAAGTGAACAAATATTTAGCAAACTCTATTCTAAATATTTGGTTTAAATACAGTAAATCACGATTTTTTAATTCCCAACAAAGAGCTTTGTGCAGAGGACCTAAATATTCCCCTTATACACCACAGGGCAGTGCTTCATTACAAAATCAGGTGGACTTTATTTGACCAACACTTACCAGAATCACTGCTTTACACTGGATCATAAATGGAATATGTGTTATTCTACAACACCTTAGCTATTAATTCTCCAAGCTACTGTCATCCTTGGTGACTTCTCTGCACACACTGTGTGGGGAGGAAACATCACTTTCAAATGAATATATGATAAAACCATTCCCATTAAGTGGTATTTGGGTTTTACATGTTCCTATTGTACAAAAGTTGGCAATCAAAAAAGAACACTTTATTTTTTCCCCTAGTGCCAATGGAAGTGAACACACACAATACATCCTGTCAGACCTCAGCCCCTAAGGACTTTCAGTAATCGTCTTCTTTGCCTTCTTACAACACAGAGAATCCTCTATTTCCAACAATGATAATATATGTAAAATGTACTTATTTGTCTTCCCTCACCAAAATTCCATGGAAACAGGGTATTTGTTACTTACATATTCATGTCCTACTGTTATTTTTCTATAGACTGAAGTTCTGCTCCTAAACTCTGCTCTTAAGCCAACTGGAGTTAAGCACAGAGAATAATGTGCCCATGCTCTGAGGGCAGTTAAAAGTCCGTTTCTCCTCAATGCACAGGTTAAAATCATGCCTCCATAGGCTTACATAGCAAGACCATCTGATTTCTCTTGGCTTTCCAAAATACACACCGGAAAGATGAAACCTTGCTGACAATCCTTCACCAACGAAAATCTGATTCACAGCATGTTGCTTGTCAAAATGCCTCTCTCAAATCCTAAATGTTAATGTTATACCATGAACCTCTTCAAGGACTTTTTTTTGCACATTACTTTCTTCTACTTCTGTATCGATACAACTGAGAGGTTAGGGAAGGAAATCTGAATCCCAGTAGGAAAAACAGAGAACTGAATCCAGGTCTCCAGCATTTCAGATAAAAGTATTTCTCTCTCTTAATCACCAATGCTGAACCCTGAAGCTACTGTTCCACTTTAAGGCAAAGCTTGCTGAAGTGATGAGAGCACCCAGGCACCAAGCAGGCTCCAGACCAGCTCTTAGCCTGGAGCCCATCCTCTGCTCCTGCACTGAGAACAAACCTAGAGGCTCCACATCCCTCATTAGGGGCTAAAGCACTCAATGCTTTCTAACAAGTTTCAAAGCTACAATAACTTCTGGGGAAAAATAAACCAAGATCATTCCTGGGAAAGAGAACTAAAACCACCTGAAATCAGCCCTGAAAACACAGGGATGCAAAATCATTAGGAATGTCAAAGAATGGAGCTCTATAAAGCTGAATTCCGGCATCTAAATCCAACTTATGTGCTGTACTGGACACTTTTGCTTTTACAAAGATGTCAGCCTCAGGTCCTCATCACTTCGGCTTCTGTTTCCACTAAGTCACAGAAGAGCTGCAAGGATCGATACTCAAGCCAGTTGCTTGTATTAAACAATTGATACTCCTCTTGTATGCTGATACCTACAGGATGTAACAACTGTTTGTTTCTAAAGGTGAACCTCAGGGGTCACACGATCCTCAAATTAATATGATCAATATTTTACATAACAAGGCCACAGCCTTGTTAAATGACAATGCTCTGTCCAGATGGAGTTACTCCCTGTGTTTGTTAGAGAGATCAGGGGTAAATCATTTCATTTTTCTCTTTTATTCTGCTCCTTCAAACTGGTTAAAAAGATTTAGTGATCAAACTAAATGACAAATTAAGTAACAGTTCTTATTACTAGGACTAATAATAACATCTAGGAAAGATGTTCCAATTAACACAATGCACATTTCAGTACAAGGCACATTTTTATTCCTGTACTGAACACTTCACAGCACTGACGTCTAAGCCAAGTTAAATTACAGACAGTCAAGGAAATACTGAAATGATTTTTTCCTTATGCAACTTGATTTTAGGAAACAAACACATTTATTCAGGGGGAGTGACATGCTTTAAAAATTACCAGGATTTCCTAGTCACAAATTCAGATTTCAAACTCCTTAGCAAATAGATCCATTCTATATTGATTTTACTCACATCCAGTATAGACTTATTCTGATTATTAAGCTATTATTAATGTTGTTGAATATCAGATTAGCTGAAGTGCTACAAATTCCCATTTCTCATCAGAAGCTTCTGCTCTGACTTATTCTTTACTCTCGAGGGGAAAAAAAGGCTTCTGGATGCAGAATTTTACAAACCATGCTGTTTTCTCACAGATGAAACATGGAAAGATGGAGACAAAATGAAAAGTAAGAATTCCTTAATTCACTACAATGAAGGGCTTAAAACCTTAACAGTTCTATGCGCAGCTTTAATTTACTGGAGATACTATCATGTACAAACCTATAAGCCTTCCTTAGATACATGATGGTACTAACCCTTTTTGAAGTAATATTAAGAATTAAAACCCTTGTGGGTTTTCTAAGAACAATACAGTATTATTGAATCAGGTTTGCTCTCAAACTTCAGGACATCATAATTTCATCATAAAATTAAATACTTAAAAAATACTAAGTTTTAACCAAAATGCTGCTTCTCCACAGGATTTTGACCAAGTTCACAGCAAGGTTTCTATGCTGCTTTTCCTATTTCAGTAGCTATTAGCACTACAAGTTTTTAATGTGATCAGCTCTGCACAGAAAACATGAAACCTCTATCGAAAGGGAAACACTTAAAGGGTTTTATAACTTCTTCTTGACTACATTTAAATGACTCCTTTGCCTTCCCTATCTCATGACAAAAGGTCATTTAGTAGTTTCATAGACTTCACAGGCTTGAAACTCGCAGAGCGCACCCGAGCAGTAGCGGGGGCAAACCTGGAAATGAACATACAGGGGAATTCACAGCATTTACAAAAGTGCTGGTTTTACATCACAAAAGTCTACCAGCTTTTTATACTGCCATGGGCAAGGAGGAGAAGAGGCCTTTTATTATTGCATTCTGTTTCCTGAGATAAGACATGTAGCATAAAGAAACATTCAAGCACTAAAAGCTGTTAGATGCCTGCGCTGGCAATTGAGTTGAGCACATCTGACACAAAATGCAGACGTTTCAACCTGCACTCCTGAGGAAGCCACATTAACAGCTCCTACCCAGACCCACTCCCACCTCCCCCTCTCCTTACTCCTGTCAACCTTGTAAGACAACGGGGATGTTACTATGGGACAGCTTCCAAGGACACAGACTTCTTTAAATGACAGTGTGCTATCCAGATGCACTTATCCTCTATGCTTGTTGGGGAGATCAATGGCCCATTTTTCTCCCTTCTCTCTTGATTATGCTCTTTCAAACTGGTTAAAGAGAAGGAGATTCAGTGATCAAGCAGCAGGCATAATTTATAGGCAATCTATGGACTAGTATTTGATTGCATAAACATTCATGCAATTATTTTTCACTAATCCATAACATTAAGATACGTTTATAATGCATTTGTCAGTAAAACTATTTGTGATTAACAGTTCATCCAGCTCTATTTTGATCTGCTGGTGGGACCCCTTTTGATTTGTTCAGGTCATGTTTAACCTCATGATCCAAGAGGTTCTACAGGTGCTTGCTGTTGAAAGGGATCTGCTTCAGTTCTCAGAGCTATCATACACATCACAAAGAAGGGCAAGAGTTGGATTCTGCTAGTGCCAGCTGACAGGTGATTAACCCAAATCAAAGGACAGAGGCTGTGAAAGATGCTGCACAAGGTCTGACAACCTGAGAGCCAAGCCTGACAAGAGGCTAACTCACTAAAACTAAAAGGATCCTTTCCTAAAGACAACCTATTAACAGGAATGCATATCTGATATCAAATACAGGCTGCTTGAATATACAAAGGAAGTGATTACCTGGAGGTCTAGTTTAAAACAAGCAATGCTAATGAAGAACATTTACGTCACACTGCAAAACCCATGAGAAGAATCATCACCCAGTAAGTAAATCAAAACCATAGAAGCTCCACAAACAAGTTATAAACCTTCAGAGTAATAACTTCATCTGTCTGTGCAATGTCTCTGATAGGAATTTCCCCCAGTGGAAATAAACAGGAGGAAACCAGTACATGGCTTTTGCTGAAGGGTGCTCAAACCTGCAAACAGAACCTTTCTGTGTTTGCCTTTTTCTTGGTTACTTGAAGGATAGTAACAAAAGTGAAATGTCTGCATGCACATGCATGCAAACCATTCAGATTATTAACACACAAAACAGTCAGGAAATTCAGTTAACTCTAAAGGAAACAGGTATTTCAGCCGGATTCCTGAGTTAAGGAATGTTTCTCCACTGAAAGAGTTGATCAAGAAGGATTTAAACAGTGCATAACCTTCAGATGTGGAAATTTCATGCTAGTGACAACCTTGAAAACCTTTACTTGTAGCTACGACAAAGCCACTGCTGGGAAATCCACAGTATGCTTTTACAGCAGGATTACCTTCCTTCCTGCTCATTAGAACTGCAGGAGTGGTTGGGAGAGAATCACACCACAGAGAACCACAGTCTGAGGATCTCACAGATACCTGAGGAAACTCTTGATTTATATATATATATATATATATACATATATATATGTGAGCTTCTTGCATTTTATTTTTGTAAAGGTGATCAAAACCAAACATGTAATTTTAGACAATGTTTGTCACTTTCTGAAAAGAGAGTATTGCTCAAAAGAGTTACTTATTTAATTTAGAACAGTTATTCACAGCCCCTCATTTGACTGGGGACAGTTTGGAGACTGAAAAGCATCACCCTAATGTTCAATATAGTAACATCATGTCTGAAACACAATGCATAAGCTAACATATACCAGGTGATAACCATTGCCCTCAAAGTGGAGAGTACACACGTGTGTGCCCAAGAGTATTTTTATACATTCAATTCATAAATGCCTTCATGGAAAAAGTTGTAATCAAAATAATGCTCAGACACTCTGGATATTTACAGTAAAGACATAGGAAATAATCCTTTATGCACTTATGAACACTTCCTAGACTTGTTGAGCAGGAAGAGGTATGCTGTGGTCATCCAACTTCCAAGACCTGATACTTCCAAAACCAACCAAAACCAAAACCCAGGACTGATTGTTGCTTCAAAAAGCAACCTCTGGGATGGTGAAGAGGATGATGCTTGTTCCTCTGATCTTTTCCAAACAGATTGCACTCAGTAAACTGCTTCTGTGTTTTTATAACCACTTCACACTGGAGGCTGTTGTTCACTGTCAGGAAAATGTCTTCAGATGAGAGGAATGAGGAACAACTGAAAACAGCCCCACAGAGACTTCCTGAAGGAAAATAAGCATCAAAAATGATTCTAAGCTCCAACACAAGTGAATGAAAATTTGTCTGCCATTGTACTAAAAGGAAAACGTCTCTGAAAGCATCTTCCTAAGTAAACTACACACATGCAAAACCACAACGCACACACCTCCTATGAACTTTGGATGCAACAGCTCATTTCTATCACACCTAAGAGGGAGACGGTCTCAGGTAACAGTGACATGCACTTTGGCTAGCCCTTACTGGTCCTGTTTCCTCCTCACTCAAACATATGCTGAACTTGGAAGAGAGTGTGATAAACGTAAGGGAGCTGAGGAGGAATTCCCTGTTATGTGGGAGAACTGCAGATGGGGATAATAGCTGCTAATGCAAGACATTATACACAATGTAGGAAGGTGAGGAACAGGGTGACATCGAGTGAGGAAGGCTGCTGAATATACTTGTGAATCCGAAGCCATGTGTAGCTGTGAAACCTATATAAGGAGCACACAAGTGCTACATGCTCCCCATGATGTGCACTTGCCCACATTTTAACAGCAACCAGAGTTGCTGGCCCTGCTCCCGTGAGCATGCCCCTGTGTTTGAAAGGCATCAAACTCCCTGGTCTGCCTCTAACCATATTGCACTGTTTTAGCTCAAACCACACTGCCTTGTTTTAGCTTTAGCCACGCTGCTTTGTGCATGGCTGTGAAGGAATTCAGGTTAGAAATGAAACAACCTCATGTTTTCAGATGAAAATACCCAAGAGGATGACCTGGCTGTTTGCAAGAACAAGGGCTTGAATACAAGTCACACATCCTAAAAACGCAATGCATTTTAACACTCTTGGAAAATAACTATATGTCAAACCCTGTTATAAATCTGCTCATCAAAAAATATAATACAGGCTATAATAATAATAGAAAAATACCTATGAACTCGGATGTGAATGAGTTTTCAAAGGTTCACAAAACCCCATAGATCCTAATTCAAGCTATCCAGACAATGAAGGTTCCTTTCTGGTAATAGGTAGGGCTAAAGCAGACCTCCATAAACCCCATTACAGCAACAAACTTTGGGAGATCCTTTCACTTCTTATCAATAACCTTATTCCTTCCCCTCAAAAATGAGGGGGAAAAAAGTGCAGATGTGGCATCTTCACTATCACAGAACATAAATATCAAGTTTCTTATCTTCGATGCCTTCTGGAATCTGTTTTAACTCTCCCTACCACAGAGGCTCAAGAAAATAATTCAGAATACACAAAGCACATAGAGGATACAGCAATCAGTCAACAGCCTGGCCCATTCTCTGGCCTCTTTTGAGGACTTTGGTATATCTCCTACAAGCATCTATTGACAACACACACAAATTTAGCGAGTCCATTTGGAATATTCAATGGTTTGCTTCATGGGGTGCTTATTTCCTCGCTGTGAAACCAGCAACCTCAGCATTAGGGGCATTCACACCAGGTAGGTGAACCACTTCAGCCTTGGAATACACCCATTTGTACTTAAGGTATCATAAAAAAACTGTGCTATTGTCAGCTGATCCTCTTTCAGATCCAGGTTTTAGTCTCAGCTTTTACTAATTCTAATTAATATTTTTTGCATTAAATAAAATGGCATTTTATTTTGAGTGCCTTTTGCAATACTCAGCTTCAATAGAATTGCCATTACAACTGATCCAACCTTTTTGCATTGTTTTGCGTTATTTCACCTAAAAAAAAACCCAAATTTCCTTTCTTTCCCTTCTCCCCTTTTATTGATAGTTTAAAAACCTCACATAAACCACATACAATGCCCAAATAAGGCTGTTCTTGCTAAATCACCTTCTCTTCCCCTCAAAACTCCATTATTTAGCACATATGCAGCTCCTAAGCCATGAGCCTTCAAGCAGTCCTACTGTGGGAAGCCCTGACAACAACATCACAAACACCCTCTTTCTGGACAGAAGCATGCTTAAATATCCACAACAAAGAAAGAGGAGATGCTGATCATTGCCCTTATAGAGCTCTAAGTGTCTGGACAGTAAAACCAAAGTTTACCCTTACTGCTGCTTTGCTTTAGTAAAAACATTACATTATCTGCAGGGACAAAAGATGCTGCTCATCAGGTAGGCAGGGGTTTTTCAGCCAACAAAACTCCTTTTCAGTTTGAACTGCTTCTCACACTATCATTCACTTTAGAACCAGGAATCAATTATTTACAAGGTTCTAGTCTGAAGTTATTAAAACCAGCTCTGTGCTTCCACAATTCCCCTTTCCTGTCTTTCTTTCTGGAATGGAAAATACCTATTGCAACCAAGATTTAATTGCAACACACGGAGCGCACTCACTAGCATGGATTTTTTCTTTCCCCTCTATCCTATTTTTATTTTCCAATTGAGATGCTATGGGTAGCAGAGTAAAGATTATACTACTAAATACATATGTAATTGCGTGTTGATATACATACCTATATTCCCCACTATGTCCATATTTATGGACTGGAAATTTCTGAGTAATTAAAAGGAAAAATACAGGAAGCTTTTGCAGCTGGAAAGTGAATGTACTTACAGAAGCTCTAAGGAAATGATCCTTGTGCTAATACAGTGCCACCACTGTCGAAGAAAATAGAGCAGATGTGATGACTCTATAAATACACACTATTCTCCCAGAATTCAGGACACTGTACAGCACTGCATTCTCATTGTGCCTCATTTAATACTCACAGACAGACTGTAAGAAGGCTCCAGTATCACTGGCACTGACATCTTCCCTTGAAGGTTCAATTTGGTTAAGTAAAAGACCTTTTCTCCCACAACCCTCTCCTTTTTCATGCGCCGTACGCTGTAGAGTCTGAAGCGAACCGCGTAATTCCCAATCATCTCTGACTCCACGTGATTGAATTTGAATGTCTCTGTGAAGACAGGGCACGGTCCCCGCTGGATGCTGGTTTTTGCTCTCTGCTTCTTTATAGGGAGAAGAACGAGGTGTACTTGCCACGAGCTTCCACCTGTCCTGCTGTAAGTGGGAATGTCTGTGACAGCTGTCACTGTCACCAAAAGCTTCTGTTCCTGTGAGTCATAGTCAAAAGTCACATCCAGTGTGCCGTATTTAGCTACTGGCTCAGGATCAAAAGGTTTAGGGAGCTGCGAAGACGATCCTCGAGCTGACATATCCTGAAGAAGAGGAAGGGAAAAAAAATGGCTATTTATTTATTTATTGTATTCTATTATTAAATCTACCATGGAAATATATGGCTTTCCCTAAGCAATATGAAGGGACTATGATCATCTCATTCCTTTCATACACTATGCACTTAAACACTGAAAGGAGACAGCCAACTAGCAGCCAAGAAAAATTCAAAAGCCTTTACCTGGCCAATACTATCAAAAGCCAGGAGCCAGTCAGAGAGAGCTCAGATTAAACTGGGATCCACTTCTGATCTCCCCTGTACATGTTAAAATGCATATACATTTGCCACAAGATAGAACTACCTCATTTCAGTGCCAGGATGCACAGTGAAGTGAACATTATTATTAGAGTGGCTTAAGAGATGACTACCGATTTGAGAGCATGGTGAGACCCAGGAATGAATACAGGAATACCAACACCTACTTGCACATGTAGCTCTTGTTGCACTCCACAAGCATTCTATGAACGTGCCAAAAATTAGCATGGTTTTCTTAATGGACTTTTACTGGAACAGTGTTAAGATGCATCTGTCCTGAACACAACTCCTGAACCTTCTGCAAACAGCATCAGCCCTAAAACTGCATTTCAACCGTAGAATTCAGAATGTTTATTGTCACTTCAAACTTTGAACAAAATGCAGATGCTCTACATTGTCACAACAGGTAGTTTGATAGTGATACTGAAACACATAATACCTCCGAGTGCAGGTCACCCTACTGTTCATAAGCTATTCCAAGTATGTAAACCAAATGTATTTCCTGTGTATTATCAAAGATACGCTGGTTCATGCACATTAATAGATATCATAATAAAACCTTCTGGATTTAAAAATGCCATGTTTTTATTTTAAACCAATTCTACATTGCCATAGATATTTGTTCCTCTGAAAGCTTCATTCTTCAAGTTGTTGAGTGGCTGTAAAAAAAGGCTGGCAGTATTCTCAGCTCTTATGGAGTGTGCTTACATTAATGACTGGTGTGACACAAAACGGGAAGAACTAGGATTAGATTTGCTGCAATCTGTCGGGGTTTGAGGACCATATGTACACATGCTTCTTCCCCAGTAATGGAGATCATACATACAGATTCTGGTCCTAGCTCATCAGCAGGTACATACAGAGTACTAGCTACTGGAGGAAGTCGCAGCTGCACCTTCCAGATGCTGCATCAACACCCCAGGTATGCAACATCAGCTTCAGAAACTGAACAGAAACAACTGCTGACACATCAGGACTGAGCCTTAATATGCACTTCAAATCTTCAGGTAGAGGCAAAAGACAAACGTGTACCAAAAAGAGCCTCTTCTGCACATGACATCACTAATGTAGCCTTACCATGGGTATCAGTGCAGAAACTGGCTGTTAAAAGACTTTTCAAGGAAGCACATGTCAGAAAATACGATTTCCTCGTAGTAAAAATAAATAGGTATCTTTTCAGTTCATAGCAGAGAAAAAGCCAATTAAGTGGATCAAATCTCCATACTACCATTAACAGCTGAAAAGAAGTCTTTGTAACACTTCCCTCCCCCCCAAAAGATGTTTTACATTATGGGGTGTTCAGTTTGAAAGGTGTTAACAGACTATTTTTGTTGGGTTTTTATTTGGTGATTTGAAAAATCATGTGGAAGAGGACGAATTTTGACTACAGTCATTAGAGTGCAATGAAGTTTTCTGCCATACACAACACTATGAAGAGCAAGCTGAAATCCTATTTAATAATTACTAACAAACTAAAGGAATGAGGTGCAATACCAGTGTTCGGTGCAGTCATCTTTAGATAACAAAAGAGCTCTGACAAGGTTGCATTGCATGACACTTCAGAACACTCAGCTGGTTTTATTTACCTCTGGACTAAGGACAGCTGTGCTATCACTCGGTACATCCTCTTCATATCCTTTGTTATGAAAGCTCTCTATTTCGTGTCCCGTGCTTCCCTCGCTTGGGCACTTGTATGAGCATCTTGGACTGTTGCTACACTGGGAGAATTCACATTTACTATCCCCAACTTCCGAAGGCGTGCACGAAAGATGAGGAGAACCACTATCATCCTGGTAGGGAGGCGGCTGTAGTTCATCCAGTGGAGGTGTTCTTCTCATCCTCTGAATGCAGTTTGCTGAGAAGAAGTGAAAATTCTTTACTTACTTTCTGCTTATTTACTGGTGAAATACGTCTGTGGAAAATGGTCACTGTAAAGAGCTGGACAGTGGTTAGAAAACTATACATATCCTTTCATTTTTGCTTTACATTTCAAATGAGATAAAAAACACTACTGAAATGCTTGCTAAAAGATGGAAATGAATGATCTCCAGATGAAAGAGATGCAGATATAAGCCAAGTATTAAGTACATGGATACAATGGATTTTGTAAAGCAGATATAGCACAAATATGACATGACAAGATTTCTAAGCTTGTATTTCAGGGATGCTTACCTTGCAGAAACCTGTGGATATCTTAAGTCAGAGTCTGTGCAGGTGGAATGTAGACCAATTAAGGACATAAAATGCACTCCCTAAGGCCATGATATCGAACTTCTGATTACCTCCCATGCAGTTGCTCACCCAGGGAGATATTAAACTCTGAAGACAGATAAGGTCCCAACAAAGGCAGACAGAAGCATTTTCACACACGTGAACTCTGCTCACTGGTGAATCTAACATGTGAAGCAGTGTCTCTGATTCCTTATTACTTGTTAAGGACAGCTAAAGGGTATGTATCTGGTGTCTAGAAGTTAGACACCAGACCCAGTCACTAAAGGCAGCAGAACAAGGATCATGAGCAATCTTGTGCTTGGGATGAATACTTGATGCTGCCCATCTTTGCTTCTCACACTAGGCAGAGAGCAACGTGGTTATACATCTCCTCAGAAAATAAACCTGATGCATGGCTATAGATATAGAAAGGTAATTCAAAATAATTACATTTCCAATTTTGATCTCGTATTGTGCTATGCAGCATTATTATAATCTCATATTGTGCTATGCAGCATTACACAGCTGCTGGATTTGGGAGAAGACAGCAAGGCATGCAGTAGTTGAAATGAAAGGAATACCAAGAACAGGTAAAAACCTGTATCATAGTTCATCTACACCTTCTGTAGATATTTTAATGAAGACTTAATGTCCCTCACACCCAGAATTACCATATACACAAACGTTTTAGAGCAACAATGTTTTCTGGTGTCAGACACATCACTTTCCCCCACAGAAAAATCTGCCAAACAAGGAAGCTAACAAAAGTATCAACATTGGAACAATACAAGCTTTGGTTTCAGATTCATCTCAGAATGAAGAACTTCTTTCCCACATGAAAAAGGTGGCACATTTTGGCCTCATCATCAATCCTTTGTATATAGGATTGCCCTGTCTATGTCCTAAATTCTCATCAAGGAAATAAACCCTTTAACTGCTTCAGAGGCAACTGCCAATTGTTCAGCCTGTCACACAAACAGAGGATGCTTAAGAGCTACCCTTTAGGGAACAAGGCTGGAAAGACAATAGTATGGCTCTCTTGAGAAATGAACAGTCTGTGGCTCCCTTTTGCTCTCCTCTCCTTTGGAAGTCTGGGCTGTATCCAACTGTGGATATACTGGAACATTATACATCAACTGGGATGCTGGAAACCCAAACCATCGTTGTTTCAGTGCATACCGTCCATGGGAAGGAAACCCAGGTACATTGGCTAGAAGGAAGCCAACATGCCCAGGGCTGGGCAACTGAAGGACAGTTTACTATGGAGCATATCTACTGCATGGATAAATATATAACTAGGGAATGCAGGGCTTTTCTCTCCTTCACTGGGCTCCTAATGGAACCCCTCTTAGCTTTAGTTAAGGCAAATCAGTAATTAAAACACTCTTACAGATGACACTGCTGTCAAGAATCCTCTCGTCTTTGACAAACCCATCAGAGCCAGCCTGCCATTTACAGCGAGTCCAAATTACTGTTACAGTGCACCTGTAAAAGGTCTTCTGCTGATAGGTGTTAGCCCAGTGCCACTAACTCTTGAAACCCCAGTTCAAGGGCTGGGAAGGAAAGCAGAGCAGGCAGGGGATCCTATACTTGAAACATAGTCATCAGTCTAGCAGATAGACATAAAACCTTATATAGGAAATAGAGTGAAATGGGGCAGTCAGGATCTTGGAATCGCCAGGCAGCAATAGTGAGAAAGCTTTATTTACAAACCATAGATGGGAAAGCACTTTGCTTTGGGGGTTTTGCTGAGGTTGTGCTGTTAGTTTTTTGTATTAGATGACTTGTGCCTACGAAATTAGGTAGACTAAGTTTTAGCATCTAAACTGCTACTTTAATCATAATAATCTCCTTTAGTTCTATACCATAAAACCAGGACTTCCTTCTCGTCATTTCTGTAATGAAATACTCTAGCAAATTTAGAGCAACAACATTTCTGCTCGTTGCAGCTAAAAGGCAACAAACAGCATTAAATGAGACAGTAACCACCATGTAGTAGCTATGTAGTTTATTTCTTTTCCCCTGCAGTCAAGCCTACAAAGGCTTTTAAACTCCCAGCTTTCTGCACAATCTAACGCAATGAAAGTGTGTCTGGGTAACTATCAACACCATTATTGTCTTACAGGAGTAAATAAATGATGGTGTGACTCACTTTCTTCACTTTGATGAACTCCATTACACGTCCCTATGGGAAAACTACACAGGCTGTGTGGCAGAAAAGGTACTTTTAATGTAGGTGGGAGAAAAACGAAGAAAAGACAATTCTTATTAAGCAGCTGTGATTCCAAACTCTCAGAACAGACTGAAACACTGGGGCAGGGTTTAACTATGGAGTTGGGAAACCAAACAAAGCAGGCAAACTCTTAAACCAAACAACCTGGTTTATCAATCTAAGGACACCCCTGTCTAAACAGGCAGAAAATGGTTTTGAACATCATTTACATAAGAAGTTATTCAAGTTGAACGTATAAAAATACACAACCACTGCTAATATGTGCTGGCCTAAGTGACTGTATTGGAGAAACATTTGGAGCTGAAAGGAAAGCATGTTCTGAAGCACTAGCATGTCTACGTGTAGAACCAATACCTTGCACCATTCATTTAAGGTGAAAACTTAGACACAACTACACTTGCACGTACTTGCACACTGACAAAGCCAAAGAATGCACTCCAACGACCACTGAATGTGCTAATAACAACTGCTAGAGAGTTACTCTTAACTAGCAAATGGTTACAGTGAACATCTAAACTGATTTGTTTCATCGTTTCTATGCAGGTTTCTCAAGAAACTTTCCACTCTCAAACCAGACAGAAAATGCATTTTGCCCATTCCCCCAGTTAAATTAATCATATTAAATTACCATCCCAGTTTGAACTAGACAAAACCAAGCCAAAATATAACCCAAACCTGGAGGAAATAATCACAGACAATCCAAACTGGGTTTAG
This sequence comes from Melopsittacus undulatus, assembly GCF_012275295.1. Lineage (NCBI taxonomy): Eukaryota > Metazoa > Chordata > Aves > Psittaciformes > Psittaculidae > Melopsittacus > Melopsittacus undulatus. Next base: position 117,035,474 of record NC_047529.1, read on the forward strand.
TCTGAGCCAGAAAATGCCAGAACAAAGGAAAGACAAATTAGAAAGATCCCACATTCAGTTTTCGACCCAAAGTATGTGAAATGCCTTCGTATTCTCATAAATTATTGTTATTAAACTAAGTTGTTTAGCAACAAGTATTTAATACACTCTAAATAGACAACCCTGTTCATTGCTGTCCACAGGCAGACTGGAATACTCAATCTTTTAAGGGTTAACTGCTTTAGGTAACATTTTCACCCCTCTTTAGTAGGCTGGGAAAACACTCATAGTGATAACAGTAAAGTCCTTGCTGAAGAAACCAGAACTAGAAGTGAAACACCAAACACAAGCAGATTAGCACCTTGCTGGAAATTACAGCATGTAAACTGTCATTAGCACATTTAAGTCAGAAGTAAATAAATACCTTCTCTTCACTACTGTGTGCTAAACAACTAAGATTAACCTGTTTTCCCAAGTCCCTGCACTGACTCAAAGCCCAGGGGAGGTGACACACATCTTGCTATCAACCTTACGGGGCTATCAGTGAGATCTGACACAGCAACCTAGGCCATGGAGACCTCAGAGCAGCTTCCAGTGTCTGAAGGGGGCTACAAGGATGCTGGAGAGGGACTCTTCATCAGGGACTGCAGCCATAGGACAAGGGGTGATGGGTTCAGAGTGAACCAGGGCAAGTTCAGGTTAGATCTAAGGCAGAAGCTGTTCCCTGTGAGGGTGCTGAGGCGCTGGCACAGGGTGCCCAGAGAAGCTGTGGCTGCCCCATCCCTGGCAGTGCTCAAGGCCAGGTTGGACACAGGGACTTTCAGTGGCATGGCAAGAGATTGGAATTGGATGCTCTTAAGGTCCTTTTCAACCCAAAGCATTATATCCATCTATGATTCTATTTGAACTTTCTATTTCCAATGCTCCTCATTTCCCCTCTCTGTCCTGGTCCACTGTGGACCACACTAGCTATGTGTGGTCCACCATGAAGCTGGTAATGGTCCTTTCCACGTTTACAGTGCTTAGACTTGGCTATTTTAATTGCTTTTCCCCAAGGTTCTCAGCAGCACAAACCAAGCTGTCTTTAGCCTGTGTTTCCTGAGTCATTCCAAGAACATCCATCTCAATGTATGGGAATATAAACTATCCTTTTCGCTTTAATTCCCCTCTCAGCAGCAGTAATTAACAACGCGTTTGCAACTTGGAGTCTCTCATATATATGGCTTCTTTAAATATTCATACTATTGTGGGAGGCAACAAAACTTCATTGGCAATCTGGTTTCCAGGTCCTTTAGAACAAATAATCACTATATAAATGAATCATTTTAGCAAGTCCTATTCTGTAATTATCAGAGTATCTTTATACTCCAGTAGTACCTTTCGTCCTCCAATAGATCTCCACATACACTAATGCTTCGTAATTATTTCTTCTTTAAACCTAATGCAAACCTCAAGTTTGAGCCTTCAAGGGGCTCTATGTAAATGTTAAAGACACTTTAAATAAAACATAAAATGAAACATGGTTAAAAATTAAAGAAACCTTTCTTGTTCTGAATGATTAAATACCCTTCCAGAGTCCCGATCCACGCAGCCCAAATGGAATTCTCATGTTTCAACTTCTCTACTAGCCAAAAGTATTACATTGACTGAATTGGCCCATATTACAAGGAGTATAAAATACAAACATTAAATATTGAATGAAACCTCAGGGCTCTCCTTCCTTTCCAATGAAAAGCTTACACACATCTTTGTGAGGGGAAAAAAAACCCATATTATTTCACAATACAACAAATTACCTGGGCATTATTCTACCTTTCCATAAGTCGTGCTTAAAGAAAGAAAGGGAATATAGGAGTGATATGGGGTTGTTATGAACCATAGAAAAACACCTTAAATGAACTTTCCTTTTGGATTTGCCACGTTTTAGACTTTCAGTCACAGCTCAACTCTCTTCTACATGAAGCAATTCACCAGTAAAGATGAAAAGTTATCATCTCTGTTTTATTCTTGGCATTATTTGCAGTTTTGGGGTTTGTTTTCCCACTAAAAATAATTCTCTTTGGTTTCCTAATACTTACAAAATTCCAGGCACTCTGAGCTTAATCCCAGACCTGTGCAAACCAAACCACCTCTGTTGCCATGAGACTTCACAGTGAGCTCTTAGCACTGCACTTTCCTCACCTTCTCAGGTTAATTCTACTGGTCATTTACTCAAGACAAAGGTTCTCTTTTGTTCTGGTTTGGGGCATTTGTTTTTAATAAAACTAATAAAAGAAACATTGAATTATCTCTATGTCCAGTCCTTAAAGGTTCCATTTCTTTCCCAGGAAAGGTCTAAAATCAATTCAAGTTCACGATGTTCATGCAGTGATTTGCCAGTTCTCGTTTCCTGCTGACACCAGGAGCCTGCAGAACCACACTTTGGTTTTGCTGCCTGGCAATAGGAATTTGCCTTTCTCTGCACGTTGGAGAGCAGAAGAATTCCTGGTCTGTTTTACAGAGCACTACAGAAAAGCACCGCACTGGTGAAAAATCCCAAGCTTTCGTGCTCCAAAATGAGCCCAAATTAGAACATTTAGGCTACAAATACATTATTAAAGCATTATAGTGAACTAACTGTCAAAGACAGTCCTTTGTTTCCTTCCCAAATATTTTGGTCGTCTTTAAACGAAAATTACACATTAGCATCTCTTGAATTCATTTGCTTTCAATTTAAGTATCGTTCTCTGCTTCCTTATAACGTCTCTACTAATTTGGGCAGGAAGGAATGGTGCTACCTGGTTCTGGAGTTACACTTTCCACCTGTACAGAATAAATCTAAACACTGCTGGAATGTTTAATGTCCTATTGATGCAAACAGCAACCAACCAAGCTTTCCAGGACACACACTTATTTATTTAGCCTTTCAAAAGCAGACTTCAGAAACTCCTTTTCTGAGACTACCTCTGGCTCTAAAGCTTTTAGGAAGCCGTGGTCTTTACAAAGTGAAATGGTACAGCTGTTTGCTTTCACTTCTGTTATTTCCTTAGGTAAAACATTTGTACTGAGTGTGCTCATTCAACTTTTTGGGGAGAAAAACTTATTTTCTGGTCCAATTAGATGCTCGTTTCACCTTTACTGCTTATAAGCACCAAACTTTACGCTACTTTTCAGATCATAGAATCACAGAATCAATGAGGCTGGAAAAGCCCTTTAAGCTCATCCAGTCCAACCATTCCCAGCCCTGCCAAGGCCACCACTGCCCCATGGCACTGAGGCCTCGTCTCCACGCTGTGTGAACACTTGCAGGGCCGGTGCCTGCAGCCCTGCCCTGGGCAGCCTGTTCCAATGCCTGAGCACCCTGTGGGGCAGGAATTGTTCCTCAGCTCCATCTAAACCTGCCCTGGTGCAGCTTGAGGCCATTTCCTCTTGTCCCATCCCTTGTTCCTTGGGAGCAGAGCCCAGCCTCTCCTGGCTCCATCCTCCTGTCAGGCACTTGTAGGGAGCCATCAGGTCCCCCTGAGCCTTCTCTTCTCCATCTGAACCCCCCAGCTCCCTCAGCCGTTCCCCATCACACTGTGCTCCAGGCCCTGCACCAGTTCATTTTGTCCATGTTATCACAATTGTTATAAAAATACCACTTCCAAAAGACAGTCAGTTAAATGAATTCATAGAATCTTCCTTTTTATTTCCCCCTTTCTCTCTTAAAAAGCACTTGAAGTCCTGCTTGCTGAAGCTGATTGACAAGCAGCTTTGAAATCCTAAGAGCATCTTGGTGACAAGGAAATGCCTTTTATCATCTCTGTGAAAATTCACCCAAATTTTACTATCTCACCAGCATTTACAGGTGCTTAACAGAAACTCATTGCTTTGAAAACTGCCCACTGTAAACCATCTCAGGCCTCAAGAATCCCACTTCTCATCAGTGTGCATGCACCAGCATCACCTCATACCTCTGGAACAGCAGCAGGTAGATGTGGGCTTAGGAAATACTTCCCTGTTATTGCTATGCTTCATTTGAGTACAATTCTCATATTAAATTACAGTTGCAAATTCCAGGTCAGTTTAATCCTAGTACAGCTGCAGCATTAAGCATGGGAATCGAGCAGCAGGATAAGTGCTGAAAGGGTGTAAAGGATCCCACAGAGGTCTAGAATCAATCCCCAGTGAAGCATTGTAACACACAGCTAATACTCCTGCAATGTTCCTGCTCTCATTCTATTTGGCCTCAAATGAGGAAGGCAAGAACGGTTAGAAAGCAAGAGGAATGTGTTATGTGTGTAATTTTCTTGAACATTTCATATTTTGCAGCTCATTTGAGCCCCATTTCTTTTTCTTTTTGACAAAGAAGAAAAAAGAATACAAAGTTTTCTAAGCAATACAGGAACCCCCTCTAAGATCTCAATAATTACTCATTTGATGATATAAACAGCTCCATTCAGCACTATAAACTGCACTTAAATGCGCTGCTTAACTGTTAGAATGCCATTATTCCTTTTCCCATTGTTACTCTAAATAAGATACAATTACTTCCTTTTAGTAAGAACTCCTTCTGCAACTTAAACACAGTAACTTCACCATCCCCAAAAACCAGCTGCAGTTTGTCTTTTTGTTCAAAACCATTATGTAAAGTTCCCTAGTATTTTAGGCACTTATTACTATACTAGCTAGTGAAAATGAACCAGGAAAGGTATTTTCCACCAAGAACTGCTTCCAGAACAAGAACACAAGGCTTACTTTGATTCTTTTGCCTTATTTTCACAGCAATTTCAAGGGATACTCTGCTAAGTGAGTCACTAACACAGAGCAGCACAATGACTCTGCATAATGCATTTTGGTAGGTCACGCATTAAATCTGCCCATCTCCTTAAGATAATGCTGTGATCCCAATTTGGTACCAGTTAATCCATGTAAGTGAAATGTATATTATGGTGGATAACAGTATGACCATCACAGGAGGAGTTAACCTGTTCAGCATTTTGCAGACTGAGAACTAAAGTACAAGTTTAAATAAGAGGTAAAGATTGCTGTGAATCTAGCTCATGATCACAGTAAGCTTCCAATGCAGTGTGGAACTAAACCCAAGTCTTTAGATCAGCACCCTAAACTGTCTCTTTTGGGGTTTATTCTTCTTATTTTCACTTCAAGCCTTTTAAGTTATTATTAATCTAAAAGTCACCTGAATTGTGAACCACCACCAACATGGAAACCTCCAAGCCCCTAGCTTCTTAAGATATACCCCCACAGGATTTCCCATTAGCATCAGCTCTGTAGTGGAAAAGAAGGAAGAGAGAACAAAATACAATATTAGGGTGGGGGAAAAAAGGGAAACAGAAAACCAAACCCAAAAGCCAACTGTGCACAAAAAACCCCAACAAAACACAACTGAAAAGGCAAAGGACAAAGCAGATGCAATGATTCAGAAAGAAGTGATAGGTTGGTGGTAAATGAACAAAGGGAAGAAATAAAGGGAGAGAAGTTTGGTAGATGTGCATAGGAAATGAAAGGAAGAGCGGAGAGAGGACTAAAGAACAGACAAGCTGTAAGCAGGGATGAGAATCACAAACAGCTAAAATAACAAAGCACAAGCATCAGAAGAAGAAAGGTGAAGGACTGGGGAAAATAAAACAACTCGTGACACACCAAGGAGTGGTTCAGAGCTGAGGAAAAACAACCTCAACAGAGCAAAGAGATGAAAAGACATCAGTGGTATCTGATGGGTGGGAATAGCTGTATTAGCAGGCAACAATCTGCACCATCTACAGAGCATAGCTAGTGACAGTCCTGGAGAAGCAAGACATTCCTCAGAACAAGCACTTATTTTTGTGTTTCTATGTTAGACCTATTACTATTTTCCCTTTTGAGTGGGGAGACAGTGGTAATTATTTGTCCAGTTCCTAACATTCCAAAGGGCTTTGATTTCTCTTCTCCATTCAGGCACTTTTCCCTTCTTTCCTTGCCACACTGGCTCAGCGGGTTGCTTTAGTAAACCAGGCTGTATTTCCTGCAGTACATTGAGTATTCCTGCAAAAAGGATTCTAGAAAACTCAGTTTTTCTTCTGTTTGATGCAGTTATCATAACTTGCCCCAACAAAAAAGCAGCTAGAACCCAGGAAAATCCAGGACAATCTCAGCCTGCAGGAATAACTGCACCAACAGGAGAAAATTGTCTATATATGCTCAAGAACTCATCTAAAACCTTTTAGATATCAGTGTATGCTTAGCAACAATGGCACTAGTACCACTTTTAAGGCCAACTGTCCAGAAGAAGACCAAACAGGCACTGTGAAACCACAGGCAATAAGCACATCTCGAAAGCAAGCTATCTTTCCCTCGCACACTCCGTAAGAAGGCTACAAATACTGAGAGAAGGCATGGATTAAGCCACTGTCACAGATGAGCTGCTTTACTAGGCTTACATGTAATAGATGATGTAGTTGTTGCTATGTTCCCATAGCTGTCACATAATTCATAAAGCAGGCCATTTTGTGCATGTTGACGGGAGCAGATGAATAGGAGTCTGAGTGGTGAAGGTATTTTCAGTCAGCCATAGCACCAGTCACAAGAGCTATGCAAGAGCTTATAGAATCAGAGAATAGTCAGGGTTGGAAAAGACCTTGAGATCATCCAGTTCCAACCTCCTGCCATGGGCAGGGATGCCTCACCCTAGACCAGGTCACATAAGACTGTCCAACCTGGCTTCGAACACTAGCGGGGATGGGGCATTTACCCCTTCTTTGGGCAGCTTGCACCAAGGCCTCAGCACCCTCACAGGGAACAGCTTCTGTCTTAGATCTAACCTGAACTTGCCCTGTTTCAGTGTGAGGCCATTACGTGGATAACAGAACAGTGGCCACGCTGCATACTGCAGACAGAGGGCTCATGAAGTCTATGGAATGATGCTTCAGTCCACAATCACCAGCAGGACAGGAACTGATCTTCCATGTCATCCACCTAACGAAACAACAGTACTGAACAACCAAGAATCAGAGCCTCAACCCATTTAACTTCCCCAAATACTAACTGCAAAATCATGATTGTGCTGTTATGCCTATGATATGAAACACATTAACCATCGTGACAGAGGAAAAACATGTATAGCCATCAAAACCTGCTTCCCACAGACCTTCCTTACACTAGCAAGAATTTATATCCCCAGTTTGATATCGCTGTTTGATGCTGCTTGTTGAGCAAGAGCCTGAAAGGTGATGCACAGCAGTTAATTAGCAATCAAAGTCTGACAGCTACAGCTGCAAAATGTTTGTATGATAATCTCAAATTTGAAAATGATTTATTTCACTCTATATGAAATTAGCGTACACTCATTAGAGTCAGTGATTAACCTGAAAAGTACTACTGGAACACATCAGGAACTATGCTACCGCATCAGAAAGTAACCTTAAATGCAACAAATGGAATGGAAGAGGTTACCCAGAAAGGCTGAGTAATCAACAGCCTTGAAGGGTTTAGGGACCTGAGCAACCTGGTTTAACTTCAAAGTCAGCTCTCATCCAGATGACCTCCACAGGTCCTTTGCAATGACCTGCTATTCACTGGTTCTATAATATGTACTGAAAACCTCAGTTCAGTACTGTAGTGAGGAAGGATAAATACAGGTATCTATAAAGCTCCTTCTATAACACAGCAGTGTAACAATTCACTGGCGAGTACAACTCCTCTGCATAAGCTACTTGCCTTGTGCATCCTGCATTAAACGCATATACCTACCAGCATAGTACTTCCATTGCTAAGAACAATGCAACCCCCCAAAACACCACAAAAAACCTCAACCCCAAAGGAACACATAATCCAAGCAGCAAAAGAGATTTGGAATACTTTGCAAACTAGAGATGCTCTACTGCAGTGCACCTTGTGGCTGACTAGTTTTAGACAATGTAATCTCATTCACATTTTTACTTTGCTAAAATGAACATGCCAAGATACAGACTTAAGTTAAAAACATCACCCAATAGTTAATGCACACATGGACATACAGGTAAGCACACATATACATACAAACACACCCCCATGGCCATGCGTGACAGGAACAACAGCAGTTTTATGAGATATTCAGTATAATTAAGAGTACATTGAGGAAGCAATACCCATTACAAATGCTGCTGTTAGACAACAAATATTGATCTTCATAATTTATCGAGTGAAAAAGCCTTAATTTGCTTGTTATTCAAACTTTAACGAGTCTGCTTAGATGGCAGAAAGAAACAAACCCCCAGCATTTGCCATTGCTTTGCATTACCATTTTGACCAGTCAACAATTCGGCAGTGATGAAATGTGCAGTTTGATACGAAGTAAGACAAGGCTATTTAAATAACTCCAAATAAGAAATGGGTATTGAAACATTAGAATTTTGATAAGCGATCACAGCTGCACTCGAATTAGTTTCTATAGCAACAGAGGAAATAATGTGGAGAAATGCACTGCAATACAAGATGGATTCCTTACAAACACTGCTGCTCAAATAGAAAACTTTAAAATCATGCACTGTATTAAAGCGTTTCTATTAAAAGGGGTATTCAAATACCCTAAGCCTTGTACTTCACACGCTGTTCTATTTTCCTTCTCCAGGATTCAATTCTAGTCTATCCATTCAGGTTTCATACTACATTTTCACACTTTGCCCATTGCTTACCTTCCTATTTCAAAATTAATTAAAGTGACTTATTCTGGAACATACAGTATCTTCCATCTCAAAGTAATCTGCATTTTCACTCCTTTTCTTATTATCCCTACCTAGAAGCACTCCTCACATTGATTTTGCCAGCAGTGCACCTATAAAACACAGAGAATGCTTTGCACATGCTATCAATAAGAAGCTGCATCCCAGCCATGAGAATTAACATCAGTATGGAACTTCTGAAACTTGGAGTCGTATGAGACTTGCACTGGCTTTCATCAGCGTGTGCTCTCATGTCCTAAGCATGATTAAGAAACCACAGCAAATCTATTAATATTCATGGACCGAATACCCAAAAGATGGTAACATAAAAGCTTTTCACTTGAGCATATCTTTAGGTTTCAAATGTTGCTCCTTTCTAACACTGCAAGTTATTGTTTCATTGCATCATCCCTGAATCTAGCTATTTTTGGCAACTAATTAAAAGCATATGCCTGAACCTTTTATGTATTTTGCCCTTATAATGAGACCTATTACTCTGGCTTATTCTATCCTTTTGAGTTCCAAAGTATCTTTCAAGTTACCATGGATACAAGTGATATGCTTTCTCCCACAACTGCTTTGTGTGCCTTATCAAACACCAGAAAAGTGACACAGTAGGAATCTGAGCCATCAATACAAGATGAATATCTAACCCCTTAAAGTGTTCCTATTTCCCCCCCACAAACAAGGGGAAAAATGAGGTATGCCAGATACCAACCTCTGTAATGAAACAAGCAGGTTCTTTTCTATCTGAAACCTAGTACTTTTGCTCAAGGGGAACAATGAAAAACAGTGCAGATGTAAACCCATTTACTCTGACCGACCCTCCAAGTGTTTGAATGGAAATGGGAGTACATAGAATCATTCTGAGTTTGCTGTTAATATTCTGAGTTGAGAGAATTTAAGTACTTCTAGATCAGTATAGCCACTGGAGATGTAAAATACAACAAATTTCAGCACACACTTCAGAAAGGAGCTGTGGGAACACTGTATGCAACACCAAGATTGCACATTAATAGGGTAAATAAAGCTCCCTTTAACAGAAATTGCTTAGCCTCTTTATATCAATTTATTATGGGCATTTTCAAATGCAAACTGCATTCCAAAAGCTGGGAATGATTGGTACTAATCAGTGAAGAAGAGGGCAGTTACTGAACTGATTTTCCCATTATGTTTCTGTTTTCTGACCTCTTAAAAACAAAGGACTCTCCTACTCAGACAGCAAAACTTACACAGGATTCAAAACCCAAGTGATGATATAAATATAATCTGAATTAATGTATGAAAAGGGGAATAACCAGAAGGAACAATAAATTATTGTAATCTGAACTCGATCCAAACTCATTCAGAACCATCTCCAAACTTTCAATGCACTAAATCACTGAAGACATCAGCTGCACACGTAAGTGCCATTACGGCAACTGAGAGCTAGCGAGCCAGAGAAAAGCAGGCAGGCAAATGCTGCTCTGGCCTTTTCCCCCCTTATTTATCTAGAATTCTCTTAGAATTACAGCAAAACACTCAACAAAAACACTTACCTGACTTGTTGACCAACAAGGTCAGCCCTGCTTTAAAATAGATTATGAAGCATAGTATCTGAACCAGAAACATTGAAGCATAAACCCCAGACTCTTACCCTCGTTTGTACGAACATGAAATAGCTGTTATCATTTTGGACAGTTTTCTACAAGCACATATGAACTAAAGATATATTAAGTATTTTCATTTTTCTAACAGTATCAGCCTTCAGTTTGTATGGATTTCCTATGAGGCATTTAACTTTTAACTTTCACTTTGAAATGTCTCAGGTTATGATGCTTCCATCTGCAGATGAAACCCATCCATAAAATGGTTTTACTGTGCACATTTGACTAGAACTAAACCTCTTTTCAAGGTAGCTGGAAGCTAGAGAACAATGCCAAGGAACTCAAAATTAACTGCTACATTGTGCTATTAATGTAAGTCATCTGTATTATCAAAGTATTACTGATTCTATAGTTTCATATTGGAGCCACTCACAAAAACCCCTGAGCATCTGGAAGAGTGGAGATACTTACACAATGCCTCTGTACTCTTGCCATTACATGTACAATAATTTCTCCTCTGTCCAATATCCTCCTGTATTATCTGCACTGTGCACAAAAGCACTCAAGAGATGCTCCATTCCTCTCTGAGGACAACCCAAGTGCAAACCAGTACCTTTCAAGAAGTAACCACCACTGATACCATCCTTCATAAAAAGGGTGAAGTTCTTCCTTCACAGAATCTCCAGTTGTCTGGAAATTGCCACTGTTGTTCCCTACATCTCGAGGCCAAAAGACTTTAACACTTAAGACAACTATTGGGTTTATTTCCAGAGATTCTCTGCTTTTACAGCCCCATCTTGTTAACAGGAAGGGAAAGGCACCAGGAAAAGCAGAGGATTCAGAGCAGGGGTTCTCATTGCTGGTGAAAGGAATTTTGTTCTGCAAACACTCAAAGATAACAGCTATTGTCAAACAGGGTGATGAGTTTCTCGGAAGGACAGCATTAGACATTGGTCTCAGTTACAAGGTGAAATGACCATCAACTTGAAACAGCTGTTTAGATAATACCAGATCTACTCAAGAGCTACCTATCGGCCAGATTCTGTGTGGTGTACAATTCATGACCTGAGATTTGACAGGAAAAGAAAAACAAGATATATCAGAATAGTACAATCAGCTTCATACAATCCCAGACTGGTTTGGGTTAGAGAGGACCATAAGATCACCCAGTTCCAACCCCCTGCCACAGGCAGGGACACCTTCCAGTAGACCACATCACCCAAGGCTCTGTCCAACATGGCCTTGAACACTCGCATCATGTTCAAGAACATTTACTTGCAAATTGTCCTAGGACTATTTCTGTACCAGAGTTTTGATTTTCTCTCAGCTCATTATATTGCTACAAAGGCAACATATGCAACAGAAATGCTTCGACGTACCATAAAACTTCACAGACAGTGGCATTGTCCTCATTTCAGAGTTGTCTGTTTCCTATAAAGATTCATAGGAACTTGGACAAAACACCTAAAAGACACTACCTGTTTTACATCCTAGCAACACGGTGGGTTTAGTGCTGAGGATTTAAAACCCAAGTTTCAGAAGTCATTACACGTACTACTCCTAAACCACCGGCTGCTAAAATACAGTGATAAGCAAACAACAGATCAGATATGACAGTCACAGGAACTGTGAGATACTGGAAGCCACAGAAAGTTTGAGCAGAATCAAGTCAACAAAATCCCCTGAAGATATGAACAAATGACTCTAATCCGTCTAATCTCGACCAATTTAAACAGGAACAGACACTGCATCTCTCTTTATGCCAACAGATGCAGAGCTGCCTCTGACCTTTCGGTTCCAAGTGTGTTTTGTGGTACAGATGTCAACTCTCTGCAGTAAACACTAGCGACCGTGTCAAGTCATGTACCTGAGCTGTGTTTGTTCTTTGCAAAGAGAAGAATATCACACCTGAAGTCAGTCTCTTGAAGAGATGAACCTTTTGTAGTTGCCTTCTCCCAGATTTGGGTTTTTCAGATACACATGCTCTTATCGGCTCTATTTTTAACCTGCTGCTCATATAGGATACTTAAAATTCTGAACATGTTTACATTATCCATCCAGCAGGCTAATGGAACTGCATACCAGACAGTCATGCATAATTCAAATCAATATCCTCAGGCTTGCAACTCTAAGTCAAAGCTGCCTTTAAATAAGCTGGGTGTGACTTTAACATGAATAAAATGTAGCTCATTTTTAACCTTTATCCAACAAATTGATGTATGTGCAAAGGAATGTCATAAATCTTCTTAAAAAATTAAAACAAATCAGAAAATCACAATAACTGAAAAACACTCGTAAGGACAAAATTTAGACTGGTTCAACAAGACTGAGTGCAAAGGTTTCCAGCAGAAAGCTGGGTGTTTAAGTACATGTACAAATATATACATAAACCCACATGCTGGCAGCATATTAAGTGGTGTGGAAGGTCAATGTAGCAGGACTGCCTAGTCACAGATTCAAAGATCAAGCTGTAATTGAATAGGGCACAGGTGATTCCCCACAACATCACACACCCAGTTAAGCATGTCTGCTCCCTTCTCTCTAAGGACCAGAAGCAGTATTTCCATAATAGAATCATTTTCCCTATGATTTTTCCTGTGCGCTTTCAGGAGACCACGATTCCAAAGCACAGATCACCTTCAGCCACACTGAAATGACCAGAAGAGTGGCAATTACACTACTAAGCATCTATTTCCAGCTTATTTCTAAATACAGTAAAGATAACTGGAAACAAAAACACACCCCAGCACTCCCTGCCAAACCAAAAGAACACTCACAATAAAAGGACATCAAGCTGTACAATATAACAGATCATGCTTTCCCTTTCCCCCAAGGAAAACATCCAGTAATTCCTAAGTTATCCTAACTTGGTAACACAAAAGTGCTGTAAGTAGCAGGTAACAGTTATTTTAGCAAGAAAATAAACATAAAGGCAGATCTTTGCCTCTATGTAGCTACAGACATGATTTCACGTTGTTTACTCGGATATGATACAGTCCCAATAAATAATATACACAATTAAAGCAGCTCTGAAAACAGCCATCCTAACAATAAAATAACACATTATTAGCTACAATTGGTAACATTGCTCATCTTGTACAAGGACAGACTATTCATTAAATAACTCCAGAGAATACTTATGATACGACTTACAGTGTGCCTGTGACATTGATACATATGCATAAGGAAAATAATCTACAATTACTACTACCAACCAAAGAGATGGTTGAAATGGGATGTGATCAGATGATAAAAAACAGTGCTAATGGTAACTGCTCTTCAACCTAGGGGGAAAAGCACAACTGGGAGACACACATTAGTCTCTAGAGTTAAAAACCTTTTGACTTGAACCTTGAAAGGTGACAAGAACTATCCATTTATCCCCAGGTACTATGGAGGAAGAACTGATCAATTGATCATCTGTAATATTCCTATGGAAAGTTACAATGTTTGTAATTCTCATTTATGTAACAAGTACTGCTCCATTCTGCTGAACAAGCAGCAGTCGAGTACTGGGTCTATGCAGGGTAAAAGTCTTATCAATGCACCTAATAAAAGCCTACCCAGAGGTTTCCAGTCCACTGTTCAATCCTGTTTCTCAGTCACTCCATCCATGGGATCTCTGTGATTAGGGTTAAGATGAACAAAAACTACCTTCCTTTGTCTATTCTGTGGGAACCTTTCAAAACAAGTCATGTCTCAGGGTATATACATACATAAAGATCAAGAAACTGCTCCCTTATATCACTACATTATACCATAATGTAAAGAAAAAAGAATGCCTATACCCTCATAGTTTTTAGATCAGGATTAGTACAAGAAATAGCCAGTGTTCAGTGTGAGCATTCAGAATCAGCAGAAGTAGTAGGTTCATCAAGGAAGTGATCTTTTCTGCTGATACAGTAACATACCTTGTGTTCATATAAAGAAAATCAGGTAGATGTTATGTAGATGTTATACAGAACATCTATACCAAATACAATGCCACAAGGAACTATTTCAGCCACAAATATCTATGTGAACCCTTCCTACTTAATGACAGATCTTGATCGTTTCATAAACTCCAGATTCAAACAGAAGAGAGACTTCTTAAAATAGCATGTTTACAATAAAATGGAGACTTTCCTGTAATTATTAATGTATGATTTACACCACTTCAGAGACATCACATTGCTAAGGGTGACTTTCTTCAAAGCCTTCATATCAATGCGAAGGGTATTTCTTTAAAGACTTCAAAACGCTGGCAGGAGGAACCCAATTTGTGACATTGCTTTGCTCACTTGTGCACATCAGGAAAGAAAAGCTCTTTCCCATTGGAAAACAGTTTTTCCTCCTCTCTGGAGTTGGTCTAGCTGGAAAAGGAATTCTCCTGTTGAAATCTTGGCATCACTACTAACTTTGACTCAGTTACCAGTTTCCTTCTCTCAGCATTAGATGACATGCACCTTTTAACAACACCTTTTTCCAGCACCTTTGCTGCTAATCATGGAGCAAGTCCAGCAATTCTGTCCATTCCAGGTATCCAGGCTTCTAAACACTACACTTGTTCGCCATTCATGCAGGTTAAGAACCATCACCATAACACAATCATAGACTAATACATGAATTACTGCCATAGAATTTCCTGCTATCAGGAACTTTTCAAGAGACAAAGGGTATCACTTTCTTGGGAAGTAAAAACCAGAAAGATCTGAATGCTATGAAGTAAGACAGAGGCAAAGTTAGTCTTTCTATCACCTTCATCTCTGCAATGCTCAGTGTTCAAGGCTAGGTTGGATGAAGCCTTGGGTGCCATGGGTTAGTGTGAAGTGTCCCTGCCCATGGCAGGGGGTTGGAACTGGATGATCTTAAGGTCCTTTCCAACCCCAACTATTCTATGATTCTATGACTTCATTTTTAACCACCATTAAAAAAACCCAAACCACAGCACCACAGAAACCAAGCAGAAAGCAACACAAATCAAGTCAGCTCTGGACACTATTCTGCAGACCCTCGAATTACCAAAGTATTATCAGCTGAGTTACAAGAGTGTGAAGATCTGGAATATTTCATAGCTGTAACATGACTCAGCCTTCAAAATACACTGTGAAATGTTTGGGAAACACTGCTCTGACGATTACTTAAGACTTGTTTTAAAGCATCTTTACTGAAGACCCCTTCGAAGTATCTTGATGAAAGTACCATGTAAGACCTGGGTCCATCCAAAACCACAGGCCAAGGAGAGTATTTTTGTTCCAATAGGTATTATACCAGAGAAACCTCACAGGTAATGTGATAAAAGACACATCAGAGAAAAATGGGTGGCTCCCTTCTTCCTAAACTGTATTTCTCACTCCTTTCTTTAAAGCACATTAGTGGAAAAAGAGAAAAAAATAGTTATGATCTAGTATTCAGTCTTCCAGTCCGAATCCTAGTTCAGAGTTCCTATTCCACATCTTCTACTGCAATTCTTTGCATCTGAAATGAACAGGGAGATAGACCAATGCTGAGAGAACTTTGTGGACTTACTTTGCTCTATATGATACAACCATCCTGAGGCCCTCACTCTGTGATTTTGAAACAGTAAGTTTTTACTCACATATGGCTTGAAAATGGATCTGCTTATATGCAAGGGAAACTAAACTGGACAACACACGGATATCAAGGGATTCACTGAGTAATCCATTCTTCCTGTCCAGTGCCTTTCACCTTACCTTGGTAAGTCTGAAGAAGCAGGACCCTGCTTTACAGAAGGTATTGACTGAGGAAAACTGCCCCAAACTGGGGGAGATTCACCTGTGTCCCCGTGTTGGGCTGCTGATGAAAGAGGTTTTGGTGTCTATGTTGGGAAGATACTGAAAGAAAATCTCCATGTGTATTTCCAGGAGTCCAGTGAAGACATTTCCCAAGCCATGAAAACAAACCAGAGAGAAAGGAAGGCAAAAAAGAGCTGCATAAAGAATCTGCTCCAAGCGATTCCAGAAGAACAGTCGCCTTCACGTGCAAAGATTGACACTGAGGAGCAAGGCAAACATATGTCCAACAGACACATCAACATAAAGTGCCGAAAGCCTAGAGAAGAATAAAAGTGGAGAAGAGAAACTACAAAAATAACATCATCCTCTACCTTCACAATATGGAAAAGATGGATACAATCCAGTAGCATATGCCTGCTAGAGCAGCAGATTCTCATTTAAGACAACTTATGTTTTCTCACTGCAGTCTTTTAGTGCTTCCATATGTTTCCAAAAAACCTTGTGAAATGGAAGGCGCTTGGGCCAATCTCAGAAACAGAGCCTCTGAACAAACACGTCTTCAGCCATGGGGCTTTGTCAATTGAGGAGATACAGAAAGACTTTAAAATAGGTTAGAGATGGAAGCTGGGGTTGTATTGAACTGGTAAACTAAAGATCAGTTTTAACCTCTTTGTTAGCAGAAACATGGTTTTGTTTTTGTGGGGGTTTTCCCTGATTTTTGTTCTTTTCTGAAACACATGTGTAATATCAGAGCCTATATTAATCCCCTCTTCCAAATATGATAAATAACTGGAGCACATAAAGGCAATACTACATATTCAACAAGGTAATAACAGCCTTTGAAATGGCACAGAATTAATAGAAGTAAGATGCACACTATAAAACTGAAAAGGAAATTTGTCAGGATATGTGTCAGGGGGAAGGAAAAGTGATGTCAGGAAGTATCCATATGTTACTGTTTAACATGAGAGAGAACACAGAGAATATTATTGCATTAAATAAGATTTCTAACCTTGAGCTGAAACTGGAAGTCTGGGCCTGAGCACAGGTACTGGCTTAACTCCGCACACAGATACCAAGAAATACTATAGTTATACAGGTTTCTCTCTTCTGTGCTTAACAGTTTTGGGTCATTTGTGCAAGAATTGGAAATCTCAGGTGTAAAAATGGTGCAGGAGATAGGTTCACTTGTCATCATCTTGTTTTTCTAATGCTTTAGCTTTTCCTTTAGACACACTCTGCAATTACACCTGTCCATGAGGAGCTCACCGCTTAAGTTATATCAAGTGGATCAGACAGTGGTTATAAGCAGGTATTTGTGAACCAACATTTAACACTCTAAATTTCTTAGAATGAACTAAAGTGCTACTGGTACATTCCATCACCCAAATCTACCAACGAACCCCACAAAAGGTCCTGCTTTCTTCATTCAACTATAAAAACCATCTTAGAAAGCGCTATGTCACTTCTATATGAATATGCTGAAAAGGAAGATTAATATGGCCATCTAGAGGAGAAAAGAATGATGTGAAAACATACCACACACAGTATCAGGCTTCAGAATTAAACATTTTGAGAGGCATGCAGCCAAAAAATAGATGTAATAAACTCATTATGTAATTGGTAACAATTGAACCTTGAAATAATACGATCAGACATTCTTATGGTCTTAGTAATGCAAACATATTAATTGACGTGTTTTGAGCATTGCAAGAAAAGCTTAGAGGGTGTGTTAATAAAGACAAGATGGTATTTTTGTCTCCTTAACTTGTGTGTGTGCACTGGTAAGTACAGACACTCTGAACAAACAGATTTAAAGGGTGAAGAGTGAAGTGCAGAGTAAACAGTTATTAGTAAAACTGCTTATTGGCCCCTTCGCAAACACAGACATTGTTGCAACATACAGCATGTGATAGAGATTAACTCGGGAGAGAAAATAACCCAGATCTTCCTGAAAATGAAGTTATATTACTCTACCTTTGGTGGAAGTCTTAATGGTATCTTAATGGTACCATCAGAGGCTGACTGACGAGCAATGAGCAGGGGGAAAAGAGATGGACAAAAGTGAATTCTGCCCTCTCATCACTTCACTGTAACACTGTTAAGCCTTGCTCACCATAGGGACTGAGCAGAGCCTTAAGTGGGAAGTACAGCTGCAATGTTTAAGTCTTGGAAGTAGAAATGCTGAAGTATATGAGGAAATAGAAGCACACAAAGGCACATGTATTTGTCAGTTGTTTCTGAGATGAAATAAGTACACAGGAACACACTGTTTGCTCCCCCTCCTCTACAGAGAAGTAAGAAATGGTTCTATCATTTGTCTTTATACTTCCTATATGTCATAGTATGTCCAAGTATGTCATGAAAGATTTCAGGATTCCTATGGCATCAAGTCTTCTACAGATTTTAGCCTCAACTTCAAGGAACAGTAAAGCTTTGAGTTTTAAAGTTACACCTAGAAAACACATACAGCATTGATGCTCTCCATTTGGAATCAGGGGTTTTTAACCTCAGTTGTTCAGTGAACTCTTTCTCTGAACACAGATGAACTGTTTGGTAGTGAAAGTCAGTCTCTCATTTAGTTCTGACTGCAGGTTTTCTGTTCATGTGGTTTCCACCTTCCCTTTTCATCACAGTTCTGGTTTGGGCAGCTTTCCCTTTGTAATGGTTATAACATAACAAGGCATACTCCGTCTTTTCCTCTATTCTAACAGGTTTTTATCATTGTGCAAAGATTCTTTCTCTCATGTTTGAAGTCATTTAGGAACATAAAGAGTACTACCACTAATTATTCTAGTGTGCCACCTTCAGGTCACTGAGGAGTGACAAATACCAGGCTGTGCATCTGTTTCTCCATCCAATACAACAAAGTTCTTAATCATATTGGACATAATTTTGTTGAGATTAATGGATTACAAACATGAGACTAAATCACTGCTCTGATTTGCAAGCATTCTGCAGAACACTGCAGAACGGTTGCAGGCTATCAAATAACATTGCTGATTCTCCACTCCTTGTAAAACATGGGAAGAGAAGCAGCAGGAAAAGCAAAACACTGACATTAGTAAAGCTTTCTGCAAGGAGAAGCATGTGGTTCAGAATTTACAAGTTTCTAAGTTAGAATGTTTTGATAGTTTTTGCTTCGCAAGGTTTCTTTTTCCCAACCCTGAATGTTCTCTCATTATACTAAATTTAATTTGCATACTAATTTTAGAGTGAATATGTGTGTGCATATATAAAAATGGGTTGAACATCCAGCCAGCTTCCTGAATGGAAAGAGTGCTGAGAAGGGATAGCAGCTGGCAGCAGATATCTTTAGCAATACAAGAGAAAATGAAAGAGGAGCAGGAGGGGAAACAGTTGTAACTTTCCTGATGCAATACTTGGACTTGACATCAGGGTCCTTCTGTCTTAGATTCTATGACATAGAATAATAGAATGGTTTGGGTTAGAAAGGACCTTAAGATCATCGATTACAATGAGATGTAATTGACTTAACACCTTCCACTAGAGCATGTTGCCCAATGCCCATCCAACCTGGCCTTGAACACTGCCAGGGATGGGGCAGCCATTCAATCTGGTATTATCTGCTAATAAATCCAACTGAGTCTTCCATCTCCTGCTAATACACATCACCATTCTTTCCGAGGCGTGACATAAGCCACAGAAAAATCACTATCTTTCATATTACCCCAGCAATGCTGTTGATAGATCTCAGTAGATATGAAACACAAACATGATCCTTTCATTATCCCTCTTCCTTGCTGTCCTTGTCCATCACAGCGTCCAAGGATCAGATCTTACCACCTCCTCTCACCTCCTTCCCTATTTGCTGGAGCTCAGACTCCCAGCCTTCCTACGAGATCACAGCAAAGGAAACCATCAATGATGATCAGGAAATAATCCTCTTACTCTGCAACTTACTTCAATTATGCTTTCATATCCTTTGAGTCTTAACTTGGAAGCACGAATGAGCATGGCCTGATTTCAAATGTCAGTGGCAAACAGACCTTTATATCATTTTATTACATCACATGGTAGGAACTTTGACATTTGCAAGCACTTCCGGACTGTATAGGACATTTAAAGACAGGTATCTTTTGATTACATGTATCATATTACATGAAAATATCAATTAGTAAAAACCTTGGCATTTTAACATATTAAAAGAAGCCCAACAAATATCTTACTATAACACAGCATCCATATCAGAATCTGACTTTTACATAACAAAAGCTCACTTTTCATCGTAGGAAATGGCTATAGACACAGTTCTCACATATTTTCAAGCACAGAAAGCATATTGACAAAATACTGACAGCAGAATTCCTCTCCTCTATATCAGATTGTCACCCTAACTTAATATCAAGAAATATACACCACAAAGGGAACAACCAGAGTTATTAATGCCATGGAAAAAAGATATTAATCTAATACTTGGGATAATTTCTTCCTGTGATTTCAAAAGAAGGAAAGATACAGAACATTTCAGTAATGCACACTGCAAGGACCATATGCACCGTAACCAATAACCAGTCCCAGTTACTCTGCTGTGATGACAGCTTATCAGTAGATGAGTAACAGGTTGCCTTTGTATTTATAATACCACAGAACTCATCAAGAGTTGCCATATTTCCTTCCTAAATCAAAACCACTTTAAATTCCCCCCAAAACAGAATTACTGATGATAAAATCGCATAAAACTTCATATAACAAGGTACTACATCACTTGCATCAATGTGCACAAGTCTCTGCCACTTTGTTTTGAGCATGCACAAATGTAAAAGGTATCTGGATATGTCTTACAGACATTGACTATTTACAAGTCAAGCTGTACGTGTCTCTAGGACTTACTTATCCAGAACATCATTCTGAACTTTGGAATAAAAGGAATGCTTTTAAATCACTCTTACCTTCATCTATTGAGGCTTCACTACTGTATCCATCATATTCTGCAGACAGGGGACTATACTTTTGTCTGGTTTCCCATACATAGTTTTTTTGCTGTCTGCCATCCACCACTGGCAGCCTGGAACTCTGGGTTCTAGACAAGGCCTCATGATATTTACCCAGTGCTTCATCTTCACTCTCAGATGATGAACCATGCTGGTCTTTACTCATATAAGAGTTGTCTGTTTGAATAAAATAAAGCAAATCGACTACAGCTCAAAACAGGGTACAAGAAAATAACCATAAAAGGTTATAACTGAAGATATTTAAGCTATTTCAATTAAAATTGCTTCATATTTTTAAAAGATCATCTCATTGTAATTACAAGTATTATGTGATTCTGTAACTGGTGAGAGCTATTTTCATTTTCTAGACAAACTGAAAATTCATTAAGCCCCAAAAAACCATTCTGAAACTTATTCAAGAGAAAATGGATCAATTTACACAAGGCAGCACACACTCAAGTTCTTGAAGACCTTCAGTAAGAAAATGCTTAAAATACTTTATGTAAAGGAAATCCAACACTACCCAACATTACATTTGGATATCTAATGTAGGAAAAAGGCAGCTCCTGATCCTCCATTCCCAGCTGGTTTTTGCTGCCAGCATGCAACACAGAAATGAAACCAATTGACAATCAGAAGCCTTCAACAAAGTCATCTTAGGATATTTATGTCAGTAGTGCTTAAACTCACAGTAACAAACAGGAAAATGCTCATGAAAGATGTTTTCATGCACAACATTATTTAACTTACAATAAACAGCCACTTGTTCCATAACTGACATTAACAAAGATTCTCATTGCAGACATCTGGCAACAGCAAAAATCACACAGAGGAATCTATCTAGTTAATTCTTTGATACCTGCTCCATAATGCCCATTCCTGCTGCCAACTTGCTCCAACTACATCTCCAGTATGACTTCCTCCCCAAGTCAAAGACTCAGCTGCAGTTTTATTTCTGCTCAAGTAAAGGAGAAATTCACCTTGTCCATAATTCAGCCATTTAAGATTTAAGTAACTCAGCCTATGGCAGTCAAGGGTTTGCCTCTTCCTACTACAGAGGTTCTTCCCACTTTTAGGGAAGCCTCTAGAGTAGATGAGTAAAATCACTTCCCACTGAGGTCTATTTTTCCCATGAACTCACAAAGAAAAGTCTCTGCTGAAAGTTTAGGTAAGACATGTTTAGCAAAATTACACTTATATGAGTAGAATCTTATCCTAAATTCACGTCTCCTTTCCCCATACTCCAGGTTCCTGCTCCAAGCATCCACTTTAGGTCTCTTCTGGGGATTTCCTCTTTATTCTCCTTGTCTATTCAATCACAGATTCTGTTTACTTGCACCTAACCAACTACTCGTGTAACCTTAGTCCTTCACCCTTAGTCTCTCCACCTTCAGATGTTATCAGTTCTCTTCATAGCTGTCACTCAGCCTACTTCAAATCTCAGCCTACCACTTGCATCGTGTCACATTTGTTTAGGACGTTTCTGTCCTCATAGAAGTCATGTTTATTCTCAACCCTACTAAAGGACACTGGAAGCTTGACCAGAAACTAAGTATCATAAAGCAGGATAAGACCTTACTCTGTTCTTCCACTCCTACAATGAAGCACATGAGTGCAAATGGAACAGTCAGTGAACATAATAAGCAAATTATAACAAGTGTTTAACTCTGCCTTTACAAACAGCAAAGCTTGCAAAGATTTACAACTCAGACCTTTTTTCCATAGGAGAACACAGGCATCTCTGAGCTGGGAAAAGGGCTCTCCCACATTTCAAGTACATATTCCAACATACAAAGGTGCCACAGCATCTTAATGAAGCAGACGCGAAACCTATGTATTTTTTACACTGATAACCAGCATGTTTATCCCATATTCTATTCCTGGAAACAGGTTTACAAACAACAAACCCCCCCACCAAAAGGATCTCAGACAGAAAGCATGCCAAATTTCATCCCAAGTATTTCAAGTTGGGCAAATAGTTTCAGGAAACTGAAAATACAGTCTTGGAATGGAAAGCGTCAGGAAAGCTCAACTGCAGATGGTGCTACCAGTTCTACATGCAATGTGTATGGAATCCTGATTTAGTCTTTGTAGGAAAACTGGCGACTTAAAAGAGCAGCTCCATCTTTCAACTTGGATTCAAGTGTAACAGATATGGTTCTTCCCATTGCATGGATGACTACAAAGCAAGTTCAGTTTCACTGATTGCTTATAGAAAATATCACACCAAGCAGGATATATCCTCTGGCTATCAGATTCATTGAAAGAAGCTGCCCAGAAAAAGAAGCCTCCTTTGCTGGTACAAGAGTAAAATCCTCTATCTCATATTGCCCTCAATGGGCTACAACCTGCAACCTAGGAAGCTCCTACAGATTTCCACAACTATAATTAAAGCAGGGCATAGCAGGAATAAAATCTAGTGCCATCAGTATTAATGCATTATTTATTATGACAAAAAGATACATTCACAAATAGGAAATGGGGTTCATGAATCAGTCTGCATAAAAACAGAACAGCACAAAACAGGGTAGCAACATGTGTGGAAGAAGTGCTGAAAGTCCTGTCTCTAATAATACACTGACATATGTAAGTATTCAGAAGTTCTCAGTGACACCAGGTATTTCTGATCCAGTTCCTAGCATAAAACAAGAAGAAGGATGCATACGGTCATTCCAAATCCTGAGACACACCTTAACTTCAACCCCATTAAAGCTAAAACACGATCTATCCATGCAAGCATGTTTTAAATGAACAATAGAAATCGTCTCTTAGGGAAAAACAGCTCCCTACAGACTAAAATAAACCCTTAGGGTTTTAAACCTCTCCATTTGTCTTTTGATTTTGTCATCTCAGCTGGAATCCTGCCTAAGAGAACTCACTTTGTTAGTAAAACCTTCCCTTTACTTGGCTAACACAGGTTGTATGTAATTATTAACCTATTGAAAGCTATTCATTTGCTTATTATGGGGTGTCAAATGCCATTTTTGATAAGAGAATATAGAATCATAGAACATCTTGGATTGGAAGGGACCTTCAAGGTCATTTAGTCCAACCCCCAGTTCCTGAAACACACAAGGAAAAAATACACCTCACAAATACTGTATTACATGAAGAAACAACAGATCTGATCCCAGCTTACCACACAAACACAGAAACCACCTCTTAAATCAAATTAAAAACCCCTTTGTATTACAAAAATCAGTCATTTCTCTGCAGAAACAGCATCTCTGGAGAAGCCTGTGCTGCTTTCTAAAACTTCACTACACAGCCTGCACAACAACTGTGTAAAAATGCACGGTTTTACTCCTTACTTACAAACTACTATTGCAATTCCACTGTCATATTGTTTAAGCTTGGGTGTTGAAGCCAGTGCACAGTATCCATATCAACAACACACAGGTTTTCTTTGTAAGACTGCAACTTTAAGACAAGCCTCATTCAGTTCTTTCTATACTTCAAATCACTTAATTGCCTCTTCCCATTGAGTTTTGTGTCTTGAAATCATTATCTTGCATATCCCAGAAACACATTCTGCACATCTACCACAACATCAATGCAACGGAAGTTATTTCTTTTGCAGTGCTTTTAAAACACACAAATGAAAACCACTTCCACAGAACAAGTGTCCATGTCCAGTATTAATCCATAGGTCTCAAAAGAAACCACACCAGGCGCTGCAGAGAAAAGTGAGGAAAACTGTATATAGAGAAGTTAGAACATAGGAAAGGCAGTTCTTAACCAGCTCCTTTAAATCATACTTTAAAAAGTAGTTAACTTCCAAGAAACAGCAATATAATTAGAGAAAGAAGTACTGACAAAACAGCCTACATTCATCCACAGGAAGCACTATTATTAGATGTGTAAATGAGGGGAAGAAAGTAGTAAGTATCAGAAGTCTCAGGAAAGGCTGAAGAATGCAGTTTGCTGGCGGCCTCCTCACCTTTTCCTGCTGTCTTCTTATTACACAGCCCTCTGCCTGATTGCTTTGAGCTTTTCTTCTGACCCGCTGTTGCAGTTGGGGTTGCCACACTCTCTTCACCCTTCGATAGGGATTTTCCTTTTCTGCCCAAAAAGGCTTCTGGTTTCTTTTCTTTGCCTTCATTAATGCCATTGGGGTGCTCATTGTGCATCTTCATCAAGCTGGAGCCTGCTAGTGTCTGCTTCTGTACTTCAAGTTTTGTTTCTGAATCGTGGGGAGCATTCATAGCGTGCACTTGGTCAGAATCCTCAGCATTCACTCCACCTGACCGAGCTTTGCTTTTTCTATTCAAGTGATTCTGAGAATTAGCTGGTACTGCATGTAGGGAATTACCTTGTTCCTCAACGGGTTGCACCATAGGAAACTTATTACTTTTCAGGTTATTATCCTTTAAGTACTTATCATTTAGAAAACACTCCTTTCCTCCTACTGCTCCCCTTTTAAAAGGTCCTCCTACTGTCTTCAGATCCTGAGATACTTCTGTACCATGTAAATGATTATTGCTATCTGTACCTTTTAATTTGCACTGGTTTTTGTCCATGCCATGGTCAGATACTCCATCCTGACCTGTATCTTCTACTACAAAATCTAATGAGCTAGAATAATGAGTCTCTGTGTGTTCTGCAGTACCTCTCTTCCCTTTCACAAGGCTTTCCTCAGAATGAGTTGACGATGGTGTATGTTCCTCTTCCACAGGTTTATCAGTCTGTGTCTTGGTGCTTTCACCTTCTGCACGAAGGCCATTTAGCATGTTTGTCACTTGCTCTGTGACTGAATCAGCCACGCTGTAGCCGACCTCTCCCACAGCGCTGGTCAGATCATCCACAGCACTGCTGAGCGTGTCCACCAGAGAAGACACAGAGGGAAGGCTCAGGTTTTGGTGGAGCTGTCTGAAAAATGCCATTTGTCCAACCTATTCTGCACCACTTCTAATCCCGAAAGGTTCTGCGCTTCACAAACGGATCAACCCTGTTTCTCCAAGTTCAACTTCAGAGCTTAGTGCTGCTCCCATCTCAAACTCCACACATTTAACAGAGGAAGCTGCAGCTTTGCTTTTTCCATTCAATATGCATTGAAAATAAAACGAAAGCAGCTAAGTGTCTTGAAATGAACAGCAAAACCATAGTCGTTCATCGACTGGAGCATCAACTAGCCATTACAGAATTCATTACTTTCAGACATAAGACAACTGTGTGAGGTGGAAATATGGGGGTTTAATTCTAACCTGCAAGGAAGAAGTTGTGAGACATTTATATTACGTCCTTCCATTAATGTCACACTAAAACAAGCTTTTAACATAATAGCTGCCCTAAAACACACTTTATGGGAACTTCTTCACCCCCAAATACCCATTCTCCAATAGGTTGGTGAAGGCTTTGAACAGGTTGAGTGAAAAACAAATAATCCCATTCACAAATGCACTTGAGAAGATTTCATGTACCCAATTATGGAATGCCCAAAATCCATTCAAGAGTCTTCTCATAGTGCAAGAGAAGTAACTTCCCATAAGTAAATGTCAACCCTTTGGTTATACAGACGTTGAATTTCTGTGGTTTCTGCCTTTTCCACATACTACAGAGTCATGGGAAAAGTCAACATTCCGTGTTTTCATCACTTGAGTCAAGTGATCATTTGTGTATTTCTACACATCCTTGTAATGTGTTCTCAGAATTAAGTTTAGTACAGAGCATTTCAGATACTTACAAAGTTTCTCTTGTGAGTTCTTTCTTGTAGTGTATCCTGAATCAAGATCTGGGAAACCACTAACGTTTTCAAAACACATCTTCTTATTGATATATAGGAAAAGTAGCAGCATGAGAACAATGAACACTCCGACAGCAGACAGGAATCCGATTGCTTCAGGAGATACTAAAAGAAACAGAAAGAAACACATTTTCAGAAGTCTTGTAGAAGTTATATTATCAGAATTGATCATTAATAAACACTACTGAAGTTCCAAATATATGTGCAAGATACAACTAAAAACCCCACGCCCCTTAAGTTTGAGTTAATGTTTAATCCTCTTTCCAAAGAACAGAAAGGTATCTGGTCCTAACCTAAGGGAGGACCCGTAACAAGGCAAGGTCTCTGCAGAAGATGGAGGGATTATCATCAGATACCAAGGCTGGTTTTTGATGGAGCACACTGGAGAGAAGCCAAGAGCATCCATCCATCCATCCTTCCTGGAAGGGGCTGGAGGTTTGACTACCTTTGGCAACCCACTGGACTACATCTGAAAGACTTGATGTGAGGTGTTGGAAGGCAACAGAGTTGTAAATTTGTGTGAGAGGTTAAAGCAAAGTGTTATAGATCTCTACTTTAATAACATTTGGGTGCAATTTATAAGAAAAAGAGATAGAACTCAATGTATGGTTGCAATTAACAGTAGGGCAAGGCATTATAGAACTGTGATTCACAGTGGTATATGTATCAGGCAATCAATCTGTTATTTGGTTTATTAATAACGTGCTGATCAATTAGTAAACTGTATAGCCTCCTATATCAGACATGTCTCAAACCTGCATTCTAAAGAGGGACAGACACCTTAATATTAAAGTGGTTTTGGGGGCCTCAACACACAGACATGCATCTTGCAGCATCGAAAGTGGCTGTATTCACCTGGATGAAAGCCAGGATTTCACACATCACTTCCTCCTGCCATTCCTGCTAGCCTCTACTCCCTATCATAAATCCCATTGTGGGGGTTGAAATTTTTCTATTTATAAAAGATTTATGAGGATTTATCAGATTTATGAATTCCATTTGCCAAGATCTTGGCACTTCCCTTGAGGAGTACAATGCTGTGCGACACCATCTTTCACCATGTAAAAGGGAGTGGGATTAAACAACACTTGGCAACAGCTTCTGCATTCTCAGAGATGCAATACAAATACAAAAGGACGAGAGGCACAGGTCCAAAGTGGCAACAAGGAAAATTCCAGTTGGAGACGAGAGGGAAAATATCCCAGACTGGGAGGGGTTTATCACTGAAACAGATTGCTTAGATCTATTCTAGAATCCAACCTTAATGTTAGTCCTGCTTTGAACAGAGGGCTCAACTGTGTGAATTACTTTCCCATGAGCCTTCCAAATGAAATTAGTCTGCATATTCCCTTTGTAAATCTGGACTCATGCATCTGTAGAAGGGCTGACTGAGAAACACACACAGCTCCACAACCTCCTCAGCTTGTGCTGTGGGAGGACAGGGAACGTTTGCGCTTGTGATGCTGGCCATAAATGAGTGTACAGGTGCATTTTAACACCTGGAAAAGAAACCTTTCCCAATCCTTATAAGGAATTGGTCAGGTCCACACTTCTGTTTTGAACTGGACACCCAGACCTATCTGAAACTGATGATTTGCTTTGTTTTTTACCTCTGAGCAGAAGAGATCACGTAACATTGTGCCTAGAACCCTGACCATTCTCACACAAAAAGGAGCCTTCCGATAACTGTGAACTACCCATTCTGACAAAAGGACTGAGGAAATGCCAGAATAGCAATCAAAGATGTCCCGAAAGGATAAAACTGAGCCTCTACTTAGTCAAAACCAAGCTTGAGTGAAAGCTTTCCTTATTTGGTTGGATCATATCAGAAAACTAGGAAAAGCACAAGCAATTCTCAACTGGGTTAGGTTGGAAAAACCATCTTCTGAAGAACTGAAGGCAAAGCCAGAAATAATTGGAAACCTTCAAGATGTGACCTTTACCTTCCAACCCACTAAAGTCCAAGAAAGAACATGAAATATAACACAGCATAACTGCTCAATAGGGCCAGAACAAACAGTACAGCAGGGAGGAGCACGCCTCTGGTATTTTCA
The DNA here is from genome assembly GCF_012275295.1 of Melopsittacus undulatus. Lineage (NCBI taxonomy): Eukaryota > Metazoa > Chordata > Aves > Psittaciformes > Psittaculidae > Melopsittacus > Melopsittacus undulatus. The sequence continues at coordinate 117,064,183 of NC_047529.1, forward strand.
GTCTCAGACAGTACAGAAGAAATACAGAACTCCATAGAGTTCAAGAGCTCCTCACCAGTCCTTTAGGATGGAGATGTCCTGATGCACCAAGCAGAGCAACAAGGGGAGGAAAGTGCAATTCTATTCTGCACCAGAGTGGAAAGGAAGCTAAAACTTCTTTGTTATTATGAATAAATAGCGTGGGGGGAAATCCCTTTGTTCACAAAAGACGTTGGTTACAGGTCCTACTAAGAGTACCTGATATTCCCTGCAGGAATCTGCTTGGAGTTGCCCGTAATTTCATTCAAATCACTTGTAACAGCTGAACTTTATGGCAATTCTGCCTTGCTTTGAAGGGGTTTTGCTTGGTTTTAAGTTTCAACACAACAGTTAAGGCATGACCAAGCACAAGCTGAAGGAAGAAACCTCACCACTTAAGTGGTGTTCTTTAGTTCTTTAAAAGCACTTAGTGCTCCCTGATAAAGTGAGGCACATCTGGCATGTGTCAGGTGTTCATTTAGCTGTGGTCCATTGTCCATTTACCATTTTCATGTAATCTCCCTAAATACAGGAAAGCTCTGAGATGGGCCAAACACCTCTGTTTGTGTACACTCATTTGTGACCCCAAGGTTTAACAGATGAAGTCTCCCAGGGTTCTGCTGCCATCAGGGAGGCTCCTTCCCCTCCCAAGGCTGCATACGGACAACAGGGAATGTCTGGAGCTAGTGGAACAACATCCAGTGTTCTTTGAATTATTGATTCTAACCCAAATGAGCCTAGAGACTGGGCTAAGAGCAGGAGAATCTCCATTCCTCTGTAACGCCTATCAAAGACAGAGGCAGCAGCAGAAAAGGCAGGAGGAAGAAAGTGTGAGGACACATGAGGAAGACCAGGCAGATAAAGAAAATGGGATCACAGAAGTTGATCTATGAAGACAACTGCTTTATTGTTGGAGCAGGCTGTCCTAAGGCACTGGGCCTGAATTCAGCATCATTGAAAACACAATGCTTTTGGGGCTTGAGTGCTTCCTGGGTCCTAAGTAGTTAAAAAAGACACTGTATGCAAACTGCATCATTCCCTATGGAAACACAGTATCTGATGACATCTTTCTGGAGTGTAAAACCCAGCATTGGCTGGTACCTTACAAAAAGAATGAAACTCTAGCTGCAGCGAGACTACTTAATTATTGATGCAATTCAGTGTGAACACAGGACTCCAAAATTACATTTCCATATCAATTTGCATCCATGTAAAGACTTTCAGGATGCTTGTTCACACATTAAGTATATTATTAAGTTAAAACCCTTTAATGTATTACCATTATAAAGCCAGAAGGAAAAAATAAATCAAATTGGACTTCAATTTGCCACATGTAAATGGGTACAGATTCCCAGCTACGAATGAAGGTTTTACACATCACATTAGGCCTTCAATTAGTTTCTCACAGTCGAAGCATCGAGCAGTTCCACTTCGCAGACAGGGAAACAGAAAGGTCTTTTTTGTGCATATAAAATACATCTGAGCCACAGAGGAATTATGTTGATTCAAAACACACTGTCATAAATTCCAATCAGTTTGAGCATTGATTGCACCATGAAAAGCAGCTTGAAAACCCTCCGAGGTTCCCAGTGGTTTCTCCCACAATCATAACCCAGTAGAAAGGCAAGAGTTCCTCAAAGTCATTTCTCCAATTCAAATGTTCAATTTATCAACTTCATCATTACCCTCAGTTCTGAAGAAAACCAGCAATGAACGTTTGAAATTCATAATAACATAACCCAGTTTTAGGAGTACTAAAAGACCAAATGTCTTCCTACAAAGTTATTAAGGCTAATTGAATGAGTGGCTATGGAAAAGTTATACTCATCACAGAGGTATTACATTAACATCACTCTAACTCCCTTTTATCAGCATCAGCACTAGGGTTAGAATTATTAGAACACAGAAACTTACCATTGCCTCATCTCAAGCATCAAATTAGCATCTTCTTTCAGACAACAACTCCCCTGTTATTAAACAGTTTCTCTTTTCCAAAGGATGTTTCAAACTCTTCAGAAAATAACAGCAGCTTTAAACACAAATCACCCAAATAACATCCCCAGGCACATTAAAAGCATTGAATCTTTTAAATATTAAATTAAAAGCATTTAATGTTTTTAATATGGATCTATCCCCCCAGTTATACTGAATATCCAGTCAATTATTCCTGGAGCGCTCACCCTCCACATCACACTGCTGAATTAGGCAGCGATGTCCAAAGCCACACAGTTATCTTAGGGAGGTTTTAATTATTCATTTACAAATGCAACAGTATCTCTCCTGTGCACAAATTAAGCATCCAGGGCTATGACCAAAAGAACCTGTCACCTTCAAGATCTGAGCACAAAACCACTTGAAATGACAAATGTAACCATGTTTTTATTTATAACCCTTTTTGGGGTGGTTGTTTTTTACAACTTGATCTAAGATATTTTAGACTTTAAGATCTTTTAAATAATGAGGCCTGTTGCTTTGGATTTAGCTCCAAGGAAGAACTATTGATTGTTCTTAGTTTTCACCCCATTACATCTTGACATTACATGAACACAACCTGTGCTGTCCGACTCAGTTTCATCCAAACACCCTTCACTGCTGCTTGTCGCTTGGTAACTTCCCAGCTTGCACAAGAGGATAAGGTGTTTTCATGGAGCTGAACAGGTTACTGAGCCAAAACATAAGGTTCACGCCTGGGCTGCCTTTTCTCCATGCTCCAGTTATTTATCTCCTCACAGCACATCTTTATTTCTCACAGACAACTCATGTCATAATGGAAATGAACAAGTCAACCCCTCTGATACCAGCTCAGAAGTGAAATACTCAGGTCTGACTGACTGCTCATCAGGAATAAGCACTGTATTTCATGGGCATCAGTTCAAGTGTGGACATCTTTTTCTTTCACGACTACTTATACAGGATGGTCTCTTTTCTAAGAGCAACTTGAAGGCTACCTAAGATTCATGGCTCTTTCTAAACAGCTTTTCTGTGACAAGGTAAACTCAATACACCAAGTGTCACCATGATTTAGCAGTTATCTGCCTGTTTGCTGTCGTAGTTCATGTGAACAGAGCTGGACAAAAGTACCTACAAGGGGTAATATTTCATCCAGAGTTGTGTTAGAAGACTTGATTCTTGACCAACTGCACTGTTTTACAACCAAGATAAACTCTATGTGGCAGCTGACATTGTTATTGGGATACTTTCCCATATAAAACCAGAAGAACCTTCACCACAGAAATTGTCTACCTAATGTTTCTGCAAAAAATCAATGACAGTGAACTGAAAACTCCCTCTAACCATTTGATTAAACATGACAAAAGACAAATTCACAAACGTATTTCCTGTACTTACTGGTTTACTTTGCATTCATCCTTCTTTCTCTCATATACAACCTGCAGGCTGTGTAATTCCTCCTCACAAATGTACCTGCTTCTTTCCTATTGGGCCAAAACAAGCATCAGGCCAAGTGGTTTGGCTCAGATGTGTGATTACATCTCATCTATGAATGTTTTGTATTTTTAGCTACATTTAGGTAACATAAAAACTGAAACCGTTCTGTCTAAAGATGCTACCCCCTCAATTCCAACTGTATTTTGCCCTTCTTCTGCAGCAGAGACTTCTTAACTTAGCCCACTGACAATGACTACGGTTGTCAGCATATTGTGTTAAATATACCTTACAGTGCTTGTCTTATGAAGTTCCTATGTGTTTGTTTCTCCTGCATCTTGCACTGCTACGCAGCAAGATAATGCACTCTCCAGCACAAGCACATGTTCCATAAGCTACCTGTATCTCAGCACTTTCGATATCCACTATGCTACTCTGATATACAGTTCTCAAAGAACATAGACAGAAACAGCCACTGAATTCCAAAACAGAACTGAAAAGAGCACTGCATTTCCTAAATAAGAAACTTAGGAGCCAGTTTTAGCAACAGGAACCTTTCAGAAGTCTGGAAAGACTGACAGAGTGAAATCAGGATGGAAGGGCTCATTTCACTTTCTATTTGGAATAACGATGCCCTTTCGAGATCCTATTTATAAACCTTGCAAAGGAATACTGGAGAAAACAGAAAACTCATTCTCTGAAGTGATAAATGATGCCATTTAAAGGTGAATTTATAAAGAAAATGTCATATACCTGACATTAAGTAAAAAAATAAATGTGGTTTTGTCCATGGAAAACTTGACTGGTATTACTGTATCATGATAACTACACTGGTCTGGCTACTGTGGCACTTTTACTCCAGTGGAAGGTTATCAGGAATAAAAGCCACCTGGCCTGTGTCATTTCACACTGGCTGAAGGATAATCTGCAGTGCTACAGAGATAAATGAGAACTTCTTTTCCCCCTTAATATCTAATAACCAGGACTAATAGAAAACCAAAGTGTTTTAACATCTGGATTCCAGGACTTCCTCCACACAGGAAGAAAGTCTACAATGCATTTTAATTGTAAAAATTCAATTTATTTCATTTTACTAAGAGCAATTCAATTACTTGACTAAATATTTACATCAAACAGAGTTCAATATACTCCATATATTATAGTTTGCGTTAAAAAGGGCTGGGTTCAGCAAGTTAACTCATCACATCCATAAACAGCAAAAACCCCTTGCAGCAACTCTAGCACTGCCTCTGCAGATTGTCATTTACAGGATTCCTTCCCATTCCTGTTTAAATACCATGCTGAAACCGTCTTCTGGAGATCAGTTTAGATGCAGAGAAAGAGGAGCCCTGAGCTCCAAAACATCCACGGTCTAAGAAAGACTTTGGATATAGCAAAATTCCTACACACAAGACTTGCTATGGAAGGGACTACCATAGTTGGAGTTACTGAGCCCAGGAGCTTTCCAGAAGACTCCAGGACACACAGAAACATAACTGTGCTTCCTGTATGGGCATCAGTAATCTCAAAGAAATATACTTACTTCATACTAAGTCTTTTTCTAGTCTGAAATGTATAAACACAGGTCAGCTCTTCAACAGAGGGCAGAAGTTAGTATATACTTAGGATATACATTTAGTATATATAAATTATATATCCCACATTGCCCTTTTAGTCCTCATTGCACTTGTAGTAATTGTGGGTAAACCCTTCCCAAATCTTCATTCACGAAGCCAAGCCATCAATCAATATATAGTATATATATTTAGTATATATACTTTCAAAGTTAACATGTAGCCATACTTTTATTGTATCTCCTAAATCTATCCAGTTTGGTGTTAATGGGATAAAGGACACCGAGTTTCTGCTAGTCTGGGCAGAAAACCACATATTTACCTATTTCAAATTAACTAGTGCACACTTATGAACAAATTGCTATTTTCTGCATGTATTACTAAAGTAGCTTTAATTGTGTATACTTTGAAATGAAGGTTTTATTCCTATCTCTGACAAAAGTGTGCTTTCACTTTTGACTGTCCAGATCTGAACCCTTCAATGAGTAGAAACAACATCTATTTATCACGTTTTACACCAATGGGAGGTTACCTACTTAAATTTGCTACAGTCTGTGGTATTACCTTTCTCCTGATGTTCTGCCCACTGAATGACAGGAAAAAGGGGGAAATCTGGTTTGTTTCTTTTGCAGAAGCACTTCCTTAGTGTAGACCATCATGAAACCAGTAATAGAACTTGAATATGAGACAGCTGACTTTCAATAAAACAATGTTCCCACTTATAAAATGAAACTCATGAATAAATATGATTTTCTTTGCATTTGAATTAAATTCAGTTGGCAACTTCACATTCCAATACATGCAAATGAATGAGGACAGTTGACCAGAACATTAAAGAGGACATAGTTCTACTCAAAACACACCTCTGCCAAAACAAGAATTCACACCTTCTTATCTTTTCACAGCTATTATTACTAGTGACATCTTTTGCTGGCAGCCAAAGACATTGTCTTTTTGCAACTTCTTTCTTTTGCATATTGAAGAGCACTTCTGTTCCAGTATTAGGCACAAAGGCAGTTTGCTGAATAGTTTCCTATGTGAGGCTGTCACGAGAATAGAAAGAGCATCTTGCAGAAGAAAAAAGGCTTAATAAATCATTTCTAAAACTCTGGGCAACTCAGACCTTACTCAGCTCCATCTCCATGTATTAAATAAGAAACACATTGCTGAGTTGGAAGCATCACTTTGCATTGTTTCCAAAACACTCAACTAGGAAAGGTGAGAGAACACTATAAACAATATGGCTATGCATTTTCTGCTTCAGTGCCACTTCCATGCCATACACTGAGTACTATGTGGGTCAGAATGTGTTATAAAAGGGTTTTCTTCGGTTATAGCTCAATATTGTAAACACTCATCACAAGTCTCTCTTGTCTCTATAAGCAGAACCTGAAAACAGCTTGAATTAAAGTATTGGTGCACCTACCAAAAGCCAGTTCCAAGGCAGACTGGCACCTAGCTACAGAGCACTACATAGCCAAGAAAAGATACTTCTCCCAAAGCCTGATCCCAAGTTCCCCAAATTCTTTCAATGTCCATAGCAAGTAACCAGACGAACACCTTAAGGGAACTCTCCTGACTCAAAAACATCCCTGTATTAGGAAAATAGCCAAAAAAGGGGCAAACCTTTAACTGAGTAATCTCTGCAAAACAAAAGGCTCAGCTTTCACAGCACAACCAAGAGATGGCAAAGAGGAACATCTCCACACCACAAAACCTTTCAACTCGACCCGGCATAAGTTTGAAATGAGTATCCAGTGGCATTAAGGACAGAGCTGCAACATCTGATCCGAGCAGCCCAGCCATTGAGCAGACAATAAAACATCTTGAAATGCCTATCAGGTGATGTAAAGTCTTAGATAAAAGAACCAGAACACTACATGACTGGAAGATTTGTAGTACAATGGCAAGCACCTTCTGCTTTATACATATACCTCAAGTAAGGAGAGAGGACAGAAGAACCCATCCGCTCCCCACACTACAAGGGGAAATTCACCAGTAACATGACTGGGCATAGGTTAGAATCCACATGGAAACTCATATGAAGGAAAAAAGGAAACCAACATATTGCAGGTATAAATGGGACTAGGGGGACATTTCTCTTTTACTCACTTATCCTTAGGTTAATTTATAACCACCAATGTAAAACACCAGGTTCATGTTGTCCAAACAAAACAGAGTATTGTATCAATGACAAATGGAGCTCAAACATAACATTATTTTACTAAAACCTAAGTGAATGCAATAGAAACTGAGCTCTATTCAGAAGTCAAACAAAACTTCTCCCTCCCAGGTATGATGTGGTTTGACAACACTGTTGAGCCAGGCTAACAGTTACTGTCAAGAGTCTTCCTCCTCTCCAAGCACACCTTTTGCAAGCACTGTCACTAAGGGAGAGTCAGTTCAAGGAACCAATCCTCAAAGAACCTTTCTGGGGTTTGGTTAAGATCAGCTTTCAGATCACAGAGATTCAACAGCAATGATGCAGAAAGGGGGATAGGGCTGCAAAAGGGATGCAAACCACAACTGTACCTAATCATTGTATCACCAGAGCTGTTCTGTCAAACCCCAACTTCAGTCATTGTAGCTCAGCTTTAAACCTATGAAAGTCCTCTCTTGAGCACAGCTCTGGTTCATGCTCTGCCAGCTCCTGGTTTCATTACTGATACAGTTGCTTTCAACAAATTGTCATTAGGATATCAAGTGAAGGCACAGGCAGAGATTGCCAGTCCTTCACAGCAGTCATTTAAATATCCACACAGCTCCTACTACCAAAAGTAAGAAGCCTACAGATATCTGGACAAGGCAAAGATCAAACTGTTGTGGTTTCCTATGGCAGCTGAACATTACAAGCTTCCATACAATTCAATGAATATTTGACGAGCACATTTCTCCTTCTTTTGAACCAAACTTGATTTTGGAATTTCACATTTCATTTCATTCTTTTTGTTTCATTGACAGCATCAGGATCAAAAAGATTTCACAACACAAAGATACAGAACTAAGATCAAGAACCATTACACAGCAGGTTTCTCATCAGGACTACCCACAAGGTTAACAAGTTCACTTTCCCATATCATTGCTTACCTTTTCGTATGCAGATCAGCTCATGTACACCACAAGTTCGTTCTCCACCTGTGAGGAAAGAAATCATTAGAAGAGAGTATCAGACTGGCTTCTTAGTAAGTCAGTATTTGGCTTCTTGATAAGGCTGATGAAGAGCAGAATGGCAAAAGCTGTCAAGCCATGCCATTCATTAAACCGAAAAGACTGATTTAACACATTTTCCCTGTATACATTCTATCTTTTGGAGAACACAATACATGTACCTTTGGCTTAATACCACTAATGATGGTGCAGGTTGAAGAGTTTCACATGGAATCTCTACAGATAAAAATCACAAGACAAACAAATAAATGGAAGCCATAATAAAATTGATGCTAGAAAAATGTTTTAATAAAAACCATTTTAATGTTAGCATTAGAGCTATTAAACAAACACCAACACATATCACACCCAGTGAGGACAATGAATGGGTCCACAAAGGAAAGAGCCAACCATGTGGAAAGAGGAAGGCGTGATACAGAAAGGGACAGGAAACAAGCTCTTGCTAAGCACTGTAGAAGAAGGAACAGGCAAAGAACTGCTCAAGAGATTCTTTTAATGACATCTACAAATTATTGGAAGAGTTGCTTTCTTCATTAAGATGACTTTACATTGAATACATTTAGAGTATTCATGATCCTCTTTAATGATGCACCCCACAATCATACATTTAAATTCCATATGTATGAATCACTAGTAGGCTCCAAACACTTCACAACACACTAAAACAAGCCTTAGATAACAAAATCCCTTCCACCTCAAAACCATGGAAATACATTATTTAGCTCTTATTACTCTCCTTCATTCTGTAATAAGGCGATTGTGCCATACAGTAAGGGCTATTATAACATAAAGTAGTACTCAAAACTCATAATTGATAACAGTGTTGTGGAAGTGTATTTGTAGCCAGATTTATGTTTTCAAGAAGTGTAGGAAATTAATGTATTAAAGGAAAAAAAAAAAGGCAAAAGGTGTCAAATAAAGGGGAGTAAAATGTACTTATTCCAAAATCAAATGTCTGTGAGGTCTGAAGTTAAAATACTCCTCATTTTATGACAGCATACCTTTTTCATGCTCAGTCATGTAAAATACAGGCCTCAAAGAGACTCCTGAATGGGAAATCAAGTCTTAGTGACACTGAGTATCCTGTGAGTTTCGTAGTCATTGCCATTACAACACCCATACAATAATTCTCTCTTTTCAGTGTATTTAAGCAACTGACAATATCATTTCCATTCAGGAAACATATTGGAATGAAAACATAACAGAAACTAAGTAAAAACAATTACAAACACCTGTGTTTACAACAAAGCATTTTAAATACACCCCAACCTTTGGGAGAAGATTCCAATCTTCTTTAAAGTCACTGCCATGACCTGCAGGCTACAGAAGAGAAACTAGAAGTGACTGCAACTTCTCTCCCTACATTTTCTTCCCCCAACAGGCTTAAAACCAGCAATGAAGAAAGGATTAAAATGACTGAAATACAGGATTCTTTCATTACACAGATCCGAGACAGTTAAAAATACAGATTCACCTGGAAATGACTAAGAACAGCAGCAGCTTTAGGTTTTAACTATATATTGCACACAGTGAAATCCACCAGCTTGAAATCTCATCATAAACAACTCATTTTAGGGTTAGATTTACATTGCTTCCTACTGGGTTTTTTTGCTTTGGGATGGAAATCAGTGGTTAGATAAAAACACACCAACTGACCTATGTGTTCTGAACACAAAGTTCAAGACAATATCTCTTCTCTTTTAAATCAACCCATTTATGAAACACATGAAATATTATCCTCAAGTGACCTGGGCAGATTCTTCTCTTCCCTAGTGCTTTTCTAAACACACTATTGACACCCCACTTTTACTACAGATTAACAAACCCAAGGTTTTCCATCTTTCCAATTGCCAAGAGGTCCCTCAGCTTTGAATAACCTGGTCACTGAAAGAAGCTAAACTGGAAACATGAAAGCATTTTGCATGATAGCAAGAGGTCAACTGCTAATGCAGCATTTTGGTCTGAAAAGCCTGGTTTTGTGCCATTTAGCCCCCAAATCTCAATGGTTCAGTGACACGAACACCTTAACTATTGCAGGCTTTGAATGTTACTTTAAGTGATTTGACTACAGTGGTAGTTCACTCTAATAGTTAGTTAACATTTGATTTAGATACAAATTGTAATTAATTCTATCCCATCTTGACTATGAACATAATCTCTTCCTTAACAGTTTAAAGCTCCAGGTGACTCTGCATATAAACCTATGTAATACTTGTCCAAAATGCAATCAGAGAACACAAAAACCCAGCTGAGGACATACAGCTCTTCACCATTTCAAACAGAAGTAACACAAGAAACAATGGAAAACAGAATCCTTTCAGAATAGCACATCCAACACAACTTATGGGTTTTCCTGAGCAAGAACCACCACTTTGTGGCCCTACAATCAAACTCAACCACTTGGCACAAACAGAACAGCCACATGTTTTACAGAGGCAGCTGAAACACATCAAGTTTCACCCTTCTCACCCAGAGCACTTCTCACTGCCAGTCAGGACACCCCTTGGTACCCCCACCAGGTGCCCCCCATTGCTGCTGTGTCACTGCCCTCCTCAGCCAGACAGGGCAGAGCAAATACACCAAAAGGCTGTGGGTCGAGACAAGGACAGGGAGAGACACTCACCAGTTACCAGCACAGGCAGAACAGACCCCACTGGGGGACATTAAATTGTTACCGAGCAAACCACAGCAGGGGAATGAGAGATGAACCAAATCTTAACACACCTTCCTCCCACCCTTCCCTTCTTCCCAGGCTCAACTTCACTCCTGAGTCCTCCATCTCCTCCCCCTGAGTGCCACAGGATGGGAATGGGAATGGGGGCTGTGGATGGTACATCCCACCTTGTCTCTGCTGCTCCTTCCTCCTCAGGAGAGGACTCCTCACACTCCTCCCTGCTCCAGCATGGGGAACCTCCATAGGAGACAATCCTGCACGAATCCCTTCCAAATGAACCCTCCAACAGTCACACCCTCCTTTCGGCTCCTTCATGAGCTGCAGGTGGAGATCTGCTCCCCCATTAACCTTAATGAGCTGCAGGTGGAGATCTGCTCCCCCATTAACCTCCATGGGCTGTGGGGCATGGCTGCCTCCCCATGGGCTGCAAGGTGTTTCTCTCCCATATTCTCCCCCTTCTCTTCCCACTGCTGCTGGTGTTACACAGCAGTTTTCCCCCACCTTTTCCAGGTATATTATCCCAAAGGCCCTGCCATCATTGCCACCATTGCCACCATTGCCATCATTGCCATCTGGCTCAGCCTTGGCCAGTGCTTGGAGCCAGCCCACTGGCTCTGTGGGACACAGAAGCCACCTCTGCAGCCTCCCCCCCCCCAAAGACCTTTCCATGCAAACCCAATATGGTAGCTGACACCTGAAGAACACACCTTCACCTCTTAGATACCCTTACACATGTATTCCAGCCCCCCAGCAGCACAGGCAGTGCTCTGATGGAGTCTCTCCAGTTTGTTCATCTCCCCCATACTGGGTTAAGACCACTGGATACAGGGCAGAGGCACAGGGCTGGTCCGTGTTCAACTCATCCAGAAGGCCATATAGTGATAGGACAAGGGGTGATGGGTTCAGAGTGAAACAGGGCAAGTTCAGGTTAGATCTAAGGCAGAAGCTGTTCCCTGTGAGGGTGCTCTCAATGTTAACATGTCCGGAGCATGTGGAAACACTAACGCTTTTGCTGTGAACACAAGATACTTAGGAAACCCATTCTCAGGCTGTTTCACATATCACAAACCTATTCTAAAAGACAACCATAATGAAAGTGTTCTGGCTTACTTATAGCAACAAATACAGTCCATGAAATAGTGCCTCATACCATGAAGTGACTTTAAAGAATGAATCTGGGTTTCAATGAGCAGAGAGCCAACTGGAAAGACTTCCACAGAACAGCATACCCAACATACTCATCAGCCCATCCTCACCCAGGGGGTGAAAGACCTCCACATCCTTTAGTACCCTCTTCACAATGTATTCTACAAAGGATATTGCATATGTAAAACATGAAATGGTTAAAGCTGAATGCTTGGAAGGAGTCAAAAAGCAAATGAAAAAGCAAACAATGCTTGAATTTCCTAGGAAAAACACGTTAAATCAGATTTGCTGCTTTATGTGTTTATTATGTGCCCACATCTTGTCAGTTTTGTGCAATTCTGTCCCACCACAGAAGTCCCAGAGAAAGGCCAAAAAAAGTCAATAAAAAGAGTTTAAAACACAAATGGGTTCCATATGACAAGTGCTTTCATAGAATGAGACACTTGCAAACACAGATGCAACAGATGGTGGATGTAAGCAGGTGAATTAAGAACAGTCATTTACTGTCTAACCCATTAATAACAGAAATAAGCACCAAATCAGCAGCAGATGTGCTCAAGACCAGAAGTTTTCAAGAGTAAAAGTCAGCAATCAGCTCTCAGCACAACTCCTCCTGCTAGCACCATTGAAAACCATTGCTAGCCAGTAACTTCTTACCCCAAGGATGAAGCCATCCACCTGTCCTCACTTCAGCTGACAACACTTTGTTAGCTGACCATGGAAGTCACAACAGACATTAACTTCTTTTTCACATGGAAAACATCTCATTTTAATGATATTTGTCAGCACCAGAACCAACAATACTGAGAAGCATTCATTACAAAAGCCAGAAGAGCTGTAGTTGAATTAGGCTGTGAGTAAGGTGAAGAGAAGACATGACCCAATGGTTAAAGCAGCTCAAAGTTGTCCACAAGACAGTAAGACTTTCCTCTCTACACACTGATGAGGATCTGTGTTTTCAATCAGGTAGTGACTGTGTGTTTGCTTTCCTCATGCCCATCCTGAACACCAAGAGCTCCAATCTGCAGAAGCACTAAGCATTAAACATGAGCAGAATTCAAGAAGCATTTCAATGTGAACACATCAACTGTTCTTCAATCAAGTATGATAGTTCCATCTCAGCCCACAGGGAGCTTGTCAAAAAGAAGTCTGTAAAGCATTAGAGGTTAGATGATTTCCTTTCTAGAGGTAGCCTACTCTGTGTTCTAGAAGGAAATAACAGACCTGACAGCTTTCTGCATGGAATGGTTAGGGTGGAAGGGACCTTACAGATCATCTAGTTTCCTTTATTTCAGTAGATCTATAACATGACAGTGATGGTTGTGTAACACAAATCCCATCAGAAGACTGGTGGGTTTGCATATGGCACAGGGTTTTACTCTCATCAGCAAATAATGCAGGGAATCATCCTTGTGATGCCAATTCATAGCAGGTACTGAGGAGTTTTCACTACAGACAGCGAATGAGCATGAGGCAGCATTAAACAGATTCTGATATCCTGACATTTGATCCACCCCCCTTTAACAAATGTGTTTAAAAGTGGGTATAAGTATGAAATACAGCTTCTTATGTTCAGGCTTTATTTCATGCTGCTGCTGCTGCTCAGCCCTTACCAACCTGCATTCAGAAGCACTACTGACAATTCAGGTCAGTGCTAACTTGAGGATCTCTGTATTATCTTACACCCTTCTAGTACCTGCGGCAGTGACACCTGAACATCCCAGGTAACTGGGGAGTCAAGCTAAAACTGCTCCCCAGGTCAGATTCAATGTATGAGACACACATGTGATACACAGGCCCCACCAAACACATGGTCAGCCAAGCAGCCCCTAAACCCCTGCACAGCACAAGCAGCCACAGCTCCCTGCTCCCAACCAAAGAGCTGGGAATGAGGAGGAGGAAAACCTTGTCAGAAAGCTCAGGACCAACAAGAATTAACTCAGTCTGTGAAGGTTCAACTCTAAATGTATTCCCCTCCTTGAGAAACTTACACTTCTCTATAGCCAAAACCACATTAAACCATGTTCAAGTGCAAAATGTGCAACTCTGCCTCAGAGAAAGCATGCACTTAACCTCAGATTGTCTATCAGTCTGGTCTTACTACTGCTTCCAGTTCAGCCTTACTCTACCATATTTGCCATCCTTCCCATGCTCATACTGCCTGTATTAGATGAATTTAACCTTTCCCTGTGAAAAAGTGGAAATATTAACCAACAAATAACCTCACATCTTAAAACATTATGTTTTGGGAGATAAATACACAGGAATAAGAACTGGAAGTACAATTCTTCAGTCTCCTTTGAGCCAGAACTGAATTAGAACTGTAGAATCAACTACATGGGAAAAGACCTTTAAGATTACCAAGCCCAGCCATTACTCCAGGACGGTGAAGACCACCACTAAACCATGTCACTGAGGGGAGCTTCACACTTCATATTTATTCTTCAATCAGAAGTTTTCACTCTTACTCATTTCCCATTAAAATTACCCCAAAAAGCGATTAAAAAATAATCTGGACAACTGCAGGGTCTTAAAAGACTTAGAGTATTTTCTGCTTACTTAAATGTGTTTACAAACGTCCTTGGACACAATGGAAAGTCTGTATTTTGACACTTTAGACTATGAGCCCTCTGGTTCAATCCTGATTTCAAGAGTCAGTATTCACCCAAATGAAACTCATAGCTCTAAACACTGCTGGCCATGAAACAGCACTGCTAAACAGTACAACCAAGGAGGGAGAGAACACCGGGAGATGGAACAAAACCTGTAATACCCCCTAACAAACCTACAGCAACCAGCTATGGGTTGAAAACAGAGGATGCTGCACACCTGCCTACAGCCTACAGCATTTCCTGTCTTCAGCACTAAGCCAAAACCTACCAGCTCACTTGCACAACTGGATCCTTCCTTTCAATCCCACTCCACATCTCACTGTACACTACGCACTTCTCTAAGTGCACAGCTTCCAAGCAGGATGAACACACAGCTCTGCTTGCGCAGTGCAACTTCTCCTTACAGAGGCCCGAATTGCTAATTCAAGGATACTGACAGCACAGGAGCATCCCACATGCAAAACAAACAAGCACAGTTGGATTCTTCCCCCGTTTTCCTGCGTTCCTCAGGTTACAACAACAGATGCTTTAGGAAGAAACCAAGTGGAGGAAGCTGCACACTTCAGGACCTTCTTTGGATGGAAATTAAGTTCTGGGGGTTTATTTTTGCTTTAAAAAGAGGAATTTTAACGAGGTGTAAAAACACAGAATCGAGGGGGAAAGCTGCAAAACGAAGCTCAGAAACCAGCCCATGGCAAAAGGGCTGGAACCGGATGACCTTAAGGTCCTTTCCAACCCTAACCGTGCAATGATTCTAACCCTCTCTATTGAAACCATCATCTCCAAACAACCCCAACAAGTGTCTATCACAGCTCACTGCTGCTTTGTTGCTGTGATGATGACTAGAAAGATCTGCGGACACAAGCACAGCCTGTTAACAACCGGACAACCGGACAACAACCGCTCGGGGCATCACCGCTCCGAGGCTCCGGGCCGGGTAGGGATGCTCCGTTTCAGAGCAGCTCCAAAGCCTCTCCGGGTTACAAGGATGGACATCGCTGCGCACGTTCTGTATCCGCAGCCGAGCTGCGGGCTGCTCCGGACACCCCTCGGGCCGTCCGTATCGGAGCCGAGCCGGCTCAGCCCCCGCCGCCCCCACGGAGAAAGGAGGGAAGGAAGGAAGGAAGGATGGATGGATGGATGCATGGATGGATGCATGGAGGGAGGGAGGGATGGATAGATGGATACATGGATGGATGCATGGATGGAGGGATGGATGGATAGATGGATACATGGATGGATGGAGGGATGGATGGAGGGATGGATGGAGGGATGGATGCCCGCAGGGAGCAGCAGCATCCGCCTTCCCCCTCGCACCGCACGGCCCCTCCGCTGCAGCCGCCGGGATGCGGAGGGACCGGAGACAAGCGGCGGCCGATGCCCGGCTCGGTGCGAACCCGCCCCCCTCACCGTGCCCGGGGGAGGAGAGGGAGCGGAAGGGGGCGATGGGGGGCGAGGGGCGCCCGTTATTGGCCTACTTACCGTCAATCGCCATGATCCGCGGTGGGCAGGACCAAGCGCCGCGCACGCAGCTCCCGGCGCGGCCGGGCCCGGAGACGGGAGCGTGGGGCGGAGGCGGAGGGGAGGGCTCCGAGCATGGCTCCGCCCGCAGACACAGCGGAGCCGCCGCCCCGGCCCTCGGGGGGCAGTGGTACCGGTAGCATCACCCCTAAGCCATGGCAATGGGGCCTCGTCTCTATGGGGTGTGATGGTGACTGCAGCCCTGCCCTGAGCATCCTGTGGGGCAGGGATTGTTCCTCAGCTCCATCTAACCCTGCCATGGGGCAGCCCCTCACTTGTGCTAAGTAAAGCAGCAGGAAGATGGGAAATGTCAGCGTTAAAATGACCCATGTAGGCTTCACTTGCTCCTTGGCACCGGGGACACATCACAACACGATGCTGCTGCACACTCGCACACTTCTCTTGCTCCCATCGTACATCTGACTCTTGCACAAGGCAGATGGCATCTGAGGGTGAATCGGGATGCTGTGGTGAATAAAGACACCATAAATCTCAGGTCTGGTGGCCTCCATGTCTGACTGTAACATTGTGCAGCTGTAGCAGCTGCTTTCCCCATGGTTTTGGGGGTGAAATAACCTGTCACACGGAGCCACAAACACAAGCACTCCATGTGTCTTCAGAAGGCTTTAACACCTTCGAATTTACAGCAGCCTTCAAAAACCTCTGAAAGTGAATTTAATGCTAAAAGGGGTTGAAGGAATGAGAAGGGATTAATGAACCTGCAGTACTTTATACAGGGGATGTGGTTTTGGGGGTGGGTGGTTTCCCATAGCTCTTCCTCAGCTCCCTCGCACCCGGTCCAGCCTCAACCCTCCTCCTCCTCACCTCCCAGTAGCAAAACCAGCAGCACACTGAGCACAGAGGATGGATGTTCAGTTCTGTTGCTGGGTACGAAAGCCCAGGCAGCATTTGAAGCTAGAGGGAAACCAAACCTGTTCGTACACACAAATAGGTTTGTGTGGATGTGTATGGACTGCCATTCAAGTTGTCTTCAAGTTTGCCATTCAAATTGTCTTCAAGTTTGCCATTCAAACCTTTGCAGAGTCTCCCATGTCACCACGTGTCTGATTCCTGGATGCAGTTAACAGAGTGGGATGCAGGAGTCTGGATCATTGGGCAAACCCTTTTTGAGGGTGAGGAGTGAATGTCTGTGAATTAGTGACATTACAATCAGAACTCTTTGTCCGGCTGTTCATTTTCCAAACACAAAAGCAGTGATTTTCCCCCAAAGTAGTGCTTTGGAAAGCCAGTTTCAGGCCATGAGGAGCAAACACATCAGTAAGGAAATGGCACGAAAAACATGCATGAGGAAGCAAACCACGACTTTGCAGAGCTGTGCTGAATCAGATCAGTTCTATTTGTGCTGTAGTTTCACAAGCACATGTTTAAAATGTCTAAGCTCTATTGAAGCATCAGATCCTCCTGCCCACAACCACCACAAGAGCCTCAGTTTTCTATGCTACCAGGAGGGACAGATCTTGAGCAAACTTCCAAATCTCGACTATTTCTGTTTTGTTCCCATGGTGTCATTGTGACAGTGTGAGCTACAGCTTCATCCTTCCCCTGCATACAGGGAGTGCAGCTGATCCGCTCAGATGTGTCGTAGGCTTCCTACTAAACCCATTCTGCTGATAGCACTTACATGCGATCCTATGAGTCTGCCATTTGCAGACAGCTGCACACAAACGTGACTGCAGCTCAATGAGACCTTCATAGAAGGGATAAGTCAGTAATATACAAACTATGCACAGGTTAACAACAGTTTCCTGTCACCCCTTGCGACAGCAGATTTGCCAGCAGCCGTACAACTAAATGACATGTATTAGATGAACTTTATCCCCTAAGCTCTGAAGGTCTCAACAAACTATCTACACAGGAGGAACTTCTCCCATAGCACCAATGTGGAGCCACTTTGGCAATTGAAAGCTGCTGGAAACTTTGAGGGCCGTAGGAAGGCAAATACATTAAAGAACATGAAGCTCCCAGTTAAAGGAAAGACAAGTACAGTAATAGAATGGAAGTGTATGTACGAGGTATAGTATAGTTATCTATAGAATCATAGAATCACGGAATGGTTTGGGTTGGAAAGGACTTTAAGATCATTGCTTTTCAAACCCCCTGCCATTGTCAGGGACATCTGATGCTAGACCATGTCACCCAAGGCTCTGTCCTACATGGTCTTGAACACTGCCAGGGATGGAACATGTACCACTTTTTTATGTGTGTGCATGCATATGTATATATATGTATATATATAATGGGAAATTCTCTCTATATAACATATACATAATATATACATAAAGATATATAAAGATATAATAGCTATATATATTTATATATAATATATATAATAATATAATACATAAAATGGGAAATCATTCCATTTTAAGACCAGATCTGTTTAATATCCCTCAGTGCCATTGTTTATGTACATTTTTGTGTATGTTTGTGTATGCTTAAATTCTATAGAATTACTTGCTTTTTCTGAGTAGAACTCTGCACTGATTTCTCTCAGAAGCAGCAAACACTTTATGTGAGGTTAATTCACAGTTCTGAGTTCTCTGACCCTTGCTGTAAATGGATTCTTTGCACATTTAAGGCATGATCCATGCCAAACCTATTTGGATTTTCTCTTCCACCTTAGCCATAATCTTAGTATTAAACCAGCTATGACTAAAGAGGCTATGTTAATGAAGACAGAGAATGCCACTGGGGAGGGGGGCGAAATACAAAGCATGTGCAAGAGCTTTCGTTTGAGGAAAAGAGCTTTTAATCCCAAGCCTTTTGACTTCATGGGGTATTTGAACATAATATTGACATTTAAATGAACCATCTTGATTTTATCAATATAAAGACTTTCAGTTTGAACATTTGGTTCTTTCTTGCAGTTGTACTTAATGGTGTGTTCCAAGGGGGGGTGTCTGTGCATGCACCCACACCTCCCTGTGTGTGAGTGTGGCTTTCCTCTGGTTGTATTTCAGGCTGGAATGAAAACAGACAGCTCAATACTCCCACAGACCTGACGTTCTGTGTGTGTTTGGTTCTGGTTTATGTTAATGGGTGTTTTAACCAGGAGCCTTATGAAAATCCCAAAAGGAAGCAGTTTGATGTCCACTTCTAGGGTATCCTACCCTTGTGGATTACTTATAGGCAAGCAAAACATCAGGTGTGGCGATGCTGAAACAAAGAGGCAAACAGATAAAAGCTCTAACCCATTGCACTGACATTAAAACACAACCTCTGAAGCATCTCCCAAAGATGTTACTGCTCCAGCCATGGAAAGATGGCTAAGAACTGTAATGAGGTTTAGTGATTTGGGATATCAGTTTACAACTTACCCTAGGAATTGTTGGCAGCAGTTTTGTGAGCACTGCCAATGAGATTTGCAACTTCACGTCCATTCCGATTAGTTTCTCACACAAAGTGTTCCTTGTTAGGACATTAAACACCCGACTTTTCTATATTAAGGTTTCCATTATCAAGTTGTTGGCACTGGTGTAAATAATCTGTGACTGTTATTTAGCTCCTCATAGGAAAGACAGCCTGGGCCCTCTGACAGAGACTGCAGGACTACATCTGGTAAGAGTGATCTACCAGATACCCTCAAGTCTGCAGTTGTTGGACCAGGATCATAAACCTGACTCTTGAAGCGAATGATTTGGCCCAATACCACTCAGTGTGTAACTCTGCATTCAGGAATAAATGAGTGAGAAACTGGAAAACATTATTTCCAGCAGCACTTTCCTTCTGCTGACTTTGGGACTCCACAGATTTCCAACTGGGATACAGTTGGAAAAGCTCCTGTGAGCTAAGGCAAAGAGCAAAGGTTTTTGTTCAGTTTCTCAATATGTTTTCATTGTTTCTCAGTCCATGTTTTCTCGTTGTTAATCTATGGGCAATGTGTCTGCTACAGAAATAATAACTGAAAACCTAAATAACAACGTGATTTTTAGTGCCGGCTTATTCCAGCCATGAGTCACATGCAGACTTCCGAGATGGATAAATCAGATACTGAGTCTTATTGGTACACTCCTAAAAGCTTCACTGGATTGAGTTCCTAAGGTAAACATGATTCCACTGTGTTGCCTTGCACTCTTCCAAAACAAAAGCATCATGAAGATACAGCTAGCACTGGTAAGTGCCATTCCAGAGGGATGTGCCTGTCAGTGAGCACGTGTGCTCAGACAAACCACAGGAATCATCAACCAAAACTGTGCCAAATCCATCCAGAATCCATGCAGACATGCTGGTTTTTCCATGGGAAGCTGCAGGCTTCCTGCAGATGTAGTTCTGCACTGATTGTCTCCATCCCTCCTAGCGTGACATCCCTACCTCACCCCATCACATCCTCTGTTATATCCCCAGCGATAACAGAATGTGATGCAGTTATTCCAGAGCTTTGCCTGTGCTGTTTGAACAGTCAAGGAGCTGCAGAACACAAAGTATGAATGATGAACTGTCATAACTGATTCATTCTGGCCTTTTCTTCAATGGGGGCACTGATTTCACTCCCTTTTCTCTGTGCAGAAGTGAGTTTCCATGACACTAACAGGAACCTAATTGTTTCTGGGACCTTGATGACCAACTGATGCAAAGCTGAAGCTTCCTTCAGCTTGGACAGGTGGAAGCCTTTGACAAAGAGAGCGTGCTCAGGTAAGCCTCCCACCATACAAGTGGATTGGAATTACTGCACTTTCCTATAGAACAGTTACGTGGAGTTCTAATTAGAGAAACCATAGCATGTAATAATGAGATGGAAATAGGCAAATATGTTGTATGAAGCAACTGCCGTTCAGAAACTCATGTCTGGTTTTTTACTGGAACAAATCTTCATCAAAAAGCCATCAAAAGTAATAAAATGGAACAAAACCAAATTCCATCTCCTTTATTCATACTTAAAATATTAAAAGGCGATGGGAAGATACGACCCAGCAATCCTGGAGGGCTATCTTTAGAAAGAACAAGATCCAGGATGCTAACAGAGCCTACGGTCTGGTTCATGCCAGCACAAAATGAATGACCTTGCTCTCACAACCTGATCTGACAGAGATGAGAGGCTGCAAACGGCTTGAATGGAGACTGAGCTGCATATGTAGCATACACAGTGTTAGTTACTAAAACACTGCAATCCCAAACTGCTTGAACAGTACAAAGGTTTTCCTGTCAGAGTGTTAAAGTAGATTTCTCACCAGCTGGCACTGAGAATACAAGAGTGGGAGAGATTCACCTCTCTGAGGCCCAGGTAGCTCATAAGAGCAGTACATGCATAGGCGGTGGTGGCAGCACAGGGAGTTAAAACTCTTCCTAAGGAAGGGGAAATGACAACAGATCTGCACAGTGGTTTATGGTGTTAGTTACACACAGCATGTGTGCCAGGCCTGTTCTATTGACTAACCAAATCTACCCCCAGTGCTGTTCTTGGCTAACCTTGACAAAGTCATTCCCGTTGCCATGAAACAGCTTCCTTTGCTCTCACTCTAATTGCCTTTAGTGCTCTCTCTGATCCTCTGCTTTGTTTCTCTGCCCTCCCACCTGTAACCTGGTGAGCCTGAAGCTGTCACCTCTGGATTGCACAGAGTACTTCTGTATAGCTGCTCCGCATGTAAAGGAGGAGAAACTGGTCTCTGTAGAGAAGGATGACAGTATCTAGTCACAAAAGAAAGTGCTTGACAAACACTGTCCCCTTAGCAACTGGATAAGGCTGTAGCCACAGCCAGACCTCTTAGGGTCTCTCTCTGGAATGAATGTCTATCCTTAACTGTTCCTACTGGGAGGCTTGTGCAGAGTGCATAATCTGTGTTTAATACTGTTCTAATTGCAGTGGCTTATTTCATGTATGCTCCTGCACAGCTGGGAGCTGAAGCCTGCAGAGTACTCAGTACGTTCCCATTGGATCTAGTCCCTAGGAGCAGCATTGTAAAAACTGCCTTGAAAGTAACAAGGGTTCCAAAGGCTGCATCCATCTAATTTTGTGCTTCTTTTCACTGAGAAAAGCTTTAGCATGCCTTGTAATTATGGCAAATATCCCAAAGGTATACGGCACCATATGATCTACTCTGATTTCTGGACCTAGCAGAGCTGTTCTTAATGCTCTTTCTGAACATATGTTCTGTTCTTACTTTTAGAATGTCTACCAGAACATGTAATTCATTCTGATAGCACCACAAATATTCTATTGATGCATTAATGACACTACTGAACCTAGGGGGAAAAAAAGCAGAATTGATAAAATTACTATTGAATGCAGGAACCTACGTAAATACATTTTTTTATTAACATTTCTATTGCCTATTAAAAGAGTTCCTCCTGTGAAAGACCCCCCCCAACTAACCCACATTATATGTAAACTGGAAGCATAGTCCTGCTTCTTTGAAGGATGACTCCTTTATACAATTACAGCAAGATTAAGAATCCATGGAAGAGCAGAGCATCGCAGAATTAAGGCATTATTTGTATGCAGTACTCAGGCTTTATCTACATCTTTTAAGGTAATTAATAAAACCCTACTGAGTTAGTAATGAAAACCATTTTTGATTGCTACCTGAAGCATGGGATTTTGAGAATTACCCCATTTCCAGCCTGGCTGTTATTTAGCAGAAACTTCCCCAATGTTTTCTGAGGTGCAAAGACCCATTTCTGCCTTCACAGAGGCACAGATGAGAAATGAACCATTAGGGTTAACAGCTAATCTGAGGTCAGTTTGCAACTGAAGGATGTAAAACCAGCTGCTTAAGAGCCAATAAACTAGCCTGCTTTCTCCTTCCCCAAGACCCAGCCTCTCCCATTAGAGGAAACAAAGCCATATGTATTCTAATCAGATCTCCTTGATTCCCTTCCAGGCTGAATTACCCTCTGCTCCTACCGATCCCCCATGGTAGTAAGAAACTCAAATACTGCAAACTTACCTTAAACTGAGGAGGTTTTCCATAGAGACATAGCTCCAGCCTTAGAACAGTAGGTAAGTAAACATAACTCCCACAGGGATGCTGGCACCAGGCAGAGCTGCCAGGGCATAATAACACTAGAGCAGGATTGGTTTGGTAGGGGAATGGATGAGCTGTGTTTGTAATATATGGAAACACGGGCAGTAATGCATTAGCCATATTGCTTTAAAACCTTTCCTTCTGCTTAATGGGAGTTTGACTTTGGCATAAATGTACTTTGGCCCTCTAAATGTCTTCCTCAAAAAGACATCTCATGATTTGTCTGCTTTTCAAACAGCTTACAGTAGATCTAGTAAAATAAAACAGTGCTTCGTTGCAGATGCATTACATGCCCATCGAGTACTCCCATACTTTCTGAGAGGGAGAGATACACAAGTAACTTTGGGGGAAAATGTAATGGAAAACTCAAAGGAAACATGAGAAATACCCACAAACCTATGAAACTAACAAACCCCAAATATCCTAAAATACCAGGTTACAGTTCCAGGGGTTTATCATTACAATACTGTTAAAACTGTGAGGAACAGCTGTCTAAAATGGTGCTTTCTGCTTTTCTGCCTTCTTTGTCCCTTTTCAGTATGAAACTTGTAATTCTTTCCAGCTACATCTTACCCTGCATCTGGAACCTCTCCACTGCTGATCTCAATCTACAATTACTTTGCCTTGGCAATTCCTGTTGGCTCCCAAAGTCGTTTTCAGTCCAAGAAGTGGTCCAAGTGAAAGCTGTATTTCTCCATCACCATTTCCTTTGCCAGTTCTCCCAGAGTCATCGGTCCTTGTTGCTGGTTATCATCTGTGTGCTTCATTCCTGCTCCTCTGCACACTCTCAGTGTCCTTGGGAGGTCAGTCTTTATTCAAATGTGCTTCCAAGCCTTACCTTTGATACCCTTCTAACTGCAGACTGTGTGGCTCTCCAAAAGAGAGAAGTACTCTGCTGGAATGAAATCCCTATAGTTTAGGGCAGGGCCTGGCTCACCTTTGAATTATTTAATGAGATTCATCATTTTTTGCATAATAGAATATTTTAGTCCAAGTTCCTTTGGTTACATCTTCATTGCACTGATCCCACAATCCTGTTACAAGACAAGGAAATGAGATTTCCTTTATTTCACATAAATAACAGTGATACAGAAGCTGTAACCACCTTGCTCAATGAAAGAGGACCGGGGACATCCCATGGCTCTGGGGTCAGTTGGCACAGCCCGAGTATCTCCTCACTGTGAATGACCCTGGTTTCTGTTTTGGTCTCATGAAATACCTCTGTGGTCCTAAGCCATTATTATGGTGTACATGATCTTTTTCTGTTCAGAACGTCTCAACTCATGTAAGAGGTACATGCAGTCCATCAGAGTGTATTTCATAGCATTTACTGATACACTGCGTGCCATTGGGCATGTTATAGTGAGACAAAGAGATAGTTAAGGGTGAAAGGTCTGCTGGGAAAGCACTGGAAACTATGCGGTGTGCAGGGACCCGGTACTGGGTTTCCTGTACCACCCAGTGCAATAACTTAGGTGTGATACATGGCTTAAAAGCTTCTTACAGGCCTAAGGAGCAACCTTCCCTGAAGCAGGGCTCTGTACCCCTAAAGATAAATGTCCTAGGTGGCCTAGATGTACTAAGGTCACTTTGCCCAGCCATGAAAATCCCATGGAGTAGATTTTCCTTACACTAATTAAACGCAAGGCACATCTCTAGGATGTATCTCATGGTATGGATAATACAGTGACACATACCAGGCAATTCATAACACGGAAGATGACACCATTGTAAATCCATTCAGCTTTGTTCATTCTCTCTATGGAAAAGCTGCTTCCATAAGCCATTAGGGAAGTTATCTTCAAACAGATCTCATCTTCAGCAATGCTTCTCTGGTGGCTGAGTTCCCTTGGGTTAGTAGTTCTTTTCTATGGAAATTGGGATTTCTATGACATGTCTCTATGGTTTGAAACAGAAACAAGTACTCATTTAGCTATTAAAGTTGATAAGATTCACAATTCATGAGCTGTGAATTAATATACAAACGGAATTAATGAACTTACGCAAATTCATAGACTTACGGTAAATGAATTAACACACAAACTGTGAGAGGAGATAACACATGGGACCTGATGTTGCACAGGAACACTCTGCCGCTCAGCTCTATGTTAACACTGCTCTCAGACAAGTGGGAACCCAGCAAACTGAGTCTAGCAGAGCAGCACCAGCATTTAATCCATCTGAATGACTAGTGCTACTCGACCTTTTCCTTGGCACAGAGCACAGTTCTCTCAGTCAAGGCAAAGCTAAGCCTAGGAAGCCAGTGTTCAAGTGGGAGCTTTTTGCTACCATGATAGCACAGCAAACAGAGCTTAGAGCTTACATTCTGACAACGTGATGGGTTATAGATCACAAAGTGTTCTTGCTATGTATATCTATAAATGTAAATACTATGTATTTACATATATACATATGTAGATATGGAAATACCATGTAGCTTCAGTACCTGATTATTACTGAAGCGTAAGCAGTGGGGTTTTTTTTGGCTTTTTATCTTTCTTTAGGTTTAAAACATGCCCATTAGGATTATTTCTTCCCATTGATCCTAGCTTTATAAATCTACCCTGCTTCTTCTTACCAGCATAGTAAAACTGCAGCTCACTGGAGTCGATGCTTTTAGTCCAAATGACAGTTAGAAAACTAATTGCCTTTTGCAGAAATGACTTAATAGGGGACAACTGGTCACAACAAAGTCACGACATAACTCTCTTGCCACTCATAATTAACTTGGAATGAGGAGAACACGCTGTCCTGTTGCAAAAATAACAGTATGCTTGGTTGTGAGCCAGAGGCAGTGATAAATACATTTCTGATGAAGCCAGCAGCTTCATTTACAAGCATCTGAGCTAAAACCACTACAAACCCCCACAAATCAAAGAAAACAAACACACCTCTCAGGAAATACAATGATAGAAACCAAACAACTGGGATCTGGCACACAAGGTTGGTATCATAACTTGGTATCCCCACTCCTGCCACTAACCCGCTGTACTACCGTGAGCAAGTCATTGGATTTCAAGTCTCAGTTTCCATACTTTGGGGAGAGATTGATAGGTTCAAGAATTGAAAGTTCTTAACTGGACTATACCCTGTCTGCAGGTATTTATGCCCACGTGGTACGATTAAGGCTGAAGGAGGAGAGATAATCCAGCTTTACGCAAAGGAAGATCCATGCTGCACAAGTCCCACTCACAGGTTTTGCCACAAAATATACCAGTCTTCTAGAAGTCTGTGCTTGCTTCAAGGCCCCATATTCCAAGTGTATTAGACCGGTCAGAGCAGCAGAATGAGCATCATTCATCTTCCCAGTTAATGACCAGACATCTATTTTTAAAGATAACATCCTGCTCTGTGTCCCACATGAGCCAGAAATATGGGATTGAACAGAAGATATGCAATTATGTGCTCGTGGGCAGTAGGCAGAGAATAGTCCTGAGTGACCTGCGGAGAGATGTATCACTGGATAAAAAACTGCTCTGAGCCACAGCACCAAGCCTCTAAAACTTCCTGCTTTGGGAAAAGCAAGCATCTTTCAACGCTGCTTGAGAATGACCACAGAGCTTTTCTGGCTATTGGGGTGAGCCTTTTGACACTCCATTAGTTTGGTTGCCCAGCTTTACAGATCATATTTAGTTTCCAATTGCCTATAGGTTTGCCAGATTTAAAACATCTGCCCAATGTTTGCCATCTTTGGGCTCAATTTGGAACGTTTAGACCAGGTTTTTGCTGTTTGGGAGAGTGTGCTTACAGGAAAAGGCTGTTTCAGCAGTGTTAATCTATGACAATCACTTACCTTTCCCCTGTCTATTGGCTCTATCGCTTCCCTGGTTCAGTACAGGGAGATGTAACAAGTCAAATTCCAAATCCAACAGACATCTATGGTCCCCTGTGGAAGCTGCAGTAAACAAACCTTGCACAGGAGCAGCAGAACCTGGAAGTTGGCTTTGAAAGTATCAGTGAATTCCACTAAATGGGTCCATATTGATCTATGGCAACCAAAGGCACCAAACCACGCGGGGAATGGATCTTTGCTTTCCTGGTATGTGCTTGTTCTCACTGGAGTTTTCTCTGCTTCAGAGCGCAGCCTAAAGAGAACTCTTAAATCAGAATCAGGCCTGCTCTGTAAGACTCACATCCTCTATTTGAAAGACTGTAAGATGTGCACTCTAATAGGTGAGGAGCTGAAGGGAGAGAAAGAATAGTTCTCCCAGCAAGGAACTGGGCAGGCACTGGAGAGCTGTGATTTTGTTGCCAGCTCTACCACACGCTGCTCATGCTACATGAGACAAAGCAACAGTTCTTAAGCAGATATTCCTTATACAGCTGGTTAGGGAAAAAAATCAGCTCATGATTTGTTATAAAACTGCTGGAACAGTTTTCCATGGGTTAAACCCCCCCATTTTTAAAATACCATTGGAAAACATGAAGAGTTTTTGTGATGCTTTGGAGAGGAAAAAGACCGTGAGAGAAAGAAAAAAACCCACATTTCACTTTCCTATGTGCATAAATTAACATCATAAAGCCAAAAAGTAAAGCAAAGGATCTGACTTTCAAGCTTTCTAACGCATTATTCCACCTCAAAGCAATAGGTTCTGCTGTCTGCGGACAGGGAGAACACCACTTGGGAAGCCTGTTGAGTAGAGTCCAACCAGGCTGTGACCTGTGAAGCATCGCTCCTCCACTGCTCCATGGTGACAGTACAAAAGGGTGCGTGGGAAGTGAGAGGAGGCGTATGGCTGATGAATCCATGCCAGTGTTGTTCCATGGCACAATCCCCTCTCTGCTGCTGAGGCTCCTGCATGCGGGAGGCTGCAGCTGTGTGCATGGAGTACTTATGCAACCTGGGGAAGGATCGGGGGTGGGTTTATCACCAGCACATTATACCACATTAAACACCCTCCTTGTTCCTTGGGCAGTGAGCAGAATTAAGCCTCGAGAACAGACTCTGTTAATATGAACAGAGAGGAATAATCAGTTTATTTGCTACCAGGCAACTTGGAGGCACCAGAGTTTTTCCGCTGTGTTTTAAGGTGCTGTTGCCATAGTAGGCAGAAGAGTTCAGAGCAGTGAGCTGCTGTTCATGGAAGGGACTGGCTCTGAGGAGCTACAGAGCAGAGGTTCAAGAAGGGACACAAAGGCAATTACCGAAGCTGCAGGGAAATGAAGTCATTTTTCTTTTAGCCCAATGTTTGCGGTTTCTGCTTTGACACCAAGGGAATAAATTTCATCTGCACTCAAAACAATGTGATTTTAAACCATACTCTCAGTATATGGTGACAGTGATTGAGAAATCAAGGACTGCTCCATGTAAAGAGTCGTGGGTTAGACCTACCTCCTGAATTCCACTATGTCTTTAGGTGCTGCTTTCTTTTGACTCATCTGCTCTGTAGTTTTCCAGGGGTAATTTCAATGCCTGGCAAGCTCGGGGTAGTTATTATGGGGCCCTTTTACAGCCCTGGGAAGACAAAGTTAACAAACTTCAAACTTCCAAGTACTTACACAAGCAAAAGAACTTACATTTGCAAAAGAATTACATGATGCTACATTTAATTGCAGTTATCCTCAATGACATGCATTCTTATAGACTGTGGTGCACTTCTAGAGCCCAGGATAAAAGCTCTTGTTCATTCAGTGCTCATTAAAATGTTGAATCTTTAATAGGAGCAGGATGGGATCATTAGTGTAGAACGATGTAAAAATGTACAGAGCTTTGATTCTGGGTATGTTCCATTTTGCAACACTGAAAGTAAATCCATTTTGCAAACACAGGATGAATATGTCTTTATATTTGTGTGCCAAAACCCACCTTGGCCTCTCCATTAGCAGTAGTAAACTACCACAAACACAGGGGCCTGTAATATAAGGACAAAAACCTCCTGGGTCTCATTGGTGGGGAACTACAGTAACAATTATCAGCTCCCAGCCTGTGTTCTCCTGGCCCGATGCAGTGACATACATTTGCATTTGTCTTATAGCAAATGATAGGGCATGCTAATAGCTATTTAATAGTTGAGCAATTATTTAAATTCAGGTTAACCCTAATTACATTTTCTATTAAATCCAGGGAGTGATTTCCCCACCTCCGATGGAAAGAATCACATGGAGAGGCTGAAGCCTCAGCAAGCATCAGGATAGGAAGTGTCCTAAAGCAAAGATATTTAGCTTTGCTGATCCTCTTTGGCCTGATAGCTATTACCTCTCCAATGGCATGAGGAAGCAAACAGACCCAGAGGACCTCTCTGGAATAACCTTTTCACAGTGAGGGGGATCTGCTCTTCAGAGATGCTTAGTTCTGTTCAACAAAGAAGAAACCAGAGCATGGAAGTTGAAACAAATTCTCCCTGTATCCCCCCAAAAGATGAACTAATTCCCTCACAACTGGTGGGTTGTAAATCCTGGTTCTTCATTACCCTCTAATTAGTTTATTACTGATGGATAGTTGCTGAAACACAGGTGGTCCATCCCCACAATGTAAGTGAAGGTTTTACTTGGGAAACCCCGAGGCAGTGGAATCAGAAATGAGGCCGTTGTTCATTCTCACTGTTGACTGGTTTAATTTAGCTTTAAGCATGTGATTAATTTTAATACTGTGGGAAATTAATTATATTTGTGTTCTAATGATCAGTATTAACCTAATTAGTGACCATAAAATTCCCAAGCAAAGCACTTAATCGCATTAGAATTAAGATAGTAAATATTTTCCTAATGGAAAGCTGCCAGTAAAACACCAGTGCTCTCAAAGGCTACAGCCACAATAAAACACACAGCATTCATCAAATGACTTCCAGAATGAAGTTCTTATTGCTAACCCTGCTACACAAGTTAACGGTGTCTGTAATGTGTCAGAAACAGCTCCATACATCACAAGTAAGCTGTGCAATACTTAACCTAACTTGTCCTTCGTGTGCATCATTTTCCTGCTGTTAACCCCTGGGTGTCCACTTCCAGCCCCACTCCCATTCACTCCTATCATTTCCCTTCTTTATGTTTTCTTTAGGCACAACAAGTAGCTCCAAAAGGAGCTGGAAAACACAAGCCAGAGAAGCACATTCCATGGGTAGCACAGAGAATGCCACTGCCAAGACACAGGACAACTGTTCCTGCAAATAAGAGGATGCTCTCCCAAAAAGCAGTGTTGTTTTCCATCCTCCAGGAGGCATACAGCATCCCGAGCTAAGCACAGGTCTATGGCCAAGAGCCTGCACACACAGTGCTCACAGAAAGCATCTTTAGCCCACTTCTATTTCGTTGTTAAAAGACATGCTCTGCTATGTTATCCTACACAGCCTGTCTTGTAATTAAATTACACCAAATAACCAAAGAATCCTTCCAGGTCCCCCAGGATGATATAGTTATTCATCCCTGCATCTGAGCCTCCTTTATACTTTGGGATAAAAAGCTTCCTTTCACATGACTTGTGGCAAGCACTGTCCCAGATTTAAGCCACTTTTTAATATGGGGAACATATGTGTCAATGGGATCCCCCGAGGCCACCGATCATTGCCAGGCACTGGGATGATTGCAATTGAAGTATTTATTTAAGATAAAGCCTTTGTATTGAATTAGAAATTGATCTTCCACTTGAGCAGACAGTATTGCTTTATGTACTTATATACAGGTCTCTTTGGAAAGCTCTTTCATCTGCTGCTCTGAGTGATTGAATCTTCCCCAGATGTGCAGAAATAACAGTTGGAAATGTAATTCCCAGCTTTTGTGGGGCTCAGGGTGAAAGGCACTAATTCTCATGTCACCTACTGGCTAAACACTTTAGCTCAGTTACCAACTGCATGCAAAGGGTGCCAGAAATGTATCCAGTCACTATTATACCTTATCAATTACGTACTGCCTCCCAACACAACGCAGCTCGTGAAGTCTAAAACACAAACCAGGAAAACAGAGCTGCATCTTATCTTTATGCACAAGATAAGGATTTTTCACTCTAATTTCCTCTGTTTCCTTTTCCCCTTTTTATCTTATCCTAAAGTTCTTAATCCAAGTTATGTATTGAAAACATAGAGAGAACTGATCAATTAAAGAATTAGTGGAGGGTTAATCCTGAGGAGATGCTGGCTTCAGTACACTGCTGGTTTATGCTGTCAAAGAACTGGTGACTAAAGACTTCTACTTTCCTGTTTCTTTACATCTATATCAGTATTTGTGCCTATGCTCCCCTCCCAAGTAATAAAACCATCAGTGTTACTGAAGGTGTTTGTATATGTGGAGCCATTAATGGATGGCTGTGCTCCAGCATATGCCATGGGCTGTTTATTATGCTGTCGTTCACTCCAGTACCTTGTGACAGCTTATCATTGAGGATAATATTAATGACAGAACATTCCCATGCTGAAAAGATCCTCAGTAAATACTTTGCAGAGAGCAAAACATAAGCAAATCTTAGAATAATAAACCAGTATTGATTTGGGGGGACAATTGTCTTAAAAACCTGGATCAGTTTTCAATATCCCAAGACCAACTTGTTTGATTGATAGGGATCTATAAACTGAAAGCTTTTCCTGCTATCTATCCACTTCATTTTGAAGCTACTGCCAATACATACAGTATATGATTGACCTACAATTTCACTTCAGATGGTGCCAACCCCTCAAACCTCAGTGGGTCTCCTTCAATCACACTCTGCAAGTACAAACAGCAGCACAGTGTTTGTATCCAGCTCACATGCCCAGGGTCTAAAAACCCCAAATGAAACCCCAAAAGAAAAGGGTTTTATGTTTGCAGACAATAAATGTACAACACTGAGTAGGACTGCATTGATGGTATCAGTAATAATCTCATCATTACACCTGGCTTGGACGTTTTAAGCTCAATTTATACGTCCAAAACTAGATGTGTAGCACATGAGCTATTAAATACACAAACCAAAACCGGGAGGGCTAAAGGCTCGATAGAGCAATGCAAACACCAAGTACAACTGTGACAAGGGACCTGACCTGCTGCTGGCTTTCTTCAAGCAAGCTTTCCAGAGGGAAACAGGGTTAATGCAATAAATCCAGTACAGCCTCAAAGGAGAGTGTCCTTCCTCTGGGCATCAGTGATCTCCTCTGACAGACTGAAATAAACCTGTGCTTGCTAAGGGAACACAAAATTGAGCAGAAACATGCAAAGGAAGCTTTGTGTTCCCCTGCTAGCAGAGAGGAAAGGAACAGAGACACATTCAGGGATACAGATGGGATACTTTGGGACCCCACCAGACCAACCACTTGCAATGAGGCCATTTGCAATGAGAGCAACTTAGAACCTCTCTAAGTTCTTGAGGGAATCTAGACCTGCACACTGCTGGCAAACAGCTAGGGAGAGGTAGGGTTATGCTTGGAAGCTTCCCATAGCTGTCCAGTGGGGTGTCCAGCAGGATGGGAGCACCAGGACAATCAAACTGCTCCTCTTCCCATGAA
This sequence comes from Melopsittacus undulatus, assembly GCF_012275295.1. Taxonomy (NCBI): domain Eukaryota; kingdom Metazoa; phylum Chordata; class Aves; order Psittaciformes; family Psittaculidae; genus Melopsittacus; species Melopsittacus undulatus. Next base: position 117,096,673 of record NC_047529.1, read on the forward strand.
ATCCATGGGCAAGTTCAGAGAGGAAGCTGAATATTCTCCTGCATAGCAAGAGTTCTGTGCTGCACAAATTAGAGCACCAGGAAGTTTTCTGTTCCTAACTGGAAAACATGAGTATTTGCCAATGCCAAAGGAAGGCAAGAAGTTGAAGATGGGGTTTGGATGTTTTTTGCTTTCATCCAGACAGAAAAAGCAGCTTTTCAGATTCATTCCACCACCATTTGGAACCAACCCAACCAAATATAATGGTGTATATATAAATTCACCTTTGAGTCAGCGTCTCGTGTTTCAGCACTTCTAGTCACAGCATCTTGCATCAGCCATATGCTTCCTGCACATCTTTTACCTTCTCAGTAAACCAGAAGATGGATGCTAAAACCCAGGATGCAACCTTTAACATCCTCTTGGGGTTTTTAGCAGGTTTTACGGGTACTGCTGGTAGGGCAGATTGGTTAGTGGGAGGTAGCAACCTCTGCTTCAGAACTCAAACAGTTAATGGAAAGAAGAAAGAGGTTATCAAACAAGGAACTGTTGCAGGGGCTGAACAGGAGTTTGCTAAACTAATGGGGAAAACCAACCTGCATGCAGATACAACAAAGGAAAATAAACTCCTTTTCACTGTAATTGGTGTGAAGCATGAGAAAGAGGCATAAAAGCCTCAAAAAGATGCTTCTGTTGTAAGGCAAATGGGTAAGCTCAGGTAGGGGGTGGTTTATGGGTTATTTTAATCAGGATTTTTACCACTGGGAAATAACCTCAAGATCAGGTTTCCAATCAAACATATTTACTTGATCAGTCGTTAGAAGAAAACGGAGACCAGACAGGAATCCCTATGGATGTAACAGTGATGGTCTCTTTGTGAGCTTTTTAATCAATCTCATCCTTTCAGTCTGTTCTGTCTGCTTGGTTAGGGTTTTGGTACAAACTGAGATGAGCATCCCCAGCTGCAGCAACACGCTGACCATGCCACTGCTCCCACTGACTTTGAACTGGATTTGAGTACCCACAGCCCTCCCAGACATTCAGAACCACAGCTTAATGCCATAAATGTACTTTTCCAGCTGTGCTCTTACAAATCATCTGCTTTTGTCCTCTTCACTACCTGCATCTAAGCACCCTGGTATGAACCCCATTGTTTCTCTTACTATTTTCTAGCTAGTGGATGCTTTATCCTTGGCACTTTCAAGCCTTGCAGGGGTTAAGAAGGAAGAAGAACTTGCTGTATGTTCAAACAACCCCTCTGATGACAGCTATAGATGTTAGTAACTAGACTAAAAGATGTATCTGTTCTTGCTGAGGATTCTGAATGCAATTTGACAGTAGTGAGAACATGCATCCTCTCGAGCTGCTCCAGAAGCATCACTGCTCCTCCTTCCCAGCACTGTCTCCCCCAGTCAGTTTTGCCACAGCTGCTCCCAAACATACACTTTCCATCCTCACCATCAGCAGTGCCAAGAGCAGGGAAACATTCATTTCATATCCAAACAAGAAGATGGGATTTACCAGCTTTGTGGGACTCTTCCTGGACATTATAAGACACTAGAAGGGACATCCAGAGGACTACTCTGGAGACAGCACTAACACAGAGTAGCAGATAACTTCTTCCATGTCTTTCCTTCGCATTCCTAGTGAGGTACAACACATCTGAAGCCTCAGACACTGAGCCTGCAAGGTACCATGGCAACTTCTCCCCTACACCCTGGCCAGTGCTTACATAGCAGCCAACGCTCTCTTTTTAATTAGCACTGATGCTTTACAGGATAATGATTTCTAAGTGGGACAACTCCTCTTGTTTTTATTCACAGAAAGCCCCTAAACCCCAGAATAGATAACAGGACTTAGGGAGGAGGATGAGTAATCCAGTGGGTCGTATTTGGTTAGTGAACAATGATATCCTTGCCGAGAGAAGCATGTTTTCTATGTTTCTTCCTCGGTTGACAGCAAACTGCCTGGAATGATTGTTATTGCAAAGCACAGAGCAGGGGGCACAGGAAGCAGTGGAATTGATAGGATAAACTGATGTACACCTAAACCAGCTGCCAAGGCAAAGAGCTGTTCAGATGGCCACAGGGACTGGAAACCAGCCTGCAGTGCTGCTAGTCCTCATTGCCCTGGCTTCCTGGGATCATCTGCTTTGGTCTCAACACTGACGCGTGCCACGCAGTAAGCAATAACTGCTTGAGTAGATGCCACCCTGGCTACGAGGGGTTGCCTGGCAACTTCAATTCATTTAGCAACATTTCATTTCCTTTCTATTATGACTTTTCTTCCAGAACATGAGGGCCGAGAGGATTGAATTCCCGTTGGAACTTCCCTTTGGAGCGCATAGAAAAGCAACCAGAAGAAAGGAGGGAGGGAGGTGTAATCCAGCCCAGTATTTTGACCCAGCTTTAAGTTACAGTGAAGCAATAGAATGTCACAGTATGCTAATTATTTAATCAACCCACATCTCCTCTGCTGTTCATGTATTATTCTGACTATCAAGCGAACACCATCTGCCCTCACAGAAATATGTTCCTGTAACATACAGAGTATTTAGCTGGCAAGGAACCAGCACCACGTTCACACTCCAAAGCCATGAACCCCAGAAAGCACGAGGAGCTGGGGGACGTCCAAAACATCCCTGCCTCTCCCTTGGCCTTCCTCTGGAGAACGGATGGTTTCCAGTTCCATTGGCAATAATGAAATAGGTTCATTAATGGCTCTGGATGCAAATAGGAAGCTTTGGAATCCAGCTTTCCTTGTAATGAAACATTTCTGTCCCTTGGGGAAGTGTGGGAAGCAGCAGCAGGGAGACTGAGGCAGCTCCAGCTCCTTATCCCCACTCCGATGGGAGAAGGAGCCTCTTGCTCTATTAACACACATTACTGGCCTGGACAGCAAGTATAAGGATGCACTGCATAAGGTGAAGAGATAATTCCTGTCTCCAACAGAAGAACAACTTTCTCAGTGAGATCCTGGTTAAGTGCTCCAGGGAAAAGGGTTTGGAAAGGTTGTTTGGGAAGCAGAGATTGTAAGGGGGTGTTTACCTCAAACAGAGGTGTAAACCCTCCTCACTGGCAGGAGAGACTGGAAAGTCCTTGATTTAGACCAGGCAGTACTTAGCAACAGCTAACCCAGGGGTGTGCTCTCAGTATTATTGTCAGACTAGAGCCAGAACCACAGCAATGCACCAGCTACAGGGCAGAAAACAACCCCAGCCAAAGCCAATGGACATTTGTGAAACATCATCCTAAGCTGATCAATTGGAAGTGCAGCATCTTCATCATTTCCTAACCAAGCACTGCCTGTGAAGGAACCCCAACCAGCTCTCCAAATAAACAGGTACAAGGATGTGCAATAGAAATACCAAGAGCAGCCTCAGCCACGGTGTCTTTGGGTGCTATTTAGAAACAGTTTTTGGAGCTCAGTATCTGTAGTTAACACATCAGTTAGCAGACCAGCTACTAGATATTGAGTTGCTCCTTCATGTCCTGCCTGCCATGGGGCACCTCAGTCCACCATTCACCTGCCAGAACAGCCAACAGCTTAGAGCAACATCCCCTGTATCGGTAGAGAGCTGTTAACAGGGCATGGATGGATCCACCCACCAGAACCATAGAATCACAGAGTGGTTTGGGTTGGACTTAAAGCTCCTCCAGCTCCAACCCCTGCCACAGACAGGGACCCCTTCCACTGGAGCAGCTGCTCCAAGCCCCTGTGTCCAACCTGGCCTTGAGCACTGCCAGGGATGGGGCAGCCACAGCTTCTCTGGGCACCCTGTGCCAGCGCCTCAGCACCCTCACAGGGAACAGCTTCTGCCTTAGATCTAACCTGAACTTGCCCTGTTTCAGTCTGAACCCATCACCCCTTGTCCTATGGCTGCAGTCCCTGATGAAGAGTCCCTCTCCAGCATCCTTGTAGCCCCCTTCAGACACTGGAAGCTGCTCTGAGGTCTCCACACAGCTTCTCTGCTCCAGGCTCAACAGCCCCAATGATCTCAGCCTGTCTCCATATGGGAGAATAAAAACACTGGGGCCCCAGTGCCTCTGTTGTCCATATCCTGGATTCCTTGGAGCAGGACCAGGGATTCCCAGTGGGACTGGAATTTAGCCGAGTGTGCCACAGTCCTATAAAACACAACTGTCTATTGGTTAAACAATGCCAAGCTCATCTCAGCCAGATGCCTGTTTACTGACTATTGAGAGAGAAAAAAAGCTCTCAGATGCTATTGCTTGGGTTTGCAGGATGTAGGACGTATTAATTATGAGCAAACTGAATGAGCACAAAGCAGAGCTGAGCCATGGGCCTTGGTTTGGCTGCAATTCTCAGCATACAAAGAAATATGACAGCACAGGCCTTGATGAACATAAATTCTGCACTCAAAATCAATCATTCTGTTATCTCCTGTCTATTTGCTTAAGGTACTTGTTCCATTTGGGGTAATAATCCCAGTTGCAGTAGCTGGGGAGGGAAACCACACAGAGAGACTGAATATCTGCTTTCAATGAGCCCTTCTATCCACGAACTCAAAAAGGTGATGGAACTAACAAGTTTGAAGCAAGTTACCCCAAATATCTCACTGTTCTGCTGCTATGAGCTGGCAGCCTTGTTCATGTTACATTTATATGTGTGCACAAGCATCTGAAGGATTCATGCAGAAGGTGACTTGAGACAAAAAGCTCTCCTTTGGGTCTGAGTGCTCTAAACCTTGCCTGATAAAGGGATCTATTGGATGCTCCATATCCTGTTGACAGGTCCTGGCACCTCCTCACCCTTGCAAATGGAAGGTGGGAGCATCCTGCTCATTGCTCACTTTTGCCTTTTGACCAAAAATCAGCAAATTACCAGGTAAAGCCAGGAGTTTAAGGATACAGCTTTCCAGATACTGTGGCCACTGATGCTGCTCTGTTACCTACTGAATGGGGTTTCTGTATTTCAAGAACCTTTGTAAAACATAATATTGGGAAAGAAAATATAAAATATAATACTTGTAAAATATAGTATTTTACTTTGTAAATATAATACTGGGAAAACACTAACCTCAGTCTCCTACAGGCTGCTGAGGTTCCTGCTGCTCTTCCCTCCTCTGCCTGAACAGGAGCAGAGCCACAGAGGTGTTATGTTACCATCGGGGCAAAAACTGCTGTACCACATCTGTGTGCGCTGCCAAGTTCCATTTAGGCTCCTTCTCCAAGAAAAAATATGGAAAGCCTATGGGGAAAGTAAAAGACAAAGCAATGCAAACCCAGACTGCCTGCTGTGCTGTAACCCTCCCCACCTTGGCAGCAGATGGGGTTGGTGTAGATGGGTGCCAGCTTGAGGGTTGCTCTTTGCTCCCACTCATTGGAGGCTCTGCACCTTAGAATCACAGCATCAACCAGGTTGGAAAAGCCCTTTAAGCTCACCCAGTCCAACCATTCCCAGCCCTGCCAAGGCCACCACTGCCCCATGGCACTGAGGCCTCATGTGTGAACCCTTGTAGGGCCGGTGCCTGCAGCCCTGCCCTGGGCAGCCTGTTCCAATGCCTGAGCACCCTGTGGGGCAGGAATTGTTCCTCAGCTCCATCTAAACCTGCCCTGGTGCAGCTTGAGGCCGGTTCCTCTTGTCCCATCCCTTGTTCCTTGGGAGCAGAGCCCAGCCCCTCCTGGCTCCATCCTCCTGCAGGCACTTGGAGGGAGCCATCAGGTCCCCCCTGAGCCTTCCTTCATCACTCACCTCAGGTCTCACATGGTTCTAGAGAGAGGCTTTCCTCTGGTTTCCTCTCTCAAGCAGGAGTCAGCAGCAGGGAGAAGATACCTGATCCTTTCAGCCTCACCAAACACTAACTTTAGAAGCCCCCAACAAAGGAACATCTCAAAGACCTTGTAGAAGTCTACATAAATTGTATTAACTGGTTCCCATTTATCCATGTGATGTTTATGCTCATGACTTCGTACAAAACATTGACCTTTTCCTGCTTTGATTAAAACAAGTATGCATTATTAAAGCTAAATATTCATCCTTTACTATTAGGTAAAAGCCAATGATGGCTTTTCAAACCTGACACCTAGAAGCATACACCATGGACACGGCTGCTCCTTAGCCAGTAGTAACAAGGCCCTGGCAATGGCTTTTCAGTTATGGTCCCTGCCACTGGGTTCCCCTATTGCAAGAGCATAAAGCAGGGGCTGATCAGAGACCTTGCAGTATTCTGCTAAACCTGACATCATTATGCTTCAACCACTCCACAGTTACCACCCTATCTTTGTTCTATGTCTTGTTATTTCCCTGTATCTTACCTTTATCTTGCTCATGTCCTTTACTGCATCTCTCGAGTACCACTCAATGCTGTGGCCATTCAGCATCTCAGCTAAGTGGCTCCCATTACCAGCTCATGCCTGTGAGCTTGTTTATCCCAGAGCTGGTGGTCTCAGCCCAACTCCCAGTCCACCTGGTACAACAAGCAATCCCCCAAGCACAGCTGAAGCAAATGCTTAATTAAAATGTAACCAGCCCTGTGCTAATTAATTACCCCTTAGTGTCAGGCTCAGCACAGAACATTAAATTTAAAGCCACAGGGACTGAACTACGTCTTGGATCTAGTGTGAGAAGCATCCTGTTGACCAGGACAAGAGCTGGCTACAGTAATACACTGGAGCCAGACTGTCCCCAAGTCACCTTTCCCTTCCTCTTCCACTCTAATACAGCAGCAGGCTGGCTCCTGCCTTATGAACACATTGCTAGGGTGAAGAACAGAGAGAAATTGCCTTTTTGTCATCTTTGACAGGAGCAACAGAACGTAACAACCCTATTGTCCTGATTAGGTTTTCCTGGTGAAAAAAGGAGCTGTTACAACACATGCTCATTAGTTGGAAGAACAGTCTTCCTATAGGGAGAAGTGTGTCTTTCTCTTGGTCATCAACTAGCAGGATTTCCTGAGAGGCAGGAGATGCTGAACAGAAAGAAATCTTGTTGAATGTCTTAATCCCAGTTTATTTTGACCCTGGGGTTTGAATCTCTCCTTGTTCCATCCTCATCTCTATTCTGACATCTTTTCTTATTCCATTTGTGTCAAAACTTGCCCATCTTTAAAACTGTTGAACATTAAAAAAATAAAGACAAGCCCCAGGTGTGCATATTCCATTTGTAAAACCCACTAAGAGCATCCTCGAGGATGCACTGGGGTCAGCCACCTTATCATCAGGAAAATGCTTTTGAAGTCTGGCTTTTAAGTAACTCTTATGGAGCCAGCAGTTGCCCCAGCAACCAAAACCTTTCCATCTGTGAAAGCACCAAGCCTGACCTCGGAGCTCATCACCTCCTGGTACCTCTGTTTCTTTGGAGCCACTCCTGGACACCCCACTTTGCAGAGCCCTGCTGTGACCTGCACCAGGGAGTTGTTTAAAATGAGGTGAAAAGGGGGCAAGGAAGGTTTAAACAAGCCCAAGCCCCCTTCCCTGCTCACCCCAATTCTGCTGTCAAGGGCAGCACCTGAGGCGCACGAACAGCACAGCACTGGGGTAGGAGGAAGCACTGGGAATAGAAACTCCTTCGTACTGATATGGAGAAGGGACCAAACCTGCCTGAGCCACTTGGCTATGGGGGGGCAGAAAAACCCTTGCATAGTTAAGGCTCTGGCACTAACCCCTTGCTCCTTCACAGTGGCTGCCCTGCACAGTATTACCTTGCTAAGGAGCTATCCCACTTTAGCTTCCTCAGAGGTCAGATATTCACCTCTGCGCTAAGTCCATCCGGTGAAGAAAGACAATTCCTTAATCCTATTTTGTGTGCTCGTTTCCGTACCCACACTTCTCCCCTGGCAAGCCTAGGCCATACATGAACATTCCTTGTTTGCTGCTCCTGCAGTCTCTGCTGTCCAGAAGACAGATGTTCACGAGGAGAACTTGGCCATGGCTGGCTCTTCATTCTCATGTGCTGAAGCTCACCCAGTTCCAACCCCTGCCACGAGGCAGGGACACCTTCCACCAGAGCAGGTTGCTCCAAGCCTTATCCAACCTCCTTTACTCAAGCGGTTTATTTCACTTGGGTAGATCTACTTAAGCCTCGCAGGCAAGAACTCCCTCAAAGCTCATCACAGGATGGAGGTTTCCTTCCCCTAGATCAAAGGAAAAAGTTGGTTTTGATATCAGAAGGTGAGTTTGCTACACCTGAAAATAGAGTGATTCTTAAATGAAAACTTATTTATCACAGCATCAACCTTGGTTGAGCAGGGAGTTTTTCCATATACAAGAAGAACAGATCTGCATTGACCTTGTTTCTATACAGAAGATACCCCCAAACCCTGCTGTCTGGAATGACATCCTCATTGTTGGTAGACAGAGGACTGAAACACAAGATGCTATATGAACAATTTCAACAGAGTATTTAATAAAAGGGAGTAAGAAGTTTAATACTTTCTTTAAAAGCACCATCAGCAAGTGCATAAACAGCAGAATGCAGGTCCATTCAATGTCACTTATTCACTTTCTCCTGTAACAAAGAGGTGCACATTCTTCTTGGACTGCAGCATTTGAGCTGCACGCTCTACGCCCACCACTGCAGCCAATTTCTGAGCATCATACTTGGAGTAGAGCACAGTACAGGTCCACGTGGCATCCACTCCATTGTCTGTGGCCTTCATCATATTACAAATCTCACTGTAGAAGTGGGAGTATGTTGGTAACTCATAGAAAATGAGGTTCCTGATGCCTTTGATTGTATACCTGTAGTCGGAAAACAAAAACCAAAAGTAATTTTACTACTAATTCTTACAAAATGTGCGTGTTGAGCATCAGTCCTGCATCAGTTCTTCCATCAACTTCAATGCACAGCAGCTATAGCTCAACCCTACAAACCCTTTGTAGGCTAAACACAAAGGTGGAATATAAGGGGGGGATATCTAATACTGCCAGGCACAACGACTTCCTCCAGGGTACAGACCATCAATTTCTGCAGATTCAGCCTCCTTAGCTTGGATTTTAAGACACAGAAGCCTCATCAGACCAAGCCTCATGAAACAATTCTGCTGACAGAAAAAGACACATTCCATGAGGAACTTGTAACCAGCCCCAGTCAGGATACAGCAGTTTTTCCAGGTGGCCTCAGCCTGCTGCACTGCATGATCAGAAACAATGACATATCCCCTTCCAGAATCTTATGTAATTACTGTGGCACAGATGAACACACATGAAAGGCACAAAGAATCCCATTTTGCAGGCTATATGATCCTGGCCTGACATCAGTGGAAGTTGGCACACGTACCTTCCTGAATACAGCCCTGTGCACACCAAAGTATTAGAGTCTCTGCAAAGGACCACTGACAACATGCATAGATCTTAAACTGATAAGCTCTTAACTTCAGTCAAAGAAGTCCTCAGAGGTTATTATATATAAACCCACCAGATTCACAAAGCAATATAGTCCATCTACAATTAAGGTCAGACTCCACATCCAAACCAGCACACACACAGCTCAGAGAACTCAATCCACAATTCACCTTTTGTAGAAGTGGAAGCGCTCAGTGAACAGTAAGAACTGCTTCTCTCCCTTGAGGAAGAAGCGCCTTGCTCTGCAGACACCAGCCTTCTTGGTGTATTCACAAATGTGAGTGAAATTCAGATCCTCTTTCTTGAAGTAGTTTCGAAGACGGACGTAGTCAAAATACGATGGGATGTAGATGAGAGTGTGTGACATGATGGCATCGCGGTACTCAGGCAACACCTTGTCGATGAAGAACTGGAACCTCAGATAAGAAAACAAGCATGTTATAACCACAGTTAACATTTAGCTTTCCAATACTGATATCTTCAAACAGGAATAACATCAGACAACAGACTACGGGATTCCTACATGTGTAGAATACAAAAGGCAAAGGCTTTATCAGTACTACACAGTTATGGTAGGGCCTGGCATTCCTTTCCTAAGCACCATTCTCCAGTGCTTTTGGCAAGGAGATCAGTCTTCCCTCCACCTGTGCAGGACCTTGCCTGCATCTGAACACTAATGAAGGCATACTTCTATACTGCAATCACACTGTGCCCTGCAGGAAACAGTACGCTCAACTAAATCTGAAATTGCAGTCATTAGGGCACAGCAACATAGTCTGGAACACAGCGTACCTTGTATCTATGACTGAAGTTAAACTTTCAGCTTCTAGCCTCCGAAAAACATGAGGAAGCTGGACCACAACGTGGCTAATGGAGCCGCTGAGCGGTACATTGCGGACGGCCACCTGTGGGTAGGAAGCAGGATGGGTGTTTAGGGAAGCAGCATTTCAAAGGCAGTCACGCTCCAGACAGCTTTCTGCTTGTCACTTGTCTGCAGCAGTGCACAGGCTGTTCTTAAGAGAGCTCCAGTACAAAACTACATTTCATATAGAATCAGAATGGTTTGGGTTGGAAAGGACCTTAAGAACATCAGGTTCCAACCCATACCACAGGCAGGGACCCCTTCCACTGGAGCAGCTGCTCCAAGCCCCTGTGTCCAACCTGGCCTTGAACACTGCCAGGGATGGGGCAGCCACAGCTTCTCTGGGCACCCTGTGCCAGCGCCTCAGCACCCTCACAGGGAACAGCTTCTGCCTTAGATCTAACCTGAACTTGCCCTGTTTCACTCTGAACCCATCACCCCTTGTCCTATGGCTGCAGTCCCTGATGAAGAGTCCCTCTCCAGCATCCTTGTAGCCCCCTTCAGACACTGGAAGCTGCTATACACAAACCAGATATACACATACCAGATCTGTTAAATATACAGGACCACCACCTCTGCCCTGACTTCCATATATTTAAGACGGACAATGAAGGGTCTTACTTTTTTGTTTCTTTCAAAGTAATACTGCTTTGTGCTTCTTATACAACAGCAGAAAAAAGGAAGAAGGTACACCCTCCATTGCACAGAAAAAGAGATCAAATAAATAAATAAACCCAGGTAACTGGTATATGCCAAATGAAGAATAAAACGGAATTTGATTTCTGACATGAAATCTACTGACAAAATAAGAAAGGATCAAATCAGTATCCCTGCGAGAGCATTCTTCATGCTTTTGGCCCAGCATTAGGAACTGTTGTGCAGAATCATGGAGATTCAGACAGAACTGCTTGGGTAACAGAAATGATTGGCACATAGACAGTGTTTCTGTAACTGAGTTATGGAATTTTTCCCTGTGTTGCATGTTCCTCTCCCCTCCCTTAGGCCAGCATTTAAAAGGAAGCATTCAGCTCCCCTGTGAACTCACCTGTCCCATGTAATTGAAGCAGTGCTTGTTGAAGACAGCGTTAACGTGGGGGTCCTGCAGGGCGCTGAACAGCAGTGTCTGCCGGTAGTACCTGCACCAGTTATTGAGGTTCAGCATCCGCACTCGGGAGAAGTCTACCCCATGGGAATCCAGAGGCAGCAGGTTCATGTGCTTCATCAGGTGCTGCGCAGACAGATGGGAACACAGCTACTGACTGACAGCCTCACAGCCAGCCTGCAGAGCCTCCATAGCAGTGAGACAATGGGCAGCAGCACAGAACATAGAAACCAGTGGTGATCTCCCAAGACACAGCTGAATGGAACTGACTGACTACAGCAAGAATAAATGACTTGATTTCCCACCTCAGAACTGACAGTCATCATCTCTTTAGGCATCAGTGACTTTTGCTCCCAGTCTTCTCCCATGGGACAACTATAATGGATTTGGTTTTGGTGTTAAAGTCAATGCGCTCAAAGTTTCCGAGCTAAAAGAACCCCAAACACAGTTCCCATCACATCGAGGGAGAGTTTGGGTGCAAGTGAAGGAATTCTCCTCACTCAATGATGTCTCAGACTGGCATTGCTGCTGCTGCAGGGGAGGCAGATGCACCCAAAGCAAAACAACCCCAATAAACCAGAAACAAACCAACAGGAAACAGGCTCCAGGATTCATCCCTTGGATACTGAGTAGGCTCCATGTGCCCTTCATGGGACATCTCCACACTGTTTAGCTTTGGACATAACTAGTGCTTAATATCTCTGTGGTGAGTGGAGAAAAGCTCCAGCTCCTCCTGCTTTCTGGAAGAACCTGAATGAGGATGTACAGATTCCTCCCACTGAGGCACTGGGCATATTTCCTCCCAGGTGTGATTAAAGGAATCATCATTATATTGCTCTGCAAGATACTTAAGCCTATCAGAAAATGGTCTCAGATGAAATATGCCACTACAGCACCAAAGATTTCTAGAGAACAGGTGCTGAATGCTGCCAAAATCTGCAGAAAGAATATTCTTAGTATAAGGCAAATATCACAGTGGAGGGAGGAAAAAGAACAAGCACCCATGTCTGGCGTCAAGTCAGTAAATACAGCAACACTGCTCACTGCCAAAACTAAGTTCTATCAGACTAACACGACACAGTGCAACACTAAAATCCATATGGACAACGCACCAGAACATGTTCCCAGTTCTGCATCAGGTAAATGTCTGCTTGATCGATGATGAGAATTTCTATTGATGACAGAAAATCAAAGTCTCTCTTCTTCTCCCCCTCTGCCCCAATGACAGTCCTCATTCCCAGTGGAGAGGCGATGATGATGTCCGAGGAGTAGAAGGGTGCATAGAGCCTCATGCTCTTCTGGAGAATCGCAACCCCTGTCCAACGACAACCAACAGCAGTTTCTTAGTTAAGGTCAATCATCAACCATATCCTTCCAGCAGGTTCTAACTGCAACTCCCTACACTCCCTCTCCCTTAACACCCACTGTTCCAAACTCTTCTCCAGAGTTCCAAACTCTGCTCCAGTGGAAGGGCTTTGGAACTGGATGTTCTTAAGGTCTTTTCCAAGCCAAACCAGTCTTGAGATTCTATGATTCCCTTGCACTGCTTCTCACACTCCATGATGTGGTGCACATGCCAAAGTACCTTATGCATCATCTCTGATGTTAAAGAAAGGAAAAGGAAAGGAATCAAAGGAGTATTTTTCCTGTGTTGTAACTGTATGGCAGCATTGCTAGGACCCAGTTTTCTGATTTAAAAATCCAGGTAGTCTGGCCCATATTCAAACCACCCACTACAGTCTGCCCAACAAAGGTGTCGTGTCAACTTCTCTCTCTGTGTGAAGCCAACTACCATGGGCACAGGTGGAGGCTGTCACACAGACAGCAACAGGGACCTCTCCTGTGATCTATTTTAACCCAGTGATAAAAATGGTCCAAATAATCCAAAAATTGGTTGAATTTCCAGAGAGATCTCACTTCTCACACTTTAACAACAGCAAGTCTTTTGTTTCTGATTAAAATGTGAAAGGGAGGTTTTGGTAAAGCCTAACAAATGTGTTTTCAATGAGATCTTTGTGCAGAAGTAACAGGGTGTGAGGCACAGTAAAATAGAATAATTATCCTGCTTCTCTGATTTGCTTCTGCAAGTAACAGCACTGAAAGGTTCTTCAGGCATTTCTTCACACCTAGGAAGTGGATCAAGCAGACTGTGGTATGAGAGAGGGCTGAAAGGAAAATTGTTATGCTACTGAAAGTCAGATGCTCTCAGCCACAGAAACCCACTGGGGAAGGAAGAAAGACTGCGTGGGACCTGCTGCCATCTTCCATTCTATCATGGAATTTCCTGGGATGTCAATTTATATCTTAAGAAACAGGAATTTCAAAAGCCTCTGATCTGCCAAGTTACAAAAACTGCCTACTCATCATGGCAGCTCCAGGAAGCAAGCACTAGCTGAGCCTCTGCATGCTGAGTTACTCCAACAGCATGAGCTTATAGTATGAAATAACCTCAAAGTTGCTGTTTGTCCAACAGTCTTATTGGCTACACCTTTGCCTTCATGAAAACCATGGGCAGCACAGTAGAAAACTGCTTTGCTCAATACTGAGCTTTACCTTTGCTCTAAGCATTATCCATTACAAGAAACACAGTGAACTGGATGATTAAACCCCAAAGTTGTGTTGGTTTCTTTTCCTGGCATGGAAGACTTTGCAGCATAATCAAGGTTATACTCTTTAAAATGTAGTATGGGCAATCTTGCTACAATCAAGCAATGACTGCATTTTAAGCAATACTGAACTTGAGGTGAAAATCATCACTTTTGGAGTTTCACTTCATTTTTAAGTTCAGATTTTCAGAAACATGCAAGTTGCCAGTGCAAAACCAGCGTGAATACCACAGGGCCTCGAGCTTTAACAGAATGCCCAGTCCTGAGCTAGACATGTAGGTAGAACTTGTTACTTGTTAGAAGGCAGAAATCATCTGCTGAGTGCATCCTTACCAATTCTGAAGTGGTCATCAATGTTGCCAGCAAAGACAGCTTCATAATCTTCTGGTCTTTTCAGGTTAGGGGGCTTCTCTTCTGGGTCAGAGCCAAACTCCCCTTTGAAGCGCTTTTTATTGCTTACATCGATTTTTCTTTTGTCATTCACCTCAAGCAGACTGATGAAAATATGCACAATTCTCAAAGCACACTCCCTGAAGGGCACTATCATCAGTACCTGTGTAGATCAAGTTATAAGAGAATGACCCATAGAATATACAGCCACAGTTAACCTTGACATAAGTAATGGTTTTGACCTACATCTGCCCCTCTGGGGCACCCCAGCAATCAAAACAGAACAACTCTGACACGCAGTAAGGAGGGAGCATGCTCTGGGACACAGTGTGCTCAAGAACAGGTATTGGCCAGCAGCAGTGTTTGGTTCCCCATCTTGCACCCAGGATGCCATTACAGCCGAACTGAAACCAAAGCACGTTCTCCTGTTCTTCCTAACCCCCAAACAAGTAACAGCTCCCACCATACACAGCCACAGTCAGTGGCTAGCTCCTGGAGGGGTGGCAAGAGTCTCTGCATAGCACTCTGAAATGCAAGTATCTAGCTGGGGAGTCAACACCACAACCCAACCTGTTCAACAGGTAGCTGGCACCACCAGTGACAAGCTAGCTGCTGCTGAACCCCGGTGGCTACCAGCTACAGGATGCTGTGACCAACAACCCTGTGCTCACTGCTTCTTGCAGGACCACTTCAGATGACTTCCAGGCATGACAAAGGCATGTGGAAACCCCATGCCCAGGAACAGATCACCTGAGAGAGCAGCAAGAGACACAGTTCTGGATAAACTCCAAGGATGTTCCAAGGAAGCCAGGGTGGGCACAGGGGAATCACATTCATGAAGCTCTCTTACCTTAGGTCTAGTGAGCCCTTGATCTCTGTGGTCATCAGTGTCAGTCCCTGGCTTTTGGTTTCTCTTTTTGGCGTTGTTGCTGAGCACCTGGGAATTTGCCTTCAGAACATGGTTCAAGGCATGCAAGCAGTAAGTGTGCCGGATTTCTTCTCCATTAGTTAAAGCATTTCTTTCCGGATAGAACAAGTCCCGGTATGTGTTCATGATACAGAAGAGCTCTCTTTGTAATGGGGTAAAAAAGGCATCACTTGGTTTATTCACCGAGGACAGAAACTGTTTGTTCACTTTTGGCCAAGTGGATTCTAAAGGCTTGTGAAGATAAAGCTGCTTCACATCAACTTCTTTGTCTGCTTTCAAAGTTCTGGGTTGCTCCAGAGTGGAAGAAAATGTCACTTGGCCCAGCCTTGGCCACTGAAAAAACCCACAAGCAAACAAAACCAAAGCAGTCAGATGTACCAAACTCATGCTCAGAGCATGCAAACAAAACCAAAGCAGTCAGATATACCAAACTCATGCTCTCAGAGCACCACAGCTGGCACCTTCATCAAGCTCACGAACTTTGAGGGATTCTCGTTTCATAATACAAATAAAAACCTCTTTTTTCAATATGCATTCTCTTTTCAAGCCTGCCAGGGTAAGTAACAATACACTTGAGCTCAGCAGATCTGCATGTGTTCTGCAGTGATGTGTCTAGAACCGTCCTCATTTTACAGATGAGAAAACTGAGGAAGAGGAAGCATGACATTTCTGCCTAACCCAT
Source organism: Melopsittacus undulatus (assembly GCF_012275295.1). Lineage (NCBI taxonomy): Eukaryota > Metazoa > Chordata > Aves > Psittaciformes > Psittaculidae > Melopsittacus > Melopsittacus undulatus. Next base: position 117,112,527 of record NC_047529.1, read on the forward strand.
CCAGCATATCAGTGGCACACACCAGGGATGAGAGTCTGACCACACTTACAGATGAGCCGCACTGAGGTATGTACCTTGTTCAAAGATGAGAACAGAACCCCATTAGGGAATAAATCCAGAAGTCGTGATTCAGTTGCTAAATGCAATCTGAGTCTGTCTGATTTTGAGGACAAAACTGTCAGTGTAGTAGGAGAAAACCAAACTTTAAGCCTTCTGCCACGCAAGTTGTCCCTACCTATCTCTGTAACATGGCTACACCAAGTTAGGCAAAGATACATCACACATTGCTTCAGGTGGCACTGGTATTTTTGGCCTCCATATGCCAAAAAAGAAAGAAAGAAAAGAGTTAAACAAATCACAGCTTTCTCTCTGACTGACTAACCGTTGGACATCTTCCAGGGAATGTCACCCAGCATATGGCTGACCAGAATGCAAGGCAACTCTCCAAAACAAAATCAGATGGGAAAAAGTTTGGAAGCAAAAGCTTGTCTAAAAATGAGTAGTTTGAAAACCAATATTCTCTCTGAAGCAATGAGGTGCTTTTCTGGTACTAATATTGTTAAAAATAGAGGTAATGGGTGAAGTGTTAAATTGCCCTTTATGGGCTTGTCAATGCATATGGAGATGCAGTCATCTCAAGGAGCATGGAAGCGAACCACAGGTACTTATAAGACTGTAGATGGTCACCTCACAAGTTCGGTTACAGAGCACAACCTGGCAGTGCTCAGTTAACACTCAGAAACCTGTCCTGTCCTACCTGGAGTCAAGAGTGCTAAAACTGCAGGTTTGAGACCACAGCTCAGACGCTAAAGGGATGTTTCTCAGATCTGTTGCCTTATGCCTACATTACAGCAGATTTCAGATTTCAACTCTTGTGCAGCACTAAGGGAAGAGGAGAACACTTCAGCAACAACACCGTGACAAAATCTTGACAATTACAATGCCAACAACTAACAGTAACAATAATGAATTAACTTGTACACGAAGGAACTGTTTTAATCCCGGACTTAGGAGCTCTGGATGGCTACAGAACACTCTTACCTGGCTTTGACTTGAAGTCTTAGGAAGCGTAGACATTTTTTCTACATCTTTTTCCTCAAGCTCTTTGTCCATGTGCTGTTTAAATGGATCTATTTATAACAACAACAACAGAAAAATATCCTGAGAGCCATGCAGCTAATACTAGAAGCAAGTTTCAGAATCGATTTGCAAATGAGACAAACAGTTTCCATGCTGGCCAGCACCACAGTTAAAACCTAGTTATTTTGAAGCACTTGGAGATGAGAGAAAGGATGTCAAATTCTCTTTACAAGAACAGATTTGACAGATTGCTTAAAAGGAAAAAAAAAAGAAGCACTTATGGAAGTACTAGAACTTTCAATCACAAAACAAATGTTGGACAGGAAAGCAATATATAGCAGAAAACATTGTGGGAACTTTCTGCCTGAAGCTCTGACACATCCATCCCTTGCAGGTGAAATAGGCTATCAACAGTAAAGGCTTCAAGTGAACTTACTGCTCTTCTTCATTTATAAGCAGTCCTGCTCAGGGCTTTGCATCTTTGGCCAGTGATACGAGTACAGTGTGCGATAAAGCATGGAAAGATTAAGTGCTTTTTGGGACGGGAGACAAAAAATGCCAGAAGTGAGCAAAAGTCTGATTTGTCTAATCAGCATTTCTTTTTGGAAAGAAAAGGAAGGGCAGGGAAGTGCAAAATCATGCTGTATTCAAAGATACTGGCATGCACAGAGTCACATGCAAAGCCTATTTTGAAACCCAAGCCCTGTATACTGCTTGCAGCACAACAGCACTCACTGCATAAAGCAAACCAACAAGAGAACACTAGTGCTTGCCAACGGATCAGTAGCCCACACGCAAGTGACCCAGGCCAAAGTCAAGACAGTTGCTCATCATGACACTTATAGGAAAGTCTTCCCAGCAACACAAACGAACAGGGTATCATTTGAGTGTAATACAGGCTCTCTCTTCAGCTGACTTCCATAGATTTTGGCATTTGTCAGATAAAGTACAGAGAACAGAGGGAAGCATTCATAGGAATTCTAGTGACCTCAGGACCAGAGGAGAAATTTGTCCCCTTTCTGCTATGTTATATGACTCATTTTCTGTAATGAATTATAAAGCCACCTCCCAGCTGCAGGAACCCACTGGAAAGTAGTACATCATTTATAGGTTGAACAAAGCTGTTAGGATACTTAGCATGCAGTTGGAGAGCTACAGTTCTCATTAAAATGCAATGCCAACAGCCTAAGTAATATTCTCATGGTAACAAGAACGAGCTGTTTTTTCTATCACATGGCCCTTTGATGCTTCCACACATTTCATGTATCAGCTAGGCTGCCTCCCAGATCCAATGGCAGCTGCTGCTCCAAGATGACAAGCCAGCATCACTAGGGATGCTACAACACATATTTCTCTCTCTCAAACTATGCCAGCTGCTATTAAAACCAGAGAGCATGAAATAGGAAGAGAAGCTCTGCAGGTGCCAACATGGGGTGTATCCCCGAACGATCACACACCTGTACACAAAGGTGTTTGCAACACACATGGTGGGATGGCTCCAACACTGGGAGATCTGATCGTACCCATCAGCACACTGTAGCACTGAGGTTCTGGGCTACGCCTTTAGAAGGCTCCAGCGATGCCTTATGCCTTCCTGATCCTGGTGCAGTTGGACTCCTCTATATCACCTTAAAACCTGACAGAGAGCCTAAGCATTTGTCTCAATTACAATGGCTGCCCCAAGCTTCTCAAAACTCACCTCTACCTCCACTGAGTTGTGAAGGATGCCCTCACAGGTCAGCTTTGTGATTATCTCCTGTGCTCTCTGTGCTAAGAATATCTTCCAAAGTCAAGCGCAAACTTGCCGGGCCCTTCATATTACACTAGCTTTTTATACTACTGTTAAAGCAACAGAACACATCAACACTCTCCATGCGCATTTCTAGCTCCTAATACTTCAAGCCCTATTGATCATAACAGAAACTACACAAAAATCCCAGTTCACAGGGGCTGCGGAAATAAACGGTTCAGCTACACATCTGCATTAGTGTCAAGCACTCCCTGTGGAATCAGCTCACACGTGGGCACCACAATGAATAATGTAGCAGAAAAACTCAGAAACTATATAGCATATCATTAGGCATCTGATAATCTACACATGTTTACAGATCCTCCTCTAGAGGCAGATCACTAAAGACAAACATACTGTGTTTTACCTTCTGAAGAAGCTTGTGAAGAACTGCCATCTCTCTTATCTGCATTGCAATCTCCACTCTCCTCTTCCATGAAATTGGTTTCCAAGCTGAATTCAGATTCATGTTTCACATCAGTAAACTCCTCAACTACTCCATGACCAGGGTCACAAGAGGTATCTATGCTGTCAGCCTGCTGCTGGCTAAGCGTCTGCTCTGCCATGTCTGGAGCTGTGAAGGGTTACAGAGAGAAATGAGTTATATCCTCCTGGAAAAGTTACTGTGTGTAGCTAACCTCTTGCTGGCTAGGTTACTCCTTTTTCTTCCAATGCTCTATCCAAAGGAATAAAAGCAGGCTTGTATTCCATGACTAGCATGCCAAATGTTACATAATACACAATGTGTTTCTCAAGAGAAAATGAGACAGAACCTATATAGGGAATGTAAATTTCAGTTTCCAAAGACCTCAAATAATTGAAAATAACAAAAAGTTGTCTCCCTCTCCCAGAATTTCTTAGCAGTCTTTATGAATAAAGATGCCTCATCATAAAGAAGGAGTTTTCCTTCCGATTGCCACGTTTTTTCCTCTGCTATGAGGCAAACCTTTCCCCCCCTCTCGGTGGCAGCAGCCAAGGCAGATGCTGTGCGAGAGAACAGCTTGCGTCTCCCCTGAGTGGGTGAGAACCTCTGGTGTGCTGCTCCATGTGGGTTTCCTCTGTGCTGCCGCCCAAACAACATCTGAGGAAGCAGCAGCAGGCTGTCAGCTGGGAAATAAGCACAGCTATCCTCTCCCTGCTGAATCCTTCGGCAGCCACACAGAGGCAATGGAGTAGCAGCAGAGCGCCCAGCCAACAAGCCAGGCTACACCAGGATCCTGGCTAAAAACATACATTACTCAAACTTCCTAACTGCAAGAACTTTTACCAAAGCATGGGAAAAGACAAACTACCTTCTTCCTGCTCTGGTACATCATTCTGATCTTCTCCACCTCCATCTGCTTCTCTGGTCTCCTGGGATCCTTCGCCGTCCATTTCTGTCTCACTTTCCTCAGCTTCTGATTCACTTTCATCTTCCTCCTCCTCCTCTTCCTCCTCCTCACTCTCAGACTCAGGAGAGGTCTTCAGGGTAGCCAGGAGCTTATGATATACAGAGACCTGTTCCACTTCAGTCTCCGAATCGCTTTCTGCACTCGATTTATCCGAACTGTCAGACTGGAAGGGAAAACACCAGTGTAGCAGCAACACTCCATTAGCCACAAGGCAAATACCCTCACTTCTAGTTCCAGTGTTATGTTTTCCCTCTCCCATCCCAGCATTATCCAGATGGAATTTTTCAAAAAGCACCACTTTATGCAGTTTGGATTTTGAAAGCATCTTTGCAGATTTAGGCTGAAGTGCCTTGTTCTACACTGATTTAAGAGCATCACAAAATGTGGTTCTTTCAGTCTCATCTGAGCAAGTACACTCCATCTCCACTGAAAAGGCATTTACTGAACCAGCCCTGGGTTTTCCTAAGAAAACGACACACAGAACAAAACCAGGGCACACATACTGGGGACAGAGTGCACCAAATATGCTTCTGGCTTTTAAGGAGGTGACATGGCTGTTGGTTGACAACAGTTCACCGGTGAGTCGGTCAGGTCTGGCTCAGCTGTAAAGCTCTATCCTTCAAAAAACCAGCTCTTTCCTGGGCCAATTCTGTCCTGGGCTCGCACAAACCAACAAGTACACCAGGTTACAGCCAGAATTAGAGTAAAACCAGGAGTAAAAGCTCAGCACCATTTACTCCTTTCTTAATTCCTTTCAGCCCCAAAAGGCAAAACCAGTAGATAAGATATTCATGCACAAAATTGCTAAAGGAAACAAATGAACCAGAATAAGTAATTTTTCCACACTGAAACTTTGAAGTCTTTTAATAAACTGAAGGTAAAGGAGGTTGCCAAACCCTGAAAACAAACCAAAACCCCACTGGCAATCTGAGGGAGAGGAAAGAGCACATTTCTGTGTTCAATAAAGAATGAAACACCTCCTAACCCATGCAACACTAAAGTTACCAATATAATTAAAACAACTTACAGAATGATTTACTTTTAAGTAAAATGCAAAATCCCCAGGAACAGCTGTGATACTTCCTGCTGCTTCTGCCCTCTCATGGTATCAGTTTTGAGTCTACAGACACTACAGAGACCAATTCAGAGCCACACAAAAAAAGACATTCAGTTTTCACTCCTGTTCTAAAGGGAACAACTTGATCAGCTTGCACAGCCTGGTAAGATAAAATGCCAAGTGTTTCATTTCTCTGGACAACACAAAGACTGAAGTAAGGAAGACATAAAAATCAATTACCAGTTCACAGACTTGAGTTGCTTCTGGTCTTCCCGGAACCCTGAAGAGAAAGCACTGAAATATCTTAGTCTGTCAACAATGTTATAGACAGGATGAAAGAGATGAGGAGGAGAAGGAATTCACACACTACACAAGTATTAGAAAACGTAAAAGAAAGCACAAAATCAAAGCATCACACAGTTAAGAAAACAGACTTGGCACTTACACTGAGAGGTTACCCTCTGAGGTGACGCTACACTCTGTACACAAAGCCTAAGTGCTCAGGCATTATAACTGATGGAGAAGTGAAATGTTTCAAAGCAGAATCTGATGCTAATCGGAAGATGAGACATTAAAAGGAATCTAACTACAAAGGTAGTTCATACAACAAAGTTAAGCAGAGCAAGAGCCTGCCTCTAGCTCTTCACTATTGATCTGGGAAGGGGGAAAACAGACACGTACCACAGGGAAAAGAGCATTAGTTAACCAGGGTGAGGACTGTGATTCTGCAGACAAGACACCACAAGCTGGGCCTGAACTAACCTCAACTCTTCCCTTAGCACTATTTCCCTGCTACTAAAGACATGCAACATTAAACTGAATAGGGGACTGGGCAGCATCATCCTCTAAGGCTTTCAGACTTTCCAGCAACACCACATCACACAGCACCTGCAATAAACAGCTCATTCCTCTCACGTTTACGTGGGGGTCCATAAACGTGGTGCCCTTTTGACAAGACAAGCATCCCACTGAGGCAGATCTTATCACACAAGCCCCCCAATGCTCTACTTTCGGGATCAGACCGGGATGCGGTACAAGAAGGGGAAAGCTGGAGCTCTGCCCCGGGGTCAGAGCAGGAGCCCCGCTCCCCATTCCGTGCCTGCCCTCGAGGGCCGCACCTCTCCTTCTCCCCTCAGGGGAGAGGCCGCTGCCGGCCGGACCGGAGGGGCCTGGAGCCGCATGCAGCCGCTTCCCGGTGCACCGGACGGCAGGGGAGCATTGAGCCCCCACACTCACCTGTCATGGAAGGGGTGCTGCTCCCCGAACTCCCTCAGGTGCTTCTTCTGCTTCTTGCTCAGCCCCCGGAGCACCTCACGGCGGCCGCGACGCTTACCCATGCCGGCCCGCCGCCGCGCTTTACGGCAACGCGCCGCTGTCGCGCTGCCGTACGGCACGCACGGGGTACCGGCGGATGCGGATGGGGCTGGAACGGGAGCCGGAGCCGGGCCCGAGCCGCTCTGTGCCGGTGCCCATGGGGCCGGAGATGACCCTCAACAAACGGGGCTGCCGGCCCGAGGGAGACAGGGAAGTGGAGGGCAAGGGCAGGTTGGGGTGGTACAAGAGATGGAGGAGCGGCCGCTTGTCTCTGTGCTGCATCCGCTGCAGCCGGAGGTCTGTTCCTCTGTACCATATCCACTGCAGCCGGAGGTCTGTCCCTCTGTCATATCCACTGCAGCCGGAGGTCGGTCCCTCTATCATATCCACTGCAGCCAGAGGTTTGCCGTGGGACGGTATGGCCATGTTTCCCTAACAGCACATTTGGGGTAGGATCAGGCAAGCACTGTTTCTGCTTTGGAAACAGTCATCAAGAGGAAGCCCTGAGCAAATAACACGTAATTCTTGCAGCATTACAGATGAATGTGGTGCTGCTTCTGATCTCTAGGTACAGAAGCAGCAACAATCTAAATGATCCAGCCTACCCTGGAGACTGATCCTCTGCATGCAAAGTGGGACGCTGCAGTGGCGTATTCTAGATGTTACTTGAGCTACAGCATCTTCCCAAAGTGCCCTGGAACCCAGTGTTCTCAAGGAAAACTCCTGCGGTAAGGCTGAAGGAGGAGGAGGAGAGGCCCAGCAGGAGTTCTTACTGTTCAGACTGCTTTAACCTAAAAGGTAAAATCAAAAGCTCCAAATGAAATCACACTGAATCCTGCATCTTCTAACATCTCCCTGGTCAGTGCCATACAGGTGAAGTTCAATGCTGCTTTAGCATGTGTAAAGATGTACAGTCCCCCAGAAACCACCTGATGTTATGCCAAGTAAGAAACTAAATTCAAGCCTATGTCTTCGCTTTTAAGTTCTTTCTCTTCCAGATATCCTTGTGTTCCTGTGTGACTCAGCACAAACTCCCCTGAGTGCTTGGGAGGCTGAACCATGCTTGCAGGGACAGGCAGGTTGGTGGGTGGATGCAGAGGCCCACATGGTGCTCCTGAAGTCATTCTTGGTGCTCCTAAAGTCATCCCTGCAGCTAGGAGCAGGGAGAGGAGCCATCCCCTCTCTTGGTCACAGGTACCTGCGCAGCCCAAGGCTGTACAGCCTGAACAAGCAGTGGGGAAAGGGAAATGCAGTGGGAGCACTGAACCTGGCTCCCCGGAGGCTCTCTCCACAGCTTCTCCACAGTACTGGTGTAGATGAAACCCAATTGCCAAGCACTCCCTCGCCTTCACAGTTTGGAAGCAAGCTGCAAGAAGAACTGGCATTTCTGAATGTGAAATCCTGTGATGTACCCTGGAGCTTCCAGTTGTTAGCATGGTAATGTAGCACTGACAGTGCTTTTCCTACAGATCTCCCAAGTGCCAGCATCTTTGATTCTAGCAATCAGACTGGAAAGAAAACCAAGGCAAAACCCCTGAATTACTTGTGATCTGTTCTGCTGCCCTAATTCTGTCAGCAGCAGTCTGCTGCTGCCACCTGTGTACCTTTAGCACTTGCATCTGTGTGATGTTCCAGTCACATATGGCTTATAAAAGCTGCTTCCTTCTCCACTAACCTGAAGGGAAGTGATTCCTTATTCCTAGCTTACTGCCTTTGTGCTTCTGTTTCATTTCAGGTAGCAGTGCAGCAGCAATTTTGTGCTTTCTTCATCACTTCTGTTCTACTTTTGCCTTTTCTCTTGTGAGATGCCAGATTTTCATTTTAGTTTCTGGTTTTAGTTAGATAATAAATGTACTGGAATAATGCAATAAATGTATTGCTCACCCTCCTTCCTTCTCCTCATGCACAATGGAGAGCTAAACTTTAAATCATTTTGCTGTAAGTTACTTAGGCAGTGTAAGTTACATCATGGACTGTAGCATATAGGTTATAAAGTTAAATTTATGTACTACATTAAATTGATGTATTTACCCTGGTTTGTGGCACGTAGTAAAAGAAAGATGCATAACTCAAGATAGTGGCTTGGAGCAACGGGAAGGGTAAGAGGGGAGTTAATTTCTTCCTTCTCCTCAGCCTACCTTTGCTTCACCTTCTCTGTTGCCTCTTTTGTTTTTTGCTCTTTTTTTTTTGCTTTTGTTTTCCTTTTTGCCAGTGTGAGCTGTATTTCAGGTGATGCTGTTGAAAATCAAGCTGCAATTCTTCTGGCAATAAAATGGCTGAGATGCTTACTGAACCTGTAATTCCTTATGCTGTGCTTATTATAATGTATTGATACCATTAACTTAGTATTCTTTAAAGAACTACCAAGCTTACACACTGAAAAAATATGGAATATGGAGAAGATACCACCTTAAATGCAATGTCTCTCAAAACGTTTTTTGGGGGAACATTTTATAAAGATCCATTAATCACATAAGCTGACTGAATCCATGTGCTGCCTATAGCAACATCAGCTTAAAAACTCCCAACCCCACAAACATTTATATGGAAGCATTTATAATACAACAGCTACACGTTACCTGCCAGCTTGGTGAACGTGTGCATTCCAGCTTGTGTGCCAGAAATGGGAAACTGAAGGTGAAAGAAGGGAATGAAGACACAGCCCTAGGCCTCCTGTAGCCACCCACAAAAATGGGTATGTTCTATTCAGCATTCCAAACTGTGTGTGCTGACCTGGACTAATAAACTGCTTGAATTAAAAGTGTTTCCCATATTCTTACTGTAAATGAAATATCCCATTCCTGTATCTTACTGAAACTGGGTCAGTTGAGGCACTGAATATACATGGGCACACAGTGGTACACCCATTCCCTGGTACATTGATATTCTGTCACACAAGCTCCTGGGAGTGCCTTAGGGATTTGTCATGGTTGGCTTATAAATTACTGTCAGAAATGCAACTTTCTAATTTGAAGGGATAGATATTAGACTCTGCCTGTTTTAGTGCAGTTTGATCCAAGGCAAGAGCAGACTTGACTTAACTACAGCTTTCTATTACATTCCTTTGGACTGGCTGTATTTTCCATGGAATAAAATACACATAGCAGTTAATTTCCTGGCACATGAAATGCAGACTGGCAGGAAAGGCTTCTAAAGAGACAGAAGCTTGCTGTATAGTCACATTAAGTGGAGACCTCAGCGCAGCTTCCAGTGTCTGAAGGGGGCTACAAGGATGCTGGAGAGGGACTCTTCATCAGGGACTGCAGCCATAGGACAAGGGGTGATGGGTTCAGAGTGAAACAGGGCAAGTTCAGGTTAGATCTAAGGCAGAAGCTGTTCCCTGTGAGGGTGCTGAGGCGCTGGCACAGGGGGCCCAGAGAAGCTGTGGCTGCCCCATCCCTGGCAGTGTTCAAGGCCAGGCTGGACAGAGCCTTATGTGACATGGTCTAGGGTGAGACATCCCTGCCTATGGCAGGGGGTTGAAACTGGGTATCTTAAGGCCCTTTCCAACCCAAACTATTCTGTGATTCTATGATTAAAGCTAACAGGCAATTAAGTTGTAGTGTTATGATTAAGACTAACTATAGAAACCAAACCTGAGGTAACATTGCAAGCATGACTGATAACCCTTGGTGTGTGTAAGAAAGGGAAATGTGCTCTAGAGCACTTAGATGAAATGCTGAGAATAATTTCATACTACATCCTTAAATACCATAGTACATGATACAGAAGTTACTGTTCACTAATTGGTTTTGCACTGAAAGCTATGGTCATATGCAAATTAACACTGGGTGTCTTGGAAATGCAAGGCAATTTAGGCTGCTTTAAAACATCTTTAATCCATAAGTAATAGGATTTTGCCACAACTGGCTCCGAGCAGAGCCTTCCTGACAGCTTTGAAATGGCTCAAAGAAAAGTAAGATCAGTGAATGCTCTGGATTTAGTTTTATACCATGCTACAAACCTGAACCTTTTATAAACAGCTGTTATATCTTGTTTACATAATATACTGGTCTGTGTATTTTTGGACATCTGAAGTAGGCTGGCAGCAGTTAGTCACAAAGTATTTGTGGAAGGAAATCCACCTCCAGCTTGCTGGCAGTGCCCAAGGGTTTTGAAGACTGAATGTACTCAAAAACTTGCCAGTTTCAGTGCCAATATTTAGCAGAGCTCCTGTTCAGATTGAGTCTATAACCACTGATGGAATGAAGAAGTTTCACTGTTGGATCTGCCAACTGCTTTCATGATACTTTTCTTAGTATTTGCTACCACTCTGTGGGTTTTTGTAACAACAACTTTACATGGCATCTATTTGCTATGACCCTTGGGACAGCATTTTCTCATGCTAGCAGATAGTGCTAGACACCTACCCTTACAAGCTGGAGGATGGCTATAAAGCAGTCTTCTAACTGTGAGTAACCCCACTCAGAAAAGAACCATGTTCTTTCTGTTAATACAAGTAGTTTAGGTCATCTGCCTTACCCTTTAAATAAGAGAAAATGGTATAAAATATAAAAATATAAAATAAAATTTAAGCTTTGGATGTCTCGCAAGAACACAACGCAGCATGTTCAAATACTGATGTTTGTAAGTGGTATGAAGCATGGCATTTTTATTAGCATCCTCTAAAAATCAACTGAAAATGTTGTGATTGAAAATGAGATGATATGGTCAGCTCAGCAGGCAGAAAGATGAGTTGAGACAAGACCTAACGCAATGATTGGAGTGTTGCTGCTGGTACTTCCTGAGATGGCAGAAAGCAAAACTGGAGAAATGAGTTAAAAGAATGGGAAAAGAAGAATGAAAATAGTTTATCCAAAGTTTTGTAAATGAGGATCACAACCATGCTGTGAAAGTCAAAAATCCACATTAGTGGATAGCAAAAGACGATGACAATGTATTGAGCAGTTACAGTGTTACACAAATGCACAAGTAGAGATAAAGACAAATATGTTGTTATGTTTTAGGAAACACCTAAATGTGAAGGGGGAGATAGAGGAAGCAGGGAAGGAACACACCCTAGAAAGGGAAGTTTCACACAGGGAAACGTATCGCTGAGAAGTGTGCCCTAGTGGGGTTAGGAAACAGCACTGTTAGGAAACACTGGTTTGTAACAGCAGATGCTGCACAGGTCATTCTGCTTTCTCAGGGTGGAGATGCCCTGCGATGGCAGTTAGCTACAGCTCTGAAAACACAGTTAAGGTCCAGAGATCACTCTGAAAGCACACTGGCTTTTCCCAACATACAAAGAAGCTGTATGCTCCGTCAGCTTCCTCTCTATCATGAGTGATACCAGCAACATTGACTGTTGACTGTCATGAAACATTAAACGTTGCACAAACATGAAGTGGATTCTGCAAGTACTTCAGACTTCAGAAACCATTTAGTATTAAAAGGAGATTGTGATTTTTATCTATATATTGTGTATATACATACACACACGCACTTTATATATATATATAGTTATATATGAAACAAATAAAACCAAATTTTCACTTTCTACAGACATATTATAGATGACCATAGTTCTTGATCACAGAGCACAAACTTCTTCACTTTACAGCTGCTCAGTCTACAGTACTGGAGTTGTGATCAAGAGTAACTTGAGGAAACAAGAGTTTATTAATTACTTTATAAAAGAATTTTTATTTAACAGTAGACCACCTCAGTAAATTAAGTTGATAGAAGTGACTAATTTCAGCAGCAATGGAGCCAAGTACCTGGTAAATTCATGACTTGACTTGAGTTTCTTCTACTTGAGGTGCTGTATACCAAACTGGTTCCTTAACGTGGTCAGGTACTTTCTCTATCTTAGTCTAAAAGGGAAGCAAAATAACCGTATATTATACCAATGGGTTAACACCTAGCTACTTTGCTTTATTTAGTCTGGTGTTGAGATAGGCACCAGATTAGAAATGCCACCTAGTGACGTTTTCAAGCAATGCAGCCTCTCTCCTGTTCCAATAGTTTGGAAAAATGTTCCTTCCAAACTAACCACATTTCCTCTGCTGATGCTACAGACATTGGTAATTATTGGTACTTGCACCTGGACGTAGTTTCATAACAGTTAATAATGTGAGGTGGAAACTTACCCTTTTTACTTCCATGGCCACCCCTTCGGGTAAGTTTCGTTGCACATACTCCAAGTAAACTGCAGCAGTACTGCCCGTTATGTATTTTAACTGAAACAGAAGTAATGCTCTTTTAATGAGCTGCTATTATTAATATTACAAACAGAATACAAAGCTTGCCCAAGCCTCTCCAGCTCTTGTTATGGGACCAAACACCTTAGAGGATGGCAGCTGCCATAACACTGAACAGAGGCAGCTGAGCTGTTCACAACTCTCACACAAGTAGGAAGTAGTTGTTTCACTCCACAATGCACTAATTACGATGGAAGGGGTGAATCATAACACTGCACATATCAGATAACATTAATTACAGGTTATGCAAGAATTACCGGCTTCTGTATACTCTCAAAGTTCATGCTTAGTAGAAATCCTGTGACTCCAGAATTCTAGTGAATTACTGATTTTACAGTTTCTCCTGGATGGCAAAGCCAGTGCTTATGGTCTGTGGGCAGCCATTTGTACTGCATGAATGTCTGGGGACTTGAGGTCCCATTCTGCTAAGCACTGTTACAGTAAGAAACCCAGTAACCACAAAATACAGGCAGTAAACCTTTCTTCTAAGAAAGCCGACCACAGCTGCATTCTAAACCATACACAAGGCTGTGTCATCAGCCATAGAGCTGGTGGTTTATACACACTTCCTTTCTTGTATTTCCCCCACGCAGCTCTAGTTTACCACATGATGCTGGCATATGGCAAAGCTGCGCATTTTCAAAAGCATAAGACAAACTCATGAAGAAGAGAACCCTTGGTGACAAGCAATGGCAATGATTTAGCTGCATCTTGCTCTCATCCCACTGATTCCTGGACAGCAAGAACATAAAACATACTGATAACCCTCCAGTCTACCTTTTTTTAATCATTCCTTCAGCTGTTAAGATGTCACAATCAGCCTTTTAATCAAAAAATTATGTTGGCTGTATATTCAGAATAACTTGTGTTACATTTGGCTATACCTAGGTCAGATCTTCTATGCTATTCCTTGCACTCTCCTCCCCAACCCAAGTAACCAGGAGGTTTGTGTTCACTCCTGAGCTAACATCTATTAACATGTTTGAATTGTGTTCCTAGAACATACTTTGGTTTGCTCTTTTTGACCTTCCTTACCTCCAAACACAGGTAATGTGTTCTCATTTCATACTGAACTCTGTGCTTCTTGTAGATATGTACAGATTTTAAGAGCGTCAATCGTTCTATCGTCTTTGGAGGGTTATATCTGAACAAAGCACAAAATGTCATTTTATGTAGTTTTTTACTTTATATAAAGTAATACAAATTATCTGAACAATTACGCTGAAATCCTTGTTCTTATTTAGAAGATTTACAAGGAAGCATTAGACACTGGTAAGTTTATAATTAACCCACATGGGTATGGTTAATACTTGGGTATTAACCAACATTAGTTCAGGGAAGCTACAGCACTGCCAAATATACTTAGAGTACTGTCAACACCCTTCACGTAGTTAAAATGCACTTCTACTATTGCAGTGCAGAGTGCTGCTTTCTCATCACTGTACTGCCATCTAAGAAGTGTAAGACTCATAATCTGAGAAAAGATGTCAGATTACAGTTGTTTCCTCTGAAAAAAGCACAGAACCTGAATTACAGGAGCGATGTAAGAAGTGTCTGACACCACATCCCTCTACAGATCAGTTACTTACACTTTTTCAATAGAGATGCCAAGTTCTTTAGCTGCAAGCACTGCAAAATATTCATAGCTGTCCAACACAGCTTTATCGTGGCCTTTCACTAGAAGGGATAATCTCTTGTACAGTATTTCTGGCTCATCTGAAATAGAGACCTGCATTTTGAAAGAACAGACACAAGTTATCACTCCACGCTCTCCTTAGCTGACACCTGCCCCACACATTTTCTTAGCCTGGGTGCCCCATTTGTAAAAGAGGAAAAAGCCCCCACTGCTAGCTGCTTATTTTAGTTCATCTGCAAAAAGCTGGCAGTAATACCTAGATGGACCAGTTCTCACTCTTATCAGGGAAAACAGAAGTGTGAAGAGCTACCCAACCTCTGAACATTTAGATTAGATTTCTTGATCAGAAAAAGGAAGTGAATGCCAGATAAGGAGGATAACACTAGCAAAGGCAAGAATGAAACTCGGTGTTAAAGCAACTCTGGAGCAGCAACATTTGTATTTTAAACAGCAGCGTGAGCATACCTGAAATTCTCAGACTTCTCTTGGATATGGACAGTAACTAGACCATTACCAACAGTAACCAGACCATTACCAACAGTAACCATAAGTCTCAATTTACTAAGTCAGTTTGTAAGTTACAGTTCTTTTGACTTTCAATTTCTGATGGCCTGGGCTACTGAAAAACCTTGCTGTGTGCAGGAAGCACAGATTGTCCCATAGGTTTACTCCCAGTTTACAGTTTAGCACAGTAAATCCAGCATGTACTAGACACAGTAGGAAAGCTGGGTGTGTACTTTAGATCTAGTATTGCCTTTACTTTGTGGCTGGCTTGCATATGTCATACAGACTGAGCGTGTGTTTCTGACCTCCTCCTCAAAGTCAAGGCATTCATTCATCTCATGCCTTCATGAACTTCCCACCTCCTTGGCCCTGGGCTCCCAGCTTCCAAGCCAGAGACAAAGGCCTTAGCCTAAGATGCTGCAGGCACTGAACTGAGTGTGGCCAAAAAGACAGTATTTCACAGAGCTACAGCTGCACTGAAAACAAGAACAGTGATTCAGAGGCAACTGTGGGCTACAGAATCTTGCTGGGCAAGGGAGGGGAAATCTCAAATACCAATAATCTACATTTCTTTCTTTATGGCAAATTTGACATCATTAAGACTGAACGTTAAAAAGCTGCAATAAAGGGAGTTTTTCTGTCTGCCCTCTTTATTACTAAGCCAACATCCAAAATACCACTCTATAAAACACTTACCAAAGGATTAGTCTTAGGCTCCTGTGTATCAACATGGGATCCAGCCAGCCGTGCTCCCAAGCTGGAGTTTCTACAAATGTGGTAATGGGAAAGCATAAAGTAAGTTGTTAAAAAGGGGTATTTTTCGGGACTGTGGATGAGAGGCAGAAAGGAGGGTCTTTTATACTTACGGAAGAAAACACTGCTTGTGCATAATTCTGCTTGCATAACTGACAGGAAAAGCTGATCCCTGTATGAAACAAATAGGTTATGCTGTAAAGTAGCTGGTTAATACAGGTTTATTAAAGAATACATTTTTGCACACCAGAGCATAACACATTCCTAGGCATACAAACTAGAAAGTTTGCTTTATCAGAAAACAGCAGAAAATAGAAGTATGGGAATGTATTTTAGCATACAACAGCACCTAAGAAGAGGGAACACATTAAGGGCCACAGAAAGTGCCTTGTGGTTTTGAAAACTTGTTCTTCTGAAGAAAACACTTAAAACCTTCTAACAAGTAAATGAGGCATATTTAAAAGATGACATTATTTTGTCTGTGTTAAAAGGGGAATACAACTGTTAATCAAGATGTAACATTACTGCCTATCATACTGGAATAATGGCTCCCTTCTGAACATTATGTGGCTTCCAGCTCCCTTCCACTAATTCTCAATTTGGCAAAGTTACAGACTGCTTAAGGGGAAGAAAAAAAAAAGGGGGGGGGGGGAAGCAGAACTCTCTCTTGCTTAAGAGAAACTGAGGGCTGCAGCAGAATGCTGAAGCAAAATTAGCTACTTAGCCAGCCCCTTGGTACTCTTATTTAACAGGTGCCAGAGTCACAGCTTAAAGAGAGCAGACACATATCCCACACATTAGTTATGTAGGTGGCTGGATGATCAAAACATCAGAAAGCAGCCAAAATTGACACTTTTCCAGGTAAACTCAATTTAGTAGCTCATGGATATGAGTAACTATATGATGCTGTTAGGTCCCGTATCTTCCCCAGTATGCATTCCATATTAATTATAGATCAGCAGTTAATGGAAGTGTTTTCTGAGATCTTTGTGCCCTATTTATCCCACAGATTCTGCATCCAATAAGGCAGATGGCAGCAGGAAGAGTCTCCCATTTACAAAGCAGCCTCTTGTCTGGAGAGCACAGCTCAATGTCTCCCCTTAAGTAAGCCTTCCAAATTCAGATGCTCACAGACAAGTGCTGGTGTTACATTAAGTGCATGACACAATAAGCAACTTCAGGAGTACTGAACATTTGCCACTATAGTCGATGACCATTCTAAATGCTTCAAAGTTCACACTGGGAACTACTTGAGCCTTAATATCTAACATTTAAAAACACACCTGATAAAATTATCTTGTTCTCCACACCTTAATCCTCTGTCTCTGAAGTGAGAGCACTGCCTCCCTTTCATACACCACCAATATGAAGTACACTAACATCATCAGCTGGCATCACTGTAGGGAGCAGACAGGCCCATGAGCATAACAGACTGCATTCAGTGTAGGGCAACTGTGAGCGAAGGACACGGCACAGAACCTGACCCCAGATGACAGATGTAAGACTACTGGCTGGAATTTAACTTAAAAGCAGTATCCCTCTTTTTTGTGTGCGTCTGTGTGTACACAGTCTCTCCTGTGTATTACTTTACTTCTAACTGCTTTACCTTGTGATATGGATTTATCACTTGTATGCAAAGGTATGCACTCATATCATATTGTATTATGTGACTTTGGATATAAGAATTTCAGTCTTTATCACATGATCAGGAATAAAACAAAGCATAATGATGTTCTATCCCACATACTACAGCCTTTACAACATTCCATGACTGTGCACAGTATTCCCAACATGTCATCTCCTTTTGTTACTAGTTATGCAGGTAAGCACACCAAACAAAAAGTTCTCCTAAACTAGATTAGAGGTGCCCTGTGCAAGTTTTGACAACATGACATGATGAGTACCCCGCGTAGTAAAGATGGCTTTCAGCAGGCAATAAAGTGTATTTCCATAGAATCCCAGACTGGTTTGTGTTGGAAGGGACCTTAAAGCCCCTGTGTCCAACCTGGCCTTGAGCACTGCCAGGGATGAGGCAGCCACAGCTTCTCTGGGCACCCTGTGCCAGCGCCTCAGCACCCTCACAGGGAACAGCTTCTGCCTAAGAGCTCAGCTCAGTCTCCTCTCGGGCAGGTTCAAGCCATTCCCCTTGGCCTGTCCCTACATCCCTTGTCCCAAGCCCCTCTCCAGGTTTCCTGCAGCCCCTTTAGGCACTGGAGCTGCTCTCAGGTCTCCCCTTCTCTTGTCCAGGCTGCCCCAGCCCAGCTCTCTCAGCCTGGCTCCAGAGCAGAGCTGCTCCAGCCCTCACAGCAGCTCCATGGCCTCCTCTGCACTCTCTCCAACAGCTCCACATCCCTCTTGTGCTGGGTTATTTTATCAGCTTCCTTCATTCCCTGGTTCAAATGTACTTGATGCACTCTTGCTAATGGCCATCATAGTAGGTAAAAAAGACACTCAGACTCCAATACTTCAAGAACTCCATCTCCTACATGAAACAAGGCCTTGCACAGAACAAAATTACCCCTCTCCTAATGCGAAATAGCCTTCATTTTGTCTGGGTGTCAGATTCTGGAGTACCCAGGGAGACACATGCCTGACAGGTAAGCAAGCCCAGAACACAGCACATATGTGGAAGAAAAGAGGTTAGGGCTTCAGAAAATGAACAGGAAATCCCCATTGTAGAAAAAACATCCCCATTTGTCAGAAAACAAAACCAGCAGAAAACACTGGTAGTGTAAGAAATGTTCTTTTACATTATAGCTTCTAAAGTTGAAACTTCAAGACTAGAAACAGGTGGGCTTTGTCTGTTTCCATGTGTGTGTTACACCTGTAAATCACAGTCAATGTAATACAGGTTCTGATCTGCACCCAGCATTTAAAAGGCCTGGACTAAGCGAGCATTGAACCCAACTGTTCTAGGATCCTATGACTTCCAAGTTACCTCTAATTCCCCACCCCTTACATTGCCTGCCGCAAACCCATGCTGCAGAACACACTGCTGAGCACCTGCCACACCGATAGTGAGGGGAAGAACCGCATCCCCACACTGCAAACCC
The DNA here is from genome assembly GCF_012275295.1 of Melopsittacus undulatus. Taxonomy (NCBI): domain Eukaryota; kingdom Metazoa; phylum Chordata; class Aves; order Psittaciformes; family Psittaculidae; genus Melopsittacus; species Melopsittacus undulatus. The sequence goes on from NC_047529.1 coordinate 117,131,307, forward strand.
CAACCCTCCCACAGCCAAAGGGAAGCCCCATGCCACCTCCCCTGCCCCACCGGAGCTCTCAGCCCCGCAGCTGCTCCAGCTCCTTGTTCCCTTCGGGCGTGAATACCCTAAATGAAGATGAACGGGAATGGGGCACACTCATCCCCATCCCACCTCACCTGCCACAGCCGCCGCCACAGACACCCCGCCGCCATCTTGTCTCCGCCCCAACCCGGCCACCATAGCGAGTGCCCCGGAAGCAAAGAGCGACCTTATCCGGTACCGCCGGTACTGAGGCGGGGTCAATGCGGAGCGCAGTCTCCTCCTCCCATCCCACCCCATTTAATCCCATTCAATCCCATCCCATTCCATTCCATCCCGTTTTCCAGGAGGGAGGAAACTGGGAATCGTTAGGACTTTTCCCACCCCGGGGCAGGGCTTTGCTGAGGGTGAGGGGTAGATCGGATCCTTCGACTTTCTTCCCCCTGAGACCATGTTTTACCATAGCTCGTTCTTACAGGTATATTCGTGCCCACCCGGCTGTACAGAGGTAAAGAGTATATATGTGTATAGTATTTACCTATATATATAAATGTATAGTGTTTACACCCCCCCCCCTCTTAAAAATACAGGCCTATTGCAGTGAACTGTATTTCTGTATTTACCCAAGTATAAAAGTGACTGGAAATGTCTTCTCAACCCCCTTTTTGTTACACGTACAGATTATATAAATATATATATATATATATATATATATTTCTTTTTGCCTGTAGATATTCAGGAACCCTTTGTAAAACAACTGCACTGATTTTCAGCCCTCCCCCACCCCTTAAAAGTACTTTAAACAATAAAGGTTATAGAAGTTCTATGATTCTATAAGTGTGTTGATGAGACAGCCAACCGTATTGTACCAAAGCACTGGAGATGTCCTATCAACCCCTTTCTCTTTACTCATATAAATCACAGTACATACAACACAGGTTCTGATCAGTACCCAATGTTTAAAAGGGGGGATAAACATACTAACTCACATAGTAACATAATTCACATACTAAACATACTAACCCTAACCCTAAACCATCCTACTACACAGATCCAGGTCCACAGTAACTGAAGGTGTGTGCAAGTCAAACAGCAACCCCAGGCCCCTGAGAGCAGCATAAATCACAAGCTCTATAAAATGGGTGGTTTTATTAGGGTTTTATTTTGTTACTTCCTCCGCCACCTAAAATTACAGTTCACTTTTTACACCGAAGCACCTAAAATATTTACAACCATCTGCTAATAAAATAACACTTAAATATTGAAAATAAGATTTTTCTCATAAAATATGTTTTCTCTATGTACAGGTTTTATCAAAGAGGACTCGGTTCAATAGTGAACAGTTTTCCATCATCAACCAGCAACAAGAAAACAGGTTTCCTAAAACAAAACTATGTTCGACTTACAAAGAGGCAGAACAGCATCTGTTTAACATCAGCCAATGCAACACTGAAGGATAATGAAGTCAACGTTTGAGGCCTAAATCGTGCACTTTTTTGTCTTTATGAGTAACTTCTTTGGTCATCGTTGCTCTATTATCTTCTTGGCTGTGCAATAAACCAGCACCTGATAAATGTTACAGAACCAGGCATATATATGTGTATATATAGTTATATATACTCTTGTTTAGCACAGATACCTGTCCAATTGATGGTAGAAAAGTTCCACTGTAGATCCTTTAATACAGAGTTGCTCTTCAGAATCAAGCCCACGTTTCTACTGTATTTCACTCTGTGCTTTATGCAGAACTCTGAGTGACTTCAATTATCACACTGTTAAACATTCTTTTTTTCCCCCTACCATTAACAGGGGAACCTGAAAAACACATTTCCATTTCCCAGTGTAGCAGCCTTTCTCACAAAGACCCTTAGATGCTCAAAATGATACCAGATTGGAAGAGAAAGAGTGGGCTCTGCCCAGTGGTTTCTAATACAGGCTCCTAAAAGCCACCACAAGTTACTGCTCATGAAAGCCTCCGTTTATTATCAGTGGAAATGTATTATCAGTGGCTCTGGTTGGCAGCATACAGCTGAGCACCCAGCCTGCAGAGCCTGGGTGGCGTGGCCCTTGTAAAGGTAAGGTGAAACAGGAAGGACAGGAAGAGCAAGCTAGAGAGCCTGCTGACTGGCAGTTCAGGAAGGAAACAGGCGGCTGCCTGACCTCCTGAAGCTCACAGGTACAGTAACTGAGAACATCATCCCATACATCCCAGAGGGAGTGAAATTCACCCGCTGGTCAACACCAAGCAACCTTCTGGAACGACCCCCCAAAGCACTAAAGCAAACACCACGTGCACAGGAACTTCACTAACCAGAAACTGGGAAGTGATTTCCATTCTCCTGAAGGGTTGCTCCTTAGTATCAAGAACATTCGACCTTAAGTAGAAACTTCAGGTCATTTGGCTTCACATAATTGGCTTTGACAGAGAAGGCACCTCTCTGCCAATGATTCCTGTCGGGTTTGAAGCTTCTGAAGTATACAAAAGTGCTGTGATTTACCCTCATTTTGCATAGTTATACAAGGAAGAAAGTAGAAAATAAGCTCCACCATCTCTCAAGATTCTGTTCAAGATGTTAGGAATGTGGCAAAAAAAAAACCCAATAAAACAAAACCAAACCCATAAAAAAAACCCCAAATGACCCTGAAATCTGGAAGATCTGAAATCAGTCTTATAAAATACTTTATAAAGTTAGCAATACTCTTCTAACTGTGCAAAATTCACAAGAAAATCAGTGCTGCTACCTGTGAAAGCTCTACAATTGGTATTCATACTGTGTAATTAAAGGTCCACTCAAACCTAACTTTAATACTTCCTTAATTCTTTCATTCTGCACTGTACAATTCTTTTGAGATCCTATTTAGAGGACCAAATCTAAATTCATATAAATGGTGTCAGACACCCAGCATGAACCTAAGGGAGGAAAAACAGTAATGAAACAGCAACATCAACTCACCTTTGCAGTATGTTTTACTAAAAAAACAGTGCTCAAATTTGATGTAAAGAGGACTAAAAATGGCACAAGAATAACAGCTCATGCCTACAATAACTGACATGCTTTGAAGGCATATGCTCCAATCTCTTGCATGGGCAAGAATGTCTCCCTGTATTTGCCTGGTGGGAGAGCAAGTTCCTGCACTGCTCTCCTAAACCACCGAGCTGGCTGTTCAGCAGTGTGATTTATTGTCACAGCAACATATATTTCCAGTGCAATCTGATTCCCAAGGCAGTGTTCCTGATTCAGTGTTCCCATCAGAGGATGTGAACCACATTACAATCATCTTTCTGCAATCCTCAAATTAGGTCATTTTAGAAGCAGCAGATCAAAACCTTGTTAAAATGGAAGCTCTGAAATGTACAGTGTAACCAGTGCTTTTGCAAACTGCCTAACATGTCTGCATTAAGGCAAGACAGAACTGAAAAAGGACTGCGATACTGCAGATGATACAGTCACTCCTGTCATTATTTCACAGTTAAATCAGAATAGGTTTTTTTCCTCCACCTCCCTTAAAATGACAGCACAAAGAATGTAATTATCTCCTTAACAGAGATGACATTTAGTCTCTAGAAGATGCTGGAAGTGATCCAGTATAGGCAAAAAGAGAAATGCTCCATCAGAAGTGCCTGAAGATCATTCTTGTAATTGGGGTAAAAGGAAACTTGGAAGGAGTTAAAGACTAACCATCCTACCGGGACCATCTGGAGGGAAGTGATAGCAGAACCATGAACTTCTGTAATTAGTGGCCTTGGAAGTTATCAGCAAAATGAGCCCAGATAAAAACACCTTATAAGAATATTTGTACCAATTATTTATTTTTCCTCCAAAACACAAATTAATAGAAAAAAAAGGGGGGGGGGGGAAGCAGATTGTTGGTTTTCTTTTCTAGACCTGGATAGAAGGATTATCATTTCAACAGGTAGTTTACAATCAGTGGGGAGTAAAAGAGCAGTCCAGGTTTCCTGACTGATCCATCCAGGGTGTGCTCAGTAGATGTCTTTATCCAACACATGTATTTACAACTCAGCATCATCCTGCAGTAGATCTGCATCTTCATCATCCAACAAAAGGTCAGCATCCATGACTTCATTCTCTTCCATGACATCACCCAGCTCCTGAACAACATCATCGTCAATGTCACCCACACTTCCAACGTGTTTAACCAAACTCATGTGATCCAGAGGGATCAAACCATGCCCAACTGGCCCAGTAGTTCTCGCAATAGCGGCTGCTGCTTCTGCTGCCACAGCAGCTTTCTGAGCCTTCTGCCTCTGCTGTTCTTCTTGTCTGTGAGTCTTCATGTGAGCATTGCGGCTTTTGATTTTGAAAAACACCCTAAATTTGAAGGGAATAAGGGAAAAAAATCAGATAAAAATGCATTCCTTTTGATGAAGTGAGCCAAAAAAGACTCAACAGCCTATCAGTACATTTGCTTCCTTGTCCTGAAATAGAAGTCAGTGAAGTCTGCAATGCCACGGTGAGAATTTCAGGGACAGACTACCAGATTTATACATCCTGGCAGTATCAAAATGAACTACTCCTACTGCCAGAGGTATTCTGTAGCTCACACACTTGCTTCAGTGTCTATGCACATCCTAATTCTCCCTGTCTTTTGTTTCACAGCAGCCCTGCACAACAAGGACAACGGGAAGGAATCCCACGTTAGGGTGGGCAAACTCAAGCACAGAAACAAAGTGACCACTGTCATATGCAAGCGTGTGATGAAGCAGGAAGCTGGACTGTCAAATACAGACATTCTAGCAGGTAAATGGATTCAGGAATATTGGAGTAAATACTGTGAAGTTTCCAAAACACCCAAAATTTCCTGCTAACCCATCTGAGGGTTTTGGTAACACTACCTGTTCCTTTGAGACCATCAGAGCGAAATAAAGAGCTTGCTGCAACACTATTCATCTGGAAAATAAATGGGCAAATGTGATAGTGCAGTTCTCTGCACTTACCTGCCACACTCCTTGCAAGGGAAGATGGTTGTTGGGTCTGTCTCCCCACTCGTTGTGCTGTGGGCAGGTGAACTCTTGATGGAGCAGTACCCGCTCTGCGTACCACACTTCTGCTTCGTGCCTGCCATGGTGCACCGTGGCTTGGGCACCTGGTTTGTACCCCCGTGAATGCGAGCGTGGCCATTCAGTGCCTGACGGGAGCTGAACACCTGGCAGAGAGAGGGGTGGGGGAAGACAGGAAATCAAACCCAAGCAATGCTGCTGACTGTAGAACAACCGCACACCTCTAACATGTACCATCCACTTGGTCAGTGCTGCTTACTCTCACCTATATCCCACTGGAGTTAAAGAAACTTAGTCATAATAAAGCAAACCAGTGATGATACATCCTATTACTGCAGTTGCATAGCAAAAAGGCAATCAGAGCTGTCACCATACAGTGTTTCTGTTGATACAACAACTCGGGATTCACTTGTATATTGCCTGTGTTTTGTGGGCTGGGATTTAAAAGCAGGCAAAATAATTTGTCTAAAGAGATTCAGGGGATATCACCAGCCAGCAATAATCTAAAGCCCCGATTTCACCAGCATGCAAACACACCCCACTATTAAATACAACAAACACGTACAGCACCACAATTTGGCATTTCACAGATGAAGGAGGACGAAGAAAGTGAAAGACTCTGAAGGGCAGGCAGATCTATAGGTCCAACAAGAGGGATGGCTGGTGGATCAGGAGACTTCTGCATCTCTCTCCCTTCCTTCCTGTCTTCTTCAATGTCCTCATCTTCCTCTAACACCTCTTCCTCTCCACTTGTCTGAAAGTTAAAGTGTGTGTAAGAGATACTAGAAATGTGGCCAAAGGCAGGCAGTGCTGGATAGCAGGACATAGCACTGGAACATCATGCTGCTTAATCAAGCGTGCTTCCAGGTTTCCCTCTGAATTCAGAACTAGGGAGCAGACCTACATAATCCAGTTCAAACTCCTCCTCCAACAGGACGAGCACAATTATCAAATGATATTCTTACATAGTTTTAGACTCACCATGCACTCCTCTCTCCTCTTCTCTAAGCGTGTTCTGTGCTTCCGTCCCAAACGCAGGATTTTCTTCCAGGTATAATAGTATTCCACACATTGTGCAACCGTCTTAGACTTAACCTGCAGGTAAGTAATGGCAGAAATAGTCCAATCCCAATGTTCTGCTTTCACTCAACACAATTTTAATATAGAACCATAGAATCAACTTCATGATCATCCAAGTCCAACCATTCCCAGGCCACCACTGCCCCATGGCACACACCCTCTGGGGCAGGAATTGTTCCTCAGCTCCATCTAAACCTGCCCTGGTGCAGCTTGAGGCCGTTTCCTCTTGTCCCATCCCTTGTTCCTTGGGAGCAGAGCCCAGCCCCTCCTGGCTCCATCCTCCTGTCAGGCACTTGTAGGGAGCCATCAGGTCCCCCCTGAGCCTTCTCTTCTCTGAGCACAGGATTCGAGGTGCAGCCTCACCAGTGCCCAGCACAGGGGCACAATCCCTGCCCTGGCCCTGCTGACACACTGGTGCTGATCCAGGCCAGGATGCTGGAGTTGAAAGACACTAAGAAGGACGTATAATATATAACGCAGATATTGGGTATGGGATGTAAATGTGCCTCCAAATACCTAATGTGCAAGTGTTTGTTTTCCTTCAGATGCCCGAAATCAGGTCAGAACAACAGTAATGTGATACTGGCTTGTGCAAAACAATGCTGGCTTTTCTTAATAAGCAAGAGTCCTACCTCACCAGTGCCCAGTACAGGAGGAAACTCAATATATTGAGTTGGTCAGTGTATACTAAAAGGCAGGCTTTATTTCTCAAACACTCATATGGAGAAGACAACCCACCAGTTTGACTACAACAGGAATACTCTTGTAGAGTAACATTTTAGTTACTGTTTACCAGTCAAATCTGTGGTGACTATTTCAGCTTCATTTCATTTCTCTGGGATTCTCCAGACTTAAGTCAGAAAATGACTGAGAACATGTAACTTAAGCCCAAAGCCTTATTAAGAGGCTTCAACCTTTTCTGGCACAGAGCTCCATGCTAGTGACTCAGGTATGTTTTAACAGGCTGCCAGAGAACACAGGGATGACAGCAGAACACCATGCTTGTTCCACACACCCAATGCCATCGCCTGAGCATCCAGGTGGGATGACTTTCACATGTAATAACAAGAGGAACAAGTCTGATTTATTTGTTTCTATCTGGTTTTTACTGTGCTGCAGATATTACTCCTGTCAGAGCTCTCATAACCATGGCTGGCTCTGTGCCTGCAAGGAGCTGGTCTGGCACTGGAGGGTAAATGAAGGGGAACAGAATACAGTGAAGAAACCCCAACTGGTTGAACAGAAATAACCTTACCATTTTCTGTACAAATATGAAATCTTTGCTGTAGGTGGACAGTGCCTCTTTGAACAGCCTCCTTTCTTGATGTGTCCATTTGTCAGAGCCTTAAAGAAAAGGGTGAATTCATTATAAATGATAAAACCCCACTATCTTTACGCTGACATCGTGTCTGAAACAGAGACTGGAAAACCTCAGGCATGTGCTGCCACCCAAATACAAGTATGGCTGTACTGACTTAGTCCTCAAGTCCTCTCATGGCCATTACTGCTGTCCCTCTCTGAATCTCCTCCACTACTAAAGCAAACCTATAGATAGGAAGGGAGCAGAACAGTGCATAATACTCCACATAGAAGCAATGCAGACTCGCACAGTGGTATCATCATGTTCTCTATTCTAACATTTGACTTGGGTTTTTTTTTAGCTGCTGTAAAATGCAGAGCAGATGCTTCCATAAAACTAGCATTGCAATCCCAAGGTCTCATTCTAATTGAGAAGTATCACCACAGAGCTCAATTGTATATGTAAAGCTTGTATTGCCTATTCGCATACATGCCACTTTACATTCAACTACATGGAAGTCACCTGTTATTTTATTCTCCATAACTCTTACAGGGTCCTTTGGCAGCTCTTCACTTGCATGGCTTGATGCAAGACACTTAAATCCTCTGTAACAGAGGTCACAAGTAGATACTGCAGCGATGTGCAGTACACACAAAGTGTTTTATGCACATTTAAGGTAAGCTGTACATAAAACTTGCCTATATTGTTATTCTGCTTCTCCAGCCTAACTGGCCATGCAAATGTGAAATCAACATGGAGATTGAACTGAATTTGTTCCTCCTCGGTCATAGTCAAACAGAAGGAACACAAGACTGCTATCCTGCTTCAAAGCAGTGCCCCATTGGTACGAGTGGGCAGCACTACATACATCCAAGGAGGATATGCAAGAAGCTGTAAAGCAGATGCCATTGAAATGACTTACACCATGAGAAAATTCTCCTTTGGTCTGTCTGAAAGTTTCTGAAACACGTACAGCCTTTATCCAAAGAGATCCCTAATATCCCTGTCAAAGCCACCGTTCTCCATAGACACACTTGCCTCTGCACTGAACTCAATTAACTGGGGCTTGGCACCATGCATAGCATTGAACTCTGTAGGTTACTTATGCCTACACAAAATGCACAGACTCGATTAAGTGTGTTTTGTTTCTTGGTGCCAGCTCCCAGGCTCGCAGTCTGTGAGCAGGTGTCTCACTCCTCCTTCGGATGCTCAAAACTACCAAATTAACTTCCCTGCAACCTGTTCTCTGCAGGCTTTCCCAGCACACATGTGTGATTTCCACACAGATTTACACTAAAGCTCTCTCCAACGTCAGGGAAAGGCACTGGCTTCAAGCCAGTCTTATTTATGCTGTTACCACCCAAAGATCTTTCTGCTGACACACTGCCTTGCCATCATTCCCACCCTGAACCACCATCATTCCCACCCTGAACCATCATCATTCCCACCCTGAACCACCATCATTCCCACCCTGAACCACCATCATTCCCACCCTGAACCACCATCATTCCCTTCTTACACAGTGATTTGATATTTCATCCCTTTGAGCAGGGGCAAATGCACTGATTCAGTCCAGTGGCCTGGGCCTGACCTATTATGCCACACCATAACTCTAAAAGGCATAAAGCCACCGAAGGAGAGACTTTAGGCTTTGGCAAACCTCTCTAGTCAGTCATGCTCCTGAAAAAGAAATCCTATAGAATCATTTCTATGGACTAATTTATTGTACACCCATGGAGGATTCAGGCCTTGCAGCACTTCCCCAATAGCTGTGGCATCAGCAGAGGCCCTTGCAAGATTACGCGGGTTAATTGGAAGTAACCTAATTAATAGAATAAATCCTGTGTAGGAAAAGAAACAGAAGAAAAGCTGTTTTTAACTCTGGTTGCTGGGAAACAGCTTTTGCTCTTGTTAGCTTGAGGGAGATATAGAGAACGTGGATAGAGAGAGATCTGCAATGCAGCAAGGAAGAATTCTGGACTTTGGCATACAGATAACATTTGGAAGCTCATCTTTATGTTCAGACATTTACTGGACACTGTTTTACAGGCCCTGTTGTCTTTGTGCTGATTCACTGACTATAGATATCTTCTACAGACCTGGGGGCTTTGGACCCAACCTGTCTGTTCCAAGGGGGCTACAGATGCCCCCACAGAGTCACCCTGAGAGATGGCTCAAATCCATCACATACAGCATACGCTGGGTCTGATCCACTCCCCATCACAGCAGGTACAAGAGGTTTCCAAGCTGCCTGAAGCACATCATTTCAGAGGCCATTTCTCCTGCAATTCTCACTGCAGAAGAACTTTGGACCTGGGAAATTCCACTCTTCAAATGCAAACACTTCAAGTGTTTGCCACAGTGCTCCTCTTGTATTAGATACATGTTCCCTCTCTCTTCCCTAGAACACCATCCTGACAGATGACAAAGCTTTAGGACAAAGAACCACAACTGAACCATTATTCAAGAGCTGCTGCATGGTGCTAGAGTGAGGCTGTCAATGCAAGTTCCAATCACATGCTGCATTCAAGAGCATGAGTAAGTGATGCTTTGTCTTGTTATTTTATGGCACTTAAATCCAGACTGGTGAGATTTCATTTCATGCTGTGATAAACAGACTCAAACTTCCTGTACTGCTTAAGGAATAGGAATACACTGATGTCCACAGGTGTCAGTGCTAGTTAATGTGGATCAGCATCATTTCATGTGAAAGATTAAACAAAACAGCCTCTCCTGGCTTCTCCCTGCACCTTCTGAAACTACTTTGAAGGTGCTTCAGTAAAGACTGTTGAGCCTAAAACTGGAGTAGTCTCAAATCTCTTATGTAAAACCCTGTTCTGGGTGTCCAAGCAGCATTTAGCCACTATGAAGCATTAAGCAGTAACATGGAGGGCTGCACAGGAGGGACATTTCCCATCTATGCTTAGGTGATGTAATGTAAGGCCAATGGCTTAACACCACCTTGAGTACTCCACCGAGCACTCCTCCTTCGTCACCAACATGTAGTTCTTGTTGTGTTTGTTAAAGAAGTCACCACCCCAGACCTCCTTCTTGGCTAAATCCAGGCATAGAAAGGCTCTGTATTTGGTACTAAAACACTAGCAAGAGTTACAGCACTGCCTCTTTGGAAGGATGCTTGTGATTATCATAGTCATTTATTCACCATCACCTAAGAAAAAGAAGGCATGATGGCAGATGTGTATATACCACAAAATGGAGCTCTTCCTGCTAGTAAACTACGATCTACTAATAGCAGCAGTTTTAAAAGAGGGAAAAAGTGACTCAAGGCAGTTTTAAGCTTGTAGAACCCCACAGCTACACGGGTGCAAAGTTCCTGCACATCATCAGACAGGCAAAACACTTCCAAACCTGCCACAAAAGGCTGCAGAAGCACCACTCAGCACAGCCCACATCACCACTCTGTTAGATGCTGCTATGCCCGTGCAGAGAGCGCAGCGTGCTCCCATGCTCCAGCCTGGAATTCCAGCCTTGGACTCTACATACCAGCAGACAGAGAGAGCACAGGGAAACCTACCGGCGTAGTGGTAATTTGCCAAAGGATGACACTTCAATCTCACTGGCTTCCTCAACAGCAGCTTCTCAAGTGTAACCTAAATGAAGCAGCAGGGAGAACCAGAATGAGCAAACGCAGTCAGCTGTGGCACACAGCTGCATTTAAAGACTATGTGGTATGAGGAGATGAATTCATTTTCTCTTTTGCTTTTCTGCCATACAAAATGGCATCAAATTACTCCAAGGCCCATTAACAATGTACCTCACAGAGCACCTAAGGCACCCCTGTCCTGCCTTAGTGCAAACGTAGCTATTACATAGCAGCTTCCAGCTCTTCCCTCCCTTCTGCTTGCCACATACCAATATGTTTATAGGGGTGATAATTAATACTAATATTTAATGGTTGCTTTGATGGCATTAATATTTATAGCATCGAGTCTTTCAGAACACCTCTTAGGTCAACCTCTGTAAGGAGTGACAGCAAGGATAGTTAATCCTCCTTTGGATCACGGAGACAGGGGATCTGTGGGTCCCTAAAATACTTCCTCTGACAATGCAGACCTGCCTCCTGTATAGCACATTTCACATGCTGACAGTAAGTTTAGCCTCCTATCTCAGACCCAGCTAACAAAGCCGAAGGAAACTGGGACACAAGCTAAATCCCACTGTATTAAACAATCCTGTGAGATTCATTCCAGCCCTGTGTTCTGATGCTGTTTGTTTTAAACTGGCTTTCCAGGAACCAGTGCAGGACCTTGTCTTTCCCTAACGCTGGGCAAAACGCATGTTCTGCCCTACTTAATGCCATTCCCATCACTAACCTAATGCAGCAAGTATCTGAAATGCATTATTTACATGAGACCTATGTGCAATTAACTCACAGTTCTGCACAAATAATTAGATATGAGTGCTGCTACAGAAAAGGGCTAGGGGAGGACGGGCTAAGCTCTCTGTGACCAAAGAGAAAGCTTGTGAAATATCAGGGCTGGAGTAAGTACTGGGATACATTCAAAGCCCCAAGGCTATAAACATATAATCTTATCTATATGAAATATACAGTAAGCCTTCAGAGAGGCACTGCTTTGAAATTTAAATTTATTAGAGAATGAAAGGGAAAAGTCATTCACTGCAAATCAATCAGAAATCTCTTTTTTATATAACCATATCTAAATCCATTTAATAAAGCATGCTAATTTATCTGCAGAAGAGGATCCTATCTCCCCTTTCAGTTTCTTATCTTACCATAATATCTCCTTTTGCTTCAAAGAGAGAGTGCAAAGCGTATTCTGAGTTAGTTCCTCCACCAGGTAACACACTGGAACAGCTCATATTTAAAAGGTCTTCCACTGCAAGAAACAAGTCAGCATTTTACTGTTAATACACTAGCCTGTCAGTCAGACACCCAGAGCCAAGGGTTCTGCAATGCCACTCAACAACAATGCAGTTTAGGGCAGCAGCTTCCATATCCTCTCCCTCCTGGTTTTAGGATCTCTCACTGAGGAAGGGATGTGATGGGATGTGCAGAATGCAATCCCTGGGATGGGACAGGCACTGCAGAGCCAGAGATCTGGCTGTGAGCAGTGGCTTGCCAGGCCTCTGGTGCTGCTGTGCCAGGAAGGCTCCAGCCAGGGTGGAGAAACAGGAATGAACCAAGTGGGAAGCAGGACCAAGCTCAGCTCAGGACTGGTAGCAGCCACTGAGCCCATCTCATTTCCTCTCCATTATGGTCACAGAACAGGCCCAGGAGCTGCAGTTCAGCACAGGAAAACACCCCAAAGACATCACTTCCCAGCAACAATCCTTCCCCTTGGCTGCAGAAAGCACTTCATCCTGACCTCACTTCAAGTGGCACCACGTCACTTGTTACTCTGAACCTGCAACACGCAGCTCTGGTCTCTTGCTCTGCATCCCCAGTAAATACCCTCTTGAATGTTTTATACAGGATACACATGAGAAATCCATGTGAATTTCTTCAGCTGATGTACTCCTAAACCAGCAAGTCTTGTACCTCTTTGTTGGAAGACTTGATTCTCCAGTTCTGGCCACGGTTTCCAAACCAAAGTAGCCTTGTGCACATCCTTCTCCATTAGCAATCTGTCCTGCAGCTCAGGAATATCAGCTTGGAATCTGGACCCGATATTGATTCGTCTGGAAGGATAAGTGAATAAATAAGTATTCAGCCACACAGTGTGCACAGGAAAACCCCAGAAGTCACTCACATCAGCCTTCACTTTGCTTCCAACTAAGCTTTTATTACACTGGCATGGCAGGAAGTTGTGTCAGACTGCTTTACGCAATGCTTGACTCTCAGGGGGGTATTCTGAATAGAGACAGAACTGATCTCTTGGGGGAAACTAAAGTTTAACTACTGAACTTAAACTGTATTGAGACAACCTAAGTTAGCCTGTATGTGTGCTGACTAGCAAGAGGCTTAGATGCCAGAGCAGTATCTTCCATAGAGAACAGCACTCTTCAGCAGAAAGAGATATTGCTATGGAGGGACAAGCCTGTTTGCAGCCTGACCTGGGGAACCTAATGGGTAACACCTCTCCAAAGCTCCCTAGTTAATATCTATCTATCTATCTATCTATCTTATCTAAAGCATTTTTGAGCCATGACATCTCCATCTCTTACAGCCACTTCGCTTCCAGTGTCCCCAGCCATCACCCACAGCAACCTTAAATACATCCAGCCCAATGTGACTTCAGGCAGTTGAACACTACCTGCCCGATTCAAAGCACTTAAGCCACACACTGTAGTCTGGACCTATCTATAAAGGCAGTGACAAAACCAATATGGCTTTTCTTACGGTTCAACAGTCTGTTCTCCAGGCCCAGGCGTCACGGGAATGACACTTCCATCAATACTATCTGAAACAGAGATTGGTGTTTGAGCTTAAAAGGGTGTTTTGGTAACAGCTGTATCACTGCTGATGCTCTGCCACTTCCCCATTCACATCAACATAACTCCAGCCTATTACCAAAAATTACCCTTTATCAACATGTAGGCAGAAACTGTGGACATTTTCACACGTGAAAATCCCTAATGTGGGAACACCACAAGAGCTGGTATTTACCATGTGCTGCCTCTCTGTCAGTGTAATACTTACTCGACTGACACAGGAGTACCCGTGGAGTAGGTGTCAGTGGCGTAAGTGGCAGCTGAGCATGCGAGGTGCTGTGGGATGATGTGATGACACTGCTGAAGAGACCAGACCCGTGCCGAACGGGACTGAGCATCGGGGGTGGAGTGTATGGGGGCAGCTCATGCGTCCGGTCCAGCAGATGATCCCCAAGGACACGGGGAGAGCGAAGCTGGCTCTGGTATAGGGTGGCACCCGAATGGGACATGCTGAAGGTGCAGGAAGGAGGAGGTATGAAGAGAGGTTCAGGTCTATGCCGATACTTCTTCTTGTCCTGCAATGGTTTGAAGTTTTCTTCCAATTTTACAGCACTTGGATGAGGTTTTTTGCTAATTTCCTATAGGAAAACACACAGAACTTCAGTGCTTAAGCATGTGGTTTACACACAGTTACCTACAGCTCAGGAAATGCTGTTACCACCAGGCAGTTATGCACATAAGCCTGGTCAATACATTATCTAGTGCTACACAGAAACCTCAGGGGAGTGAGAAAAGCCAGGACAAGTCACCCTCCCCTCCCTCAGCAAGCCCTTTGGGTCAGGGTAGGGCTGAGCCACAGCCACACATGGAGAGGCTGCTTCTTCAGCTCCAGCCCAACGCCCTGGCCACGTCTATTTGCACTGTAGTACAGCACACACAGGCTGTGGGGAGTTACTTCATTACCCAGTCACATCTGATTAGGAACTTTAGATGAGATGTTTTCCAATGCATTTGTTCTGTTTGCTTAGGAAGGACACATGAGCTCAGTGAAATTACTGCAGGAAAGGAAGAAAAATGCCATAAATTCAGATTCCTCGCCTCTTATCACTACATTCCCATCAGCTTGAGTACAGTCCAGCTGCAACAAATCTTGGACTTAACTCCCTGCTCTTTCCTTGGAGGGAAAAGGGGAGTAGATGTCCATTTGGGAAACACGCACTGTGCCATGCCTAGGATTGTAGAATAGGAATGTTTAAAGTCATTTAACAGTAAATCCTTAAGAGTCCACAGAAGCAGAATGCATTTGTGCAAACCTGGAAGCTGGATTCTGGGGAGGATAGGGATGGGATGAAACAGATTCTCAGGTTGTGCTTTAAGAACACAAAGAGCTGAGGGATGAGCACAGTATTAAAGATGCTGCTTTGAGGTGTTCCACAGGAGATCCTCTTTAGGATAAACTTGGAAAGTGGCAGAAAACTGGGAGTTATTGCACAATATAAATCCCACTACTACATCAATTACTGCAGTGCATGTTTAGACAGCACGAATCTTTACACCACGGGTGATTCTTGAGAATCACATTCACCCAATAAAACCCATGTTCTACGAGCATTAGCACTGTCACCCTTTATCCCTTCTGTTAATACGCTGCAGCTTGTGGACATGTTTCTGATTACAGAGGTCCTGTCCTCCCTGTTAGCTCATGGCTGTATCCTCTCCAACAGCTGTTGACATTCTTTCTCTCTAGAAGAAAAAAAAGGATCTAAGTTTTGGAAGGGTTTTCCTTTTGCAGGAAAAACCCCAAATGCAGCTTTACAGAGCACTTTGTTGCTTATGGCCATTCAGAACAGTGAAGGGGTGAGGGTGACCCAGAACCACAGACATAGCTCATGATGATGTTGGACGTTTTGTGTCCATAAAGGAGAAAGAGGGAAAAACCCCAGCTCAAACCTAAAAAGAGAAGGCCAGATCCAAGTCTTTGAGTAAGGGCTCATTATGTTCTGCTCTTTAACTCCTTTCTCACTAGTGTAAAACTAAGTAACCAAGACAACACCCTAGAAGTCTCATACCCCTCCATCTCCTATGCTGCTTCACCTACAGTACCCCTTGGCCTCAATGTGGTTATACCAGCAAAAAAGACCACAGTGAATATTAAAGGAGACCATCACGTCTATGCAGAATCACCCCACTACTCTTCTCACCTGTCTGCTCCTGTAGCCTTGCTGAATATTCAGTTTCCCTCTGCTGTTTGATTTTACCAATTCCATGAGCTTTGTGGGAGTTGTTCCGGACAGCTCAAAGCAGGGTATAAATAAATGCAACACAGCTCCAGTTCTTTGGTATTAAAGAGGGGAGAAAAAGGTCTCTAATGGCACAATCTCTTCACAGAAGAGGGGGGAACTGCAGCTCTTTTGGTCTTTGAATGTTCCCAATGCTACTGCTTAGATGAAAGATAGGATCCAGAGAGGAAACTGCATGGGTTTAGTTTGCTTGGGCACTAATGAAGACTGCAAAGCATAACTCTGAGTGAATGAATGCGCATTTAGCCAAACACTGGCAGATTTAATCACAGTCACTTCACATACGTTGCAGAAATACACAAGCCCAAGCCACCTACTCTGGTGTCTCTAGAGAAGATCTCCCACTCAGAGCTCAGGGATTCAGAAAAGACTGTCCCTTTTCTTCCTAGGAACCAGAAATAGACAATAAAAGCTGCACTGCTGAGTTACAAACTATTGTGAGACGCTGGATTCAGCAAAAAATGGCAATTTTATGTGTAAAGCCTCTGTCTGAAAGGAAGGTTTCATTACGTATTGAAAATGACTGTGTTATGTCTGAGTGAAGGGTCAGAAGGGAGGTGATCCATGACTGTGTGTGCTGGCCCCTCGTTTGGCCATCAGCCTCATGAGAAGGGATACAGATGTAACCACAGGAGTATTCCTCCGCATAATACAGATAATGCCATGCAGCACTTCTGCTTCCCAGTAACCTCTTATCATGGAGCAGACTGCAAACATGGATTTGAAGGAACAAGCAGCATCTGTTCCTACACTGGAATGTGAAATAAATACCGCTTGCTCCAGGAGCCTTTCAGGAACACAAGAAGGAGCATTCCCACATCTCCTTCAAGTACTCCTCAATTCCTCGTGCTGCCCCACAATCCCAGTTTTACAAGGGAAATTAAAGCACTGAGCACAGCTAACATTCCCAGATCACATTCCCTTAGATCTGATGCATGCAGAAAGAAAGGAAAGATTACTTCATATTGTAAGCACTACACGGTGTGCTCCTGTCTTGGGCTGAAATGAGAAGCACATAGATCTGCCTTTAAAAAACACCAGAAAGAAAGAAAACTGCAATAACATAAAACCAAAGCAGCCTGAAAGGGGAAAAAAACCAAACCAAAACCAGTAAAAAGATACAAAATCCCTTTGTTCTAGTGGGATAAAAGAATATTACGTTCCAATTGCGAATTATTTCTTTTCAACTGGGGTCTCCATTTCCCCAGCAAAGGGAAAACTAATGTTTTCCAATGGGCTAGGAAGAGATGCTGTGATGCTACAAGGCCCTTTGTGCTTATTGGGCATGGTGAAGGCTCTGGAACATATTCTAGAATAGAGATGCTTTAGGAAATAGCAGCACTACAAGCAAAGGGATTTAAGAGGCACAGCACAGTTAGTGGCAAGAAACGCAGCACTCACAGAGGATGAGCAGGGGTTGGCCACTTTTGGACTGCACGGTGGCGAGTAAGTCATCTTCACGAGCACGGGCATCTCATCATCTGACACAGGGTTGGCAGGCTTGTCTCTGACTGTGGCAGTGCTGGCAGAGGGCTGCGTGCTGGGCTCAGGCGACAGAAGCTTGACAGGGACAGACACTGGCATGACGATGGGCGCGAGGCTATCCACCTCTTTAGGCAGCGGCTGCTGTGCTGGGCTCTCTCCTTCATCCTGTACAGACAATTAAAGGCTTTCAGCCCCACTGAGGAGGCTACTGCTGGATGGACACACTACACAAGGTATGCACCGTGGCTCAAAAGGGGTGGCCAGGGTTACAGAACACACAGCGGTGCTGTGCTCCCTGGACTCTGCTTGCCTTGAATGAAGTTGGTGGGTTACTTATGACTCCTACACAGGCTTCAGCCTCGGTGGAAAATAACCACATGAAGCATCTGCACAAGATAACTTGCAGGAGGGGAGATAAACACGTGCTCTTTTTATCACTATGAAGACAGAATTCTCCATCCCCCACCTGAAAACCAAGATGCAGATGGTGTAACTATGATGGCTCTTTGCCTTCCTGTGGTATTCCCACTTAGGACAGAATTCATCAGAGAGAAACCAACTGACAGGGCAAGTTCTTTTTACGCAGAACAATTCAAACCCACGTGTTTGGTTTGGTATTTGTTGATACCTATAGACCCAAAGAACTTGGGAAGAAAGCTGTCAAAGATTCAGCAATCCTGCTCCTTCAGTTAAAGCCTGGGAAGGCTTCCAGTTCACATCCCCTACTCATCCAAGTAGTCCAAATGAAAATAAGCACAACCTGATGTTCCTGATATTTCTAATGTAATAAATGGGGGGGGGAACTCAATGCTCCTAACTGATTCTGTGGGGTGTTCTTGTAACAGGCAGAGAAAGAGAGGGACAAACTCTGTTCTCCATCCCTGCCTCGGGCTTCAAAGCAAGACTTCTGCCCTACAGACTAACAGATTCATGTCCTTTTCTGCTCACACAGGGTATGACATAACAAAAGAGCGCCGAGAAGAACGGGTTTCGACAGCAAAGCAAAGCATGGCAAAGCAAGCAACATGGAAAGGAGAAAGCCAAATACTGCAGTAAACCAGACCGCTACCTGTTTGAAGTTAGGAGATGCTCTTACTCCTCCGTGGGACCTCATGTGGCCGTTTAGAGCAGGCAAACTCTTAAACTCCTTCAAGCATATCGAACACATCAGTTTGTTCTTCGCATCAGCTCTCTCAGGAAGTGTTTCTCTGTTCTGGCCACTGTGTGTGTTTTCATTTGGTTGTAGCATGGAACAGAAGAAGAGACATTAGTTTGGCACGTTCCCTTTGGTGCAAAAAGGAGACTTTTAGTCAAGGAAGTCCATAAAATAGTATGCACAGGGTGACTGCTGTGGAGTATGTGGGCAATGACCTGGATGTGCTGCTCTCAAGATGGGGAGAAGGGAAGTTTAGAGCAGGCCTCAGTACGGAAAACCCTGAGAACCCACAAGATCTATAGTGTCAGACCTACATTTCCCCACTCATGACAGCATTTAACAAGTGCTCCTACTCATGGTAGGAAACTGTGCTGGAGGACATCTCAGTCCTTCAGAGCTGAGACCTTCAGGTTAAACAGAAGACCCCGATGCCAAAGACACAAATCCAAACCACACATTATCCCTTCTCTTACAAATGCAACACTGAGAGCAAACTGCTCGTCCGCTTTTGCTCCTTCTTTGGTTCTTTGCTATGGAACACAAAGCAAAGAACTGGTTTTCTTGCTGGGGAGACAGTGGAAATCACACAAACTTAAGGCAGAGAACTAAACATGCATCTAATAGAGGAACAGCATCCAGAGTGCCTTTCCCTCCCTCTACACCACAGCACTGCTTGCATTTGTAATACTTCAGTTAAAGGGACTAAAGTAATGTTGTTCAGATACCTTTGTTCTGGGGACAGGGGCTGCAGTCTGCCATCTGACAGCGGCACCTGTGAGCAAAGGAGGAGAAAAGATGGGAAAAAAGAGAGAAAAGCCTTTTCCAGGAAAACAGGAATGCAGAAATGAAGGTCCCACAACATAACAGCTGTGTTTGGTGTACCATTTTACTTCAATGCAAAGCCTCTGAGCTGAGAGCCTCCCAACAGCTCTACCAAATCAGTGCCTCTGTGAGCACTTGCACTCGCTTGCTGTTGGAAGCCTTTGCTCTGACCCACAAGTGTTACTTGTGCAACAGGCAGATGTCTGACTGTTCCTGAGCCATTACCTACCTGAGGCCACGCGGCGCTAGGAGAGTCTTGCTGGGAGCTTTTGTTGTTCAGATGAACCCCCGAGGGTGGCACAAGAGTCCGATGAGGAACAGCATTACCTATGGAGTTCATCTCCTGCCGCGGAGCATCCTCTGCGCTCTCCGGAGGAGTGAGGCCAACATGAGAGTTCAGAGCTGGTACCCTGCTCTCACCCGGGTATTGCTTCTGCTGGTCCTGCTGCTGCAGCAGACCCTGCGGGTACAAGTGCCTGTACTGTTCATGTGGATCCTGGTAGCAATACTGAGGCACTGCTCCCAGCTGGATCAGCTGCACTGGATGACTGGGATCCTGAGAGTACTGCTGCGAGTCGTGCATAGTCTTTGCATCAGGTTCCCTGTGATACGGAGGAAGAGACAACTGCATCTGTTGCTGCTGCTGCTGTAACTGCTGCATGACAGGTTGCGTTTGGTAATACTGAGCTATTGGCACCGGGCAGTGCCGCTGCTGCTGCTGCCGAGCTGGCTGCTGCTGCTGGATGTCCTGCATGGAGAGCCGAGGATGTCCCTGCTGTGGCTGAGCGTAGTACTGAGCCTGCTGCAAGTGCTGCATCTGCTGCGGTAAGAGCTGCTGGGGCTGCATGGGCTGAACGTGTGTCTGTCCTTGCTGGAACGCAGAGTGCATCTGCATCTGGGACAAGTGCTGCTGGTAGTCGTAGTACAACTGTTGGTGCTGCATGACTTGCATCTGCTGCTTCTGTTGTGTGCTTGCAAAACTCTGGTGGCTTGGCTGCGGCACCGGTTGGTATCGTTGTAGGCTGGAAGTGACCGGCTGTTGCTCAACAGCTGGTTTCTGGGACAGCAGCTGCCTGAGCGCGCTGTCACCGGAGCTCTCCACCATGGAAGCCTCGGTGTGCAGGACCTGAGCCATGTTGTTCACTTGGATCCTCAGGTTTTGGTTGGCAAACACTTGTGTGAAGGAGTCCAGTTTATGCAGGACCCCACTGGTGATTTTCTGTGGTCGATTTTCACTGGGTTGGGAGTAGGGATATTGGTACCCATCGTGGGACTCCCCCTGCCCGAGGGGGCTCCACATTGCGCTTGGGTTGTTCAAACTGTTCCTCGCTGGGATGTGGTTTCCTGAGCCAGAATGTGTCCAAGTACTTTGTCTGGATGTATCCATTGATCCAAGACTTTTTGAACCTACAGGCAAAGCTATACTGTCTCTTGAGTCTTGGGGAAACTGTGGGGAGAGAGGGGATGCCTGGGGAGCATCCAGAACAGACGTCCCATAGCTATGGTTTAGAGATGGAAGCGAGTTCATTTGGTGTTGTTGGTAGTACAAGTTCTCGTTGCTGTTGGCAGTATGGTTAGTTTTATACAATTGCTGGTCCCCCATTTTTGGTCACTTCTGTTCCAAACTTACAGGCACACGAACCATTGAAATCTCTATGAACCCTGAGATAGCTGAGTGAAGGGAAGGGAGGGGAGGGGAAAAGCTAGAACTACTTATAATCCAGCGTGTCCATGTGCATCACAAGGACTAAGATTTTCTCCAGTCTATCAGTAATTCCAATCTCAGACCTGCCGTTGCTTCACATCTTCAGTAAATGGACCACAGCACAGATCCTACACAGATCAATAGGCTCAGTGTGCCAGGCACCTGGGGAGGAAGAGAAGGACAAGGTAAGGGCCAGCTCTCCACATAAACAGCTACAGCTATTGCCTCAAAGGAAACTGTAAGATCTCTTAGTTTGAAATACATAATCAGATGCAAAACTGCAGCAGCTGGGCTATTCCAGAGCAGTCAGATTATTTCATCTCATCCCATTATCCTGTCTCCAGTGCTCCCATAAAATCATTCCACCAAATAAAGGCTTATTCTTCAGAACTGCTTTCTCCCATAAAGCATGTGCCCCTTCAAGCAGCTTTAGCTGGCCACACACTGCTCTCTCGTGCCTAGTTTTAGCCAGATAGTTGACTATCAAGCCAGGTCACATTCCTACAGTGTTACAAGCCTTCCTGTCAGAAGCAACACCCCCTTTATAACAGGTAAAAGAAAACCATGGCTTTGAGCAGAGCTGACCGTACTCAGGGATCAGCATCTGAAAGGACAGACAGAAAACTGCAGTCTGGGATATGCACTGGGCCTTCCACACCTTCCAGAGTACCTACAGAGAGTGCCCACTGGTGACACGAACATAGAGCATCACTGAAGAATAAGATGTCACAGCAGTGAGCATTGATGTTGTGATAAAGAAAAGCAACTCATGAGCATAGCTACCCAACTGCATCCCTGCACATCCATTCGTTTGACACATCTATGGGGAAGGTGATGAATGGCAAGACCAAACCAGCCCATGGACATCTTTCCTGATCACTCACCTTACCTCAGGAGCACTGAACTCCAGCTCCTGTTCCACCCTCTCACCCTTCTTCACTTTGTGGTATTTTAACAGACTAATTCCTATCAAATGCAACCTTTTCTCATTTTTACAGTATAAACTGTAATTCAAAGTAACACTTTACAGCTGTCTCGACTGGTTCTGATGAATAAGCCAGAATACATAAGCAAACACATAAGCACATTATAGGGCTGTTTTACTGTTCCACAGTACGAAGCAATCACTGTGTCTACAGTCACACGCACACACAGAGGCACAATATGCTTAAGACATAAATACATCTTAACATAAAAATTGATCCTGAGCTTTAACAAGAGCACAGAGATGTGAGACCACAACCATAACGCTGCCTCCTTCACATCTGCCTTTCCAAAGGTACCAACGACTCCTGCGTACCCATGTCCTTACCTGTTTTAACTTGGGAGAATCCTTGGGCTGGATGGATAAATGTGAAGTCACTGATGGAGAAAACTTTAACCATTGCCAGATGCATATTAGCAAGGTCTGTGCTAGCAACAGCAAAGAAGGGTAATACATAGCTGCAGGCAGAACAAACCCTCTTCCGCCCCAGCATAATGTATGACAGCCAACCAGAGCTCCAATGAAGAGGGCTTTCAGTGCCTACAGTTTTTGTCTACACCATCTGCAGCCATTAGCATGTAACGTTTTTCACGTGACAAATAATGGCTGAGAATAATTGCAAGTTTATTTCCCCTTTCCAGAAATATAACATTGCTTCAGAGTTCCTCTCCACACTCTCCCCTTCCACACTGAGAGAGATGCACAAGTCAAAGAGAGAAGTCAATGGTGAACACGCTCAGGCTGCCAACAGGATGGTTCAGCTCCAACCCAACTTCAAAGGCTGCCTGTTAAAAGTTAGGAAGGGAAACAGAACGAGGCTGGCACAAAACATTCAAAGGGCAACAAAAATAAAGCCTGGGCAGTATTCCACATGGAAAGGCCATCAGCTTCTAGAGGAAAACAGGGAATACGACTCTCTTCTTACACCTGTGAAGTCAAGAAAGATCAGCAGAGATGCGCTCAACACATCTCCCCATAAAAACAGGGCACTGTTGGGTCTGTTGATACACCTTTTGAACAGGTCTGTCCCATTTTACCTATCAACAGTGGTGTAACTTGCACCACGTTCCTTGGTTTTGGCTCTTCTCTCTAAAGTTTGAAGTGACAAGTGTCAGTGAAAGGACAAGAAACAACAGTGATACAAAACAGCGAGGGAGAATAGATGTCACCAGGAGACAATTAAAAGGCCATCAGTATTTTAGGAGTAAGAGCACTTATTCTTGAGGCAGGAAATGGCATGATTTTGGTATTTTTATATATATAAATGTAAATATAAATTATAAATATGGGATTTTTTTACATATATATACACACACACACACAGAGATATATATGGGAGATGTTACCTCCTGCCCCAGCAGCCACACTGAGCCGTGTGGTCACCAGAGAGAATGCCAGCCCCTGGGCATGCACCAAACTGCAGTCACTGCACCCTTTCACCCGGGGCTTATCCCATACAGATCTTAAGGGACTGGAAAACAGTCAGGAAGGTTTTACAGCTGAAGCATCAGCACAAACCTCTCTCTTCCCCTGTCTCAGGATCAAAACTAATGCTCATACAAACTTCCTCTCCAGCATCCTCACAACACCCCCAGTTTGGGAGCTGGGACATAACTCCTGTCTCTGAAGCAGGGACAGAGTTAGCATCACAGTGACACAGAAACACCTGTAAGAAGCAGGCACGTTGATACAAGCATCATCAATAGTAAACCAGTCCCTTAGGTACCAGGGATGGTGTTGGTACTTGAACAGGCTTAAAGGCAAGGGCCTGGTGCTGTGCACACTGAGCGTTTGTTATCACGTTAACAAAATGCTCACAGTATGCAATGTTTGTGGGATTAAGAGTATTTTGGTGCTGTACACAACATCATTAAGGCTTTAGGGGCACCCAAGTTAGTCTCTGGCCAACTGAGAAGCCAGGGGCAGTGCACTGAATGATTCCTATTTCCTTCAGTGGGAGGAGGAAAAGGGGCTGGTGCCTGAACAGCCATCACTGCAGTTTATCACAGCTCTAACTCCTAAATGGTTAAACCAAACAACTAAAAGCAGCACAAGTTTTATAGCAACAATGGGTCTGCAGTTGTGTTTCTTCTCTTCCCAGCAGCCATTTATGCTACTTAACCTCTCACATGTCTGACATTACAGATACATCCCAATCACACCATCATTACAAAGGCACATCAGAACAAATGCAAAAGGATAGAACAGTTACTATAGACTGTCTAGAAGGAGAAATACCACACTTAAGTTTATGGATAGAATAAAAAGCCATGAAATGGAAGAGTATTCCAACGTTATCAGTTCTCAATAAAGGTGATCTGGTTTCCCTTCTTTATAAACTATAGTACTGCAAAGTCAGAAGACTTAGAGAAGACAACAGGAGGTGAAATACCAAGGAGATGGTAGTTATATTAAAACCCCCTAACAAACAAAAGCACTCCCAGCTCCATCATGCACCACAATAGACCAAGCCACAGTCACACTATTGAACTGCCTGAATCCACATGGATTTCAGAGCAAGGCATCCACTCCAAATAGGCTGTCGCATGGAAGCTGGGCTGGGTGTAGGCTGCAGAACAAGGACTGAATGACAGCCAGTGCCACTTTCAGAACTGAGTCAATGGAGAGGGATGACAAAAGACTGTAGGAGAGCAGAGGCTGAATGAAGCAGACTCATTAAGAAGACTGCATGTGATGGCAGATGCAAAAAAGCCCCATGTTCAACCAGTGGGACACCACAAACAGTACCAGAAGATGCTCACTTGCTGGGGCACCATCCCCTCATCACATCCCTCCCTGCAGCATGGTAACATGTCAGTTAAGGCAAGTTGAACCAGCACTCTTAGTCTAAACTGGGTTCTATAACACTTAAGGCAAGGCTGCTTACAGAAATGTGTCATTGTCATGTGTTCTCCCAGCACTGCAGACGTGTTTGTGCCTTCCAGCCTTCAGTTGCACAGGGGTTTCTCAAGGGGCTGTCTTTTCGTTATTAGAATATAGGGCTCATTTGTAACTGCAGATAAGATGAAATTCAAAAGCAAAGTTCTCTGTGCTGCTCCTTCCTTTCCATTTCCCACACAGCCTTCGCTTCAACAGGAACTAAACAGGATTTATCTGATTCAGTTTTCAGCCTTTTGAATTAGAATGGTTTCTATTGGCCTGTTTTGTTGTTCAGAACTGCGATATCTCCTGCTAACCTACCCCTAAATCAAGAGAACCACTGGACAGTGGCTTGGGCAACACGGTCTAGGGTGAGGTGTCCCTGCCCTTGGCAGGGGTTGGAACTGGATGAGCTTTAAGGTCCTTTCCAACCCAAACCTGAACTTGCCCTGTTTCAGTCTGAACCCAGCACCCCTTGTCCTATGGCTGCAGTCCCTGATGAAGAGTCCCTCTCCAGCATCCTTGTAGCCCCCTTCAGACACTGGAAGCTGCTCTGAGACAACACTGGATGTTTGAGCAGCACAGAATGGGGAGAGGACGAGTGGCTTCTTTCAGCAAGCCCTGTGCTCTCACAGGCTATTTAGGCACCAGGTTTGCCTCCGTAACTCTTTGTGCAGCCACAGTTCAAGCCCCAGCTCTGCTTTTTTTGGCACAGGAAATAAGCACATGAAGAGAAGGCAGCAGAGTACTGAAACAGAACGCATCATTTCTAGTGTCACACACAGTGATGGGGCGAACGAGCAGAGAGCAAAGTGAGAAGGTAATAACTCAAAGATCTACTATATTATTGTATAAAAGAGCTATAGAAGCCCTGAAGACATCTGATATAGCAATAAAGGGAGGCCAAGGCTGAAAATAAAGGCCAAAAGGTATCAGGATCATGGCCACTGCATTAGAACAAACACCGAGATAGCAATATGGATTTCAAGGACCAAGAAGAAGTTTCTACACTTGTTCCAAGGACAAATGCCTACAGGGAGACAACCTTTTCATCCCGATCCAGAATACATCTGTAATTCAGTTTTGGTGTTCTTTGAATGGCAGAGATCCCAAATCCCTGCCTGTATCTGCATGCAAACCCCAAGGTTGGTGGTGTCAGCCAAAACCAGCAGCACCAAAACACCCCACATCAGTAAGGTGAGCACAGAAGCAACTAAACCAATTGATAGAGTGAAAGAAGGATGGAAAGGAAGCAGAATGTGCAGTACATTGGTTTTACAGTGGTAAGAAAGCAACACGCTCTTAAAATGGAAGGGAAAACCAGATGAGCTGCTTTTAATATTAATGCTGGTAATTCTTTACCAGTTGTGCAAATCCTCCCAAAATTATCATTCCCTTTGCAGCTGAGTCTGCTCTGCAGTGCAGTTGGAAAGGCTGCCGGGTCTCCTGTGGCTGCTCATTTACTCTGTTCCCATTTCCACTCTTCAGACTGGAGACCAGAATGTCCTAATTCAGTTTAATAAAGAACACATTGGACTTGGGGGAAGGGAGAGCAGCGATGGCATTGGGAGGGGAACCCAGCAGTGCTCTGTGCAGTTAGAAAAGGCAACAGAAACAACAAACAGCAGAACCAACAGTTGAGCATCTCGGGCAAGCCTCTAGAAAAGGGGGAGGAGGAAGGAAGACAAACAAGCAAACACATCTTCCTCTCCTTCTGATCAAAGATACAAGTAGAAAACACATTGGGAGGCGCTGGTGATTGAATGAAAACACTGCTTTCCCCCCAAAACTAACGGAATGCTGGTCATTCAACAGCAGGCTGGCTTCTAAATAGAGCCATTAATGCACATTAGCTCAAGGAAGACACATTCCATGAGTGCCAAAGGAAGGAAGAAGGTTGCTTCAATAAATCTGCTTATCTTTACTGTCAGTGAATGGGTGTTACAGTTTGTAGGCACTTGGAAGGGTTTGGAAACAGGTATCACATCATTTCACAAAATGGCAAACAGGGACTGCTGTGATCTCCTCACAACACTGAGGAGAAATAGAAGACAAACCTTAACTAATGCCAGGAGGGAATGGGAATTCCATATTCCATGACTGAGCAACTAAAACCCATACAGAAGACAGCATTGATTAAAGGGGCCATGGTAAATGCAATGATTTTCTAATATTCACCAATACATTAGTGGGGATTTGAGCAAGGCTGAAGCTGTTTATGAAGCCTGGTTTGAAACCCCTTCAGCCAATACAGGCTGACTGCCTGCTTACATGAAATAAACTGTAACAGCTCCTGCTGAGTCCTACATGGTCTCAAAGGAAAAACAAACACGTCTTACTATGAAAACTGGCCTCAACTTCACATTTTAATGTACTTCTGTTATTGACCTGAGTGACTTGGCTTTCCCCAGCAACACCCAAGTTCTTCAGACATAAGAACACCCGGGCATGAAGACCTCAGGACAGATCTCGCCTCACTTACTGTATGTGGCTGCATCACAATCTCTGCTCACTGCCTTTGATCTGGGGGAGGAAGGGAAGATTTTAGGCCTTTCCACTCAAACGTAAGCTATTGCAGTGACCACAGCAGTGATAAGCACACAATCTGAGTCTAAAGGTGGGCATCCTGCACTTCACCACTTCACCAACAGTGAAGGCTGCTGCCTTCTGTAGCTTTTTGGAGCTAAGGTCACATCCTTGGCTCCTATAGCCATGGGAGCCCTCAAGACAGAGTGTGCGGGGATCTCCCGTGCCATACATCCTATGGCATCTGTATGTTTTACAGGACAGAAAGCAGTCATATTTGAGCACAAAACACAAAGCAATCACATTTGAGAAGCCCATCAATAAAGCCACAGAGGTTCCGAAGCCCAGATCTTGGGAAGCAGTCAAAAAGCACTGAGCCTCACCAATCAAAGGAGCCCCACAGAAAGTGGATGTGTGATGCTGCTACGTTACCTGATTTCTGGGGGTCTGTGAGACTCCTGGATCTTGCTGTGCTGTCTTGGCCATAACATCTCATGCTGCTTTCATTCTGTGATCTCTCAGTGATGTATCTAAGCATAAGGCACAAGAAAGGACATTAGTTTTCCCCCAACCTGATTCTCTCATAAAATATCACCAGCTTGCCCCAAACCATCAGCTTCCCATTGCAACACAACCAGATACTAACATTTATTCACTATAGTAACTCCATGTTACCCTGTTCTTCAAGTCACTGTTGCAGAGAGCATCTATCAGCACTGTAACTCCCTTAAGGAACAATCTAGAACCTCTTTCCTGTATCAATAGTGAGAGACCACCGAGATACAGCAGCATCTTGCACTGCTTTGACAGAACCCAAAGACAAGTTGGATGCTCACACAGAGATTTGCTGGCCCAGAGCTTGCAACCTACATGAGGAGCATCAAACAAGAGAAGGTAGAGCAATCAGGAAGGGAGGGATTAATGAAAGTCAAGGGTGCGGGAGATATAATCAGGCTGTCACCCACTGCAGAAGAGATATCTACAGCAGGCATCTGAATTACATACATGAAAACAACACGCTTGGGTTTGTAGGTGCTGAGCACCCAAGAGCTGACTGAGGTTGTTGGGAGGCTGTTCTCCATAGTCACTGAGGGATCAGGAAAGTTGGGGATGTCCCATGAGTCTGGAAGAAGGCTGACAAGTTGTCAGTGCAGCAGGGATGTCTCACACTGTGTGTTTGCAACAGAGGCACAGGGAATACCTGGGCTTGATATGAGTGGAGCCAAAAGAGAAAGCTGATGCACCCCCTGGTTTAACACACCTGCCAAGATGTTTAAACAGGCTAACTGCTGTACCATGGGCAGTGACCAAAGGCACAGCACACGACTTTGCTCTCTTTTTCTGGAACAGTGAATGCTAATGAAGGAATTAAACCTAAAAATGCCAAACTATTCTGCAGACAAACCATCCCTGGCAGGTTCCAACAGAGGCCAAGCCAATGGACAATGGGAATAGTAACAACATAAATGCCCAGGAAAGCCCTTTCCTGCGTTTCTTACTTGTTTTGGCTGCTTTTCCCTTATAGCATCTTCATCATTGGAGCTGTACCACCACTTGGAGCAGATAGGTGCAAAGCTCTTACACATAATAACACACTTAAAGAATAAAACTTTGGGCATTTTAGAGCCAGAAATAGTGAAATGATGGCTAATAATGAAAATGGTCCCAATGGACCCAGCACTGCAAAACTACATACAATTCACAAGTGAGGTTTTAATTCCCTTCATCACATTTCAATCAGCATCTCATTTTGGGGGGGGGTACACTGAAAAGCCATGTGATTTTATGTTCCTTTGCCACACTGTTCAGTTTTGCTCCCATCCCAGCCCCTAGATTCTGCATGGAACCAAAGCACAGTAAGGAAAAGCTGAAGTGAAGCCTACAGCAACATTTACAAAGGAAGAGCTAAGCCAGAGATCAGCTATCCCATACCCACAACATGAGTTCTCCTTCTTCTCTCTTCATTAGGATTGATGACTCTGCTGTAAAATCCGGAGCACATAATACCTTTTATGGGAGCGTAAACTGCAGGTGAATTAGCAGAGAGAGAACAAAACTAAATCAATTTCTCATCTCGAGATAGTAATGGAGGCAATTCCTTGAACTTCACTGTGCTTGTAAGGTATTGATCAGCAGAGCCTCAGGCTGAACGTTAAACCAGGTATTTTTCCAGCGCTAAAGGGGAGGATGGCAGTAAAACTGTAGCAACACACCCCAAAGGGCTCATTTAAGGAGAAGCACAAAGACACAGTGATGCTCTCGGAGCAACAGCACCAACTCCAGTGCTGGTTGCACTACTGCAGCAATGATGTGGGGACAGTGCTCCTATTGCAACGCTTTGGCTGCAGGTCAGCCTAAGGAGCCACTTCCCAGAGGTCTTACATTGGCTGCTCCGAGGCCTAATGGGCAGTTAGGATGAGGAGACCTTTGCCTGGCCGATGATGATGCCCCACTCAACCCACCATGAAGAGCAGTGACACCGAAGAAGCCATGCAGGTGCTCCATGGGCTAGACAAGGCCATGTGCTTCCAAGGACAATGCTATGGCTGCATGGCAGATTTTAGGTATTAAAAGAACAATACAGATCAATGATGAGGATACACTATCTATATCATCTACAACATCCTCCCATCTAGAATAACTATATTTACTTTAATGGGATGGATTTCTGTATCACTTGACATTAAAACCCTAACTGAAAAGCTGGAATTGGGAACTCAGGCTTCCTGTAAGAGCATCCAAAATGTGACTCCAAAAGAACACACACACACACCCAAACACCCCAAACCAGTATCAACAACACCAGCATTTGGGATTTCTGTTCTCCTGCTCAGTCGCTACTGGTTCATCCAACCACACACAACATGAAATGAATAAACCTCACCTACTCAAATCAATGAAACACAAGATTCACCTCCACTGTATTTATCATTGTTTCTATTACAACATAGGTGACCAAGAGCATCCTGTTGTCAAAATTGGCTGGTCATGACTAAATAGTATTTAATTCTTTTGGGAACAGAAAAGGGAAAAGTAAGCCACCTTCAGATAAGACACCAAAGAACAATCACAGAGTACCTGAACTGAACAAGCAACACCAACAAGGACTGTAAGAGTGACTGGCAAAACCAGCAACAAAAAGCAGACAGCACCAGAACTATCATTATCACTCAGGTACCATTACTCTGATTCACTTAATGCACTGACATCAGAGCACAGCCTCTGCACATGCTGCAAGTCCTCTCTTAAGCATCAGCTTTGTGATTGTGTTGCCTTTCTCTGGGCCATGTTCATCTTCCTGACTGTACCTTCATAGAAAAACCTCTAGGAATTCCAGTTGTCTAAGGACAGTATTCTGCATGCACACAAGGCCAGTCTGATGTGCTCATTCCTACATCTTTGAAATGCTTCAGGAACACTGTGTGACACTTCTTTCCAGAGACAATCTCTTTGACAAATGGCACATCTTACAGATGAGATGCTGTGGCATGGATAGATAATACATTCCAAAATCAGAGAATCATGGAATGGTTTGTGTTGGAAGGGACCTTAAAGCTCATCCAGGTCCAACCCCTGCCACGTGCAGGGACCCCTTCCACTGGAGCAGCTGCTCCAAGCCCCTGTGTCCAACCTGGCCTTGAGCACTGCCAGGGATGGGGCAGCCACAGCTTCTCTGGGCACCCTGTGCCAGCGCCTCAGCACCCTCACAGGGAACAGCTTCTGCCTTAGATCTAACCTGAACTTGCCCTGGTTCAGTCTGAACCCATCACCCCTTGTCCTATAGCTGCAGTCCCTGATGCAGAGTCCCTCTCAGCCATCCAATACACATGGTACTGAAGGCTAGGGAGCATCCCATGTTTATGCAGTGGCACATTGATGCTGTATGTTGGTTTCTGCTCATTCACCAGTGAGATCTGACACTCGTTTTGCCACAGGACAACCACAGAGTCTCCTTTCAGAGCAGGAACACCTGGTGCAGTGCTCCTCAGTCCATACACTGTGCTGTGACCCCTCTTCATCCTCCCACATGCATTGCTTTGGTTTATCTACTAGCAATTTCCTCTGGCATTTTATCATCCAATCACCCAGTACAAGGAGTCCTCCTGCAGCACACTTCAGCCAACCCTTCTTTTCCTTGCTCCTATTACCCTAAGCCTACACTCCTGCAAGATGTCAGTTAAGCTACGAGGTGACTGGAACCGTTCAGGCAGCATCACCACCACAAATGACACCAATAAACAACCTTCCTTCCTTGAAACACCCTCCAGCCATTCCTTCCCTTCACAGAATTCCTGGAAAACAGCCACTCTCCTCAATTAAATTCCCCAATCACTCCAGGAAAGGGGAAAATCTTCAAGCAAGCACTGCCCATAGAGAGCTTTAGCCCTGATTCTTCCATGCAGAGCTGAGAACACCTCACATTGAGATCTGTCAGGAGCCCGACAATCCAAGGCTTGGACTCTCAGTCCATGCTCACACCACATCCCTGCCCTGAGCAGACCGAACCCCACAGCTCAGGAAACACCCCAAACAGGTAAGCAGTGATAGCTGAAAGCCCAACAGCCACCACTGGGCTC
This sequence comes from Melopsittacus undulatus, assembly GCF_012275295.1. Lineage (NCBI taxonomy): Eukaryota > Metazoa > Chordata > Aves > Psittaciformes > Psittaculidae > Melopsittacus > Melopsittacus undulatus. Next base: position 117,163,518 of record NC_047529.1, read on the forward strand.
CAGATGCGCTGCACACAAGTAGATGGGGAATAAAAAGCCAGTGATCCCTCCGAAAGGGACAATCCCATCGGACAAGTGGAGACAAGAGACAACAGGCTGGGTTGGGAGGCTGAGGGAACAAAACTGCTCCATTACCCTCACCCCCATAGTTATAGATCTGTTTGGAACAAAACATAAGACATGAAATCAGTGCAGCCAGTGGTGGAATTGCTCTTACTGTGACAGAAATACACCATTTTCCCTAGCTTATACTTTAAATTGCTTTCTGATACAACCAAGGTTCTTTTAGCCCTTCTGGCTCCTTACGTAATTAAATGCCACGCCATTCCCTTTCACAATTACTTTTACCACTTCCAAAGGAACAGTGACACTCAGCACCTTCCCCAGCCTTGTAAGGAACTTATTCAAGTATTAGGATTGAGTAATTCCTTCTTCACTACATTAAAAGCCCTATAGAAATCTCCTTCCCTAGTGCAGATTCTTCTGTACAGTAGGTAGTTATTTGCCGATCCTGTTTCCTTCCCTAGTATTCCATGCAAGCAGAAGCAGCATAGAAAAGGGGAAAGGACAACACTTTTGAACACCATGATACCTTCACCTTGCAGGCAAGGGAGAATGAATAAGCACAACTCACACAGTTTGGTCACCTAAGTGTAGGTCCACACTGTGACAAAGCCAACCTGTGACAAAGCACAGGACACCTCACCTTCTTGACATAGAGGTGACAAAGTAAACACCCATTCTGCAAGGAGCAAGTTCCTCCTGCTTCACAATTACCTGAGAGAAATACAAACAGGGAAACACAGATTAGAGGCATGTTTCCCTTCCCAGGAAGGCAAAGGAAGGTGATTTGGCCAATGTTTGTTTTGGTTGGGTTGGGCTTTTTTGTTCTTAATACGTGGCCAAGCAAGGGGGAAGAGGGAGAGACCAGAAGAGCACCTTCAGGTAAGGGCTTCTAACACAAGCAAATGGCTAAAGCTTCATTTGTGACAAAACTGCCAGCTCCTTTCTTAGCAGGACAACAGGAAGATGCTTGCAGAGGGTGCCCAACAAGCAGGCAGGAGGAAGCCTTCTCTATAGCAGGCACAGTGCAACACCATAGGATCTTCTCCTGGCAATGAACTATAAACAGGAAACACTCTGAAGGAGGTGATAAACTTGGCTGTCATCTATGGCTCGACCTCATGCAAGCTGACCAAGTCATCCTTTGGAATTACTGGAACATTCCACTTCCAACTGAAACCAATGTATGCCTGACTACCTCATGCCATTTCCAGCTCTATCCCAAACAGAGCTTCAATTGTTGTCCCAGGCAATTCAAGAACCAAAAGGCTCTGCCTGCATCTCCAGCTGGCATCCTGGCACAGTGCTCTGCTCAACAGTGAAGACATCGAGGGGTCTGCAATAGGGAGCCCATCTCTCATTTCAAGTCCCAATTTTGTCTGAATCTAGCACAAATTATGCACAAGTGCCCTCCAAGCAAGTGGATCTGTGCCAAGTGAACCTCATAACAGTTTTGGTTGCTAGGAGGTAGAAGTGGACATATTCTAAGGTCCATTGAGGTTCTCCTCTGGAATAACCTCCCAGATCTGCTCACCTGCTTCCCTTTCTCTTCTTGAGACATCAGACCTGCCAAAACCTGTGATTCCCCATCTGCTGCCATCAATATGATTTATCTCTCCAAACAGGCTGCAAAACACCACCACCACCTTTCTGTTACCTACCTTCAAACAGACAAGGTAACATCCCTAGCACACATCCTGCTCAGCTACGTCATGCATTCAGACACAGTGATGCTCAGATGCCCAAGCTCTCAAACTCCCCAAGCCAGCAGAGCAGACAGAAGCTCAGCATTGCTTTAGAGCTTGCTTCAGCTTCTCAGCCTGCTCTCTCTGAAAGACTCATCTCAAATGGATACAGGGTATTTTTACATCCACATTTTGCATCAGTTCTTTTATGTGGGTATTAAGTTTCAGAGCGCTCTATCCGGAAATCTGGGCTGCTCTAGATCATGCTTTTAAAGACTTACTCTCTAATACATCTACCAATTTATAGGAGCTGCATTTTTATCCTCTGATTTAGAAACGCATAAAAGGACTTCCTATGGCTATCCTGGCCACGACTGGACCAAGTATTTATTGACTGCATTGTTTATATGGACCGTGAGCCACCCAATGAGGAAATGGAGAAATAAAGACAACCTCCTCCTTTAGACCACATCATTTCTGTCACCGTTTCTACTTAGAGATCTGCTCAGTTCTGGTTTATATAGGAAGAGAGTAAGCACAGACTTCAGTTTTTCATCATTTACTGAACCTATAGCATATAAGACTCATTCAGCACCAAGCCCTAGACCCCAGATGAAACGCTAATTACAGACACAAAGACAAGGTAATGCTCTTTCAATAAGTAGCAAGCAAGCAATTCTCAGAGCAGTGTTACCTGATTTAAGACAGGATGCTGGAAAGAAGACGGTGGTGCTGAGACACTCGTGGGTTCCCTTCTGTTCACTTGTCACTTGCAGCAGGTTCAAACCTCCCTACAGTATCTCCTCAAGAGATCTGGGTGGAAAAGTAATCTGTAACGGAGCAGGATGGATGCTGATCTCCCCATCACTGCGTCCTTGGGAACTACCCAAGGAGCTGTGGTTACAAGCAACACAGAGAACTTCTTCATGAATCACAGAATCAACCAGGCTGGAAAAGACCTTTAAGATCAGCAGCTCCAAGCACTGCCAAGACCACCACTAACCTATGGCATTACCACTGCATGGCCTGAAGGGCTCAGGGATGCCAAACCTTGCCCTCATTTCTCTGCCCGCACTTAGCTCCAATAGCACATCATGTTAAAGGAACACCACTGTTATAGAACCCCAGACTGGTTTGGGCTGGAAAAGACCTTAAGATCACCCAGTTCCAGTCCCTAACCCAGGGACACCTTCCACTAGAGCAGGTTGCTCCAAGCCCCATCCAACCTGGCCTGTCTTCATACAGGAGGTGCTCTTGGTCAAACCTCCTGGTCCTTAACCTAGGTGCCAGCTGCACAACTTTCCCTTTAGAGTGGTAGGGAGTGTGTTTGTAGTTCCTTTTGCACTGATGTAAGTCACATAGCAAGACAGGCATCTCAGAAGTCATTGGAATAATGAACTGCATAGTTGTTATTGAATATTGATCCTGAAATCTGATATAATGGTACTTTCCTTGAGAACTGAAACAGCATTACTGAAAAGATTTCTCCTAGAAAAAGGAATACAAGTCACTAAGAAGGACGTATAATATATAACACAGGTACTGTGTATGGGATGTAAACTTGCCTGCAAATACCTAATGTGCAAGTGTTTGTTTTCCTTCAGATGCCCGAAATCAGGTCAGAACAACAGTAATGTGATACTGGCTTGTGCAAAACAATGCTGGCTTTTCTTAATAAGCAAGAGTCCTACCTAAGAAAGAAATATATTTCTTTTTAAATCCAATTATCCTTATGGGACATTCAGAGACAAGCCTCTTGGATAAGAGATAACTGCATGAGACTGAAGCTAATTGGAAGAGCTCTGGTTTCTGCCCCGTCCTTCGCATTCCTGGGCTGCACATTCAAGCTACAAACCCCAGTCTGTGCCTTAGGTTCTGTACCAGGCAATGTAACAACACCAATGGATAGAGATTATCTCTGAAAAGGGCCTAAACGTTTTAACCCTAACCCTAATTGAGATTCCTGCCAGGAATTTGATTTTCATCTCCATTCTCCTGCAGGGCAGTTTTCCTTAAGGAATTCTTTACCTCATTTCCCCCTATGTTCACATCTCTGGTAATGCAAGACTCCCAAGTCTCCGTGCTCCCATAGTTCCTGCTGGGGTATTTTCAGTAATCCCCAGCTATCTCAAACACTGCATCTCTCTTTTCATCATCAGTATATGAGTTTTACCCTGGTTTCAGCTGGGATAGAGTTAATTTTGCTTCCCAGTCGCTGGTGCAGCGCTGTGCTTTGGCTTTAGCCTGAGAACAAAGCTGATAACACACCTATGTTTTAGTTGTTGCTAAGTAATGCTTACCCTAAGTCAAGGACGTTTCAGCTTCCCATGCTCTGCCAGCGAGAAGGGGCATGAGCAGCTGGGAAGAAGCAGAGCCAGGAGAGCTGACCTGAACCAGCCCAAGGGGTATTCCAGGCTGCAGAACATCATGCATGGCATAGAAACTGGGGGGAATCAGGCATTGGTCAGTGGGTCATTGGTCATGGATACATCGGGAGCTGCTGATGGATGGAGATAACCTTCCTGTGTTTTTGTAAGAGGGAAAACATCTCCGGTACACTTTGTGCATGCGTGGTGCTGAGGCACTCTATGCCTCTATGCTCACCAGCAAACCAAGGTACAATTACGGGTCCTGGAGATCCATCTGATAAATGATTACATCCTCATTTCCAATAGACATGCCTGTTCCTGTCAGGAGAACCTAAAGATGAGATTTGGATGATTTATTCATTAGTCTGGACTATTAAGTCCTGAACTGAAAAATGTACCTGGTAGAGACACATACATGGGTAAGAACCTTCTCTGAACAACACAGGACTACTTGAGACATGAAATCCTGAAATGAACAGATCTCAGCCCTCTCCAATTTGAGGCTCCTGAGGAGTGTGTTGAAGATGAGATTTGGGAATGCTTGTAGGTCTTCATCCTACTGAGAATGGCACATCTTATACGCCCCAAGCACAGGACACAGAGTGACTAAGAGGTTTCTGGTTCATATGAACGGAGCATTCTCAGATACTTCAAATCCCCATCACCACCTTCTTCCAGATCTCGCTTCTATTTCTCAGCTTCTCACAGGCTCTTAACAAGAAGATGATGCTCAAGAACCATGAAATCTTTAGCAAGGCAGTAGGCTCTGTTCTATTTTCCTTGTAGCTACACCCTTAAACAAACTGTCTCATGAGTACCAGGTTAGTATCAGAAGGAACTCGGCTTGGACTTGACAACATCACAATTTCCAGTGGGTTCATGTCTTTCAGAAAGTCCTAAATGGAAAGACTTCAAGTAAGAAAACCCTGACACAACAGAGGCTTTTGACTCCATCCCCATGCCTAATGGACCACCGTAGATGGATAACTGTGATCTCACAAGGCTGTTAGCATTAGCTTTGCTTCTAACAAGCAAGATCCCCATGGCTCCCACTCCTAAACCTCATGAAGTAGTAAGGAAAGAGTTCTGCCCCCAGGGTGCTCTGAAGGAAAACTGAAGCCATCCACGTGATTGAAGTCACTCACCAGATGATTCACTTGTCACATCTGAACCAAAAAATGCACCATGTCAATAAACAGGTTCAGAAAATCAAAGATCATCAGTGCAAAGCACACAGAGTGATGAATTCTGACCCTTAAGAATGGGTGACACAACCATTGCATCTCCTGAACAATGAGAGGGGAAAAAACACCCATTAAAGAACCTATTCAGCACCAGCCTTTGCAAAAAGGGTAAAAATAGCATTCGGCATAAGAGGCAGGAATCCAACACATGAAACAGTCTGTGATGAGAACCCTGTGAATAAAGCAGATGATACCAACTTAGCTCCCTAAAACACCCCAACAAAGCAGCTGTTTACAGAGAAGAAGAATTCCTGCCGCTGTGTTTCCAAATTAACAACCGACTGGGAAGAGATGGATTTGCTGGTCTAAAAAAAGCCAAGAACCAGATAAAGACCTGGATTTGCCCACCCTCACAGACACACGGGGGTTTAACATTCACAAAGTACCGAGAGAAAACACCCCCCACCTCCGTTCTCCTGATTTCATGTCACATTTGGAACAAGACTTTGGTGTTCAGAAGGAGATTTGGCTAGACAGCAGATGGAGAACTCCATTAAAACACAAGTGCCAACGTGTGCCCACCCTCCCAAACGCAGCAAACCACTTCCCAGTAACATCTGCTTGCAGATCACAAGGTGCTCACATGGATGCTCTCCCACCATAGACCTTTTCCTTACTCCTATCTCAAAGTGTCCTTCTCCAGAAGTCAATTCTGTATTAAAGAAGGCAAACAAGCAGCCTCACCTATTCCTCCCAGCACCATTCACTCATTCAGAAGGCTATAAATGTCAAGAGGTCTGGAGCACTTGGTTCAGCAAGAAGTTACTAGTTCAAGTTAAGCAGAACTGGGAGGAAGAACAACTTGGTTCACTGTATAACAATCAGTGGTAACATAAGGAGAAACACAAACCAGAGGGTACATTCATTCTAATGATTCTGTGGTTCTCCTGTACTTCAATTAAAAGCCACTTTATTTACAGCTCCTGGCTTGGCAGCAGGCAACCCCAGGAGAACATTCTTCATAGTGCAATTTCTAATGCAAATACAAGTAAAGGTAACCCTAGAGGGGTTTGCTACTGTATATAATGAGGCAGGGAACAAATGGTACAAGTGAATAATGATCATGTCAAACGCATTCAGAAGGACCACGACTAAAATCATGAATTCTTTGACAAGTATGTTTGCCTCAAAGAACTATTTAAAATAGCTCCTTTCTTCCATAAACAAACACTTCTCCTGAGATACTGTTTTAACAGTAATTTAAATGTACATTCCATCAATGCATAAAGTTAAAACCATTATTCCCACCTACAAAACCAAGAAGGCACCACTACAGACAGAAGTCTGTCTTTCCTGCTCAGCAAGCCCGTGACTAGTTTCATGGTGAAGAGCAGCCCTAAGAGGCAGTGCTGCCCAGGCAGGGCCCTTGTGCTCTAGTATCATACAACAGCATCATAGAATGGTTTGGGTTGGAAGGGACCTTAAAGCTCCTCCAGTTCCAACCCCTGCCATGGGCAGAGCCACCTTCCATTAGAGAAGCTCGCTCCAAGCAAATGCTCTTCCCTCTAGCTTGCCAGTTCACTTGGGAAAGAAATACCTACAAGAACATTTGGGGCTCCCAAGCAGCAGAATGTTTTAAAGCAGTTTCTAATATGATAGAAAACACCCATCAACAGCTGTTAGCGGCACAGGAGGGATCTGTGTCTATACAGATGCTCATATGCTAGCAATCACTGTGCTGAAAGCACTAAGTGATGTCTGTTACTTTCTGCGCCCTATTTGGCTATGGGTAGTTTCAATTTGTCTTTTGCTCTAACCAGAGCGGAGATTCAAGAGCTGATCTTGCATCTCCATCAATGCACACAGGCCTGAGGCATTCGGAAAAGCAAGAAGAGCAGGCATAGGTTTCTTTAAGATGCAAGCATTCCTTCCGGGCTGTAAAAAGCCTTTTGCTCTGGGCAATCTAAGCAGGACTTTAGGCCAACACCCTCACTATTGCCCTCCAAAGATGTCCTGCTTGACAACTGTAGGTGCAACCGCACACCCGATACCACCACCAACTTGGCTGGCTCTTCTCCCTTGGTTTCCTATAGAGACGATTTGGAAACAATATAAGAAGAGGGGAAAACAGAAACAACCCAGAAAGAGAAGCAACCCAGAGCACTGAAATTCAGTTCCTGCTGAGCTGCCCTGAAGAAAAGCACTCTCTTGTCTCCAGTGATGGCCAAGGGGCCCAATGCAGTCAGGAGCATGGTGAAATGAGCTGATACGGTTGGAAGCCTAACCTCTGGAATACTCAGGGCACAGACTGCACCAGCAGGAAGTTCAGTTAAACCTGTCTATGTTATAACTAATAACTAACCAGTACCAGCTTTTTCGGGACCAGATGTCATCTGCTTTCTGGATAGGCTACAACGCACTGCCAACGAGGACAAGGTGACAAGAAAGCACAATGCAATGAGGGAGATGAGATGGTACAAAACACAAGGAAAACTTCCTGCAAGGCAAACAGCAAAGACACAACAGTTCCCTGCTGTGCTGAACTGTACTGAACACCAGCACCAAACCCACCCATCCCACCGAGCCCCCCCAGTACTGCTGCTGCCCACCCACACCAAACCACCCCAACCAGAACATACCAGTGCCATGGGTGCTGTGAGGCCACAACAGGAGCAGAAGCCCAAGAGCAGGTAGCAAGAGCCTGAGCTGCTCCTCCTTCCCGTGGAGCATCCGGCCTTTCCCAATGGATAGCACTGGGAGAAGAAACTGGGCAAGAATCTCAGCAGCCCTTGGAGCTGCTGTCATGTGTCTGAGAGAATCCTAACACACAGTACCACTCCCACAAAAGGGATAGAGCTTGTTCTTATGTAAGTATGTATATTATTTAACACTCAAAAACAACAGTTCCATCACATCTCTGTAGAACCAGAAGTGGTGAGGCGCTAAGGGAGGCAACAAGAAATCATTTCTCCTCTTTTGTACCTATTCATTTTGTTTATTTGCCTTCATGCAAGTCAAGGGCCCTCAACAGGCTGCAGAACAAGGACCACCATCCATTTCCTTTCTCTCCCTTTGTCGCAGCACAAGGTGGCTGAAGTAAGCTTAATTCACACGGTATTTGCATGTAAGCATCATCTCCTAGGAAATTATCTTTCGGATCTGGGGAAAAGCGACTACAAAACCCCTTAAAGGTGAGATAACAAACGGATGCCATCCTCTTCTCAGGCAAACAATGGCTCCTGCCTCTGCGGTCACCTGAACCAGTTTTGCTCTTCCTTAGATTAAACAAACACATGTCACCAAGCTACATACACTGCTTCTGAGGTGGATGTGAAGGAGAAGGCCTAGGTGACGAAAATAACTTCAACTACATGTTAGTATATTCACATTGCAAAGAACATAAAAGGAGGCAGGAAGCAGGGGAGGGAGATGTCTCTCTCTCATATCATATTTAAGTGACAGTACAACAGTGCCTTTCCTCCCTGAACCGCTCGCAGATACGAGGCCACTGCATAATCTGCAATAATCTTGTAAATTCTATTCACATTTTTGCCTGAACATCATGGGAATTGACAGAATTAACAGCAAAAAAACCATGATTTTTTCTTCCTCCCCCCCCCACTCATCACTCAAACCAAACAGATGCAAAATAGAGCAAGTTCTCCCAGGAAAAACAGCCTTGTCCTACTTTGAGCTAGTTATTCCAAACTGTGCCCACCTCCCCTCGCACAGCACATTATGTAGTGCTAAGAAGCTCCTCCAGTCTCTACAACCCAGCCACAAGTTGGTTGATGGCAAACAACACCCCATCCGCATCCAGGAGTTAACAGCTGGCTGATGGAAGCAGATGTGCCCCTGTATCCCAAGCCTGAACTCATCCGGGCAGGTAGCACTAGGAAAGGGCATCCGAGGGAAGGGAGAAGAGGCACAGCTTGGCACAGAACTGGGAAGGAAAAGAGGGTGAAGGGAATGTATGCACACACTGCTGAGATTTCACCCTGGTAAAATCTTGGGCTAAGATAAATTCCAGTGACATTTCTGCAGATACAGGGATAAAAACCTCCAGAGATTCAATGTGAAAAGTTATTTAAAACATGCACAGATTTAATTTGATAGTCAGCCTTTCTGTCAACCTATTTTCTGCACTTCACTGAGGGCATCAGAGGGAAAGAGAAGATGTAAATCTTACAGTAACATGAATAAATGCATTTTCCAGCTCGGAATGTATTATTTTTAGGACCACGTGGAAAATATCCTTCAAGGACACCATCCCTTGGTGGCATCCTGGATGGCCTGCATGACAAGCATGTGTCCAATAAGCAGGTAACCCCATGTCAACAACATAAAGACAAAAGCAAGTCAAATGCAGTTTTACTTTAAGATGTGGCTTCCTACAATAGCAGAGGAAAAAAGGGGTTTCTGCACTAAAGATACAGCCAGAGCTCTGCACGGGTAACTTCAAAAGCACCAACACCTTATCCAGACCATCCTTGTTATGAATTGCTTCTTCTGGGTTTCCATTCACATTCCTGATGGATTTGGACCATTCCACATCGGCATCCCGAAGGACCTTTAGAAAATGAACCCAGAATTCCAACCAACATACTCCTTAGTCCATCTTTGCCCCATCCATGCCTTGTCCCAAGCAGTCCCTGCAGCACATGCAACCTGCAGCTCCATCCAGCTGCATTACTGTAAGGCTCCATTCCAAGGGAAGCAACAATTCCCACTTGAACTTCCCCTAAAGCAGCTCAAGTCTCTTTCCTAATCAGTTTTCCCTACCTGGCCCATGATAATATACTATAATCTACTGGCCTGATTTCTGCACCTACCTTGAAGAAATCTGCAAGGCCATTGCATGCACCAATCATAGTGATTGTGTTTTCCTGATTCTAGATAATCTAGAGGCACAAAATGACTAGAACTGTTGTGGTTATCCATCCTGCAGAGCCTGGAAGCAATCCCTATGTCATTCTCTAGGAAAGCATGCTGCATCTTTTCCATGTGAGGAAGCTCTACTTTAGAATTAACAGGCAATGGAAAAACATGATTTCAATGTAAGATGTCCCTGCCTGAGGCAGGGGTTGGAGCTGGGTGAGCTTTAAGGTCCCCTCCAACCATTCTGTGATTCTATGATGGAAAAGCGGAAGGACCTGCTACAAGAACCAACATCCCCCTCAATAAACTCAAACCACAACTCCCCAAGTTGACAATAACAGGGCAGGACGATTAACAGCACTGAAAGACACAACAGTTCTCTGCATTTAGAATGAACTGATCCTATATGAATGGCTGGGATATCACAACGAGCAACACAAAGGCTGGAGCAACAGTGTTCTGGAGGGGGAAGAGCTATAGCCTTGGTGCATGTAACTCAGCTCTCTGACACGGTCCTCCAACAGATACACATTTCCATACTTCGCTGCTCACGAGTTCTTTTTGGCTCGTATGGCTTTAAATCCATAAGTATGGATTTAAAGAGGCTGGGAATTGGACTTGCAAACAATATTTGACTAAATCCTTTTACACTACTGAACAATTTGAGGTTTGTATAAGGGAGAGCATTTATACAGATTAGAAAACAGCAGAGACACAAGAAATACAGGAGAACAAGAGCTTGCAGTAAGGCAAAAAAGATGGGATGCCCTCCAGCCCTGCACTGGGATGGCAATATGTCCTATGTTCTTGAAACACGGCAAGACATGAAGGCAACACCTCCTCTCCTCTCCCCCCAGAAACCTCAACAGTAAAACCCACACATGACAATGGTATTGAGAGTTGGTCAAAACCAGGGCAGAACTGGAAGGAATTCCAGATGAGCCATGCAGGGCCAGGCCAAGGGGCAAATTAAACCCACTGCAGATCAATAACAATCCAAGTGCATTTAAATGAGAACTGTGAAGCACTCAGATGTGATTGCTGGGTTTAACAGTTCTGGAGTAAGTCAATGCTTGAATTGAGCCTTCAGCAAACAAACGGAAAGCAGTGCTGGATATACACAGATACAACCTCCAAATACCCTCCTTCCCATTTTGAAGAGGAAGGCATTCACATCATTACCTACAGGAGACGACCAACAACACCATTGTGCCACCGCATAAATCAGCAGCGTGTTCTCCATCAGTGCCGTGTTCAGCTCTTCCCATCTGATCTCATCTTGAGATAGCAGATGGAGGAACAGGTTCAGAAAACGGGGACAAGAATAACCCAGGACAAAGGCAGATTTCTGTACAGTAAGAGATGAAGTTGGGAACAGCCACACTAACAGGAGATGGAGAAATCAGCACAGGTATTAGAGAACTGTGGACGACTACAGTGCTCCCATCCACTTCCCTCCTGCAGGAGCCAGGGCATCTTTGGAACAGCAATACACTGAGCTGCTAGAAGGAAAGGTGTTTGGGTGGTTTGGGTCTGTGGCACGGCTCTGCTGCTCTTGCTTTATCTTCCTTGCATTCAGCACTCAGTTTGCCCATCATTTTGCCACAAGCTCTAAGGAAGCCCTCAGAGAAAGCCTACAGTCCTTCAGAGCTCATGACAATGAGTAATTTACTCGAGGCAGAAACACCCACCTGTCCTCAACAGCATCTGCAGGATGCAAGGTTTTCACAACACCAAAGTTAGTTAGGACCAGACTAACTGAAAAGGCTCAGAACTTCCCCTCTGGGGCTCGAACATAAGGGTCCACCTTCGGACAAAGGACATGCTAAGGTATCAGGTAGAGCCCCCACAAGCAGCACAAACCACATCCTTCAGCCCCATCCCTTTGCAGTGCTCACAGAAGTGCTCCAGTGCAAGGCATTTACAGCAGGAGCAAGGTGTTCCTGCCGTTAGTACTACAGTGTACACTCCTCACCAACTTACTCCTGAGTGTAGGAGCCCCGTGTGATGCATGACAGTGCAAGAGATGTTTTTGTATCTAGAAACCACCCCAGAACTAGGTTAGCCTGGCAGGCTTGCAGCACTTCATTTACATATGAGTCAATCCTCCTGCAATACAAACATCAGCCATGCATTCCCCACTGTCCTTCTATTTATACTCACTATTTAACCTGCAGGCATCCCGAGTTAATTAAACAAATCAATCCCATTGAGATAATTGTGTCTCAAGCAAATTAGCACAATTAGCCTCTGAAAAGGAAAAGCCAAGTGCTACTGCTGTATTTCTTTATATAACCATGTGCTTGTTCCTCTCAATGTGGGTTCATGGCTATCTAGGAATCAGCATTAAAATGAAAAGCACAATGACACATGAAACTGGCTGATGTACGACTCTCACTACCAGCAGCTTCTCCCTTTGCATCACTCACTACTTCACTTACTTTCCTTTTGGGTGCAGATTCAGCCGTTTTTGGTGCAAGCTGGGAGGCCCCACGGCCAATATGCCATGCTGACATGGAAGGATCTTCCAGGGCAGACACAGGCTGAACTAGTAAGGACCAAATAAAAGCTAGGAGGAAGGGGTACCATCCTTAGAGGAGAAAGAAGCAAGGAAGGATCCCACTGCACTGGACACCTCACAGCTGTATCACTTTGAGGACAGTCCCTGCTCCAAATCAGTACATTACACTGGTACTTACAACCACTGCAAGGGAAGCAGTGAGCTGGTTAACTAGATATATTAGGGGTTAGAGACATTCTCAATCCCTTCAAGAGCTACTGGAACAGCCACACAGTACATTTGTGGACCAAGACCTCACCCCGTCTCCCCTGATGGCCACTGCAGTATTCCACATGAGCCTGTGAGCATAAGCATTGCTTGAATCCTGGAGACTCCATCTGAGCTCAAGGAGGTAAGAGTATGTGTATGTGCCTGTGGGAAAGGCAGGGGAAAAGAGGAAGACAGACATAAAGACGTTAAGGAACCCAACCAGCACTAACTGCCTTCTCTGTTTCAGCAGATGATTCAAGGAGCCATGAGCTGCTCTGTCGGCTGCTAAGCAACTGCAGCAGCATCCAGCACTGCTTCTTCCTCTTTCTGAGGGAATTAGGAAGGCTTTCCCAGTACAGCAGCTGTGAAACTGGTAACTGGTACTAGGCTCCTGAGAGTCATTACTGGAAGAAGAAAGGGGAACGGAAGGGATGGGGTGAAGAGGAGAGGATAGGCAGGGACCAGGCTGGCACACTGCTGCTTAGGCACCATGCACTGGAAAGGGAGGGTATGAAGGGGGTAATTTAATGCAAGATTTCCTATTCTTTTTACAAAAGGAATATAAAGCATTTTGGGGTTTTTGGCATATAAAAACTAAAGCATTTTTCCCTCTTGGCACATTTCATAGAATCACAGAATAGGTTGGAAAAGGCCTTTATGATCAAGTCCAACCATTCCCTAGCGTTGCCAAGGCCACCACTAACCCATGGCACTGAGGGCCTTGCCTCCATCCTCCTGTCAGGCACTTGTAGGGAGCAATAAGGTCACCCCTGAACCTTCTCTTCTCCAGACTGAACCCCCCATTTCTCATCTGTGTGGTACTATAACCAATGGAATCAATTGGCTCAGCAAATGTGGCTGAGATGGTAACGATGCTGCTCCTTCACCATCCCAGCCTCCTGACCCTCAACTGAGTGGGGTCTGTAGGGACAGGCCAAGGGGAATGGCTTGAACCTGCTGGAGGGGAGGCTGAGATGAGCTCTTAGGCAGAAGCTCTTCCCTATGAGGGTGCTGAGGTGCAACACAAACCAGGCTGGGATTCAATGAATGTTAGCACAGACCAGCTCACCTGTGTACATTGTGCTAAGGCAGCAACTTCTTGTGTGCTATCAAATCACTTGCCATGCTCACAAGGGAGATGCAGGCAGGAGCAGGTAAAGCAGCCTCTTCCATAGCCAGAAACTAGTGCTTTTTAAGTAAGAAAACCTTTAAAAAAGGACTGTCTTACAAAAATCTGTACTCTTTGGGAAAGTAAGAAGCAGCAAAGTTAATTTACATGGCACATAATTCTCCCACTAATCTGACTTTACACAGAGCAAAAACTGGAACCCTTACTCATAAAGATATATACTTCTTATAAAATTAGCTTAACATTACCTTGTGTCAGTATCAACTAAACACAAAAAGCAGAAACTTTTACATATGTATCTATTATTTATGAGTCAGAGTCAAAATGGATAACAGATATAGCAGGAACAGAGACAGGGTATCCTGGGAAAGGGGATAGTTATCTTATCACAAAGTGTATTTAGAAAACCAGTTCTGCAATACAAGATGCACAGACACAGCTGTCCTGTCATAAAGAATTCATTATTTACAAATAGACTACAGAACACTTCATTTGAGATGAAGCACCATAAATAATTGATGCTCAATACATGGCAGAAGTAAAAGCAGTGGCGTTTTCTACGCGCGCATTGCCACTATGGAGACAAGAAGTGCAATCCATTAGTTTTTAAGGCATTAAATTGCAATATCAATTTCATTTTCATCCCTGTAGATAGTACCTTGGGTCCACTGCCCAGTGTGGCACAGCTCTACCTTCTGTCATCCGCTCCCACCCAAAGAGGTAAATCCAGATGCAGGCAAGAAACTGCATGCAGGCAAGAAGCCACATGCAGATGTATTACTTGTTCAAGTCCAGCACACACAACATCAGCAATGAACTCCCATATTAAAAGCAGGCAGCTCTAACTCTGAGGCTGGTGACCAAGAATCCATCACATCCCAGGGGAACTGTTTCAGTGAGTAATTTATCCTACTTAATAATTAGTGTGTTACAACTAGTCCAGATTCACCTGGTTTCTGCTTTCAGCTATTCAACCTCATTACACCTCCTACTAAACTGAAGAGCTTCTTCTTTCCTCTATAGATCTTCGCAAATACAACTCAGCCACTTCACTTAAAGCAAGGGAGGCTTTTGTTTCAAACAAATAACTAACAACCCAACAGTAAAACAGGTTTTCCGACTGTAATCGATCTCCCAGCTCTCTGAAGCCTTATTCTTCCTTTTTAATTACATTTTCTGGCCTTGAACACTGCCAGGGATGGGGTAGCCACAGCTCCTCTGGGCATCCTGTGCCAGCGCCTTAAGACTGGAAGGATATAGGAACAAACAGATTGTCCTTCAGGAATGAAGATGTTATAGAGATACACACCGTGTCCATAGCAAAAGGAACTTAATCCTATGTGACAAATGACATGTCATTATCTGCCACAGCCCTAGTTCTCAATGGCATTTTCAGATTTAAGAAGAAATAACTTTGTTCAGTGTAATTACCACTAATAATGAAATAGGTTATCTCAGTTCTATCAACTACAGGCTTGTAGTTCATTCCCTTTCCAAATAATCACATTGTCTCATCACCCATTTCTATTCACTACCATCATTTCTCCATTCGCTTCATACATAAGTGTGACAGAAGTCCCAGTATAAAACACATTCCTCTTTGCAGAAGTGCTTAGAGCACTGGGTGTATATTGATGTCCTCAAGAGCAACAGGATGTCACACTGCTGTATCCTGGCCCATTCTGAACACTGGACACAGTGTTTTCACCTTCACTTTCCCCTCCCAGAAGAGCTTCATGAGTTAAAACATACCCTGGTTAAGCGAATGCAGGATCGTGGTTTGTTGTTTTGGTGGGGTTTTTAATGCAGTATCTAATAAAGCACCAGCAACATTAACATTATGGTTATTAGTTTACTTAATATGATGATGCTCCATTAGACAAAAGATAATACAATTGGAGGTTGGAAATTAACTATGGAAACATGTTGATATGGTTATATGGAGTCATGAAACTTCTTCAAATGCAGGAGCACTGTGCCTACAATACAATTTAAGCAAGTTAACTTATTTCAGCTGTATATGTATAATGAACTTTAGCTCTACGCTGTCATATCAGATACTCATTCTTCCAAAACAAAAATGGTTGGTTTGGGTTTTATACACAATAAAGCATTTAATGACCATTAAGAAAAGCTATAGCTGAGGTTGAGTCAGAACAACTTGTCAATACATAATGCTTCTGGAGATTCCAGCTCAAAAAGGAAGATTTCCTATCACTATGAAGTGGCAGTAGTGTCTTTACACAATAGTATCAGTGTAGTTGTACTATTGCTTTTCTCGAGTAAGAGAACTTCCTATATTCTAGACAAGCAGCATCAGCATTGCAATAGTGTGCTGGAAAAGCAGCATGCAGAAAGAGGAGCAAGAACAGAAGAGTCTGCATCCATCATCACAACAGAGCTGGGGGGCAGTTGATGTTACAGACTGTACGACAGGATACCCTTGAAAAGCAGGGGTCTAGATGCAAACCTCAAGCACCCTGTGCTGCTTTGCCCACAGGGATTTACATAGGGCATGGCAACACCATAATGTAGACCTGAAGGTGTTCTTTTCCAGGGTAAAGTTTAATAGAGCTTTAACTTTTTAACAAGGGTCAAAGCAGCTTCAACACATCTCCTCAGGTTAGCATGGCTTCAGTAAAACCTCTGCTGAACCCCAGTCCAACTGCAGAATTAATGACCAGAATTCATTACCAGCCACAAAGCCTTCCCTAGGACACTTAACTCACTGGCTATGAACGTGGCCACCAGAGCTCATGTCAAACTGAAGTGTTCTGCTGGTCGGAACTCACAACCGTCACCAACTCACCCATCACAAGAACACCTCCATCATCATGTGGCTGTTCTAAACAGCAAAGCTGAGGACTCACTTCTCTGAATAAGAGGGGTTTGCTTTGGGGTGTGTGTTGTGTTGGAAGAGACCTTAAAGCTCCTCCAGTTCCAACCCCTGCCACGGGCAGGGACCCCTTCCACTGGAGCAGCTGCTCCAAGCCCCTGTGTCCAACCTGGCCTTGAGCACTGCCAGGGATGGGGCAGCCACAGCTTCTCTGGGCACCCTGTGCCAGTGCCTCAGCACACTCACAGGGAACAGCTTCTGCCTTAGATCTAACCTGAACTTGCCCTGGTTCACTCTGAACCCATCACCCCTTGTCCTATGGCTGCAGTCCCTGATGAAGAGTCCCTCTCCAGCATCCTTGTAGCCCCTTCAGACACTGGAAGCTGCTCTGAGGTCTCCACACAGCTTCTCTTCTCCAGGCTAAGGAGCCCAGCTTCAAGCAAACCAAGTTACTTTTGTAAGCCCACATTATGGCCTGTGGCAGAGGAGAAGAAGAACCTGGTGAAGGCAGAGACACTCCAAAGCTGGGGACAGCTCAGATAGGGGAGCAAAGTCACCCCCTCGCTATGAAGAGTGCCTGTATCTCAGCAACATCCAGCCCAGCAGGTAACAGCATCACTTGAAAGGATGACCATAAACACTGCTGGTGGTTATTCTGCTGACAGGCTGCATGTTGGCCTTTTGTTCAGCTTCTGAAGTACAATCCGATCAGCAAAGTAGGCTGAGAAACTGTTTCTTGTAACTTCACGTTTCTAATATAGGTCCTAGGCAGTCACTCAGCTCTGCACTTGCCTTTTGTGGTTGCATGTGTTTCCTATTTAAGAAAGGGGCTACAGCAGTTCCTGGTTTGTCACATTCTCTTCAAATAAAGGGGTTGAGCAGCAGCTTCCTCTCCTGTGCATTACCCTGCATTGGTCAATGCTCTCTTCCCTCTCACTCTGCTCAGAACCACACAGCCACTTGCAAAGCTGATTTACAGACAGGAGGCAACAGGAGGAATGATTCCAAAACCACATCCATGAGGACAGTCCATGGGATTGTCCCCTCCGTACCTGGATTTCAACCCTTCCTTCTTCCATCTGCGCCTTCCAGCTCTTCCAAAAGAACAAGAAACCACTTCTCCAGCTTCATGAATCTGGCACATTACATTTTCCTTGTCATTCGAGAGAGACACACCAACTATTTGATATTAATAGTAAGAACACTTTGTACTTTGTAAAGCTTTATTCAAAGCATCCTGTGATCTGCCCCTGAAAGCATCAACTTGGCACCTTCACAGAACTCCTCAGGCACATACTATAACACACCTCACATAGGTGGAAGCTCAGAGGCACACTCAGGCTGAAGTGACTTGCTCTTGGGCTGCCCACCAGAGCCCAGAACAGAGATGCATTCTGTAGGGCAGCATTTCTGGCTCCAGTGCTTCCTGCCCCACACCTAACATCACAAGCCCTCTTCTATCACCTCACCTACACAAGTCTCTGGCAGAACTTCCCAGCCATCTTCTTCTTCCCCAAGGATTTCCTGAGATCAAGTAACTAAATCATGAAGGAAGAAGTTGGTCACCTGCTAAGGAAGCTACTTACACAGCAGCTTGTATGGCTAGGTTCCTATATCCCAGATACCATCCCCACTGGCTGAACATGAAAAGCTGATGTTAACCCCTTCCAAATGAAGGGAACACTCTCAGGGTTTAGTCTTTAAAACTAATTTCCCTGCATAAACGAGGGTCAAATACTATACACATCTGTTTTAAATGGAGGACAAAGGAGCTAGAAGGTCAGTCTCTCCTCCTGCTATTCTTCAGATGCACTTTTATGTAATGGTATAATAGTATTTCTTTACTATGAAAAACATAACCATGGAAGAGGAAAAGCAACCAGAAAAGGATTAATACTTCAATATTATGGCAACATCTGAAAACATAAGGAAACCATTTCAATGTCTGTCAGCAGTGAAAACCAGAATCACATATGAAAAAGGCTGTAGCCACACGAATGTGATCCAGCAGTGCTTGAAGAGCATTACTTGGTTGGATTCTTGCACCAGGATCCATGACCATGACACCTGGACACACAGCCCTCTGCCTTGTTTAACAGGAGTGCTTTAATAATGCAAGAGAATACCCTGTCATTAACCAGCTATGGCTCTGCTGAACAGCAGCCACTGCTACTTCTACTCGAACCTTATGCAATAAGAGGTCTCACCAGAAACCAGTAACAGAACTGTGGCTGATCCTACAGGTGACCCTCAGGTACCTCCTATAACCTAAATTATACAGTAGCTTTTTACCTCCTTTTATGTCCCAAGGAGCCAGGGCCACAAAGCATTTCCAGACTCCACTCTTCACTAGGATATTCAGACCATGCCATCTCATCCCTTTCATTCCCCCACACCACCTCTGGAAACAAGAAGCACAAGAACACAGCCTCACCTTGCTCCAACCCTCAAACCAGAGCTGAGGAACAACAGCTAGCCACTCCGAGTGACACATGGAACACTCACTTCCTAGACAGGAAACGCAGGCACCCCTCGATGGCCCTCCAACAGCCTCTCTTGGTAGAAATGGGAGGTTTGCTAGGCAGCATGGTCCATCAGAAGTCCATCAATGGAGAACATCACCCACAAGCTGCAGAGGTACATCCCAAGCACATTTTCCATGTTCTTCCATCAGTCCAAGCTTGCTGGATGTTCTCCCAGCACAGTGCCAAAAAGCTCTGCTTCAATGGAGTTTTATTTGTGGGATTGCTGGTGCAACTAACTCAACTTCAGAGAACACTTGTAGTGCAGACTTTGTCATCACTCCCTCTTCACGCTATGAAATGGGGTGGTATTTTAAGCTGCAAGGCAGGGAGGAAAAGGGCAGGAGCTAATTTGTTCTTCCAAGCTGTCTATTCGAGAACCCAGAGAAAGTTTAAGTGTGACACAGTCAAGTCTACTTCATTTACCCGGCTGTTGTTAACCCCACAGACTAGGATAACAGTCTGAGAGTGCATTGCTCTTCCTTTGTGTAAAGGACAGCAGCCAACGTTAAGGGTAGCACAAGTATTCAAACTAGCAATGCACAAAGTGACAGCACTAATATCTATTAGAGGTGAAATTCACCTGAGCCTATACAAGACAGACCAAACACAGAGGATTCCCTGACCATCAGGAAATGGCTTTGGTGGGAGGGTAGCACTGAAGTCCTCAGAGGCTTCCCACACTGCCTTAAACAGATTACTTGAGTCACTTCAGAAACAGACAGTGAGATGCACAAAATGAGGCTGTGTACATCCCTATGGAAGTAAAGGTCTTGTTCTTTTGAGGTGCGATCAAACACTGTACTCACTGGCCACCTTTACAATACACCATGAAAGCAGTATACTGTTGAGGCTTGGCATCTGAAGGTAAAAGGCTAACAAAGCACTAGAGGAACAAGCTTTTTCTTCCTCCTGATAAAACGGAGGAGGAAAAGCAGACCCAGCCCTGTTGGCACACTTGGGAGACAAATTCCTTTTGTCCATTTAGTAACTTATTTTCTTCCTCCTGTTTAACGGTGTAGAAGTTGGCAACGCAGCTATGTCAGAGGAGGAAAGCTGCTCTATTCCCTCTTGGTAAGCAGTGTAAATACACACACAAAAACCCCCCACCCACAGGATAGGGAGAGCTATTCATTTAGTTATAGCCAAGTCTTTGTGAGACTGAACCTTTTGACTATTAGCTGATGGTAAATGTGCAACTGTCTGGTACTTCATCTCATATAAGAACTAGACCCACAGAAGTAGCAGCATCAACTCCACCTCCAAAACCAGAACACAAGTGGTATGAATGCAATTGTCTAGAAAAATGCCACTTAGCAAAACCAAAACAACTACACCCCCACATGCATGCAGGATTCAAAACAAAGAGCTCCGAGATGCCCTTCTGCTCACACAAAACCAAACTGCAGAGCAGAAGTTCAGTTTAGGGACTCAAACCCCTGTCAGTGTTGCGCCTAATGACATGAACCCCACTTGTTGTATAATGGGATGCTGCCCATTGCCATTACGGGCATCTGAAGGATAGTATTAAACCACTTCTTGTCTTCTGCATAGAACATGAAACCTGGGGCAAGGGTAAGCAAAAACCAACTCAGGTTACTCTTTGCTCAAGTGTATTTTTGGCTGGGTATAGTGTATGTGAACAGCAGCTGGTTTCAATACAGCAATAACCCAAAGTTACCAGCTCCTAGGAATAAATGAAGAACCATAAGGGCTATCTTTGGGGAATTGCATTTGGGAAGGCAACCATCCTGTAAAATGACTGGGGGTCACAGCAGACACGGGATAGATACTAAACTGCCTGCATGAATCTGCAGCTAAGCAAGGGAACATAGCCTCTAGATGGGCAAGAACAGTATTGTGTACAAGGCAATGCAAGGAGAGAGGGCCTTATCTAAAGAACAGTGAGAGCATGGGCAACATGCCCAAAAAGAGCAAAGAAAATACCACAAGAACAGCTAAAGAGTCAAAAAACACATCTTGGGCCATGTTCCTAAGTCTGCGTTTTTGGCTTATCAAAAGGGATAACGGTTATCAGCGACCGACTGACAAAGCAGCCAAACGTCTCCACCAGATTTACTCACAAGGTAAAGAACACATGAGCCAAAACTGGGCCCCAAAAACACACTGCTGAGCAAAGGGAAAAGTCTGGAAGAGGTCAGAATCAACCTCTGCCCCACTGTCCATAGTTACTGTTGATTGCTATGACATGTGGTCTGCTCAGAAAGTCATCAATAGCAGAAGTATCCACAAGAAGCACTTCCTATCTTATCCAGCTAAAACCCTGTAGAATTCCTCTGGCATTCCCATCTTCCCCACTCCTCAGCACTGCTCTCCATTCAGAAATACAGACCTCTGCATTTAGGGAACTGGAACCAATGTGGCTCTTGGAGCACTTCTCTTTCAGAAGGACCCATTGCTCCCTGCACACCACCAAAGGTCATTTGTCCCCAAAGAGCTCCACAGCCACAGGTCAGGGTATCAAAGGCTCTTCCCAGTGCTCCAGGACAGCCTGGGATCCACCATACTGCTGCTGTAGCTCATGTTAACTGGTGCTGTTAATTCACGTGGTTAAATGAGGAACATGAAGTGATTTCCACGTAGAATCAGTTCAATTCTCAAGCAAAAGCTGAAATGGTTCTTCCCATGTCAGCCCTCTAGGCCTCTGATACACAAATTGAACATATTCTGCTGCTTCCTATCTGCTGCCTGTTCCCCACACATTCCTTCCAATTCACCTGCTCCTTTGAAGCTGACAGTTATCTACACATTCAGGCACTGAAGTCATTTATTCCTTTAGGAGCGTTAAGCACGTACAACTTGCAACATCATATTGTGCAAATATTCAAACCTTCTGGAAGAAAGAGGAAAGGAAAACACATTTGCCTTGATGTCTACATTTACATAGATATCCCCTCCTCCAACTTTGTTATCTGGAGGCTCTTCCTTATGCATGAGAGCTTTCCCATTTTCATCCCTGTGCTTCCAAGGTGCTTTCCGCATTGTGACAAACAGCAAAATAAGACAAGCAAAGGAACTCAGATTACCTGTTTCTATTTGATTCACCTTAACTTGCTTCTGCAGAGACAAAACTATTCACAGGCAATGCCAAAGGAAGTTAGTAAGGCTCATCCAGCAACAAAGCAAGGGGTTTGTGCTGGTGTGCACCAACACAAGAAGGAATCCCAATGCACCAGTTGATAAAGGAAGAATTCCTGGACTTTGGTTCAATTTAGTCTCATGAAAATCAAGGGTTACTTCCAGTAAAGAGCAACACCACATGGACAACACCAAGAGTTCACTGAGTTACTCTAGTTCTGCACATGATAAACTGGGCTTCACACTGCCAAGACTCATTAAAAGGAACAACTAGAAGTGTTTGGGAAACATACTGCTCTTATAAAGTGCATTAACAGCTATTAATAATACCCATCAATCTACCGCTTTTCACATAATCAATATTAATCGGCAACCTAATTTGGAACTGTTAAGACAAGTGACCCTGGAGCTGCAATCCATCAGGTCTAAGCTAACAGGGGGTGAAAACAGGCCTGGTAACAGTTACTTCCTTGTCATTTCCTCCCCACAATGACACAGTACTGCTTCTGCAATCAAAGCCAGTTCTATCTCACATATGTACCTCTGAAAATAGATCAGGCCTTAGATTTTACACTTATGAGCTATTGGGCTCCTGTAAAACCTGACTTGCAGGTCACCAGGAGCCTGGGTTCCTTGGAAGGAAGGAGGATAAAGGCACAGGGAAATAGGGGGGAAGGAAAAGACTGGGTGAGAGGTCTGGCACCTCTCAGTGTTGCCGCAAGCTTGCCAAGGCTCATCATTTCATCATTGCACTTCAGGCATATTAAAAGAGCTATTACCCATTTGTGTTAAGTCAACCCCGTCACGTAATCAATAGGATGGATGCCAAAAGCCAGCCCTTACATGGAAGTCACCACAGCTAGGGTTAAGACAGGATTATTCCTCACAGAGACCGGACCACATCCCACTGCTTTAAATGGGGCTAAAGGACAGGAACCACTTTAATTGCAAGGGCAGCAATGAAGACAAGAGTGCTTCAGAAGTACTGCCCTGGAAGGAGGAACAGCAGGGAATGGGTCAGGAAGTATCCATGAGAACTCTAAGTGACCAAGGGAAACCATGGACAGCAGGCAGAGTGTCATGGTTTAAGCCCAGCCAGTAACTCAAAACCAGAGCAGGATCCAGACGCCTGTCTGGAGGGATGGAAAGTGGGGAAAGGGAATGCAGAGAGCACCAGTTTTGCTCATCTTAGAGGGCTTTTAACCGGGTTGGTTCTGTGATCCTACTGCATGATTCTATGATGAGAGCACACAGACTGCAGCAGCAATGCTATGGTGGGCATCACACAAACCCCAGTGGCAGCTGGACCACCTTCATGCACAGGGATGCTGGCACAGGCAGGCAGAAGACGCTCTAAGAAGTCCTGAAAGCAGCTGTAATTACCCATTCTTGGAGCACAGACTGGTTGGAACACGTGAAGAAGGCAGTTTACATAACAAACCAGGTATTCATGTGAAGTGCTCTGCATAATAACTGCAGACTGAGAGACCTCTTACCTGAAGAGATGGATTATGCCAACTGTACACACACAAGACCACCTCCGGGGAGAGAGTAAGCTTTAACACACAGCATTTATAACACAGTTTAACACACGGTGCACAGAAGAGGGTAGTTTGAATGGATAAAATGCTTCACACTTCCAAAAGAAGTCTAAGCAGGAAGTAAATCTTGGATTCTTGCATACTCCACACAGTGCCAAGGGTTCTTGCTTGGACAGACACTCTCCAAAGGGTAAGTCTACTCAGCAAACAGAACTTATGGGAACCAAAACCAAACTAAAAACCCCTCAAAAGTGTCTACAGGACCTAAATCCCTGAATCTAAGGGAAAAAGAAGTGATTTGGTCGTGGTCCTCATACAATGCCACCATGCATTTTGTCATTTGCATGTGTTTCCATTTTCCATCCAACAGCCAAGAAGAACAACAGGTATTTTTGAGGCCTGTAAATGGCACAGAACTCAGGAAAGCAAAAGACACAATATGAAACATAAGCACTAGAGCTGCATAAGTCACAGGTCGAAACGTAGCTTGAAAGACAGTGACAATCCATATGTAATACTACTACTGTGTTTGGCTGTTGTTTGAATATGGTATCCCAACAGCTAAGGGTTTCAAAGATATCAACTCCTCTCCTACCAGCAGAAGCCTCTAAACCAGTAACCAAAAGTATCTAAGCACTGCCTTTTAAAAGCACTGCTATTGAAGAAGGCAAACCAAGAGGACACCAACCAGCAGCAAACCTATGGCTTCCTTCAGCACATTAGTGGCAGCAAAGGCTCATTTCAGACTCAAACCCAGAGGTTTTCTACTCAAATCCACTCTGTTCTAATAAAAACAGCCCCAGTTTGAAAACACTGCAACAGGAAAAACAAGTTCTAAAAGAACAGAAGTTAAACAGCTCAAGGATGTTTCCACCTTTCAAATGTCTGCAGGGAAGAGGGGGGAAGGAGGCACGAGCAGAACCTCAACACTGAACAAGAACTTCCCTACCTCATCTGTTACTTTATAGGCTCTAAACCAGCAGGATAAGTGTGACCTCTCTTGCTCAGCCCCGTGCCTGGAAAGGCATACATTAGTGTCTTCTGGGCCATCAGTTCACCAGGAGGAAGGACTGGGATATAAGGTGCATGCATCAGAGATGGTCTGTGCTCGGAGGGTCACAGGCAGATGGGACTTGAAAGTACATAAATCAATTACTTGCAGGGTTTTGTCAGGGCAAGAAAGGGCTGTCTTCAATCCGAACATGAAACCGGTGAGACTGTTTTGTGTAGGAAGATATTAATCTCACCCTCTCTCTTACCTTATCAGACACATCGCCTCGTCCTATTCACAATCCAGCAAGCCATAAAATCCCATCTGCAACAAAAGGAAAAGCCTATTAATACCTCCCGATAACCTCACAGAAGGCAGCAATACAAGGCAAACAAACTGCTGAGCTTGTGCTGCCATTCCAGTATAATCTACACCCCAGGCAAGTCGCCCTCCCGTCTGCAGCCAACTGGGAAACTGGAGAGGAAGGTATTAAAGGTGTTGTAACATGTTCTGTATGAAGCACGCTCTTCCTCCCGCAGCAGGGCTAGCAGAGGTGGCCAAAGCACACAGGTTAGCCTGCCCAGACATAAATAAGTCTGCAGCATCCTCTCATTAAATTAAATGACCATCAAATTACATGATGTGAATGGCTGTAAAATGAGCCCAGTGGTAATGGCTAGAAATAACCACGGCGATGTTATACATCGTGGAGACAGTTTCCCAGCAGTGTATCAAACCTGGGCAGGCAGCACTTTGTATCTCCAGGCCAAGAAACTGTCAGCATCCAGCCTTCCTGAAATAGAGTAAAGCAGGCAAGAAACATATGGAGCAAGGCTCTCGTGCATGAGTTTAAATGATGCCTACCCTGAGCAAGTGCATTTCATTCCTTAACACCTTTACAAACCAAACCAATGCAACAATGATGCTTTCCTAGTACAGGTAAACAGGAGGCAGCCTGGCTGCTTGGGATCAGAGGAAAGAGTACCACACATTTAGCCTGATAAAGTCGGGCTTAACTAAACACTTTCCATGGCACTATCAAGACCTCCTGCCTGCTAACTTTGAACAGCATAAGAGTCTACCTGGAGTGAGAAATGTGAATCAAGGATCTGAAAAGGCAACCAACCCAACTCCTCCACACACCCTTTTGGCCTTTTCAGCATCCTGCCCACCAGCCCTAGAAGCCTGCTAGTCCAGTGCCAGGCTGGGAAAGGCCAGGGATACACAAGTGAAATAGAACACTGTATTAGAGAATATTATGTAAAACAAACTTGAAACAGCCACCCTTCATTTTCCAATCCAGTTCTCTGGGGAGAGATATGACAGGAAAGGATTTGAAGCATACGGTTCTCATATTTGCTTACTCTTCTTGTAGTGATGCTACTGAGAGCATCCCTGTGCCTAAAATGCGAGGTTAAAAAACACTGTGGTTTAATTGTCTGACATCACTTTGCACCCTCCTTCACCTTCTTTGGACACAGTGATGCCAATGGACCACTGGTGCTCCACACTGAGGAAGGTGACATCCTTCATAACATCCTTTGCCCTGCTGTGCTGCCACTTCCCTGCCAGCAAACACAGCTCACCAGGCAGGAGGGAAGACACAGTCCAAATTACCTGCTCTGGGATGCTTCTCATTTTCCCTGCTAAGTGCATACATTAACATACACTTTAAGTGCTAAGCATAAATAAATACCATTTTCTCATCTTCTGCTAACAACAACCTTTTTTACCATTACCAGAACAATATAACAACATGTTTCCATCATTACAGGGCTTGGGGGGATTCTTTTTGGGGTTTTCTTCGGTTTCTACGAAGAGATCTTTTGTCCATGTGTCAGAAAGCTTGGCCCAAAAGAGATCCACTGCCCAAGAGCCCACTTGACCATCCTTACCCTCCTATTCCCCTGCCAACCCAGTGAAATTCCTCAGAGCACAGCCTCTTCCTGGCTATTTTCAGTGAAACTGCAGCAATCCCCCATGAACAATGGGAAGTTTGTTTTACTCCAGGAGTAAATGGTTTGCAGCTTCCAATGTAAATATTGTAATTAATGGGGTTTTTTTAACTCTCTGCTGCCTTCCTTGTGTTCACATTCACTAACACTATCAGCACAGCAGCACTGCTCAAGGGCAGTAATAGAGAGGAAGAGAGGAATACAACACAGATAAAGGAGGTGCTGGCACAGGGTGCCCAGAGAAGCTGTGGCTGCCCCATCCCTGGCAGTGCTCAAGGCCAGGTTGGACACAGGGGCTTGGAGCAGCTGCTCCAGTGGAAGGGGTCCCTGCCCGTGGCAGGGGTTGGAGCTGGATGAGGTTTAAGGTCCTTTCCAGCCCAAACCAGGCTGGGATTCTAGGAAAGAAAATCAAGGCTGCTCATTCCTGTGGCCAGCTGAGGGCTTCTGCTGGTTCCCATTGAGATAGTGAACCTGTTTTATGAGCCAACTTGTAGGAAACCACAACCCAAGCTGTTTCCCAAACAACATCACACCCAATGACCAGGATACATGCAGAAAGTGATGACTATCTTTGTGCCTCAACCATCACTACAGTGGCTCCAAACCACCCAACCACTCTGCATCCACTCCACAGGAACACTCCCATCTCCTATTAATGATCCATAAAACAAGCACTGTGGACTCTGCCACTACCTCACATTCACTCTCCCTGGGCAGGGCAGCTTTGGTACCCAACAGAGATGCTCCTCTGATGGTTTCTGGATCCAGCAGCATCCCTGAGGTACAGGCAGCTCTTCCACTCCAACCAGTGCCTCTCCCTGCAGAAACCATCCTGTGCCACCAGATACAGGGATAGAGTTTGGATGTGGCATCAGCAGATGGCTGGCATTCAAACTTCACTTGAAAAGAGAATGACAAGAAGTGGGACACAGATGGTGCTGTTCCTGCTTTCCCAAAGCCTGACTGGAATGTGAAGGTAGACCTGCCCTTCCTCTGCTTGTATTTGAATGGGAGGGTTTGCTCCTCCTCCACTGACCTCTCCACACTCCATGCCTGTTAGCAGCATCCTCCTGCAAGTGCCACTGTCAGCAATACACATGCTACACTGGGCAAATCCCTCCCTAATCCTGCACTTGCACTATTCCACCTGCTCATGCAGGACAGTGGTGATGCTCTCATAAGGCTTCTCAGATGCAGTGATTCTCACAACCACACCAGCAGCTCCATCACCTCCAGAGCACCATGGCAGTGCCACTTGGCTTGTCACATCCCACTCGGCAGTGGGCACCACTGGAAAGGATGGAAGGAAGCCCATTGCCTTTACAGTGCTAGATTACTAAATGCTGCCTATCAGGGAGAGAAAGAATGCCTGGATTGGGAGATCCTCTACTTTGGAGCAGCAGGAGATACTGGGGACAACAAGGCGCCTGTTGCTTCTGCACAGGCAGCCCATGCTGGTTCTCATATGCTGAGGAAGGAGATGTGAGTAGGTACATCACCCTGCATGGTACCTGTACCAGGTACACCAGGTTCCTGTCTCCTAGGAAGGGTAAATGGATACCAAAGGGCAGCACCATTTGTGACAGGGTGATTCGGAAAGATGTGTTTGTGAAACCCTTCCTGCCCCTGCCAATGCCACAGAGTGAAACTAAACCTCCTGATCCTGGTTTTGAGTATTGTCAACCACTGCTATGATGTACCTGCATGTACAGTATCAGCTTTACCTTCCACACCAGCTAAGACTGAACAAAAAAACATCCAAATCAAGCCAGAAAACCATTTGTTTGCCCATATTCCCCCCTCAGACTTCCTGGTTATACACATAACATCCAGACACCGACTAAGAACCAAAGAAGCAAGCATCTCTTCTCAGAACAGAGCTCTTTCAGAATAAACTCATACCCCTTTTCCTGCAGCACCAAGTGAGGAAACAGACTTTGCACTAGGCCCTCAATGCACATGGGCTCTGGAAAAGGAGACCTCTTGGCAAGTGAGCATCCTAAGGCTTATGCTGGTCCTTCCTTCTTCCCCTGACCCCTTATAGGGAGCCACTGCACTGGACTTTATCCTGTGCCTGTTTCACCATCAACCTTACCCATGCCTCTGTGGTCTTCTCATAGGGCAACGAGTGGCAACGCTCCCCAAAGGGATGGCACAAGCACCACTCGCCCATGCCCACGGGATAGGAAAAGAGCGAACAGATGAATGTTAATCTCTCCTCCCTGCCACCAGCAGCAGCCGGTGCTCTCCCACGCACAGAAAGGGAGGATGCACAATCCGGGAAGGCCAAACTGTCTGGGGAAACGTAGGAAGAGAACTGATGGCAAATTCCCTCCTCTATGGGTTCTCTTCCATAAGGAAAGTGAAGGTCCATCACTGAGCTGCTGGGTGAAGATGAGACCACAGGTCACTGAGGGGCTGCGTTTATGCAGACCAGAGCTGGACTACTCAGGACTGTATCAGCTCAATGTATTCCCTATGTACAGTACTCTGCTTACACAGCTTCTCCTGGAGGCTACTTCCATTGGCAGATGACATCTTTGCCAGATCACCAGCACAGACCACCCCATTATGGATGTTAATGCAGGACCCCTCTCCAGCCTACACGACCCCAAACCTGCCTCCTAAACCATGAGGAGGTAGCCGGGAAGGACACAGACCCCTGAGCATGGAGCAGATGCCATAACACACACTGGGACTGATTTGTGTCTCAAAGGTGTCCATCAGCACACAGCACTGTACGTGTGCCAAATGGGAGCACGGGGGAGAAGCTCGAAGCAGGAAGCAGCTCAGCTTAGATTAGCACAGCTCACTCAAGTGTAGTGCTATGCTTGGATTTGGGTTCATTTGCAAACCTCACTGTCATGGGCTGAGATGGTTGGAGTTCTGGTAGAAAAAAAGGCAAGAAATAACCCCCAGAAAGCTAAAACACGCAGATGAAGCTGCCATGGCAGCAGTCGGTACCTTTAGAACCTAAGGAAGATGAACCTTTCCAGCTCCTGTTTTAGAGCATCCTGGTCCTTGCTTTCCCATCTCCACATCATGTGCTAAAAGATGCAGCAGTGAGAGCAACAACAGGGACCATTCATCTCTGGCCTTTAGAGTCTGTCCCCACCACCCCCAAATCCCTACTACAAGAGGAGCACCTTGGTGCCTGTTGAGATGTGTTACAAGCCAAGTCCAGGTCTCACCATTCCTTACAGAATGAACAGGTCTGGACTCATCACATTGCCTGCAGACAGCAGATCCTACCCTCGAATGCATGCGCCAGCAACTGCAGCCACAGTTTCAATTACACTAATACCTGCCCAGTAGGAATCATTTGCTAACCCTTGACTCATGGTAAATCACAGCAGCACATACATCACTGCAAACAGTCATTTGGGCGAGGTGAAAGTTGTTTTCCAGGTCATCTAGAGAAGAAAGCTGAGCCTTAAAGGGAAAACTTAAATGAAGAATGGGGGGGAATGCACTACTTTGCTGTCTACCACTGCCTCAGGCATTGGAACAGGGCTGCAGGCACCGGCCCTGCAAGTGTTCACACATGAGGCCTCAGTGCCATGGGGCAGTGGTGACCTTGGCAGGGCTGGGAATGGTTGGACTGGGTGAGCTTAAAGGGCTTTTCCAACCCCATTGAGTCTATGGTTTAATGTTTGTATCTATTAATATTTGGGCTTCAGCTGTGCATAAACAGACAAGACTCTCTCTGCCTCTGTACATACTGAAGACTGTTTACACATCGGGTCCAAAAAGATGTCCTCATTTTATAAATAGTTTGCTCTGATGACTCCATGTAAAAAGTGCAACTCCAGGCTACATCCAGAGGCAAAACACTTGGCTACCAATGTCTAAACATGGGGGGCAAAGACTAAACATCAGAGTCACTAAAACTCAGCGCACGGTTTTGTTGAAGCTAAGCACTAACATCGTGTGCATTCATCACATACCAAACCGTGATGCCTCTCAAACTTGTAAATGGCTTACTGGGAAGCAGAGCTTTAAGCGTTCAGGATGAGATCCTCCTAAGTGTAAATGCTCCGTCTGTTACTTAGACCTGACCACATAGAGCAGCCATCCAGCCATGCCTTACTCCTTCGATATGGCATCAGAAAGAGCACATGTGGAGCCACAGAGCCAGGTAACTCAAAGACAGTGCTGGGAGAAGTTGGGACTTCTCTCCCCCAGGAACAAGGAGAAATGGTTCCCATAGGATTTGCCATCTGAGCTTAGACCCTGAGCTTTTGTTTTCCTTTGTCACATGCCCCCTCCCTATGTGCATATATGTGGTTGCAGTTACAAGTGTAATTTGCTTAAGATCAATCACTTCACATGCCAGGGCAGCAAGGGAAACAGAAACCCTGCACACAAGAAACTCATTACCCTATTAAAAAATACCATTTCCAGCTAAAAGTTGCTCTTCAGTTTACCCAAATACACACAGTTTGCTTGTTCCCAGTGTCTCTGCCCATAACCAGGGGTTGGAACTGGATGATCTTCAGGTCCTTTCCAACCCAAACCATTGTGTGATTCTATGGTTCCGTTTCTCAACCGAGAACCTGGGAACAGCTACACAAGAACACCACAAACAGCCTCAAAAGATGGTCACAGAGATATTTGCTACCCACCATTTGGGCTAGACTTCCTAAACTGAGCAAATGATGTCCCCTATCGCGTGCTGAAAGCCATAATGCCAGGTTCTACTCTGGATACATAGCATGAGGACTTGCCTTGAGTTTAAAGCACAAGGCAATCAAGAGACCTGTACACTGCAGGAAGGAATAGAGGCTTTCCATGATATAAAAAGCAAGCAGTACACATGTAATTTTGGTGTAGCTATGTTCTGCATAGCTACTGACACTGTATATCTGATACACACTATACAGTATCTGACATACGCTACCAGGAAGGAATATCTGCCTGTAAAGTAGAGGTCTGTGCTTTTAAGGAGACCTACATTTCCTCATAGCTACAGAGGAGCAGTGAGGACTGCAAGCATTTAACTGGAAACCAGTGACCACATGCGGTACAAAAGGCTTGCCAGGATGGGATCCTTAATGATGACTTCATCCTGCACAGCTCCCTTGAATAAGGATCAGCTGAGACATCTTGCCCAGAGCACAGCCCAACCAAAGAGGAGACCAGGGTGCCAAAAATAACAATACAGGAAGTTTTCCCCTCAAATCATGAGGTATCCCTTATAATTCAGGCCTATAAAACCGGATTTGTGACGTTCTAAATGGGGGTTGCAGCTATATTTCATTACACCATAAATCTTCCTTACACCCTAGTAAAGATGCCTAATAATTTAATATGCTGTATTTTCCTTTAATCTGGAACTCATCAAAAATCACCTGAAACATGCATCACTTTTACAGTCCATTTTCTATATAGGTACAGGCTCCAAAGCATAATTGCTTCACACTCTTTGCATGGAAAAAACATTTACCAAGTGAATTTATATGTAGACTGAGAAAGGTTGTAATTATCTCTCTTGGGTTTCTTAGATAGGTCAATTCACATCCTACAAAGGCCTCCGTATCAGCCCATGATATTCACTGAGCATCCTATTGCTCTGAAAGCAGCAGAACCTCTTGAAAAGTAAAAATTCCAGATAAGAAATGGGATTCCAGAGCCAGAACTTTCCTTCTGAACTGGGAACAGCACATTTCACAGCCCCTTTTTTGGCCGAAATGAATTACTACACGGAATGCTGAATTACAACTGGCTCATATGCCGCTATTCCAATGGGGTAACACATACAGACCTCACAGAGAAATTAAAGATACCTAAATGGATGGGGAGAAAAAGCATTGCCAGTCCTGGTTGGTACTAAAACTTGCAATGCCCATTGCCTCCCAGCAGATCAGCTCTGCAATGAAGCAAACCCCATTTCAAAGCAGTGACCGTATCCATACAAACCCCCACTGGAAGAAGTTGAGAACACACATGGAACACTAGAGAATACATACATGGTCCTTCATGAAATAGATGTGATGAAAACATCTCCTTCAGTTTCAGACTGCTCCAAGTTTGGCAAACAGTGATGTCATTATTTTCCTGCTGCTTCCAAGAAGTAAGCACAGTTTACATCCTCACTTCCTGCTGTCTCGCTTCACTTCTCTTAACCCACACACTACTTCTTTATGCTGCTCAGCCAGGGGTCACCAGCAGTGTATGGAGAAGCCAATTCCTGGTCCCAGTCCTGTAAATCCCAGTAGGAAAAGACCCCAGAAAGCATCCAAAGCAACCAACTCCTAAAGAGCAATCTAAAAACCAGTGCCCTGCAATATAACAGCTAAGTTTGTACCATCCAATGAAGCCCCTAACCCTGTTGTTAGGCTAACACAGAGCTCCTCTCTTGGTTCCCACACTGAAACAGTGGGAACTTGCCTTTCCCCTTTGCTGCAGTTACCACACCACTAAGTTTGCCCTCAGGGATGCTCAGACTGGGGTAGCTGGAGAGCAGAGGCTGTGTGTAGGGCTCAGCTGGGCTTGCGAGAGGCTGTATTTTGCTGCTTTAATCAAACTCTGCAAACAGGAAGCTCCTTAGTTCCCCATCTCTCCTGGCATTCCCAGGAAACAATCTGTCTGGAAAAGATTAATTCCTTTAATAACCGACCCAAAAAAGAAAAGCAAACCTTCAGTTATCTGAGATGAATGCCCAGCCGGTTTCCCCCAGTCTGAAGAACTGGGTTGGCTTCTCCAGCCAAGGAGGAAGTGAGGCCAGACTCTGAGAGCCATTGGGCTGATGCCGACCTGCAGAAACGGGTTCCAGATACCGAAGCTGCACCAGCCTGAAGTCCTTATTTCTAGCTGCTTGCTCACTTCAAGTGCTCAGATAGAGGGACCCGTCCTAGCAGCTGTCTTTCCCAATGTGCTTCCCCAGGCAAATCTCAGTTAACTCACTGCATCTACAATTAAAGTTTACTTCTGCTGTTCTGCTTTGTGATTTACAACATCCACAGCTGTATATAGACATGTATTAGCATTTGTTGGGTTTTAAATGAGTGGCACACAATAAATGGAAGCCATGTAAACATCTGGCTTTACATTACCAAATCACCAATACTTGGAGCCAGGGTTTTGCTTCTGTTAGCACTCTTTAAAGCACACACACACATCCCAAAGAAAAACCACACAATGCAAGAAAACACAAATTCTCCTTAGACTTGTATTTACTTGCTGAGAAAAGTTAATCTTTTCCTTAACTGGAACCTTTTTATAGCTGGGAAAACAATGCATAAAGAATTGGCTAAAGTCACATGCTTGTACATCTATTAAAGTACTTGGGGAGGGAGGTTAACCAAGAGAGGTATGTCTAACACACACAGACACACACACACAAGCAGTGCTGTCCAGAAAATGCTACCAACAGAAATGTTTGTATAAACAGCAAAGGAAAGACACAGTAATGTTTATTCCACAGGTGGAAAGCCTCAATCAGACCCAGAGCTTTGATGGCATTATAGTTAACAGTATAAATCCTGCATGATCACAGCCTTGGTTATTCTTTACCTGGCAGTTTGCATCTACTGCTTTCAGTGCTCTCTGGCTTGCTTCTGAAATCAAGGCACACCAGTTAAACCCTGCCTTCCCCATCTTCAAACCACATCCAAAACCCACCTCCAAGCCTCTTCCCAGAGGTCTGCTTTCTAGGTTTTTCCATACAAAAGAGGCCAGAATTGGTTCCAGCTGATTTGCACAACGCTGATGACTCCATTTTCAAGCTAAAAGCCAGGAAATTAGTCATGGTAGAGCAGCATCTCTAGAGGACAGGTTGGGTGGCCACCAGCAAGATGCACATGGAAGGATGTGTGAGAAAGGAAGGCTGGTGTCTACCACTTCCTCCTTTATGCCAGAGAGATCAGAAGCAATAGAGTCCTTCACTTAACTCCCAGGGGCAGGAGAGGGCAGGGATAGGACCTGCAGGAGGACAGTCCTTTCCAGTCACTGGTACCCAGTTAGCTCAGGAACATCATCAGCACATCCTAAAACACCACCTCCTCCCTATAGCAAACCCACAACAAAAGGCTCCTTTCCCTCCCTCCCTCTCCTCCAGGAGGGCATCCTCATGTCCCCAGTCCCCATAATAACTCACAGGTGGAACAGGGTATTTCTTCAGGAGCTGGTCCATGCCCCAACACCAGCACACAGACTATGCAGTGAATCTAAGTGTGCAGCTGGGCTCATCCTGCAGGCAGCCAGCAAAAGGCAGCGCTCCTACAATCCCAGACTGGTTTGGGCTGGAAGAGACCTTAAGCTCATCCAGTTTCAACCCCCTGCCACAGGCAGGGACACCTTCCATGTCTATCACAATAGTTCAACCAGGCACCTCCAATGGATGTATTTTATCAGCTGAGAAATACAAGGTCTTTGTCTTCCCAAAGATACTTTAGAAGCTAAAGCCATCAGCAGCTACCCCCTGCACCAACCTGAGTAGCTTCATTCTGGGTATGATCCACAGCTGTTCAGCTCTAATCCATCCCATCTCACCTGTTACATAAAGCACCTCAGTGCACCTCAAAGACAACACCAAAAACAGTCAATACTCTACAAAGTGGCTTTTCTTTACCCCTCCCTGCAAAAGGTTAATGTGCAGGCAAGGAGAAAAGGGCCAAGCTTTACTCTAGAGGCCATTTGGCTTGTCCTAAAACCCCAACAGACCCATGCAGTGTCCAGCATGACCATGCCTTGCAGGCTCTGGGCCCTGGAGACACAATGACCCATAACACATCCCACCAGCGAGAGCAGAGATGGTATCAACATGAGCATGGAAGGAGGAGTGATAGCAACTCAGTACCCAGCCCTGCCTATGAGAGGTGAGGAGCTGAGCAAAGGAAGGGCTCTTATCAAGAGAGGGCTCATTCCCAGCACACCCTCAGGGCACAGAACAACAGAACAGTTTGGGTTCAAAGGGACCTCCAAAGCTCATTTAAGTCCAGTGCACAGGGGCATCTTCATCTAAAGCAGCAGCACGCCACATGCCATACACCCAGCAACACTACCCTATTGGAAATGTTGAATAAAAACACAATTTTCCCCATAAAAACCCCACTTTTTCCCATGCTTCCACATCACACACACAGGATGACAAAAGGAACAAAAAGACTCTCTGGGAAACTGGGGGAAGACTGCATAGAAAGACCAATAACACTGCTACCATTGAGAGGAGGGGGAGATGGAAGCCAGGGGACTGACTCCCAGGGCTTTAAAAGCTCCATAGGCATCTGCTCTACCAAAAGACATAGTCAGGGAGTAACTCCCATTACAGCTCTGAATGCTACAGGACAGCCAGAGGAGAGGAAACCATCACTTCACAGGCATCACCCTTCCCAAATGATCCCAGGCAACCTCCATCACTGCAGCACTCTCACCTAACAAATGCTTTCCAATCCACCTTCTCTCACCCAAGTCTTCCTACCTGTCCCATTGGCCTCCACTTCCAACCTGGTGGCACTTCAACATGGGTCTGAGCACAGCACCAAGCTGTGATGGGAATAACATCCCTCCCACCCTCAACCAAAGCAGGAAGAGGAAGGAGGAACCCTTGGAGGTGGGACCTGGGGCAGAAAAGCTGAGCTGGGAACCCAACCACAGCTGTCAGCAATCACAATTTGGCCAAACCAAATGAACCCAGCTGCAACCCCAGTTCTGATGGGCTCATTAACATCACCTGCTTGTTGTTTCCATAGCAGGTTAGCTGTCATTTCTGCTCAGAGCTGTGTGAGAACTGAAGTCTTTCCTTTTCACACCAAGAAGCACCTTACAGAATAGATATTAGTTGTCCGAGTCGGGTTTTTTCAAGCCTTAATGGTGTCCCTTTAGCATCTCCACTTTCCATGCATTAATATGTGGTTTTTTTAACCACACAGTAATTACACAAGCTGGATCCCTGTCTCTGAACCTCAGATGTTAATTAACAGGGAAAGGGCCATGTTAACAGCCTTGGGTTTTTTTAAGCTTGCTGAAATTGTCACTCGATTCCAACTTCACACATCCGGGAAAGAGGAAAACGCACACAAGCAACAATGGCAACAAGGCTGAGGATTAGTAAGAGAAGGAGAAATTGAGGGATAAATAATGCAGGAATGATGGATTAGTGACATGTATGCATGGATCTGACTGTGTGACAGGGTGCATATTTATACCACACACTAACGTTTGGCGAGTTGGAGTTTCTCCTTTGCCTTCCGTCACGTTCATTTATGTAGCTTGCTCCCACAGCTCTCATTAAGAACTATGTTCTCCGGCAGCCTGTGCTGTCTGGAGGCGATGGAAAAGCTGCTTTTGGCCCAAGTAAGAGCTGTGCTAGAGTTAATTCCCTTCCTAGTCGCTGGTGCAGCGCTGTGCTTTGGCTTTAGTCTGGGAACAAGGCTGATAACACTGATGTTTTAGTTGTTGCTCAGTACTGCTTGCTCTGATCAAGGACTTTTCAGTCTCAAGCTCTGCCAGTGAGGAGGGGCATGGGAAGACGGGAGGAAGCACAGACAGGGCATCTGACCCAACCTAGATGAAGGGGTATTCCATACCATGCCCACTATAGAACCTGGGGGAGTCACCTGGGAGGTGAGACTGCTGCTTGGGTCAGGATGGGTATCGGTCAGTGAGTGGGGAGCAATAGTATTGGGCATCAAAATTGGGCTTTACAGCCTATAGACTTCTCAGAGGTAATGAACATCCTCAGAAGTGCATCTGCAAGAAGATGTACATGCAGGAAAAGAAACTCTGACTTCTTACATCCACTTATTTTCACTTGAGCATAAACCTGTAAGATTATTAACTGCAATAAAGCTCTAAAATGGATGCTAAAACGGTGTTTGAGGGCAGCATCAGACACTCCAAAAACATACATAAGCTGAATTCTAGTGCACTATATAAAGGCAAGTTTCAACTAGAGAGCTTCCCTGTGATTTGTGGTGTTTTAAAAGCACTCTTGTAACAATTTTCATAGTTTAAAATCTTGAAGCTGAGTCCCAGCTAGTGCTAAACTGCCGGTTTAATGGGATTTGTGCCCCCTCTC
Organism: Melopsittacus undulatus; assembly: GCF_012275295.1. NCBI lineage: Eukaryota > Metazoa > Chordata > Aves > Psittaciformes > Psittaculidae > Melopsittacus > Melopsittacus undulatus. The sequence continues at coordinate 117,201,560 of NC_047529.1, forward strand.
TCCATGCTCTACTTTATAAATAAACCTCTAGACTCTGTATTGATTTTGTTCACCATGATAGATTGAGCCTCTATAGCAGAGAGGGCCAAAGAACAGCACATGAAAAATTACAGGTTCCCACTTTGTGAAAGGGACAACAACAACAACCAAGCCCCAAGGGAAACTAACTGCAATATAATGCATATATGCCTGCGTTCATTGCCTTTCAGATCTGCACTCTGTGTGGGTGTGTGCATATAGCAAGACTTCTTCATTACATTTACTGTCAGAAAGAATTAAAAGAGTATCACATATAGTTATATCACATGCTGTGCATCTTCTTCAGTTCCAAACCATACAGTCTGACTTGAGTGCCACTTGCTCTGAAGTGCTATAGGACACCCATCAAAATCATCTCCAGAGGTTTTCTACTAGTTCAAGGTCTAGGTTTCGGAGATGCCAGAGTAAAAGCCTTCAGGATGGTATATATAGCAAGAGCTAGCTTAACTTCAGCTAGCTGGTCCTACAGGGTCCTGTGCCAGACAGCTCATGAGGATGCTGCCCTGCTGGCCCAGATTCAGTAACCAGCTCTGCTCTTGAGAACATCACCAGGCACACTCATGGGTGAGCTGTGAGATGCCTACTCCTGCTACCCAGCTCAGAAATACACTACAGAAACACACAGTGGCACAACAAGAACTTACTCCCCATGTGCAGGGATGTGAGTGTAACAGACTCATAACCTACCCACGGGAAGCAGACACTGTTAGTTTGCTGAAACAGAAGCACCTACTTTGGGTGTGTGATACACAGCCTAGTGTGAAGCAATCCTGCCCATGGCAAGGGGCTGGAACTAGAAGGATTTAAGCTCCTTTCCTACCAAAACCATTCCATGATTCTGTTTCAAGCAGAAGAGCTGCTTACACTTTCTTCCATAGGGAAGAACACGAAGGACAACCAAAACTAAGGATGGAAACACAACAGGATGCCAGCAGCAAAACCTGAACCGAATAAGCACAATCACAGATATTTAGCAGTCTTTTGTCTTTATCCCACTTGGTTCACCTCCACTATGTGGTTGTTTGCAAGCTGGATCTGCTCACTATGCATATAACTAGATGAAAAAGGTTTCCTGAACACATGACTGTGCAATATCATTTGAATTCTTTGCAGGATCTTGCAAACTCCAGTGTGCTTAATTTTAGCAACAAGGACGACAGAAAAAAGCTCCAAACCCCACCAAGAACGTCTGCCATTTCCATATGTGCTCTATATTGCACTAGTTCTTCACCAGAAATTAAACACAGCAAAAAAGCAGCAATTCCCCCCCAAAAAATAGGCTGTCAGGGGCATTATGTCTTCCCTGACACTCCAAAATCTCAGCTCCTCCTGAGTTGTCAGTCTCGTAGTTACACCTGCCCATAAGCTCCCCAAGTGATACACAGACAGAATGGCACTCGGAGAGCTACCTGTGGGGATGTGAAGGTGATGTGACTGCAGTGCCAGGGACACTGGGGGATTTGGGCTGTGCAATGCCCCAAAAGGATTTTCAGGGGACACAACTGCATCCTTCAGATGATGGAATGAGGCGCAAGAGCAACAGTTATCACAGCGGTAACCAATAAGGACCTAATACACACGCATGCAATGCAACAGCAACCAGTGATACCATTAGAACAGCTCAGGATGCTCAAGAGGGAAAGGTGGGTTCAAAGACTGGGAGACTATCAAATCAGAGGTTTCAAGTCTTATCTCCAACCACACTGCACCACCAAGCAGGGGTGCAGCACATGTCCAACACAGTTCCTGTGTGCTGGTGCACACATCACAAGGGATGCTGCTTTTCCCTTGGTTCAGCCAAACCAGATACTTTGCTGGTGCTAAACTCACAGCTCTTTATCCCCATCAAGCTTCTGATTTCTAAATATCGCTCACAGGCACCTGCTACTGACAATTACCAGAGAACATATGTAAGAGAAAAGGATAACATATGGCTATACAAGTAACTAGTTCTCTTCACAGGCTCTACAAGGGACAAGGAGTTTCACTGGTTTTCTAATGGGCCACTTCCACAGTGTGTGCTCAGACACATACCCATGGCCTCCCAGGGCATCCCTCAGCTCTGCTCCCTCCATCCCCTTCTCCTCCACTGGGAACAGAAGAGCTGACCCAGAGGAGTTTGCTTCACAGCATCACAGAATCATTCAGGTTGGAAAAGACCTAGAAGATCATCGAGTCCAACCATTAACCCAACACTGCCAAGCCCACTACCATTGGTAGGCTCAGGCCACTGATGGTTTATACCCTCAGTGCACCCCTAGGATTATGGCAATGAACTCTAAACCACATCCAAAGAGAAGATGTATGAGCAACACCCTGCAAGCTTCAGCCTGGAATAGAAATGACCCTGTCAGCTCATGGCCAGACACAGCAAAGAGGAGTTCTGAGGGTCCCTGAACTGCAAACCACACTCAAAGAAACCTTCCCTGTACTACAAAGTAATAGGGATCAATCCCTTCCACACCACCTCAGACCTCCCAAAACAATAAAGATAAATAGAACCATTCTGCATAGAGGACATTGGGCCTGGAGATTTAGCAAGAGGCAATTGTCATCCTTCTGCCTTGTCTCTGCACGTTTGGTACCACCACCATCACGGTACCGCTCACATGCATCAATTCAACATCACATTCCCCCCTTCTCTCTTCTGAATGGAGTTATTTTTCCTCTGGGAAGTGACTTACTTTAAAAACTGCTTTATGATTAAAAAAAGGCAGCAACCAACTGCTCAAAATGTCAACGTGGATTTGATTTCTGGTTCCCTCCTCCTCAGCCTCGCACAGGAAACCCCCGTACCTCCATCTCTGCCTAGTGTCAGGCCCAGAAGGACAGCCTCCAAACCTGGTATTCCTGGTAGAGATGGGGCACTCTGCTCCCTGCCACAGAGCTCAGCTTTGCACATGGGACACACAGGCACAGGCTAAGAGCTTCAGTTCAACCCCTGCTCCATGGCACAAGGGCAGGAGGGTTCAACCCATGCAGCACACTCCAGACCTGGCCACCTTTCACATCATCCAGTCCAACCATTAACCCAACTGTCTGCAAAGGGCAATGTGCCATCCCGTCTTTGCTTGCTCCCCACATCAGTGGTCCAGGGAACACCATGGCATTAGGGGTCAGTCCATCCGGCCGCATGTAAAGCCATGAAATCACGTTAGGTTCCCATTGATTTCACAAGGCTGTAGAGCAGCCTTTATTGCTGTTCTTCATACAAATTCAGAGGGTTGTGATGAAGTTATTAACGTGCCACACTCAGCAAAGGCAGCGCAGAGCTAATACTCAGTTAATAACCCAACGGGGAGGAGAGCAACCTCTGAATTTAGCAGGGCTGACGTCAGCGGTGACGTCATTTCCACACAAAGGCTAGAGAGAAGAAAAATACAATCCAAAATAGCCTATTTTCTCCCTCAGAACCCAGATCCAGGGATATGGAAACTGCAAACAAACAGCATGAGATAACCCAAAGCCTACAACAGGCAGGGAGCAAAGCACTTGTACAGGCACGCAGCGTGTCCCAGCCGGCACTGCGCACTCCCCAACGAGGTGTTTGGGGCTCTTCCTGCTTTGGAGGAGCTCATTTTACAGGAACCAGATCAAATAATGCATCTGTAATAACCAAAGGGCTTTTTGGTGCGAATGGGGCAGAAATTGGTAATTCCCCGAGGATGGGTTAAGCACGTGGAGCAAAACAGGCACAGATCAGAGGGGAAAGATGCCTGGTCAAATGAACAACAAAATATTCAGCCAAACAGAGAAGAAACCATTGAAAGCAAGGCCTGAAAGCACAAAAATTCAACTCAGAACAGGCCGTGGAGTAATTTTACCACTTTTAAACAACATTAACATCTTTTTCTAAGCAAAAATCACTTTTCTTCCCCCCAAAAAGCAACTCCTTAATAGAAAGTCTTGTAAGTGCTACACACACCTATAGTGCTGGTAAATAAGTTTAGAACTTGAGAACATGCATGAGAAAATTCAACCTGGAGGGTAATTTTCCTGAGGTTTCTGCTTGGCAAAGGAAAACAGTGTTTTCAACAGATGTAATTGTCAGCCTGTTAAGCATCATGTAAATGGGTGTTTTACCCAAATGCAGCTTGAAACCTCCCTACTGGAAGCAAAGCAAGAAAGGTATCAAACCAACCCGCACAGGACAGGGCAGAGCAGCACTAACAACATGTAAGCACAGGTTTCTAAAGCATAAAAAACCCCTAAGTTGTTGCATAATTTATTCCCTTTCCTCCCAGTTTCACAGATGAAGATAACCAGGAGATAACCGAGCGCTTTCTTTTGCCTTTAGCTCAGTAATTTACAAGTCTTCAGGTTTTGGGGGTTGGTTGTTTTCTCACTGGGAAAATTCCGTGGAAATACCATTTCTCTGCATTCCCAGTTGACAAAGTTCGCTTGACACAGACACATGCCCACCGAGCACCATCAAGGTTTACAGTAAGCGGTGACTAATCCCCACAGCGTACACTGTATGTGGATCACTGAGTCAGCCTGAAAGTCGGTTCATTCACTCCAACACCGCTTCTTCCATTCTCCTCTCTCTCTGATCTGCAGGCACGGCTGAGATCTGCCTTGCCTTCATTCAAGAAGAGCTTCTTATTGCCTTAATAGGCAATAGATGCAGGTACAAAAGCTGACTGCCGTGGTGCAGGACTGACCTAAAAACCACAGGCTGGCCTAGACAATAGCAAAAAAACACCCCAAAAATACCAAATAAAGGACAAAAAGAAAGCCCTACATAAAAGCCCCACATTTATTGTTCAGCAACATACTCCCATGTGCGCAAGGAAGAAGCCTCCTTGCACAACACTGCTCCAGTGGAAGGGGTCCCTGCCCGTGGCAATGGGTTGGAACTGGATGAGCTTTAAGGTCCTTTTCCAAACCAGGGAAACCTTCCCAAGGAACCTTCCCAAACCAGGCTGGGATCCTATGATTTGGGAATCTGATTGTACATAGCCCATGAGGAATGCCCGATGTAAGTGATCTGGTTAACTGACAACAACAGGAGCAGCAGAAACAACACAGGCACATACTATCGATAGCTGGATCACCATAGATGACTTTGCATTTGCTGAAACCTAAATTGAAATGCTTCACTCTTTTGCTCTCTTTTTTCATTTCTTATCATTTACATAATTTGCAGCATGGGTTTTCCAGAAATAACCTGAAAGTAAAAGTTCTACCTGAAAAAACCAACCAACAACCCAAAACCCATTTATAAGAAGGATAACATGGGGCTTAAACGTAAGGATTTTCTCTATGCAACTGAAGCCTATCATCCAGTCTGTAATGACAAACCTTCGACTAGAAGAACACAAATATCACAGAGTAAAGTAATTGCAGCCAAGAGCTGCCTTCATACACAGACCCAAACAGTCACACAGGGCATCCAACCAACTCCAGTGCAGATGAGTAAAAACGGGCCGATTTGGCCAATCCTGAGTGCACTTAATCCATCAAGCAGCTTCATGCAGTGTGTGCTATAGGCACAACGTGTGTGCTGCAGCGTTATTAGGTTTGGACCATTGCCTGCTGGCTCAGAGCGGGGCTTTAAAACCAGATGAGCCCATGTTATTTCAATGAACCCCTACTTGTAAGTAACGATCAAGTAGTTATCCCAGGGATCCTACTGACAGACTTCCAGCATGGAAGGAGCACTCCTTCCCTATATTAGTGTAATTCTGTGCTGTTAGTCTAGCGTTTATTTATGTGCATTCAACAACCAGATTAAAAGTTCTTTTGGAAGATGGAAATAGCTTCAAATAAAAGCCTGCTAGGACTTTATTATCATCCTTGCTCGTGTTAAGCAGTACCTTACTATGCAGGCAGTCAGGTTTGGCTTAACTTACGTTGTTTTCATTAACAAAGAGCACTTATCCCAGCATCTCTTTGCTGCGCACCTCCCTTTTCAGGCGTATTAGTTCTTTAAATCTAAAGCTGGTTTTAACTTCAAAGACTAAACTGCCAGCAAAATGAAGGATAAAATTCACCCTCTGCAATGCATCTTTGGTTTTCAAGCGTAGAAATGGTGGAGCCTTTGTTTTGTTTTACCTGCAAGGCATATTCCCTTATTCATGCTTTTTCATTATAATAGCAGCAACTTTAGGAAAGTATTAAAGTTCATTATGAACCAGCTCTTTCAAAATCTCATAGTCCCAAAAAACCCCAAAAGACAATCCCACTTTTCCTTACTTCAGAGAAAATTTGCTTCTCATTTTCTACTTTTATCACACGCACGCAGGCAGCGGCAATACTTTTCATCATGATCCATGCAGCTCAGATGCCAATTTACTGAACTCTGACAGCATAAACCAGGTTTATCTGATGGAAAGAATGCAGAGAATTACTGTTCATCACCATGACTGAGGAGCCTCTTCCAGTCTTGGAAATGCAGGGCATCAATGGCAAAAGAGGGAGAAGCTGACTGCCGGTGCTGGTATGATCTGTCTTGTCTTAGCATATCTAGAGGGTGAAAGTCCTCCCAGACAGAGGCAAGAATGCCATTGCTGACACTCAGATGCCTACAGAAGACTGCATCCTGCCCTGCCTGGCATGCTACTGCTCGCAGCAATCGTGTTGCCAACGAAAGCTGGGACTTCAAACAGCTTTACGAGATCCTTTCATATAAAGCATCCTGGTTCAGCATCTCACCACTGAAGCACATCAGTCTGTGAGATGGTTTTCTGCCTGATTCTTGCCAGAACTCATTAGAATATCACTGCAAGTATTTGTTTATTATCATAACTAATGCTGTGATGCTGAATTCACGTTTCTACACTGATCAATAAAAACGAAGTCAACACACTACACACCCAGCCCACACATGGAGAAAACTCATTTAACAACGAGATCAAAGTTGTCTACCTTCTACTGCTGTACAATCACAACGAGCCTTTTGGCTTTCGCCAGTTATCTTTGAAGAAGGATTGGAAATGAACAAAACACAGTTCTGGAAGCACACACTGAAATTGCAGATACAAAACAGAGATAGGAGGTAACATGCAAATAACCATGTGGGAGACCTTCTCTCGAATTCACATTGCATGGCAGGCCAAGAAGACAGCTGGAGCATCCACACTCTGCAAGGCTGTGCCATTCAACATAGCTTAACATCCACCAGCTCTTCTGTTTCCTCAAAACACATAAGGGCTCCTTTGCAATACTCAACAGAAGCTCTTGAAAAGTAACAAAACCAACCCAAAAAGCGAGCTAGCAAAGTTAGCATCTGAACTGCTGCCGCCCGTTTCCCCCCAGTATATTACAGGCACAACACTGGGCTATGTGGGACATAAACTGGTAGTTCAGGTGACGACAGCCTCCTGCCTTCAGCAGCCACAGCTCTGGTACTCACCCACCGCAGAGCTCATGGTTATTTACAGTCCAACCACGACCTAGGAGCCATCGCAAAGGGGATGCTTTCAGCTTTCAGAGCGAGCCACATGCAACCCTGTCCCCACTGCAAGCACTGTGCAGCCAACTCAAACCCTACAACACCAGTTTTGATGCTCAGCACAAAAGAGAGAAGAGGCAGGCCAGAAAGAAGCAATGGGAAGATATTCATGGCACTCTAAGTTAATATGATAATCTCCTAAATATCGCGAGGCTTTGGCAGCCTACATTTTGGGGAAAAGAAAGCTCAGTTCAGGTCTGTAGGGTCTTCTAAGTATTCATACTTGTGGCAGATTTAAAGACTGCTCGGCATCCATCTTTTATTTAACACACTGTTTGCTCTTGCTGCTAACAACACAAATCCGAGCATCATAAAAAGAGCAAATAACCAGCAAATTTGCTTATGAAATGACAGTGACAAGATTTACTAGTCAGTTGGTTGAGGGTTTTCTGGTGCAAACAGCATCTTCCACCAGGCCATCTTCTCCACCAGCATAAAGACACACAGCAGGGTAGCAGCAGAGAGGAGGCACCCGTGGTACAAGTCCAGTGGGCAGCACTGATAGCAGCCAGCAGCTACCAAGCTGCCAAAGAAGCCCCGTTTATCTGCTCTGTCTTCAAGCACTGCTACGCTGTCCAAAGGAGTAAAGCTTTAGTATTAATAGCTTATCTTATGCCTCCACACTTTCACAGACCTATTATGCTGGTTTTCCTCACCTGCAGGATTTTAAAACTATATTAAAATTACACAGGATCTGTTTGTGGAAAAAACTATTACAAAACATGAATAACATCCTAACACATCCTCCTGCTCACCAACAAATAGTATTCAGCTCTGCACGCAAAGCAGAGGCTCTTTCAACCTGCACAAAGCTCTAAGAGCATCCATTTCACTAGGACCCACGGCAGATCATACTCTTGCAGGGGTGTCTGCATGCATTTGTGCCCTAAGATAGCAGGGTTTACCCTACTGACCCATCCAGAACTACATGCCAGGTTTACAGTGTGTATTCTGCTAAGAAGAGTGATGGAATTTACTATTTAGGTGAAGAGTAAACTAAACATAAACATCAACCTACAGCCTTACTAATGGAGCTGGAACTGGCATAACACTCCAAATGTAAATAGAGGTCCTTCTAGGAAAAGGCTTTTCAAGCTCTGATTTGGCATGTGGAACGTGGCAACAGTGGGAAAACCACCTTTTTCCTAGGACAACTGGAACTCAGACGGGACTCTTACCCACACAGAAGTGGTGCAAAACCTTTTAGCCCCCTAATTTGTGCTGTTTTACCGGCAGGATTTGGGGTTTAAAGGGGAGAATGCATTTAAGGTTATTGCTAAACACACCGACATTGGGTTCTTTTTTCTTTAATATTTAAAAAGTAGAACACAGACTTCCTTCCTATCCTCCCCCACGCTTACACTAAAAATATATAAATATATAAATAAAGGAAATGAAACTTCCCCATCAATGAAAATGTGGGGGGGGGGGGGGGTTGATGGACAAAGACAAAAATGACAGAGAACTTCAGCCATTAGCCCATTTTAAACTCATCAGCCTCTCGTTTCACAGGGTTGGGTCTTTTCTTCCCCATCTGCTGAAGTTATGTAGGATTTGATACTTAAAATGAAAGCGCCCGAAATGGACTCTGTCCTTTAAGAGCCTTGTTCTAGCCAGTGTGAACAAAACCCTCTCACTGGCAAGGACCTCATAAAAAAGGGCTGCCGATAACGTAACATTCCTCTTATACCTCTTTTGCTGGGACAATCCTTTCCCAATCCATATGTCTGCAGTCTTTACACTACAGGGAGGCTTTAGCACCCGACCCTGAGCTTTTCCTCCTTAATAAACACGAGATTTCTTCACAAATGACCAAACTGACCCCAAAACTAACCCCAAGCATCAAAACCATCACTTCCAACAATCTCCCTTTGCTCTGGTTGTAATGAAGCCTGAACACGAAGAGGCAAAAAGAGACAAAGCAAAACAAAACCTTGCAGCACTGCACTTCAAGGACATATCACAATGCAGGCTCTATCACAAATCTTAGCGTGAGCAGTTGATGAGGGGAGGGAGGGGAAAGACAACAACCGTTTCCTTGCTGAACTAAACAGACCAGAGCACATCAGTGATAAGGCCCAGGATGGCTGTTTAGAAAGGCTGAATGAGTGGGGTAGGGAAACCTTGCAGCCCTGGGCCTGGAAAGGGAGCCCCTGGCAGCTGAAGAGCATCAATGTGTGTGCAATTCTAACAGCGTTTGGACTGGAAATCAGAGGGAGATGAACCAAAAAGCAATTTAAACAGAAAAGAAATGAGAAAGCAGCTACCTTTTGAGTCTGTATCATCATAGCAGCATTTTGGGTCTTTCCAGAGCAAATCATCAGTCAACTCTGAAAACTTAGGTGGGCTGTTTGTGTGAAACACGTTGCTCTTTGTTATACAGTAAGCTGAAACCACAAGACTCATTTCACTCCGAACCTCAAATACACCCAGCACTACACAACTCCTCCAAACCCCTGCAACATCCCTGCTCTAATATGAAGAGTTTAAACTCCTTTTACAACCCCTATTACAGGGTAATACAAAGCACGCACTGGGTTCCCCAAACCATTACCTCTTGAGAAGAAAGTCACATCAATGATGTATGTGCCCTGGAGTTTCTGCAGCAGCAGGTTGCAACCCGAGCATAATAACCAGGTTTTCCCCATACAAATCAATGTCTGTTTAGTTTCTGCTGCTGTTTTGCACAGGGCCACATGAATCCACACCACCATGGAGCAACACGGCCAAGGCAGAGCGAGAGAAATAAACTGCTGTCACAAACACTCTTCCTTCTGCCCACAGAAACCAATATCCAACAGGATCAATGCCAATGCAACCTGACAACAGACCGCGCTACCTACATCGTCCTCCCTACCCAGAGACACAATGGCAGCAGCAAGGAGGTGATGGTGCAGAGTCCTCTCTCAGCATCTCCAGACCTGAGATGCAGACACTTGGCACACAGATGCTCAAAAGCAAACCCAATGGGGTTTCTTTAATGTTTGGTTTAAAGCTAGAAGTTAAAGAGCAAACCCAAACTGATACAATTGGTGCTACCTCCCGTTGAGCCACGCTCAGCCCTACTCTGTGGAGGAAGAGCTGCTTCTCTTAAAATACATTTGAATGTGCTATTTTGGTTTTTATCTTAGAAGGCCCCGTTTCCCCTCCCGGCCCCACAATTGATTACAATAATAGGTTTCTCAGAGCCGGACAAGTTAAGAAGAGGTTTTAGAACTTCAAATGCAGCAAAACGTATGGAATTTACTGCTTCTTTTTAGTTGAGTTCCAAGCACATCCTCCTCACACCCCACCCTACAAATACTTCCACTTGCAGAAGTGTAAGCGCAGTAACCCTATGAGTAGAGTAAATCTGCTCTTCTAAGCAGTGCTGTGAAGCCAGGCTAGGTAAATAGCCAAGAGCACGGCAGAATTCACACCTGCACTCAAAGATGCTCGTGCTGCATCTTACAGGTGGAGGAGAGGCAAAAAGATCCCTTAAGTTTGGGGACAGAAAACATATGGTTCTGATGGTAATTTGTCACTGGAAGCTATGCAGCCCCCCCAAACACATGGGGAGAAAAAAGCCTGTTTCCATACCAACAGTTACTTTATCCCTATTAACTACTGCTTGTTTTTTTCTAAATAAACACATTTCTATGCTTATTTTCAAAAATGAAAGTGCCTTATCTTGCAAATGATGACACAGCATAATAGTGTGAGATCCAACCTTCCAGCATCGCGGATCGCAGAGCCCTTCTGCCTCACTTTACTACTGTCCCATTGCAGAGCCTTCCTAAGCACTGTGCTAGTAAGTTTTCAAGTGACAGCTTTCTCGTTTGGTTAGAACAAACAGAAACAGATTGAAATACAATGAAAACATCCAGAGCAAAACATTACCTTACTGCTTTAGGAAACCTACCGGCTTATGACAGGACTGCTCTTCTGATGCTTCTGTCATACACCCTGCCAAAGGCCAAGCCAGAAGCTCAGCTTATGATGGCAAGTCTCACTGTACCACTGGGAGAATTCAAATGGCCAGAACAAAAGAAGTAATCAAGTTTGGGTTTTAAAACCTGGGAATTCTTTTTAACTACCTAGACTGGTTGAGCGCTACCCAAAAGCGAAACAAACCCGACACAAGGACTCACTTTGTGGTCTTAAATACATAGTGGAGTATTCTCAGAGACAGGTCATTAAGTGGCAATGTGAACATTGGGAAACACAAGCGGGTAAGACACGGAGACCTTCTTGGTCTATCCAATACAACGTGAGTCAATGGCAGAGGTTAGTCACACTGTGGTTTATTTATGCTCCTGTTGGGCCAAGCAGCGGTGATGCGAACACTGGAGGCAGGATGCCTTCCCAGCTACCTCCTGGCCTCCTTCCTCTCTCCCACGGTGGGATGCCAACAGCAGGACATACACTGATAGCAGCATGATTAAGCTTTGGCCTTATTTCACCAGGAGGAATTCCAGGTTCTTGGCTTTCCAGGAACCACTGGTTTGACTGCCATGCTGACAGTGATGCTCAGATCTATGCTGGAGCCTCCCAGCTTTAGAACGCAAGGCACTTATCAGTGATGGCAGAACAGATCCTGAAAGTGTTGATTTGTGCCAGAACTTTTGAGTGGGGTATAATTAAGCCTTAATTTTTTCCAAACTGTATCAGAGTATCAGTTATAGGAGACAAATGCAGACAACACATTTTCTTCCTATGAAAAATCACTTATCTAAATTCTAAACAAATATATTTAATCATAGAATCCCAGACTGGTTTGGGTTGGAAAGGGTCTCAAAGCTCATCCAGTTCCAACCCCGTGCCATAGGCAGGGACACCTTCCACTAAAGCAGGATGCTCCAAGCCCCTGTGTCCAACCTGGCCTTGAGCACTGCCAGGGATGGGGCAGCCACAGCTTCTCTGGGCACCCTGTGCCAGTGCCTCAGCACCCTCACAGGGAACAGCTTCTGCCTTAGATCTAACCTGAACTTGCCCTGCTTCAGTCTGAACCCATCACCCCTTGTCCTATAGTTTATATCATAGTTTATAGTTTATATAGTTTATATCATAGTTTAACTTTCATGATGTGTACGTGTGGACAGAGCATTGGAGAAGCATCACCTTTGTTCTTAAATACGTGCCTCGGACAAGCCTTAGGGGAAAAGGTAACATGCCAACCAGCGCACATCCCGGCCTGTCACTTCAACAAAGTGCAATGGGCTATTTCTAGGTAGATGCATTAAGGAAACAGCTCCATTCTGATCCCAATGAACATCCAAACAAGACCACCACATAGCTGACAGCAAACAGAAAGGGTTTGCACATACACCAACACTGCAAGGCCAGGTCACGACACCCTACACGGTGCAGGTCCAGCAGCAGGGCAGCCCTGCCAAGCATCCGGAGCTCAGGCTCACTGGATGAACTCCCCTCTTCCCATACTTACAGTCAAACTATAGCTGTCAAAGAGACAAAACTTCTCCCGCAGTGATTACCTGCCCAAAGCATTACCCACGCTGTGAAGCACTTTACGCTGTTTTCCATCAATAGCTTAGTTATGCTTCATTGTGTTTAATTTGCCACTATCCTATTAGGCTGTAACCCCCTATAAGCCTCAGCAGGAACTACCTGCAGCACGACCAGGGCTGATGCACTAAGACAACCAGCACAGGTCACATTCTCCTGGACCCCTCCAAGTTCCCATCTCGGACAGTCAAGCCTGTCTAGTTGACCGGCAGCCGTGCAAACCACTGTGTAAAGTCAGCAGAAGGATGAGTAGGCACTATCCATTCATTAACCGGTTAACTGCCAATTCATCTTACTTGCAAACCACCTCTTTGGTATTCAAACACCTGGCCAAGAGCTGCTGTTCGCTACCCCCTTCCTGCCCCCGTTTTGATGGGCTATAAGGCAAAGCCCATCAGGCGCAGTTCACCCAGACCAAGCTCTCCCCCGGCCGCAGTGCAGGGACCGGGGTGCTCCTCACCCCTAACCCCGACCCACACCGGGGCCGGGCCGGGGGGCGGTGGGACCACCGCTTGGACACACTTCCGTGCCCAGCCGCCCTTCCCCGGCTCCCATGGCCGGCAGCGGGCGCACCGGGACCGCACCGTCCGTGCTCCAACGTGGGCCGCGCAGGTAGCGCGCAGCCGGCGGCGGCCGGGGAGGAAGAGGAGGAGGAGGAGGAGGCAGCAGCATTAGGGCCTCGCCTCCGAGCGCTGCAGACCGAAAGTGAGCCGCAAACTGCAAACTTTCTATTTTACCCCTTTTCTCTCTTTTTTGCCCGTCCCCTCCCTCCCGAAAACCGAAACTTGCGCAGCGCTGCCCTACCTGGCGTGGAAGTCCGCAACAAGTGCAGGCAGGGCGCAATCGCGATATGAATTGATGACAGAGCTGCCCGGGCTCGCTCCTACCGCACTTACAGTGCAACAACGCTCATCCTCTAAACAAATATCGCTCCGCCAGGAAACATACTCCCCCCCCGGCCCGGCCCGGCGCAGCGCGGCCCCAATGCCCGCTCCCACCCCGGGGCGGCGGCACATGGAGCGGGGCGGGCGCCGCCGCACCCCGCAGGGCGCAGGGGGAGGCTCCGGACATAGGCACCTACCGTAGGGCGGCCTCTCCGCGTTGCCTTTGCGGGTGCGCGGTGCGGGGATGGGAAGGGAAAAGAAGGGGGGAGAAAAACCCCGATGTCAGCAAATCGCTGTCAAATTATCCCTGGTATGGGAGAGGGAAGGGGGAAGCAGAAGGGGGAGGAGGCTGCGGGAGCGACGGGATCCCTCCGCCGTTATGGCTCTGCTAGCGAAGCAGGAAGTAAGGTGTCGGCAGCGGGGTGAGGGCTGAGGGGCACCCGGCGCCGGCCCTGCGCTGCTCCGCCGACGGCTCCTCCTCTCCGCACCGTGAGCGCAGCGCAGGTGCCGGGGTACCGGCATAGGGCTGTCAGCGGCGGCCGGAGGGATGGGGATGGGATGGGGGGTCCCGCAATGGGGGGTCCCGCAGTGGGGGTATGGGGAGAGAAGGAGGAGGATGGAGAGGGCTCCCCGCTGGGGTCCGGAGCCGGACAGCGGGCGCTGCGGTGCGGAACGGGCTCGGTTCGGTGCGGGAGAGCCGCCGCGCTGCGTTAATGTGGAAGTTAATACAGTGGGCCCTGGAGGAACTTGCGGAGGGGTCACGGAGCTTGGCTGTGGTTGTCTTAAATCACCCTTTTCTATCGTCTTTAATGCTACAGGAACGGCGTGGTGACATTCCCCTTCGGTCCTGCCTCCCTGGAGCTCAGGATTTGCATTAGATTGCACCAAAATGTTCCCTTGCAGGGAAGGATTTTGCATCTATGTGATGCATACGGCTTACGCAGTGCTCTGCTCAAGCTCACGGGCAATGACAAGTTAGTGTAAGAAACCATGGCTGGGAAGAGAGAAACCGAAACAGGGGTGGTTACAGGGCCTGCTTCTGCCTTCAGAGAGGGGAGGAAAAAGCCAACAGCACTCGAAAGGGTTAGAACTGGAACAGAAAAAGGGCTTTGGTTTTAGCGCTTGTGATTCAGCCTTGCATTATAATGGTTACCAGCAGCTTCGTTTTCTTTTTATGGTCATCCTGGTTTCCTGCCTGCGTGACACTTCCACCGGGCCACTGCTCTTAATAATTTAACCTTTTATGAGATTGCTTTGATTTACAGTGTAGATCAGAACAAAGTGAGCAAGTATGATGTCACCCATCGGCTACTAAACTCCTTTGTACTACAGCAAAGGTCTCGGTGGCTTAAAACACCAAGAGAAAGGGGTTTGGTGGGGGTTTTCTGATTGTATTCTTACTTGAGTGAAAAAACACCATTCAGATACTGTAAGTGTCCGTGCTGAGCTGTGCAGAGGCGATGCTGAGTCTGGGATTCAGTGGCTGGCTTGTTTGCTCACTGGAGTCCTAAGTCATAGAAACGAGGTTGAAAATAGACTTAAAACCGCAGCTCACCATGTGCCTTGCCTCTGTTTGTTTTCTTGTGTCTAGGCTGAAACCCAGAATAGCCCAGATTGCCTCTGATTCCCAAAATTACCTTTGAAAATAAGCAGTGGAATTGAACGCAGCCTTTCTAGGGCTGTCTCAGCTTCTGAACTTGCCCAGCTTATCAGTACAAACCATTCTATATGGAGCTGGCCAGGTGTGACGTGGTTTACCTGAAACCCTGGTTTACCTGAAACACTCAGGTTTGTGCTGTAACCCTCAAACCAGAAGCAAATGTCCTATTAAAATGCAAACAAAGAGCCATTCTCAAGCAGCCTTTTGACATACTACAACCTGGACCCGTCTTCCTCTGCTGCAACAAGTTCAGCTATGCAAAATGCTTGTGAATGAAGTCAAGTAGGTCATTTAGCCTTGGTCAACACCTCAAGAGAACTGGGGGGCTGGCTATAGCTGCACTGCATTCTCTGTGTGTACACTGCGATTCGTCAACCGGTCTCCATCAAAAGCACAAAGCCTTAATTTATGTCCTCAGTTTTGCTGAGCCTCCGTCTAATCTTCAAGGCTTTGAGGATCAAGCTGCCTGGTTTTGAGTAACAAACCATATTACTATTTACAGTGTTAAACCTCAGAGTAATTCTATGGGCTTGGCTTGGTGCCGTTTAACAGCACTTCAGCGCTGATAAGTGATGAGCAATGGGAGCCATGAAGTGAAGTCCTGGCTGGCTCAGCCGCCCACTTGCTGTCAGAAGAGGGAGACCTTGCTCTCTCCTCCCTGCCCCGCCGAGCTGGTGCAGCTCAGCAAGGCAGAAGCTCTTCCCTTTCCCTGTTTGGGTTCATTTCCTGCCATTTTGGTGAGGTCCAAGGGAGCTGCGGCAGCAGCAACAACCTGCCAGGGTGGCTTAGCTGAAAACCTGAAGCCTTCCACCACTTACAAAGAGCAGCAAATGTCTTCTGGTATGTGCCATTGCTCTGTCCAGTTCTTGTTAGAGACTAATGAATTGAGAGCTGTTGGAGCAAGTCCAGAGGCAGCCACGAGGATGCTCAGGGGTTGGAGCATCTCCCATATGGAGACAGGCTGAGAACATTGGTGCTGTTCAGCCTGGAGAAGAGAAGCTGCATGGAGACCTCAGAGCAGCTTCCAGTGTCTGAAGGGGGCTACAAGGATGCTGGAGAGGGACTCTTCATCAGGGACTGCAGCCATAGGACAAGGGGTGATGGGTTCAGAGTGAAACAGGGCAAGTTCAGGTTAGATCTAAGGCAGAAGCTGTTCCCTTCCATAGCTTTTACCAGGAGGCTTTGCCTTGAATTTGTGGCCTCTCCAGGAAAGGTAATGCTTAGGAAAATCGGGTGTGAGTGCTCGAAGGCACTCACGAATTGGTAGAAGAAAACCCCATTAAGACTCTAATGAGTCACATTTACATCTTAAACATTCAAGTCACAACAGCCAAATGGGTGTCCATCCAATTCCTCGGTTGTGAATGGCTGTTTCCAGGTTGAGTTGTGAATTGTGGCTGTTATCTTACAAAATAATAGCCAGACCCTAATCATCCAAGTTGGTTGGATAGGCTTAGTTTGGTTTCATGTGGAGATTTTGAGCTGTAGAGTGTACTGATACAGGAATTAGAAGCAAGGTTGATCTCAGAATCTGGCATCTTCCATAATGAGGAATGGAGGGTTTGTAAGTGAGGTCATAATCTGCTTACTTCGAGTTTATTTACCTGAAAATAAAGTCATTATGGAGATTTCAAGAACTGGCAAATACACCCTCTGACACCCCTTGTTCTGGTGTATTCACTGGTCACCTCCTTCCTTCTTCATTTCAATCTGTGAGTGTTCCAGCAGGACACTGCTGGTTCTTTCCCTACTAAATTAGTTGGTATCATCTGAATCCCTTACATTCAGTCAGTCATTTACTTCTGTCTCTTCCCTGTTAGATAAATAAGAAACAGTGGGGCCTTAGAGGAGTGACACTAGTAGGGTCACAACAGTTTACAAGTGTTGTATAGCATGCATGAGAGGTGGGAGGAAACTCAATAGTAATAAAAAGTCAGTCTTTTTCCTTTGTCTCTTTGCAGGGATGCTCAAAGTGAAGCCTGTGAAGTGCTTTGGAATGCTCTGGTCCAGGAGTTACAGATGGGACAGTTAGTGACGCCTCCAAGATTGCCTCTCAATGACACTACTGCTGCTTTGCAACCATGTGCAAGCCCTAGAGAGGAAAATGAGCCGGAGACAATGGGAGCTTTAAAGGGGACATTTTTGCTTCACTTACTTCATGTCAGCTCCCTTCCTCTTGGATGAGGCACTTACACTCTGGTGCTGTCAGGAACAAGCTGTGGGCATCTACATGTGCATGGGAGAGATACAGTGACATGGACCATCCTGTGGGATCACATCCTAGTGAGCAGCGCTCCAGTTTGTGGGGCTTTCCACATGACAGAGAAGAAGAAATGCTTTATAGGATGCACTGACATGTATTTATAAATGTACAATGTGTGTAGTATATACATCTATAAATTATATTCCATACATTTGTTAATGATGAATGCATAAACATAGAACACTCATGTATCTTCATCAAACATGAGTGAAAATCTCATCTTTTAATTTTTTGACTTATTTCCAGGTTCTAAGCTGATGCTGTGGTTTGAACTGTTCTGCACTCTGAAACCACTCACTCTGCTACAGCTGTTTGCATGAGTAGATCAGACAGGGTCTTACACTCAGGGGCCAGTAACACTGTCCCCATATTGCAGATGGGTAAACTGGGGAACAGAGGTGGTCCAACATCACCCAGGAAAGCATCCACAGATGAAACCAAGTCTCCTAAGTCTGCACTGTGTTATGTCTTAAAGACAGAACAGCATCTTTCCATAAGGCTTATGCCCCACTGGAAATGATTGTAGCTTTGACTGACATGCAGGAAGCTTTGTCCTCCTGGTTTCTATGCACCCCCAGTGGTAGTAGTTCAAAACCGCTGCATGAAGAAACACACCTTATTGTTAATGTCCTGCTGCTGTACTACTGGAAAGAAACACCCAGCCCAGTTTGCAGGTAAAGATTCCATTTAATTACAGTTTTCCATTGAAACTGCCTTTACAGAGACACCACCAACTTGAGATGCAGTGAAAGATGGGAACAGATTCGTGTTGAATGCCCCCACCAGCCTTTGTGAATTGTTTTTGCTTGGCTTTGAAGATGTTATATGGTAAAATTGACATATGCAAAACGAGGCTTTAGGATGGTGGTTACACTGATCTGGCCTAATTTCTAAGGTGTTGGCTGAATGAGAGCAATTGGGAAGGAAAAATGAAGCTGATCGTATGCAAAACTCTTGTAAAGATCAAGGTAAATGGTTATGGAAAAGATGTGTGAGGAGAGTAGAAGGGAGCCTGGCATCCTAACTTCGAGTTGTGCTTCATCTAAACCCTTTTCTGTAACAGAAGGATGATACCTCAATACAGTTGTGATTAAATCAGTGCAGTTCCCTACCACAGTACGCAGCATGGCCAAGTCCACTCTGCCAACTGCTCTAGTGGAAGGTGTCCCTGTCCATGGCAGGGGTTGGAACTGGATGAGTTTGAAGGCCCCTTCCAACCCAAACCAGTCTGGGATTCTATGATTATATATATACCTGTTAGTTCTAGGTCACACTGCATCTGAATTGTTTCTTCCCTATGTGACAGTGGACAGACTGTCCCCTGAAAGCTGTCATGACATAAAAAATGTTATTAACTAAAGTGGCAAGGCTCATATAGCCAATCTGTGCAGTATATTCTGTTTATAGTCATGTAAGGCACTTTACATCATTAAATTAAAATAAGCTGTATAGTTTCACATCTTTATAGTGATGGAAGTGCACTTAACATTGAAGACAAGCACCTTTACATTTCTGTGCCAGTGTTTTCGTTGGGTGGCCCCAAAACACTCGAGGAGGTGAGAGCTAGGCTGAAAAACAGAAAGCAGAAGATTGTGATGGAATTACTCTATAGCTGCAGTAAGACAGGGGACTGCAAGGGACCCCTATAGGGCAGGGTAGAAACACTGATGGAAGAGGGGAAAACAATCTGCTCTATCACTGAGATGGTTTTGCCAGCAGCAGATGACCCATAAATCCAGGGATATGCAGACACGTAAACCCTAGAGATGAAGAAACCATCTCCATCCCATTCAAACAGCCTGAGTCTCCAAACCAATATGGAAGTTGGGAAATGAAGCAGAGGGTCCCCCAGACAACCTCAGTGTAGAGCTCTGGATGCAAGCTTAGGTCTGTGAGACTGGAATTCTCAGCCTTTGGGTCTGTTCTGTTGAGAGTTAATGGTGCAAATTGGGAACTCTCTTTTCCTCTAAAAGTCTCCAAAGTTTTCTTCTAGGCATGTGTGGTACCTCCTGTATCTGTGACCTCCCTCAAACCCATTAGTGATGACTGAGGACCAGATGACTTAGGGAGCAGAAGGCTCATCTCTTTGTGGCACCCACAGCATTGCCAGCCTGCTAGTAAAGCTTGATGGAATATGGGGAGTCACATCTAGTGAGGGAAAAGAGGTTTCTCAAAGTAACATTTGCTTTAGTTGCTCTCTGCAGAATCCATTTCACTTCATTCAGATGTTCTAACGATGACAAGGTCAGACTTTGTGTTTCTCTGGGTATATATTTTACACCTTCTATGTCCTCTCATTGTGCAGACGTCTCTTCTAAACCCCCTCAAGAGGACAGGTTCAGCTCCATGGATTTTGATCAGAGTCCCAAAGCTGTGCTCAGTTCTGGGCCCCTCATTACAAGAGGGGTTTATTCTATGGCTCTAGTAAAGCTGACACTGACTCACCTGCAGGCAGTGATACTGGACATTGCCACACTGATAATTCCTCTGCACCCCCAAGAGAGGCAAAGGAGCTGCATTGGTTGTCTGTCAGTTGAGGAAATCCCCACATGGGGACCTGTGGGTGTATTTTACTTTGTACTGCTGGTGTGCTGTGCTGGGAACAAAGGAAGACAAAAACATACATTCAGCCCTCACTATTCAACTGAACCTGTGGCCTTAAGATAAGCTCAACCCAAGGAGAAAACCCAGGGCTGGATTAGGCTTCTTCCAGACTCCTTTTGAGCAGTCTGATGCATCACTATAGAGGCCATTCTTGCTGAAGTGCCAGCTGGAACCCCTTGAGCCTATGTTTAAGGGGCAGTCCTGTGTGGAGTCCTTCCCTAGTGCGTGTGCCAGTGGTTTTCCCTTCTTTTTACAAGGCTATCTGAAGATCTTGGACCTGTTCCATACTGAAGTTCCAAGCATCTTTACTGTCTCTCTGCCCTTGCACAGCGAGAGGCTTTCTGTAAGGCTTGTTTCACAATCTGCAGCATGGAGATTACTCTGCTTCCCATTTCCACTTCTGTAATGTTTAGTATGCTCAATCACATGTCTGGTTTGGTGTTCATTTCTGCAGTTCCTACCTACATTTCATGCAGTTCTTCATCTTATCTGCAGTTGCTATCTGCGCTCTCAATCAGCTCATCTCTGCCTATTAGTAACGGATCCAGTCAGTTCATATGCTTGCCTACACTCTAGGACAGTAACGTCTTGTCTTGCCAGCAGACAGAGATGTTGAGGTTATGATAACCTAGATGCTTGTCTGAGGGATATGAAAATAATGTTATGAATATTGTTTATGAAACCTGGGGTTTGTACAGCCTCGGTAGCTTTCACATCCATAGCTGACTGTCCTCAAAGAAGTGACAAGTAGAGCTGACAGCATCACAAGCCCATAGTTTGCATCTGATCCCGTTCTCTCTCTGTGTAGATACCCCTGTGAGGCCAGTGTTCTTTAAACAATCCTTTGCTTTCTTTGTTCCATTTTAACCTCTGGTTCTATCTTGTTTCCTCTTCCTTATTTTTCCTTCTACTGACCTTGCACTATGCACAAACATTCTCCATCAGGAAATCGATGAGATATATGGAGTTTATTCTTTATGCCCTAGATTTTAGGCCCAGTACATAATGATCCAGCTGCATCCCAACCCTAACCCTAACCCTTTTTCTCTCTGCTGCCAACAAAGCAAGTTTATTCTCTAATACCCTCCTTTTATCCTTAACTCTCTACAGATGTTTCCCTCCTTCTTCCTTGTTAATTCCAGTCTCTGCTTCCAGGGACCCTCTGCCTAGGGCTGTGCCTGGCTCCTTCTGCCTCATTTTCCGCTCTGGGGTGGAAGGTGACAGGTAACTGCTTCTGTCCCCTCCGTGCCTGAGCATCGCAATGGAAGGACATGAGCTTGACTAAAGGGGCTCTGGGCTGTGCTTGTAGCCAGCTTTCCAGCGAGTGTTTTGAGAACCAGTTAGGCACCTTTCCCAGTGTAG
The DNA here is from genome assembly GCF_012275295.1 of Melopsittacus undulatus. Lineage (NCBI taxonomy): Eukaryota > Metazoa > Chordata > Aves > Psittaciformes > Psittaculidae > Melopsittacus > Melopsittacus undulatus. Next base: position 117,223,333 of record NC_047529.1, read on the forward strand.
ACAGGCTCATAGAAAGACCATTAATTACTGAGCACAGGCTTAACCGTGGGCAGAAGAAAAGGGGGTTTTGTGCCGTTGTCAACCCCTCCCCATGACTCGGACTTGTTGGTTTTGTCTTTAATCGGATTACATGACTCCTCTGCTCTATATGCCAACATGGACGGCTCCTTTCAGGACTAAAACAAAGGCAATAACCTGAAAGGAACCGTGGCTCAAAAGCACAAACTTGACCTCTGATTGACCTTGACATTTACAGACTAAAAAGACCTTCTCTTTGAATAGAGAGACCAAGTCAGGGAGCCAGCAAGAACCAGGAGAAAAGGGGTTTGTTGCTTTCTGATTACATTGTTTAAACCAACATAGCCCATGGTTTACAATACTTCATTACAACGTATTAGGGCCTGGAGGTGATTTAATGTCTGTTTATAAGGGAGACTAATCTTGAAATAAACAAATGAATGTTTGGCAAATGGATGAGGCCGTTCTGCTGGAGACAGGGTTATATGCATCCCCGCAGAGTAAATCATGGCTGTACAGCACTTAAATGCTTTCTATTCCTACCTTCGGTTGTATTTCAGTAGTTTTATCTACCAGAATTAATCATGGGGCAGCAGAAAAAGAACTCTAATTGGTCGGGACAGTCTAGCAGCCATCCATGCTGTAACAGATCATGATGTAAAACCTGGTTAGCCCTTTAAAATCAGGGGAAAAGAGACACTGGGAAATGCTGTAGCATTACACCGGGCACCATGGTGATCTAAATTAAATCTGTTACAACCTGTTCTGATTTAAAATTGCTCCGTTGTGCAAATGAAGGGGGAAAGAAGAAAAGTTGGTTCAGTTGTTCAAAGCATTTTCAGATTCCCAGAGAAATCTTTCATTGATCCTGCCTTCGCTTGTGGGCTCCATATTCCTATGTCCCTGTTTCCTCTATGAATCCCCTGTCTAACTACAGCCAGATGGACATGAGCAGCTTGTGCTAAGGCAGCCACAAAGGCCACCAGCATCCTGGCCTGGATCAGCACTGGTGAGGCTGCACCTCGAATCCTGTGCTCAGCTCTGGGCCCCTCACTACAACAGAGACATTGAGGTGCCTGACAGGAGGATGGAGCCAGGAGGGGCTGGGCTCTGCTCCCAAGGAACAAGGGATGGGACAAGAGGAAACGGCCTCAAGCTGCACCAGGGCAGGTTTAGATGGAGCTGAGGAACAATTCCTGCCCCACAGGGTGCTCAGGCATTGGAACAGGCTGCCCAGGGCAGGGCTGGGAATGGTTGGACTGGGTGAGCTTAAAGGGCTTTTCCAACCCGGTTGGTTCTATGATTCTAGGATTCTAAGAACGTGTTTTACATGGAGCTAAGAACTCTTCCTCCAGTGGTCCAGTATCAGTTCTTGATAGAATCAGCCAAGAACAAGCAATGTCATCAAGTGTCACCATTGTGGTGTCCGTCTGATACAGGGGTAACCAATGTACAGGGAGGTAATACAGAGAAATTGTACAAGGGGGTTAATGGAATTCCTTTGCTTAAACAAAAGTATTGTCTGTCCTAAGTACCTGCCATTGCCACCTTGCCAAGGCATTGATCACTGCTGGAGGGGGAGAAGCAGATGTTAGTTCTATTGACAAAAGCAGATGATTGGTCCTGCTGATAAGCCTGGGAGAGGCAGACTGGGCGACCAAGCCATAAGACCATGACAAAAGCACAGGTGTTTGGTCCTACTGATAAGCGCCAGGAGAAGCAGACTGGGCGCCGACCAGACCCTAAGGCCAGGTCTGAAGGATAAAAGGTGTAAAGAAGAGGAAGACTCATTTACTTCATCCTGAGACCCCTGCCCATGATCAGAAGGGGCACTGCGCAAGTGCAAAGAACCTTCCGGCTCATTATAATACGAAGCAGGGATAGATACTAAATATGTATAGGCGGATTGAGCAACCTCATGTCTACCTATACCTTAAGAGAATGAATGTAAAGGGAGAACAACCCTGAGGGGTGCATGCTTTGGAGGAGCTATCCCCATGCACCTCAGCGCTGAATAAAAGCATACCTACTTTACAACTTTAACTGGTTGTGGAGTCTATCCACGCATCAAAAGGACAGTAAGATCATCCAGTTCCAACCGCATGCCACGGGCAGGGACCCCTTCCACTGGAGCAGCTGCTCCAAGCCCCTGTGTCCAACCTGGCCTTGAGCACTGCCAGGGATGGGGCAGCCACAGCTTCTCTGGGCACCCTGTGCCAGCGCCTCAGCACCCTCACAGGGAACAGCTTCTGCCTTAGATCTAACCTGAACTTGCCCTGGTTCAGTCTGAACCCATCACCCCTTGTCCTGTGGCTGCAGTCCCTGATGCAGAGTCCCTCTCCAGCACATCTCTAAGAGCTGACATGCACAAACTGTGATGAGTTTTCCTACGTGCTGCTCTCTGAACAGTTAAAACCTGTATTATAGAGATGCTCTGAAGTCGGATACTTCCCCCAGTGCCACCACCCACACCCTTCCGGGTGCACACTGGAGACAGTGGGCGTCGGTGAGGGCTCGGAGTGGAAGCCGCAGCAGGGGCCATGGCTGCGCAGCCTGTTGCCATCTAGTGCTGCAGATAGGGAAAAGCAAGAGTTTGCCTTCTGCCCAAGGCTGGGACTCCTGCGAAGCAGCCACCACAGTGGTCGGGGCTCGAAGGGTCCTTTTCTGTCGTAGCATCACGGCTTAACCAACCTGCTTCACTTGCTTGTGCTGCAGCTGATGCGCTCTTGTCCCAAGGAACAAGGGATGGGACAAGAGGAACCGGCCTCAAGCATGCTCTTCCATACAAACACATGGGGCAGAAGTCTCAAGAATCATTACATTTGCCCATTGACAACCAGTGAACCACACAAACGACAGACCTGTGAAGAGGAAGGTTGTACCATCAGCCTGTTTGTTCATCGGCATCAGAGAGGGAAGGGCGACAGCTACAGCAACAACTTCAGGTGGTGCTTGCACCTTCCTGTGTGTCAAAGCTGACCACCATGCACCACACATGTAGGCTTTCTTGGTACCAGCTCACAGACTTCCTGGTATTAACTGCTGTGTCTAAATATACACCAGCATCGTTCTGAATTTACAGTATAAACCAATGAGATCAGGCACTATTTCACACATGTGGGGTTTCCCCCTTCACTCCTGTGTTTATTTCTTCCCCTCGTACACCTCATTACTGCCTATTCCCTTAGCTCCTGTTACGTCTCTTTCAGAGGCTGGTGTTGTATTTACCATTGAGCTTTAGACTGTTGACATGTTACACTGCAGAAAGAAGTGAATTATCATGGATTCAGCTTTCACTGTATTTATCCTGAGCCACTGCTGGTGAGAATAAATCACATCCCCTTGACATGATCCGCTAATGAAGGCGCACAGCCTCTTGCCCTGCTCTCTTCCTGGAGATCCCTTCCTCTGTCCTTTCCACAGCGGAAGAAGCTTCCTAATTCCACACATCGTTCTGCTTAGCAATACTGCTGTTGCCTCATGCGAGAAGAATCAGTTGTGTAACTGCCTTTGCCAGGCTTGCAGGGAGCATTCACCAGGCGAAAAGATGGCCACAGTGTCTTTCTGCTTTCCATTATGTCTCCTGTGTTCAAGGTTATTATGCAATACATTTGCTTTCAGTATCTCTTTAAAATCATTTCTCTTGACATCATGTTTAGAACATTGCACACGTGTAATTTAAATTCATGCAAAGATAAAAGCAGGGAAAAGAAACGAGCTTGTTCGGCTCTCTTGCTGAAAGGGCTGATATTACAGCACTACTGCCTCCAAGGAACAAAGAAGCACCTACAGTTTGACAGATAGTATTTTTAATCCTCTAATTCTGAACCAAATTCCTAAAATAACCCGTGTTTGCAGATTTCCATGGGCTCTTTTGTTCTGAACAATGTCTTGCTTAGCGAGCTATGTCTTATCAATCCACCAAGTACTGGGTGTCATTGTTCACCTCATTCACAATTCATCTTTTAATTAACATTATCACAGGCAAAATTCTATTCTGCTCAGCATCATTTGTCATTGGGATTGGCAGCACAGAAATGAAAGACTTGCCATCTGAATTCATCTGAAGACGATGTAGGAGATGGTGACTACAAACCCACCTCATCCGGCACCGGTGATGATGATGGTGGCTTTAAAAGTTCTATTTGCTGTATAAAAATCACTACGTTGGTCATTATCTGCCAAGCAAACTGATTTAGCCAAATTAGTGCTACTGACACTATAAACCTGGACCCTGCACTTAGACATGTGCTGCATTTGGTGGGCTTAGTGAAGGTTAAAGAGATCCAAATGTCTTTGCAAGGTGATGGTCTTAGACATAGGTATGTAATATCAACTTAATGAAGAAAAGTGCCAGTCATTTGCTTGAACAGTTCAACTCTGAAGTGAAGTTACAACTGCAGGATTGTTTTAGAGAGCACACAAGGAAGTTGTTTAATGCCTTTTTAACTGCACCAGGATATGTACCTTTCACAAGACTTGCCTTTCACAATGATTGCCATAAAACTCCATCGATGTGGGGGAAATTAAATAGCCTTTTATTTCTCTGAGTCTGTAAAGAAAATATCTATCCCTGAAGCCTAGATATGCCACGTTTTTCTATTTATATTTAAATTAACACAGTGATAGTAAATGGACTCCATTTAAGGTATAGTGAAAGCACCAGCAAACCAGACATTTAAAATTCCTTCCAACAACCCTTTATCTTACAGTTTCACCCATTCCTAGCCACAAATGCAACAGGCCCTGAAGATGAGCACATTTAAGCAGTACCTAGCCAAGATGACAATCATTTCTGTAGGCAGACTACCCCTTTGGAGCATGGTCTGCTGTAAGCCCTTTCCCTTTCATAGCTGGGCTTCAGCTTAGCTGCTGCTGGTGGCTTCTGCTGGACTGGCATCGAGAGGCAGCCTTCGAGTGTGGAAGATGCTGTTTTGTGCTGTTATCTAAAAGGAACCATCAGTCCCCACTGTCATAATTAGGATTTGCTCAGTTACGCCTATGTACATTGTGCTTTTAATGGCTGCAGCATTTATTGAAACTACAGGAACCTAAGCAAGTTAATTGACCCCCAGTCAAAGTGCCACTTAGTATTGATTTGAAAGAGATACAGATGATATCTGCATCTTTCATGTGTGTGTTGAAAGCAAGGTGATGCCCAAAAACCTATCAGCTACAGCAGGGAAATGCTATGAAGGTTTACCATTAACCCTGTTGAAACGTTAAATTCTCTAGATTTCTTTCATTTCTAGCTGACAATAGTCCTGGGAAGAGTTAGTCTCTTTGGCAGCAGATAAAAGCAGCCTCCACAACCTCAATTATTGTCCCTGAATTTGAATAATACCTTTGCTTATGAAGTTAATGGCCCAGGCTAAAAGTTATGGGACATTCTACCCAAAGTTATAAACAATGATACCCAGGAAGTTGTTATGCTTATATTGAAATAATGGCTTTGTAGTCTGATTTCTCGTTGGGTCACACACCTTTCTAGGCAAAATAAGATGCCTTTCACACTACTAAACCCCCAGGATGGCTTGTGTCCTCCCTGGAGACATTCCAGGCCAGGCTGGATGTGGTTCTGGATAACCTGATGTAGTCAAAGATGTCCCTGCTCATTGCAGGGATAGGACAAGATGAACTTTGAAGGTCCTTTCAAACCCAAACTATTCTATGATTGTATGATTTTTCCATCATTTCCTTCATGCAGCCCAGAAGGAGAGACAATTAAATCCTACAGCTTTCTTTTACCCTCTGCCTTGCTCCAAAGAAGCGTCATGTGCTGTGTTCCTTAAGCATCGACAGCACATGAATGAGAAGCAGCGTGGGCTTTACTGATCTTCTGAGGAATATATAATTATTTGCTGTGTTCTAAGAAGGATTACTCAAAAAGTGGAAAATTAGATAAAAATAAAGGCAGTAAAAAGATGGACCCTGTATATAATAAAAGCCAAAAGGAAATTACGCTTATTCTTAGACTATTAGGTGATAAAATTAACATCCTAAAGGCCACCCTTTTACCATTCTGATTCCCTCCTCGCACTGGTTGAACCCATCTTTTCCAGTTGTCGCCATCAGTCTTTCCAGACGTGTGCATTCCCTTCATCTCAAAATTCCCCAGAACTCCCAAACGCAGTATTTAAGTGAATGTGATGATTTATAAACCCTTGAGGTTTCAGAAACGAGTGCTTATATAGTATGACTAATATGCGAGTGTGCTGCTGCTGCCCCCTGATGCAGGGAACATTAAATCTCTTTAAGAGTAGCCAGACAATGGCACACAGCCCACCTTCTCTCTTATATTAATATATATGGCCATAGATGTAATTGTTAAGTGCTTGGACAGGCATAAGATAATGTTATCTCCCCTGTGTAACTCACTATTTAAATTATGAGTTGAGAGGAGAAAGAGGAAAAGGAAGAAGAAAGAAACAGAGTATCAGCTGTGAACTGGGAATCACTTTCAATGCACAGTTTTGTTGTAAGTTAGTACCATTTGGCAAAAGGAACATTTATGGCCACTTTTGGCTAGCACTGCAGGCAATTACAACTCACCTTGTCTTTCCTGCCTGTTTATTCCCCTGCACTGTCTACATTTGGGAGTGTAAACTGGCCTGAGCACAGACTTCCTCCTAGGATTTGCTGGGACAGGCTCCTGCAGGGTAGGTCCTCAACTCTGTGAAGGCTGATGGTGGGTGCAAGGTGGAAACAGCATTTAGCTTGTGTGCGATGCTTAGGTCCACACAGCAATCCCCCAAGGATGATGTGGTGTTCAGCCCTTGGCATGGCTCAAGCCGCCACTCGGGTGCCGTGTGGTTTAGGCCCGGCTGTAATTACAGTGGTGCGGTGCTGACACACAGACAACAGTGGTACAACAGGTTTTCATACAGACCTCGTCAGAAGCAGAGCCTGTATTAGCCATAATGAAACAAATTATGGAGGGCGGTTGTTTGCCTTGTGAGGGGTGACTGTTTTGCCAACTCGCAGACCTGAAGCACAGTCACACTGAGCAAGGCTGGGCTGCAGGGCTCAGCTGGGGTGGAGCAGGACCCTGGAGGAGCCAAGCAGGGTGATAGCATTTATAGCTTCTGCACTATAGTAACATTTGTCTTAAAGCTGTAGTTGCCAATTTGAAGTCAAACACACAGGTCGAGAGAGGTGATCCTGCCCCTCTGCTATGCTCTACTGAGACCCCACTTGCAGCACTGTGTGCAGTGATGGTGTCCTCAGCATAAGGACATGGAGCTGTCTGACCCAGTCCAGAGGATGCTCAGGGGCTGCAGCACCTCCCGTATGGAGACAGGCTGAGAACATTGGGGCTGTTCAGGCTGGAGAAGAGAAGCTGCATAGAGACCTCAGAGCAGCTTCCAGTGTCTGAAGGGGCTACAAGGATGCTGGAGAGGGACTGTTCATCAGGGACTGGAGCCACAGGACAAGGGGTGATGGGTTCAGACTGAAACAGGGCAAGTTCAGGTTAGATCTAAGGCAGAAGCTGTTCCCTGTGAGGGTGCTGAGGCGCTGGCACAGGGTGCCCAGAGAAGCTGTGGCTGCCCCATCCCTGGCAGTGCTCAAGGCCACGTTGGACACAGGGGCTTGGAGCAGCCAAGGCCCATGTCCGTCCGTCTGTCCGTGTGTCTGTCCGTCCCCCCATGGCCGCAGGGGCCAGACTACACCTCCCATCGCCCCCCGCGGCCGTGACGTCACGGCGGGGCGGGGCGGAAGCGGGTGTCCCTGCCTGCGCGGCCGGGCCCGGTTCCGGGTGTCCCTGCCCCGGCGGCGGCGGCGGAGCGGGGGGGGAAAGATGGCGGCGGAGCTGGAGGCCGAGGTGCCGGCCATTGACAAGAGCCTGCTGGAGTGCTCCGCTGAGGACACTGCTGTGGTAAGCGGGGACAGGAACGCTCGGGGCGGACAGGGAAAGGAGCCGGGGGCCGCGGGGCCGGCGGCCGGGGCAGGGCCGAGCAGCGTCTGGCCGCCCTCGGCCCGGTCTTGTGGCCGGTGTCGGTGTGGAGGCAGTGGGGTCCTTCGGAGCGCACAGCCGGTTCTTCCTGGTGTGGTGGTACCCTCCAGGCAGCAGGGCCGCGGTGGCAGCGAGGCCGCGGCTCGGCACCTCGGTCCTCCGCTTGGTCTCCTTGTGTAGCAGCCGGGATGTTCGCTCCTCATGCCTCGGTTGTTGTCTGTTCGCTTCAGTCGTGTCTTGGTGTCTGAAGGTTTCCCCTCCGCAGGTTATTGAGGTCGATGTGTGCCCGAAAATAAGGTTTTGTAGCGCTGAGTTTATAGTGTTCTTCTTTCTTGTTGGGTATTCTGGATGCTCTCCTAACAAAGGGTTGCACTGGGTAAGCTTAGGGCTATTGGAATGGGGCCTTTGTAAAGGAAATAGTAGTGAAATTGACGTAATGTTTGAAGTAATCTACTGGTGTTAATATACTTCTCTTGCCTCTATAAAGAGTAGTTGAAAGTGAAGTAAGGGTGAAGTTTTCAGAGAAACTTTTGTTTCTGGCACAGATGCCAGCTCTTTGACATTTGTGCATTTGAGGAACTGGGTTTATGTATTAAAACACTGGGACTGCTCATGTTCTTATCTGTAGGTTAGGAACGTGAAGAACTGCCTGTGTGGATTTCAATGTGAATTACAGTGAGTGCTTTCCAGAAGAAAATGTAAGATAGTGTTAGACCGGATGATCTCCAATGGCCCCTTCCAACTTTAGCCATGCTATGATTCTGTGCTGTGTTAGAGTATCTTTACATTGCAGACAGAGGTGTGATCAGATGGCCAAATGTGCATCCTTAGCTATATCCTAGCTTGTTTACCTCCAGGATTAGGCTTCTTTCTGCTCAACAGCAAGCCAAATAGTTAATGAAGCACTTCATAAAGTAGCCCAAACTAAGCTCAGACTGTCTTGTTGTGAGTAGCAGGTTATTTTTGGGTCACACTATAGATAAGCCCAAGGCAAATGTGCAAAAGTGGAGCACATTTAGGAATTCACTACAGGTACAAGCACCAGCTTAAAATTGGTCACTTCATTCTCATTTTTATCCTCTGTTATCACTAGCACAAGCTATAATTGGCTTATTTGTATTACATGTTTTGTTCTCCTAGTATCTCTTTATTTTAGATGTGGATTTAATAAGAAGCCCTGATGGACCATTTGGTCAGTACTTTTCCAGGGCGGTCAAAAACTGCTGCAGGAGAATGAGGGGAGAGGAAGTGACAAGGGATACACTTCCCTCTTTGGGGAGAGTGGAACATTAGCTTTTCTTCCGTGTGACTTCAGGTTGCAAGAGGAGACAAACACCAATTGAAAGCTTGCCTGAATACAAAATGCTTTTGTTGAAGCAGAGATTGCTGCGTTTTGAGTAGTTTTGCTGGAGCCCAATGCCTCCTAGGCAGCACAACAGACACAGGCAATTCTACATGCACAACAGTACTTCTGTCTTACCTTCCTGTTTCCTTGTCCTAGTAGCTTGTACTTCCTTCTGATGTTCCTTGAGCCAGGAGCTGATTTTACACACAGTTATGTGTGTAGAACTGGCTCCAAAAGAGTTTAGGTGTGATGACTTTCAGTGTTGCCACACCTAACTTTAGGCAACTACTCCCAGGGTTTTTGGGGATGGGAAAGCTGTTTACCCGAGGAACAAGATTTTTCTCTGGCTAGGTATTTGTCTGAGCTTGTAGGGTAGCTAACGTACACGCTGGATGTTCTAGGTAGAGCTCAGTCATGTATTGCTGAACTTAAAAGCTGAAATTAAAGGTACTTTTTTTTTCTGAGGAAAATGCAGGTGTAATAACATGTGCCCGAGAAAATAATCTAAAAATGATCTTATGAAATGGAAAACATAGAAGAGACAAACTCAGTTTAACTGGTTCCTGGTGGTAGGAGACACTTGGCACAAATGGTGAAAGGAGAGGGAAAAATGAATGAGCTGGGGGAAAAGCAGTCGTGAAAACCTTATTCATTTGTGTGGAATTCTCTGGGTCCTGGTGAGATTATCTGGATGTGGCTTTTTGGCAACCTTTTCCCATGGACTTCCTTGGAAAACAGGTGGCTGAATAAAAATAATTGATCAATACAGAAAGGTTTAGTAGGTTGCTTAGGATTTTAAGGATTCAAACTTAAGGAAAGAGAAGTGAGAGGAAAGCATCTTAGTCTACTAAGGGCTGTGCTTACAAATAAGTTGTTTAGTTTTTTTAGTGTCAATTTCTGCTTTAGAAAATGTAGTTCAGTAAATTAATATTAATGATCAGTAATGAAATTAATATTAGTGAACAATATGTTAAAGAAAAACCAAGGGCTAAGTGCTGTGCTGCCTCTGGCTGTATCCTAAGGAACTTACTACAACCATTGTCTCAATCATAACTTCTTTAGAGTAAGTCATAAATAATTCAGAGTAAATCAGGCTGTAACATTTGATTACCAAACCCACTTGTTTTGGTCTAATTAATTCTTGGTTTCCATGTACAGTTTTAGTTTGATTCCAAATTCTTGTTCTGAAGTTGCCAGGGGGTATCTGGTTGTCATATTTACAATGAGAAATGGCAGACTAAGGCTGTTTATGTAACACAGGATTTAATCAGTGCACACTTGCACTATGGGCTTGCTCCCAGTTGTTTATTTTAAAAGCCTTGCAACCTTAATTTACAGTTTGAACCTTTATAAAGTTGTAATCCATAAGGCAGACATAAAACAAATGTTGTCCTAGAGGGTTGTTTTACTCTGTGTATATTCAAGGGGAAGAAATGCCAAACAACTACTGGCAAGAGCAGGGAGTTTTTCAGTGGCTTATGGCAGCTGCAAATCTTTGTCTGTTGGCTTTTAAAAACCTTTGTCAACATTGTCTTTTACAATTCATTGATTAAGAGAATTGTGGTGGGTTGGTCCTGGCTGGACACCAGGTGCCCCCCAGTGCTGCTCTGTCACTGCCCTCTTGAGCCAGACAGGGCAGAGCAAATACACCAAAAGGCTGTGGGTTGAGACAAGGACAGGGAGAGACACTCACCAGTTACCAGCACAGGCAGAACAGACCCCACTGGGGGACATTAAATTGTTACCGAGCAAACCACAGCAGGGGAATGAGAAATGAACCAAATCTTAACACACCTTCCCCCCACCCCTCCCTTCTTCCCAGGCTCAACTTCACTCCCGAATCCTCCATATCCTCCACAGGAGACAGCTCCTGCATGAACTTCAACATGAGTCCTTCCCATGGCTGCAGTACTCAAACTGCTTCAGCCTGGGTACCTTCCATGGGGTGCATCCTTCAGGAACAGGATGCTCCAGGGTGGGTTCTCTTTGGGGTCACAGCTTCTGCAGCAAAGCTGCTCCAGTGTGGGCTCCTCTGTCCACAGGTCATGCCAGGAGCCTGCTCTGCTGTGGGCTTCCCATGGAATTACAGCTTCCTTGGGTATCCCCCTGCTCGGGCATAGGGTCCTCTATGGGCTGTGGGTGGAAATCTGCTCCCCCATTAACCTCCATGGGCTGTGGGGCACAGCTGCCTCCCCATAGGCTGCACCATGGGCTGCAGGGGGATCTCCACTCTGGAGTCTGAAGCACCTTTTTGCCTCCTCCACGGACCCTGGTGTCTGCAGAGCTGTTTCACAATTGCTCAGGTGTTTTTCTTACTTTCCCTTCTTTAATCTGTTATCCCAAAGGCACTGCCACCATCACTGATGGGCTCAGCCTTGGCCTGTGGTGTCTGTCCTGGATCCAGCTGCACTGGCTCTATTTGACTTAGGGGGAGCCACTTCTGCAGCCCCCTGCTACTAAAACTTGGGGCCACACAAACCCAGTCCAGGAATTCATGGTTCTTACATCACACTTGAAATAGGAATTCAGATAAGTTATTTCGGTGGTAGGAGAAACCAAGTCCCTTTAGTTTTCATAGGTGATGTGCTGAAATTCAATGAGAGGGACCGGTACCTAATGCTGTGTTTGCCATTCTGCTTGTACGTTTGTCTTTGCCTGCTCCTTGCCAACTCCAGGCTTCTGTTCCTCCTGTGTCCCCAGCTGGCAGCATCAGTCTGCACTCCAGAGAAATGCAACCAGCATAGTCCGGGCCCTATCCTAACAGTCACTGCTAATCTTGGACGTTTTCCTGCTCATGCATCCCAGAGGAAAATGTGTAACAATTTGGTCTCTTAAATCTTGTGGTTTTGCAAAGAGTTTTGTGTGTCAAAAGGATAAAATGTGCAGGCAGGGAAACTAATGATTCCTTTCTTAATGCCTTTGTGATCATCTACATTTCACACGTAGAAGGAAGCGTGCCTTTCTAGCTTTGCATTGCCTGTTTAGATTGAGTTAGAAACTGTAAAGTCATGATGCTGTAAAGTCTTGATGCTAGAACTGTGATTGGTATTTTTATTAACAAGCAATTTGTGTTCTTCTTCCTCTTCATTTGAAAGAAATGGCTGCAAGCAAATGACCTTCAGAAAGAAGTATACCAGCATCTGGCCTACTATGTACCAAAAATTTACTGCAGGGGGCCTAACCCTGCCCCACAAAAGGAAGACATGCTGGCACAACACGTTCTGCTGGGACCAATGGAGTGGTACCTCTGTGGTGAAGATCCTGCATTTGGTTTTCCAAAGCTTGAGCAAGCGAACAAACCTTCCCATCTCTGTGGCCGTGTTTTTAAAGTGGGAGAGCCTACGTATTCTTGCAGGTAGGTCGGTTGAGCATTGTGAAGTGTTTGGAATTTGGAGGATTTATGATTTCAGGGAATGCTTTTCAACAAGAGTACATTGTCCTCATGTGTCCTGGGCTTAGCAGGAGCAGTCATTTTTTATCCTTCTTAGTAGCTGGTGCAGTTCAAAGTAACCTTGCAGTGTTTCATGACAGCTGGAACCAGGGGAAAACGAATGCACTATGGATCTGTAAGTGGAAGAATATGAATTAGCAAAATATTGAGTGTTTTCTGTACAAAAAAAAAAGGAAGACACTTCATCAGGGACTGCAGCCATAGGACAAGGGGTGATGGGTTCAGACTGAAACAGGGCAAGTTCAGGTTAGATCTAAGGCAGAAGCTGTTCCCTGTGAGGGTGCTGAGGCGCTGGCACAGGGTGCCCAGAGAAGCTGTGGCTGCCCCATCCCTGGCAGTGCTCAAGGCCAGGTTGGACACAGGGGCTTGGAGCAGCTGCTGCAGTGGAAGGGGTCCATGCCCATGGCAGGGGTTGGAACTGGATGAGCTTTAAGGGCCTTTCCAACCCCAACCATTCCATGATTCTATGATTTAAGTGCATTAATCAGAAGTGGGCAGGTTTGTGTGCATGTTATTGAGGTGTTTAATAACAGCTGTCAGAGCTGATCCTGTATTTTTGACCATTTTCCATGACCTGTTCAACCAATCTATTGGATGCTAAAATGGGAATACCAGCTTGTTGTTTCATCCCTACCTCTATCTTTAGGTCTCTCTAAAAAAATACCATTTGACTTGAAAGGAGACAGGAAACCACTAACCAATTCCAAATAGTTAAAAAAACCCTTCAGTTTTAAGCCAGTGTATTCCTAGCTGTATATCCATTACCTTATCTTCTCTTTCCTGATCTGCCTGTAGTTCAAGTTTAGTTTGTACCCTCTCTGCCACAGATTGTTCTTGTTTTGTGTGTGGTTTCTACCACTCTTTCAGACACTTGAACACTTGGTGGGTTGGCAGAGAGAGGGTTGTATCTGTTTCATTGCAAGGTTTTGTTTTTCTGGGTTTTCATCCCCTTCATTTAGGGGATGGAAATGATCCTAGGCAAATTTTGCTGTCTAGTAGCCTCCTCTTCCAGAAACGTCATACCTTATTGGCCTTTCTCTCTGAAGTTCTGTTTCAGGGTGGACTTGAGGTGGTTTACTTGGTAAGGTACCTTTTCAAGTAGAATAGGGTAGGGAGGATGAAGACTTTCAAGAGGCTATAAAAAGAATTTCCAGAGCTTCTTTAGTACCTTTTTATGAAATCTGGTCCTAAAGAACTGGAAAACCAGAACTAATGTTTTCATTTAAGTCAAGTTGCAGCCTAGAAGTAATATGTTAGTGAATGAATTCTCTTCATATGTACTAATGAAAACTGTGGGAGTTCTGTTAATTTCTTTTAAACACCTGCTTTTTCAAGACAAACAACTCAATATATCATCCTTGGGAATACTGTCAGGTATGTTGAAAACAGAATGGTGCAAGCCATTGGTGTAGAATTTAGAGAATGAGTGAATACTATTTATACTGAGGGTCTTTGAGTAGAAAAAAGATTTAAATACAGCAAAATAATCATAATGTCGTTGTGGTTAGAAGGGCTGTCTTTGTAGGCCATCTTATCCAATCTTCTGCTCAAGTCAGGCTCAAAAGTCATTACAAAATATTTTTGCTGTTGCTCTTATCAAGGTAGAGTTTCGTGTTCTTTGGATGACAGAACACAGATGTAAGACTGTTCATGTTTCCTGTTGTGCATTAACAGTTTTCTTTGATTTATTGGTGATATTTGAAAATTACCTGCTGTAAAAAGTGTAATTAAAGGCAAACCCATTTGTTTAACACTGCCTTTTTGTTGTTGTTCATTTCTTGGTGTTTTCAGGGACTGTGCAGTTGACCCAACTTGTGTGCTATGCATGGAGTGCTTTCTTGGAAGTATTCACAGAGAACACCGATACAGGGTTAGTAACACTGCTGGAATATGTGTTGTAGTCATTAATTTTGCATGTGTGTCAAATTCCTTATTTAAGAATGTAGAATTCCAAAATGTTGGATGGACACAACGTTTGGAATTCTGTCTGCAATAATCTTTCAAGAACTTGAGTGTTTTGATCCGAGTGTAAGTTCTGAAAGTTGACACTTGAAAGTACTGAGCAATTGCATTTTATGCACACCAGTTAAGCTTACAGATGTGTGTTATCTCTAAGATGTGAATTGGATACAGCATTAGAGCTGGTTTTTTACTTGATTTCAGTGTGATGTTTGACTGTCTTTAAAGGAATTGAAAAACTTTTAATAAGAAACCTTTTACTTAAAACTAGGGCTTTTAAACATCTGAATTGTTACCAAAATCTGTGCAATAGCAGTGTTTTTGTTTGCTTTTGAACATAAAATAGAAAACTAAAACTGTAGATGCTGTTTATTTTAGTACTGCTATTAGTAGTATAGATGAGTTTAAAAAGCCCTGCAAAGAATACCTAAGAAGGCTTTGGTGTGTTTTTAAACTAAGAAGCTGAGTGAAAACTCAATGCAGCCTTTCTGTAGATCAGTTTCTGACAATACTGCAGTGCTGTTAATGTCAGTCTGATCACTGCATGCTTACACTGAGCTTTAGGGTTTAGGGAAAAACAAAACCCCAAACCCCAAACAAAAACCCAAAACAAAAACAGAACCCAGAACCCCAAACAAGAAACCCAGCTCAGTTTGCTGCTATGGGCACGCTTCTTGGATGTAGGTTTTCAGTTTGCAAGTGTAGTGAATTAGCAAGGCTAGGTGGCATCCAGAAGTGCAAGTGGATGTTCTTTCCAATGCCCATCTGTAGGGTGTACCTGTATATACAGAATGTACCTGTATGGCAAAAATAGGTGCAAGTGGAATTCTTTATAAATCAGTTAATAGTTGTGGTTCAAAAAAAGTATTATTACACTTGTTAATTTGAGGTGGTCTTAGCCTTAAAATAAATGGTACTAAAACAATGTCAATATATCATTACAGTTTTCAGATACTTCTTTCTGTGCTTGCAAAGACTTATGTGAACAGTGTGAGTTTTGTCTGTAAACTCCTTTCACTCAAAGCAGCACATCTTTTGCTTGCTGTGTAATAGTGCTATATGAAACAATTCAGCTTTGTTCAGGTTACAACTGAGAATCTGGAGTAGTGCAGATGGCATTGCAAGTCATAGGGTCAAAACCCCTGATCCAGGAGAGCCCCACAGCCCTCAGTTGGGGCAGCATGGAGGGGTTGGAAGTTTGGGTGATTTTGTTTGATTTTTGTAGGGTTTTCTTTTCTTTTGGCATAAGCAAACTGATGAAGTAGAAAAGCTTTCAGCCACTATAGAAGCAGACATATTTCCACTGGTCTACTTTAATAGGGTACTGACTAAAGCTTCGTCATGCTTTTGTAGTTTAGCTATGACTACACATGTAGTGTATGACTACGCATGTATGTGTATGCATACTCACATGAACTGCTTTGTTGTAAAATAATTGTAGATGACAACATCAGGTGGAGGAGGTTTCTGTGACTGTGGTGATACAGAAGCTTGGAAAGAAGGTCCTTACTGTCAAAAGCATGAAATTAACACTTCGGAGACTGCAGAAGAAGAGGTAATAACAGTCAAGGCATTGTGTTTCAAAACATCAGCTCTGTATATATATGTGTATATATAAATCATTCATATGAAGTTATTTTCAGTCTCGTATACCATGCACAAGAGGTGGGAAGAAATTGAGCAGTAGTATTCAAACCTTGCTGTGTTAGTTAGACAAAATTAGTGTCTAACTTAAAGAGTTATTTAGAATTACATTTTCTACTTAAAGGCTTCATTCTGTATGTTCTTGGTTGCCTCTGCAGCTTTAGTTCTGGTTCTTTGTTCTTCTGTCCTATTCTGAAAGGTGAAGGGAGTCTGCCACGTGATGAAAACCATCCACATGTGATCATGTGCATGAAGAAGCCAGGTTAAGCTGTCTGTGCTATTTGTGTTCTGATTCTTACCAAAGCCAAGTGCACAGGTTTTTAAAATCAAAGCTACTTGCTGTTAAATGAAAGCCATAATGGAGATACAGAGGTCTATAAAAGCTTGTTTGGTGGTGGAGAAGGTAAATAGACAACAGTGCTAGTACAGGTGAACTGCTGACTGTCAAGGGCCTCCTGGAGATTGTGCAGACTGAAGTTCTGAAAAGATTGTTGTGACCATTTTTATACAACAGAAGCTGTGGTGAAACACAAAATTAGGTCCTAGGTAATCATAAACCAGGAACTGGGCTACTGTGAAACGCTTTAATTGGCTAGCAGTTACACATACTTCAAAATATCAAATGAGGAATTGAGTCAGTGACCCAGTATATGCCAGGTGACCTGCAGGGCACGCAGTGTTCCCTTTCTAGCTTCGTACAACAGGGACTAGTTGCTCTGAACATCAAACATTTGAACTAGTAGAAGAATAATCCTTTCAGAGGAGACTTTTAAATGTTTCTTATTCACACACAAATCCATTGAAATGGATTGGAAGGAAATGAGAGTAGTACCTGTACTCTACCTGCATCAGAGTTGGCAGTGGTTCTCATTTGCTGTTCCAAAAAGTGGGCTTTGCAGACTGAGGCAGCACTCTTCTTCCTTCCCTTCCTCACTTCAGTTCCCCACCTGCAGCAGCAGCAATTCTACTCTGGCAGAGAGAGGAGGATGAGTTTGTAGTGGCTGCTGCTGATGTCAAATGGAGAGCACCCTGGAGAGTGCAGCACAAAGACAAGTAGTCCACATACAAAAGCGGAACAGCTCGCTGTAAATGAGACTGAGACATGGGGAGATCATTATCCCAACCCAAAGCATTCTATGATTATGAAATGCATAGATATATGTAGGCATTCTATTATTCATATACCACAGCATGTTAGAGATGTGCAGCATCCGTCATGATCCCAGTGTACTGGATGTTGCAGAAACTTGGATAGATAATACTTCTTGCCTCTCAATGCATGTATATAAAACAAGGCAATATATACATATATAATATACATATATAATATATATGGCTGTATTCAGCAGTTTACTAATATTGGTAAGTGGGACAAAATACAGTGATTTCAGATTCTGTTTTGAAGACATTGTGGAAAAAGCAGATTTTCTTACAGCTGAGGCTAGAAGATCTTCAGAACTATGTTAGAAGGTGGGAGCAAAGACAGCGAAAATGGAGAAGTGAGTGGAAATTTGAGTGATTAGAGACAAATTAACATTTAGGTATTGAATGTTGGATTACTGCTTTGGCAGCTGTCAGTGAAGAACTGGAAGAAGGAAACTGGATGATTCTTGACTCTATTTCTTTCAAATGTGAAGTCATTTAGAGCAAGTCGTTGAAGACGCTTGCATCATCTGACAGAGAGGTGCAAATGTGACTGTTTTGGTTCTGAATTTCGTTTAAGTTCCCAATTGCTCTTTTTATTTATTTTCCAGGACCCTCTTGTGCACTTACCAGAAGATATGGTAGCAAGAGCTTATAATATTTTTGCCATCACATTTAAATATGCAGTAGATATATTAACATGGGAAAAGGAAAACGAATTGCCTGGCCTAGATATGCTGTAAGTATAGTCCTTGTCTTCTGCCTCTTAAAGGTTTTCAAATACTAACAATAGCAGATGCAGTTTTAAGTACTTTTTCTGCCTTTCCTAAATTGTCAGGAATATTTTGCAGACAATGAAATAAAATAATCATAATAATTTGTTTTCTTGTATTTTTTGTGTGATGATGCAGCTCATTTCTTTCCATACTGATGATGAAACAATATCCTTGTGATACCTTTGTTTTCTTAACATTGAAAGGGAAGTACTAGCAAAAAATACAACACTGTAAAAGAAGTGGCAGGTTAATTTTTAATGGTCCAAGTTACTGAAATTCTGATGGAAAAAGGATTTTGTACTTTTGGTGATCCACTGACAGATTTTGAAGCATTCAGACTGTTTAAGTGGATTGTAGCATCACAGTTATCACTGATTCATTTGCTATTATCTTTGTGTTGTGTAAGAATGCTGTGTAACTAAAGGATGGGAATCAAAAGATTGCACTGAATTATGTAAACTTAGTAAGTTATGGCTTTGAGGATTGTGGAGTTTCAGCTTCTTAAGAGCCTGCCAACATTTTGTTGTCTAATAGTACTTTTATGCCATAACAGGGAGCCAGGTGTGGTAAAATAACACCACTATGGGTGACATCTCTCAGAAGCTATGGGGACTGCATTGAGCACAGCTGCACTGGAAGGCAAAGCATTCTTCTTAGTAGGAAAATATCAAGTCATAATCAACAAATTTTGACAAATAATACTCAGACTTAAGTGTTGTCTTAAGTTTTCATTCATTTGGGACTTAATTCTGCAGGAAAGATGCACATTCCTGTAGAAGTTAGGGGTTGTCAGATTGAGATATGTTCCAGTGTAGCAAAGGAAGCTCAGGCTTGGGTTAGAAAACTTGGTTAACCTAGAAGTTTGTCTTTAAAATTGCATTACTTTGAATTATCTAAATTCAATCCTTACTTTGAAGTGAGAAGAGTGACACTTACTACTGCATGCTGTTCAATGATGAAGTCCATACCTATGAACAAGTTATTTATACTCTTCAGAAGGCTGTCAACTGCACGCAGAAGGAAGCTATTGGTTTTGCAACAACAGTAGATAGAGATGTAAGTAAATGTATTGCTAGAACTTGTGATTACACTTACCCTAATGTTGATTTGATATGACTATGTTTACTTTAGTTTGTTTTCCCAAAATGTGGTTAATGGGTTTGAGCCCTGTGTGTCAGGTCACCCTGAAATACCTTATTAACTCATTGGCTAATCCAAACCAGACCTAATACTGAGTATATCTCAGTGTTACTGAGTGTAACCGTATACCAGTAAGCATTGGGAGTGTAGATAGCAGGGTGTATCTTGCTGCTGTGTAAAAGACAGGTAGCAGATTTAGCTCATCCCTTACTGTACACCAGGGAGCTGATGTTGAAAGAGCCCCTCTATGTGCTCCTGAGCGTTGGAAATGCTTCTCAGGATAACACCAGTCAACTCTGAGGGATTAAATCCTTAATTGACTGCTTTTGCTCCAGGGCTTATGGAAATATTTGTGTTTGTTTTGGTTTTCATTTCATTTTCATCATTGTCAGATGAGAATGGCAGGAAGAGATAATACATTTCATGCAGTGTTTAGCAAGAACAATGAGTTCAGAATCACTACATGCTGAATGTAATTTTAACTAGTATGTTGGTGTCAGCTGTGTTTGCACTGTGGCTTGTGTGCCTTTTTTCCAAGAAAGGGACAATTTCTGGGGACAACTGCATCTTGTTATTTGTGCCATAGGCCTCTAAGCAGCTGCTCTGAAAGTGAGTGGCCTTTTTATATTGCTTTGTTGGCTTGTGCCTTTTTGGGGGGCTGCTGTGGGGAGGAAGGCTCTTCCAAAATGGCAAGGAGAATTGCCATTTTGGGTTGTTAAATTACCTCAAGGATGTCAGTAGGAAAGGAAATACAACCACTTTATATCATTTAACATTGAACTAGACTTTGGTTTTGTATTACCACTGCTCTGTGCTATCAGTAACCAAAAGATTCCCTATTGATCTCTGAGGATGTGCTGACTTGAGCATGTGCCGTGGATTGTAGGATGCACTTTGGAGATTGTTCCCTTCTGGTGGTCTCTGCCCTCATCCTAAATATGAATCCTTAGATACGTGTACATATCTAAAAGAAATGAGAAGGTTATGCCTGAAACAATGATTTGGCATCAGACCAGATCTAAAATCTCAGTAAGCTATTCTGTCTATAATACATTAGAAATCCAGTCAACTGTTTTAATGTATGTGCTAACAGTATAGAAAGATGGGAAGCCTTTCAGTTTGGAAATAAATCAGGTGCTTTATTTGTATGTTTAGAAGACCAGTTAGCTTTAGTATCTGCTTTTTAAAAGCTTTGAAATGCCTAAAGTATCTTTAAGTTCTGCCCGAACTAATGATTGATACATTAGTACTAAGGATAAGTTTTCAGTATTTGTAATGTGTGATGGTTGCATCTTAGTGCACGCAGAAGGTGAAAGAAAGAGTGGTTAACGTGTGTCTGAAACTGTTACTGTATCTCTTATACTCATGTAAAACAGCATTTAAACTCCTTGTTCAGAACCTGGTGGTAACGTTACTCCTTTACACATTTCAAGGGACGTAGGTCTGTTCGGTACGGAGACTTTCAGTACTGCGATCAAGCAAAATCAGTCATAGTGGTAAGTAAAATTGTTTACTTGTTTGCCTCATCTTTGCCTCAGTATGCATAGTAGAGGTATCAAAATACAGGTTGAGGCTCTGGTTTTGTTTGTCTACTCTGGTCCACGCTGCAACCAAAATCAGTTCCTAAAAAGAAGTTCCTAGATGCCTTTCCCCATCAGTAAACAGAGTGTGATCAGGAACTTCCAATGTCATCTTTCAGAGCTGCATGTCAGTGCAAATCAGCGAAGTTAAACTCTTCTAGTTTTACTCCTATAGCATGAAGTTATTTGTGTCTTTTCACAGGTAATGGAAATTGCTACTGATTGAATCCAAGTGTGAAACTACAAATACCCTTTCATTTTGTGTGTGTGTATTTATACGTGTGTGTATGTGTGTGTAATATGTGTACGTTACAAAGTTCTTCTATGGAAGAACATGGCAGGAATGTTTTCCACTTAATTTTTCTTGAGCTGCTGCAGTGCAGTACTTAATCACATGAAATAGAAATGCTTTCTGTATACTACTACTGCTGAAAAACAAGTACTGCAACTAGTTACTGGCCTTAAGCTTATTTTGACATTAACATATCTGTCAAGATAAAGTTGTGCAATGTTTTTAACTTGCCACCTATGCAAAGAACAAAGGGGTTTTATGTGTAATATCCAACTATTAAACTTTTGAACACAGAGATATGGGGAAATGCTTTTTCTTGCTTTACCTCTGTGTATTTCATTTGTGTTTTTGAAAATAGCCCATGGGCAATCAGTTCCTTTCCTTGGTGTGTGACTTGCATGTCACAGGAGGAACAAATGTGCATGGCTGTGTTAGGTTGCATGGGCCTGCTTATCAGTAAAACGCAGCAGAGCAGTGTGTACATTGATAAGAGGCCAAGAGTGGAAAATGGATTGGCCTAAATATGTTGATACTGCATAAAATAAGGTCTTTGAAATATTAATAGGTTAAATAAAGCTTGGACTTCCTTGGTTTTGTTGCTTCCCTATGTAGGTGTTGGTAATTAGTATATGTATTGATATTAAAATATTGAAATTAATCATCTGAGTGCTGTGTTCCTATGTAAAATGTATGCTAGTCCTCACTTAAATATGCATTACATCCCTTTGCCTTTTCTTTTTAAGAGAAATACCAGTCGTCAGACAAAGCCATTGAAAGTACAAGTTATGCATTCGTCTATTGTTGCCCATCAGAGCTTTGGTCTGAAGCTCCTAACGTGGCTTGGCAGTGTTATTGGATATTCAGGTAGGCAAACTTGAACTTGCTTGAGATAAGTTAGAGAATATTTGTGAGGCAAACTGAATTCCTAAAGCAGTTTAATCTGCTTCTTTCAGATGTGTAATATGTAAGGCAAAGCTATTAATAACTTGTCAGACTTTGTTCTGTTTTCTTCTGCTGGAGTGCTGCTCTGAGCTCTAACTTCCATATGAAAGCACTTCCAGTCTTGGTCTTCTCGGGTACTGTTTTATGTTTGGCTGCTGTTGAGCAGGAACTGAGAATCACTGTTAAATGTTGGATGCCAACGAGCTGGTTTTTTCAGTCCCTACTTGTTCTGAAATGGATGCAGGAAGCTGAAAATAACCTGATTAGATAAACCAAAGCTATTCAGAAGTATTCCACCTGTAAGTGTTAACAAGAACTATCAGAAAAGCATGCTCAGCTGTGATATTGCATATATGCTCTACATAGGTTTCTTCAGAGATTACATGTTTTATTATCTTGATAACTGAAAAACCAGCCAGGATTCCAGGTGCAGGATCTCTGAATTATGTCATCTTTTTTGAAAGATAAGTAGTTTATATTGGTGTAAGCTTATTTTTAAAGATAAATCAAACTCCTGGAGAGTTATGGTTGCAGCTTGTTCAACTCTTTGCCAGTGTTGCTGGCAGATAATAGGTATTCAGAGAAAGGAGTGACATAAAGATACTTAATTTCTAAGGTAATTTTTCCTTTCAGTGTAAAGTGTAGGCAGGCACTGTCTTTCTCATATTCCCTAAGCCTAGATTTGTGCCATGTCATTGGTGCCACATGTCAAAGTCACTAATTTTCAGCACTAAATTACAGCTGTAAAAAAGTAAGTTGAATACGTTAATGGAGTATCAAAGTACAGATGAAAGCATTGAGTATATGCTTTGATTTGTGTGTGTGGTGTTTCTGAAATCCTGCAGAGTTCACTTCATTAAATGTATTGTCCTTTATGATTCACAAGGGCAAAACGAAGGTTTGATGGTAAGCAGTATGCCTACGTTTTGTCTGTGACCTGCGTGCTCAGCTACTTGAACTGCCTCACACCTTGTGATGCAGACTTGCAGTGTTCTCTGGAGCCTGGTTTTGTGAAATCCACTCTTTACAAGAGTTTGTTTCCCTTAGCTTTTTAACAAATGCCCCCAGACTCTAGATTCAGTTACTGTTTGGTGTGCACTTGTAGCCAGGATGGCCAGTAGTATCCTAGCGTGTATCAGGAGGAGGCCTGAATAAAGTCTGAATAAAGTGAGAAACCTTACTATGGACCTTTGTCCCAAGCTTGACTAGCACATTCTTTCTAGCAAGAGTCAGTCCTTCAGCAATAAGTATCTGTTGTACAGTAAAGTAGTTTCCATTGATTTGTTACCCTTTGTAACAGTAGTTGGAATTGAACTCTGCAAGGCAGAAATAACCCCCAAACTGCTGTAGGAGTTTACAGACTGTCTAGAACTGCTCATCGTATGGTACACATGGCACTAAGCCACTGTCAGCCTGAGAGAAGCTGAGGTGGCTCAACAGAGAGCAGAAATAAGGGCTGATACATGTAAGTCCTGGAGCTGTGTCAGTGAATACGTATCACCTGCAGCACAAAGCGAGGTTGAACACTCTCTGAACACGTCTGTGTTGAGTTCTGTTGCAGAGGCAGGCTTCCTTGCAAGCATATAATTATTTACATGGTCATACAATAACAATTATTACTGCTTTCCAGTAGAATAAAAGAGCTTTAAAATAATAGCAGCTAGTAAGTGTAAGCTAAAACCCACATGAGTGTACGAGTCATTTCATGTATGAATTCTATTTTCCTTTTGGTAGGACTCTCAACAGGAAAAATACCTTAGAAAATTAGCCTGTTGTATAACTATTCTATCAGTAAGCAAGCAGCACTTTGAAGAAAGCACTATGTTATTTGCTAACTTTGAAACAAATGGTTGGTTGTCAATTTTCACAAGGTTCCAAATGTTCCATGAGATTAGTGTGAAACTTGCAAGGTATAAAATATGTGTGTTTCTCCTGGCAAAATCTGAGCAGTGTTACTGTGTTGGCAAGGAAAGGAGGGTTCTATGGCATCTACCGTGTCTTAAGAAGATTCCAGTATGTCAAAATGCACAATTTTGTGTCCAACTATAAGTAACTTTCATCATTTCTCTTCATTAAAGATGGCCTTCGTCGAATACTGTGTCAGGTTGGTTTACAAGAGGGGCCGGATGGTGAAAATTCTTCTCTTGTGGATAAGCTGATGCTGTATGATTCCAAGCTGTGGAAAGGTGAGTTTTTGCAAGCCTCTGGAAAATACTAAAGAATGCTGTGCATGGAAGTTTTCCCTTTACTGTAGCTGCTATTATTCAGTCATTTTTACTGTGGTGTGTTATAGGCAGAATTTCCTGACTTGTTATAATCTGTCCCTTCATGGTGCACTACAAATAGATGAAAGACAAGAACATGGGGAGACCATTTGTAGCTGTGGTTGGTGTTAAATCTCATTGTTCAAATGAGTCTGAAATTAAGCCTGACTTAGAATCATGGACTCAGCCAGGTTGGAAAAGCTCTTTAAGCTCACCCAGTCCAACCATTCCCAGCACTGCCAAGGCCACCACTGCCCCATGGCACTGAGGCCTCGTCTCCACACTGTGTGAACACTTGCAGGGACAGTGACTGCAGCCCTGCCCTGGGCAGCCTGGGGAAGGAATACACAGATGACAGTGATCATTAAAGGAAAATGAGTAAACAATAGAGTGGTGTCCCTGCCCAGGGCAGGGTGTTGGAACTGGGTGATCTTAAGGTCCTTTAACCGTTCTATGATTCCATGATTTGGGTTTCCCTGCTTTATAGGAACGCAGCATCTTTATCATATTAACCAAAATGCCTCTCTTTAAGGCATAGGGCAGAAGTAACACATGCTAGTGTAATAAAGAACATTGCTTGATGAATTTTGTCATGTGTATTCTTCCCCATCCTTTGCTACCACCTGACTTAATCAAAGCAGTTTGTGCTCCAAAAAGCACACACCTCCTCCTGTAAGATTTTCCTTACCTCATACTGTAAAATCTTTTCTGAATGTTTCCATGTTGACACAAAACAGTGACATGCAATATTGCATTCATTTTTCTCGACAGGAGCAAGAAATGTGTATCACCAGTTGTTCATGAGCAGCCTGCTTATGGATTTGAAATACAAGAAACTTTTTGCTATTCGCTTTGCAAGAGTAAGTATCTCTCTCAAAAAGAGCCAATAAAGTGCTTAAGCTGTTCAGTGAAGAGGGTTTAGTTAGCATCCAGTGCCTCAAATGCATTGTTATCCGAACTTTTTCCCCTTTATTTTGAAATGAAGAGTTGAAATGTAATGCTGACTACCTTGTTTCTGTCTTCAAAACATTAGTTATAATGGCATCTAATCTCCTGGGAAGAAAATGGCCTTTCCAGGCTCTCGAGAGCTAAAGCAGTTCAGATGTTTTTGTCTTCACCATCAACTATGCAGGCCATTGCTTCTCAAGAGCTAATCGCTTCTCGTTGTGTAAGCTGTTAGAGCACTACTCAGAAATAGTGCTGAAACTCAGTTATGCTGATCAGTATTTTTGCAGCAATGAGTATTTGAAGTGCTTTAAATGAGCACTGCAGATTTCTACTCACTCTGCTGAAGACAAATCACTTTGAGTAGAAATGAAAGCATTAGCATTTATTGTGAAAATGAGAGTGAGCAGGTCTCACATGCGAGCAGATTAAGTTGTCATATTCTTTGTACAAAGTACATATATAATAATCCCTAAGAGCTTCTCTTCCCTTTATCATGGCATTAAAGTTTCCCAGAGCAGACATTTAAATTCAAAACTCAGGTCAGTGTGGATTAGAGGTGAATTTCCCCTTGTTGTTTAGAATTACCGGCAGTTGCAGAGAGATTATATGGAGGATGATCACGAACGGGCAGTATCGGTGGCTGCTCTGTCTGTCCAACTCTTCACTGTACCTACTCTGGTGAGTAGTGCCTGTCTTTCTTTTAAAAACTGATAGTTGGCACTCCTTGCCTTTTTTTGCCTCCTTCTTAATAGAACTATGAGCGATTGCAGAGTGATTTTATGAAAGATGACCACGACAGAGAGTTCTCAATTGCTGACCTCTCGATACAGATATTCACAGTGCCTTCTCTTGTAAGTACTAAAAGACCAAAAAAGGAAATCTTTCTTTGTTGAAAGCCACTCAAGGTTCTTGAGTCAAGACTGCAGATTTCTGTAACGTTGCTTTGGAAGTAATAATATGTGGAATGATAATTGGAAGTGTCCCTGCCTGTGACAGGGAGCTGGAACTGGATGAACTTAAGGTCCTTTCCAGCCCAAACGTCTATGAGATGCAAGGCACTACTGCTGCCCAGCACTCAGACTGTTTGCGTACATTACTATGGTTTAGCAGTTAAAGTGTTCAACATGGCAAAGTCTGACCCTGAGCTCCCAGAGCAGGCTGGGTAGTTTGAGGTTTTATGTGTTTCTTTTACCTTTTTCTAGGAAGATACTTAAATGTTTATTTAGATACACTCAAACATGTAGATTCCTCATCATACTAAGCCACAGTTACTGCTTATAGAAGTCTGTTATGGTTTGCATATCGTGGTTTCAGAGCATACCATTCTGGGGCAGCTTTATACATGATCAACCTTACATTAACTTACCAGTCAACACCAGTGCAAGTAACAGTTGTCTCATGGTATTTCCTACTTCCTGTGGCACTTCTAGACCTGGACGATGCCTTATTTCAGGTTTCTAGTTCATTTCTCTTACAGTGCTTCAGGCACTGTTCCTTCTGGCAGCTCACTAACTCTGCTGCTCTTTCACCAGCTTCTCCTTGTTTTGCTCCAGGCTCCAATAAGTCTCTTTGCTTGTCTTACAAACTGAGCAAATGAAGCTTGGAAGCTAGACTGGAAAGAAGTGTCTGATTTCATAGCCAGAATTGTTTCAAAAATGAATGCTTCTGAATCCTGCCAAATCAACTCAGCTTAATTGGGCTCTCCAATTCAATAGTAGCATGGCAGTTATGATCCCATGGCAGTTATGGTCCTGAGCAAAGCTGATTTCAAGTTTCCTACGGGTGGATGTTATCCATACATCCTACAGCCGTCAAGATTTTGTTTCCATGGGTCAGGGCAATATTGTGTTACCCCTTCTAATCTTCATGCTGCCAATAGAATGTTGCCCATATTCAGACTTCCAGTTAGACTTAGCCAACTGTTACTCAAACAGTTATGGTATGGTTTATTTCCTTTGGCAAATGGGTGGTGAAATATGTGCATTGATACATTGCTTTTTTAAAAGGGGTTTCCTTAGAGGAGAATAATTGCAATGTCCCTTTACATGTTTTCTATTTCAAAAACATGCAAAAACAGGAAAGCCAATTTGGTTTTGACTGCTTCATAGGATATAATAGACTCATGACATGAAAATAATGATGATAAGCTCCTACCACATGAATTATTTTTATTTATACATGTTTTAGATATGTATATTCATTCTTAATGAATAAGTTGAAGAATGTAAAACCACCCTTTGCCTGCAGGAACATTTTCAGTCTGATCTCAGTAATTTAAGTGCTTGAGCTCTCAAGTAACAGGCTTTTTGGCTTGCGAGAGGATGGGTGGTTGTATTGGTGGTGATTTTGTGTGGGGAAATGTTAGCCATTAGATTTTATCCCACCCACCCCCACAGTAGCATTTTAGAAACTGTGTCTGAAGTATCATTGCCAACTGTAGGACCCAGAAGCTCTAGCCAATAACCATGGTGTCATTGAGGTTGATCAGAGTGGCCAGCCTTCAATCTACCAGTAAAATCCTCCTGAGATCCAATAACTGCAAGGTTCATCACACTAAATGTTGGTGAGCCAACAGTATGGGAGAGTTCTGGAAGTGCTCACAAACAGGAGGTGGCAGTAACTTCTTAGTGCCCCCTACTCTGTTGTCAGGTTGGGTTGGATTAGAATGCATGTGGAAGGTGAT
Organism: Melopsittacus undulatus; assembly: GCF_012275295.1. Lineage (NCBI taxonomy): Eukaryota > Metazoa > Chordata > Aves > Psittaciformes > Psittaculidae > Melopsittacus > Melopsittacus undulatus. Next base: position 117,251,472 of record NC_047529.1, read on the forward strand.
TGTCAGGCTTTGTGATGCCTGTTTCCTACAACATGGATGTATGCAGTAGCTTTTGGTGGGGAATTCTAAGTAGTTTGATGTAATTTCCATGTGGAAATTGCACTGTACAGTTCCTTAGTACTTTGGAAGATGCTTTGCGGGGCTTGATGGTTTGTGAATAGAGTTGTCACTTCCCTAAAGGGGTCATGCTTCAACTATAAGAGAGGAGACAGCACACACTTAAAGGGAGGTACAAGTTAATTATAAGGCACATAATAACATATGCCTTGTGTCATAATTATATAGGTTTGCAGGAGCCCTAATCGTAGTCAAACTTCTGTACAGAAGGGATCTGAAGAAAGAGATCTGGATTATGATTATTTCTGGCTAGGTGACATTTTTCTTCTGTGAATGTTGGGAAGATTTGCTTTCAGTATGTTCTGGTTTCATTATTGGTGTAACTCTTTTGGGTGAAAATTCCTGTATTCGATAAGCTTCATGGTGCAGTGTGACACTCTTTGTTAGCTGTGTCTGTTAATTACAGCAAATTTCAATGTACTTTGGCATAGGCTCGAATGTTAATAACAGAAGAAAATCTCATGACCACTATCATCAAAACCTTTATGGACCACTTAAGGCACCGTGACATCCAAGGCAGGTTTCAGTTTGAACGTTACACTGCTCTGCAGGCTTTCAAATTCAGGCGTGTTCAGAGCCTTATTTTGGATCTCAAGTAAGTATCTTGCATATTAACTATGTGCTGATTGATCAATTGAGGACTTCAGAAGAAAGCCAAAACTAACACTTGCATCTTTTGTGATGTACCCAGGTATGTGTTGATAAGTAAGCCAACCGAGTGGTCGGATGACTTGAGGCAGAAGTTCCTGGAGGGTTTTGATGCCTTCTTAGAATTACTCAAGTGTATGCAGGTATGTATATCTGTGAATTCTAGACCCTTGCAAAACTAAAGCAGTAAGATAGCTGTCATGAGAGAAAAAAAAGTGGAAGGAACTTCATGTCCTCTCACTTTTATCACCAGTGTGCTATAAATTCTGGAGCCATCGTGTTTTCCTGAAACATAACATCTCACCTAACTCTTCTCAATGTAGTTTGTTGCAGAGGGCAGTAAAAAGGAAGAGCAGTTCAAAAAGAAAAATGGCATTTAGGGCTTATTGTGCAGTTTTAGAGGCAGCTTAAGACACAGTTGTGTGAGTGAAGTCTGGTCCATCTTAACCAGCTGTTCTCCCTCACAGTGCAGTTATTCCAGTGTCAGCAGAGTTGCTCTGTGTATTGAAGAATAATAATTCCTGACATACTAAGACATCTTTTCACTGTATTTTATTCCCCCACTCCCATCCTTTTCACATGCTATGTTACCTTAAGAGGGGTATTTTAAAAGCAGTGCATCTTTTATGAGGACAAGTTGGCCTTATGATCAGTAAGGTATATGTCAGAATCACTCCCGTTTTTCAGTCCTTCAGTAGTATACTTTCCTCAATGCTTGGCTTAGTGTGTTTATGATTGTCTCTTGAATATGTTGTATTCCTCAGACTGTGCTGGTTTTATTTCTTCTTATGCCAAGAACTGATCGGGTACCACAGCACTTGTCTTTATTCAGTGCTTCACTGCGTTTTAATAGTACATGCCTAGAAAATATACTCAAAAAACCCCACATTTAAGATAATATGTATGCAAACACTGTTGTACTCATAATACTAAAGTCTCTTCAGATGTTAATAAGAGAGTTGAAATCTGAAACCCTTCTTGTCCCAGTATTCTCCTCTTCCAATTCCTGATTCATTTTCATGTTATTCTTTCAGTGTGTATAATTCCTTTTTCAGATGGTCCCAAGCTTCTTTTTTCCTGCTGTAACAACGATATGTTTGTAAGGACAAGTAACCATTGTCTCCCACTTAGGCTGATGTTGTCAGCATATTTCAGTGATATATTGTTGAAATGGGTAATTCCTTTTGTTCTTAGGGTATGGATCCCATAACTCGTCAAGTAGGACAGCACATAGAAATGGAACCAGAATGGGAAGCGGCGTTTACGTTGCAAATGAAATTAACACTTGTTATTTCAATGATGCAGGACTGGTGTGCATTAGATGTAAGTTCCTTGTGAATTCTTTTTCCATGTGGGTATGCGAAGGGGAAAACCCCACAAACATTAGTATGTGTAACACTTGAGCTTAATGCATAGCTACACCATAAGCCAAAATCAACTTCTCTGAGCAAGGGCAAATCTTTTCTGTATTTGAGCACATCCTTTATGGCTTGAACTGACCAGTTCATAAGGAGGTGGTTAAGCTCTTTTAAAAACATTATAGAGTGAGTTCTGTCACACATCCGAAAGTTGTTTTTTTCCCTAATCTCTATAAACTGTAATCTTTTTCTTTTAGGAAAAAGTGTTAATTGAAGCTTACAAGAAATGCCTGAATGTGTTGATGCAGTGTCACAGTGGTTTTACTGATGGAGAACAGCCTATTGTCCTCAGTATGTGTGGACATTCAGTGGAGACCATCAGATACTGTGTTTCTCAGGAAAAAGTTAGCATTCATCTCCCAGTTTCTCGTTTACTTGCAGGTATGAACTAGTTCAAAATGCTTTAGGAAATGTTGTATATATGTGATTTGGTTTTTGTGTGGCCCTAAGGAAGCACCCAGCAGTTGGTTAAAGACTGAACAGGATGCGTTTTGGCCTTTTTCTAGCTGTTTGACAGCCTCTCCTCTGTCAAACAGGAAAAGTCCTATATCATAAGGACTGATGGAAAGGATGAGGTATCAGTTATGATAATTTGTCCTAATAGCCCAAGGGCTCTTGGCTGTCACTGAGGGGACATGACAGAGTGAGGAGAGAGGCAAAAATCTCACTGGTACTGCAGGTCCTACACAGATACAATGGGGAAAGTGACATTCTCCTCAAATGTATGCTTTGTAATATGGAATTAGCTGCATAGCTGCAGGGTGATAAATCTGCAGCCTTACTTGTTGCTGTGTGCAGAAAATGGCTCACTAGTAAATGAGGTGACCTCTGCTGCCCTATTCAAATGATATAAAATACTGTGTGTAATATTATATATGCTTTTGTTTCATGTATTTATGTAGGCTTGCATGTTTTGCTGAGTAAAACTGAAGTGGCATATAAGTTTCCAGAGCTACTACCCCTGGTATGTAATTAAATGTAGCATATTCATTAAATACAGTTAATGCTGAATGTTGAATTGGTCATGTAAGTGTAGGATGTTAAAACAAAGGACCTTTTTGCTATGCCTTCTATTCAGAGAGACTCTCTTTAATAGATAAAATTACCTCTTAAAAATGAATACATGGGTATTAATGACTTGAGCATAAGCAATTGGTATTGCTTCCCTAAATAACTTAAGATTTGTATTTAAGGTTTATATTTTGTTCTTCATGCATTACATTCTCTTGGTAGCAGAAACTCTTGGCAGGATCTGATTCCTTCTCCTTGGCCTGGGTTCTCGTTCTCTTCCCAAGCTGTACCTTGTTTCCTGCATGCTCTTATTGATACGCTGTTTCTTTAAGGGAGGTTAAAAAGAATAAGATGAATTAAAAGAGAAAACATAACTGGGAGAAGAAATCTCAGTGTCTTTTGAAAGAAGTACTTAACCTTTGAATGAGAGAAAGCAAATGACTGTGTTGTTAAACTGATAATGTTCATTAAGAATGAACCAAAGCCCTCGTGAAGGACTTCTGTGCAGTAAAGACAGAATATAAGGTTGATTAACATGCGTAGATTCTGAATAGGCTCATCAAACACACATTTTATAAGGGGGGTGTGTGATTTGCTTCTCTCTTGTATTGCCCAACTATTTATTGTTCACAAATATCCTCAGTCTTCCCATTTTATTTTCTCTGTGTATATCAAAATACTGCATTTTCTTCATGCAGAGTGAACTTAGCCCACCTATGCTAATAGAACATCCTCTACGATGCCTGGTCCTTTGTGCTCAAGTGCATGCAGGGATGTGGAGGAGAAATGGGTTCTCTCTTGTTAATCAGGTAAGTACGTAGTAGGTGTAGAATCAGTGTTTTCTGTTAACTCCCCCAAGATCATTTTGGATCCAAACTTCACTCATGTAAATCGTGTGGAAGGCAATGCAAGGGAGGCACTTCTGCCTCCCTTCACATCATTTGTATATTGGTGATTTTAAACTGGCCTTTGATTTCTTAGTCAGAAGTTCTTGTTTAAGGGCTGCAGCAGTGCTCAGTGAACTTTGCTCTGTGCATAAAGAAGTTTCAGTATAAGGCAGTTACTGCCCTTTTACTGTGTACTGTCCAACAGCAACATGAAGCGCAGAATTAATCTGTGCATCCCTAGTAATGCATTCACCACCATCACATCAAAGTGTATCAAATATGAAAATATACACAATTAAGATTATTACTGTCTATGTTTATAAAGTAATTGGAATCCAAAGACCACACAGAATTATTGGAACCAGCACAGAACTGAGTGTTTCTTGGCTTTTACCTCTCATACTTCCTTTGTGCTGCTGAAGGCTTGCTCCATCCATCACTAAACTTATGTTCTCTGTGTGTGTACAAATTAGGTCTTAGGTGTTTCAAGCACAACAGCTATAAAATGGGTGCTGCAGTGTCAGTGCCACCCACCAGGGTGATCGTCTAAAGTGATTTTCTTAGTGAGACACAGATTAAAACAGAAATAGGATTTGGTTCTGCGAGGTGTTAACTTGATTTATGTGCAAGAAACTTCTTTCCCTCCCACAAGCCCTCATCTTCACTAGAGAGTTGCATTGCCTGTGTACTACGAGACTGAATTAAGCTTCTCAAATGTATTCTGCCACTTTTGCCTCTTAACCAAAAGGATATCTAATAAGGTGATGTCCTTTATTGTTATTATTAAAGTGAAAGGAGGTCTAGTTATGTACAGTTACAGCACTGCCTGTATTACTATAGGCATACATCAAATCGATATTTCAGCATAGCTTTTGATGGAGAAATAAGTTGCTGTGTTCATTTCCCCTGCTCATCAGCATCTTGAAGTCTAGAGCATTGTTTAGCTTAGGTAATACAGCTCCCATAGTCTGGAAGTCCCTTCTTTTTCCTTTGCCTATGGAGAGCTCAAGTTCAACCAGTTTCTTTCGGATGATTTCCTAGAAGATAGGAATAGGCATCTGTATGTGTGGATTATTAGTGTGGGGAGGAGAGGGGAGACATGCCTACCTCTCTTCCGTGTAATTCTGGTGAGAAATAATGTGTCTCTAGAAGAAAGTTCAGCATGCTGAAGATTATTCCCTGCTCCAGGTGGAACCTCTTTATTTTCCCTTAACTGTGGTAGACTCAGTCTTTCCCACATCTTAGTGCCATGACTGTGGTGTTGCCACTGGTTGGTGGTGTCCATGTCGAGTTCACTTGCAGCGCGCTTTGGCTTAAGAATGGTTCTGTCACAATATGAACACTTTGTGAATCTGGCAATTCCTGTAAGCTCTCATCTCAGATAATTAAAGAGCAATTTATGGAGCAAAGAAGGAACTTTTCGGCAAGGGCTTTTGCTCCTGTGAAGTTCAAACAGTTCATTGCTTAACAACTGGATGGATTAAAAGTGAAGCCCAAGGAATTCCACAAGATTCTTCTTCTAAGTATATGCAATCTAGACATTAAATCAGCACAACCCAGCCAGCAACTGCGCTTTGTTTGTGCCATGTGAAAGTGCTTTTTGCATATGAATATTTGTATCATTATATCTCAAGACACAGATTCATATTTTGTTTGCTAATACTGTAGAACAAAGTCAGTGTTTCCAGACTGAAAGTAAGTTTTGATTAAATCAGTTTGTTAACGATTGTGGGTTTGGTTTTCTTTTGTTTCAGATTTATTACTATCATAATGTGAAGTGCAGGAGGGAGATGTTTGACAAGGACATAGTAATGCTTCAGGTAACCACATGTACCAGTTTGCACATTGATCAAATGTTTGCATTTCGTTTTAGCTCCATCAGAATCTTTTAATGACAAGGAAAAAAGTCATTATTTGTGGGATTTGTTTTTAAACTGTTTATATACTATACACTAAGTGATATTATGTAGACCCAGCAGGGACAGCATTGTAGAGACAAACCCAACCAACCAAGTGTCTTTCATCAAATTTTATGTAGAGTATTTGAGATAGAAGAAATTGCCCTTTTAAGTGTAAAATACTCAGGGCTTCAGAAACTATTGATGGAGCATAGGATCCTGTTTGTCAAACATGCTGTCACTTGTATTATTAGAGTCCAAAGAGAGTAGACTTGAGTAACTAAATCTTCATGCCCAGGATAGAGGAGTGAATGTCATAAAGAATATACCGTGAGCATGGTATAGAAATACACAAATATGCTATAACAACACCCTGTTGTTGTATCTTCTGTTTCTAATAAAGTTTTTCTTTAATAGACAGGTGTGTCCATGATGGATCCAAATCACTTCTTGATGATCATGCTGAGTCGCTTTGAGCTTTATCAGATATTTAGTACTCCAGACTATGGCAAAAGATTTAGCTCAGAAAATACGAACAAGGTACCTTAATTTCTACAAGAGAAAATGTGCAACTGTGTGCTGTTGTATGAAGGCTGTGCAAAACCTGTCCTATTCAGTTTTGTTTGACCAGTTTGAGATATGTACAGATCCTTTCACCTGCTCAACTGGTCAATGTCAGAAACCCTTTTGCGTTGTTGAAGCAGTTTAAGTCAGTTGTGGCTGCATTTCAACATGGCTTAATTTGGGAGTGCTAAGGGTGAAACCAGGCAATGTTTTGAAGCACTGAAAAAATATTTTCAGCATATGGAATAATTCTTTTACCCTTGATTGGAAAATGTAAATTCTTTTGGTTTCTTTCTTTTCTTTTAATGCAGGATGTTGTTCAACAGAATAACACTCTTATAGAAGAGATGCTGTATCTCATTATAATGATTGTTGGTAAGCTCAGAATACCTTTCATTATTTGGTTTTAGTTTGGTTTCTTTAATGGTCTGGAATGAGCATTCTTCATTGGCATCTCAAGTTCAGTTGTATTTTGAACTTCCTGTAGTTCTGATTTCTTTCTCAGCTGAAAAGCCTTCAAACCTCCTTAGATTAACATAACGAATCATTGAACACTGGGGGTGAACACAAGTTTTCACAGAAGACGCTTATTTTCCAGTCTTTTTATATGTATATTTATTACATTTACAGGAGAAAGATTCAGTCCTGGAATAGGACAGGTAAATGCAACAGATGAAATCAAACGAGAGATTATCCATCAACTGAGCATTAGGCCAATGGCTCACAGTGAATTGGTGAAGGCATTACCTGAAGATGTAAGTAACTTGTGGGGGGCGGAAACCAACTTCAACCCTGTAAGACTGATGGCTGGAAATTCTTCTTACACAATCTTATGCCATTAGAATGGGAGCAGCATGATTATGCTTAAGAGCAAAGTTAACGTGAGTACAGTTTAACAGTTGTCATGGAGAAGGTAGAAAGGAGCTATAGAAGAAGAAACAGCATACGAAATGGGCAGGAACCTGAGAGCTGCTTCAGCTCTTTTCTCTTTTTAATACTGTCTCTTATCAGGCCATCTGGCTGGCAGTGTCTGCAGTCTGGTTATAAGCCATGAATAGACGTATGGAAGTGGGTTGTCAGAGCTACACAAAAATATATGTTATATTTTAAAGCCTAACAATAATTGAAAAGCCGTGAATTCAGAGAGAGCATAATGACTTGTGGAACAGAAATGTTTCATTTCATGGACAGGAGCATTTATCTGAATTCTGGTATGAGGGGTTTTGTAGGAGAGCATTATGGGTTTTTAAAAACACTTTAAGCTTGAATGGAAGAGCAAGCTAGGATTTAAGCTTGAGTTCTAAATTGCATTGTCAGTCTTAAGTACTTTTTCCCTAGCCTGTTAATTGTTGTGGGTATGTATTGCAGGAAGGGGATGGGAATATTAACAGTTAATGTGTGTGTGAAGTAATGCTGTACATATTTGAGCTTATTTCTCCTGCTACCTTTTGTGGTGGTTTTACCATTTACTATTTTACATTATTGGGTCTTTTTAGCTTTCCTAGATCAGCTTCATGTTAAAGGGCTAGAAATGTTCCTACATAAACTAACTTAAAGGTTTCTCTTCTGTTATTGTGGCATCCAAGTTTGTTATGACAAAAATAAAACAGAAGAAAAAAAGCCTTTAATACATAATATTTAAACAATACTTTTGCAGAGCTGCTATTCCTGAATGTATTTTCACCTTAGATGCTTTTGTGTCCTCTTCAGTGCCTATAAAATGTCTTCCTACTACATTCCATTTATGTACTTAACTAGTGTTGTGTGGTTTTGAATGTGTTTTATCCAAGCACTACAGTAACACACTGTCTTGTCTTTTCCCTCACTGTAGGAGAACAGAGAGACGGGAATGGAAAATGTGATTGAAGAAGTGGCATGTTTCAAGTATGTTTCCCTTAATTCTAATCTTTCAACCTTAAAAGTGGAATATCTAAATCAGTGAAAATGAGAGAGTAGAAGAAGGGGCTGTGTCATGTTGCTTTCCCATGGCTTTACTCATGTGCATCATGCTTAATACTGTTGCTTGTTTGATTTCTAGAATGCCTGTTGAGCAGTGGGTTTTTTAGCTGTTTTACTTAACCATCTATGGTCCCATGTTAACCATCAATGAATGTATTGTTTGGGTTCTTCTGGTTTTTGTAGGAAGCCTGGGTTAACAGGCAGAGGGCTGTATGAATTAAAACCAGAATGTGCCAGGAACTTCAATCTGTATTTCTATCACTTCTCAAGGGCAGAGCAATCAAAGGTAACTAATAATTTAACTGTCTGGGGTTCGGTTTGTCTTCTTGGGGTTTGCTTTTATCCAAAGCTTGAAGAAGTGTGAGGTGAAGAAGTATTATCAGCTGCTTAAAAGTTACCTTTTGAAAGTTAACTTAATTGAGAATGTTAACAAAATTTGCCCAAGATTGTGCAGTGATTTCTGTGCCACCAGGTTCTGTGCCCTATACAGCACTCTTGCAAGCAGTGCGCCTTTAAAAGGGTTCTTTTAAGTCCTATTTTACTGAAAGTATTTAAACAAGTCTGTATTTTTCACTTACCTTGATGGAAAATGCCATTTTAGGTCAGACTTGCCTTGCAATTTTAGGCTAGAAAAAGATACCAGGCTAGTATCAAAGTGAAAGGTTAATTTTGAAGCTGCATACCCTATATTACAAGTAGATCTGAAGAAATGGAAGCTTTCTTATTTTATTTAAGGCTAGGAAAAGGGGGGGAAAACCAGTAACAACATAGCAGAGCATGAATGCCTTTTGATTAGTTTTGGATTTGTATAGGTTTTTGTCAATATCATTCTATTTCAGGCTGAGGAAGCACAACGGAAGTTAAGAAGACAGAACAGAGAAGATACAGGTATTTAATTCTCTTTGAGAGAAGATGGAAGCATCTACCAAAGCATGTATTGCCCCAGTATTTAGACTAGCATCCTGTTCTTGGGCTAGCCAGAAACTGCTTTAAAATGTAGCAATTTCTGTTGTATCTCCCTGGTTATAGACATAAATCCCATCCATCATGAAAACAGCCTTATGAAGGGCTTACTCCTTTGGCTTTTCTGTTACGTGCAAGCCATGTTGAATGCTGCAGCCTGTTATCTGTAATACTGTTTAGCAACACTGTGAGGGTGCTGAGGCGCTGGCACAGGGTGCCCAGAGAAGCTGTGGCTGCCTCATCCCTGGCAGTGCTCAAGGCCAGGTTGGACACAGGGGCTTGGAGCAGCTGCTCCAGTGGAAGGGGTCCCTGTCCATGGCAGGGGTTGGAATGGGATAATCTTAAAATCTTAAGTCCCTTTCCAACCCAAACAGTTCTGTGATTCTATAAGGAGCTGTATACTGTCTTGGCTTAAGTTCTTAAGCTCCCTAAAGTCATCCATGTTATATGTGTGTCTCGAACTTGAGAGATGCTGAAATGTCCCACAAATTTCCCTTTCAGCACTTCCCCCACCAGCTCTTCCTGCTTTCTGCCCACTTTTTGCAAGTCTGGTGAATATTCTGCAATCTGATGTCATGCTGTGTATTATGGGAACTATACTGCAGTGGGCAGTAGAACATAATGGCTATGCCTGGTCAGAGTCCATGCTGCAAAGGGTATGTTTCCTCACTTAAATCATGCTGTGCTAAAGGATGGAATGTGTATATTAGCTTTTAGCATGGGTTTATAGATTTGGGTTGTTTACTTGGTATCTAACATGCCCAGAATACTCTGAATGAGAAGAAAGTTGTGTTTTCTGATACACGAGCCTAGGGAAGCCCCTCTGCCTGCAATGCAGTCTAGTTTTAGAAGTAAATGGAAGATAGAGGTAAATTTCCAATGGAATGCACAGGAGAGGGGAGAATTCTGCATATGGAAATAACTTCTGTATTCTTGCCTTGTAATTTTGTGTATGATTTCCTTGTCTCTTAATGAATTACACAAAGCATATGAAGAGATTCTATGGATTCTTTAAGAACTAAACCTTGTAATTTTTGTCTAGGTTTTGCACTTGATTGGAATGGCACTACAAGAAGAAAAACAACATCTAGAGAATGCCACTGAGGAGAATGTTGTAACATTTACCTTCACTCAGAAAATATCACGTATGTATGCCTTTCTTTTCAGATGTATAGCAAATAAGGTTTTCCTAGAGGAGAAATCCAAAAGTTGAATAATTCCTAGTAAATCTGGTTCTTAATATCTGTAGGTAGCATCTCAAGGCATATTGCTGTACTGGATCACATGCTAAAAGTGCAACTACTGTGGTCGTGTTCTTCATCAGTCTTTTAATGCTGACTCTCCTTTGTTTCTTCTGACTAGTGCCTCTAGTTTTGCTAAGACATAAAAGCTGCTAAGACTCTTCCCTTTAAAATAGATGGGAATAAAATACTGGAAGTTGTACATGGCAGCTCCCAAGATGAAAGCAGCCAGGCAGCACATAGGGTGCATGTCTTGTATGATAATACAGTCAGTGAGCAAGGCTTTTGAGACTTATTTCCTCTAACCTTTTAGGATTTAGAAGGTATTAATGCAAGTACTTGCAATGGGGGGAATGGAAGTTAGACATTGTGCCTATTTGTTGAAGGAATTCCTCAGCTGCTGAGCATACCCAAGGGTTGGGGGTTGGATTTTGTTGTTTTTAATGTTAGTGAATGATTCGTTTGACAGGTGACAGGATAATCAATTGTGATTGTCATTTTTCTCAGGACCAGGAGAGGCACCAAGTAATTCCCCTAGTATACTTGCTATGCTAGAAACACTGCAAAATGCACCTCATCTGGAAGTGCATAAGGACATGATCAGATGGATATTGAAGGTAAATATTCTGTTCTAGTTCTGTTTTATGTAACTGCTGAAAATCATGGAGAGTTTGAAACTTTCCTGATCACGTTGTGAAGGTTTCCTTATTTCATACATTGGTTTGTTGTGTACCTGCTTTCTTCCTCTCCTGGAATCCCAATGCTGTTTGTTATTTGTCAGCATTAGGCAGTTACAGACACATGTCACAAACAAATACATGTTGCTTTTCTCTTACAGACTTTTAATACTATCAAGAAACTAAGAGAAAGCTCTTCTACGAGTCCTGTGGCTGAGACAGAAGGCAATATAATGGAGGAGGTAAAAGCAAGCTGTAACAGTTAGCTGATCCAGGACTAGCAAAGCACTGTGTTTCTAATTGCTGCTTTAATTCAGATATGGGAAATATCAGTGATTCCTGAAATTCTGTCTCCTGGCTTTATAGATCAAACTCATTTGTTTGGAAGACCTATTGGGAGAGTCCCTGGACTGTTTCCTTCCTTTTGTAGATTGTAGTCTTTAAGTCTTTTGCAAGTGTACCTCCCTAGGACTGTCTGTAGTACTGATCCCAGCATTTAATGAATCTGCTCTTCCCGTAATTTCAGCCTCCTTTGGAAGTTAAATGAAATGGTACCTGTATATTTTTACCATGCTTATTCCAAATGAGGTCTGCCAAATCATTTAGCTCGAGATGACCTTCTAGATGCTACACAAAGACCTTGGAGCACTGTAGTGGATGTAGGAATATGGCTAGAACAGATGGAGAGCAGTGCTAGAAACAAGATGTGTCACTTGCTTACCTTTTTATCTGTCACATTTATAAATGCTTGAAAAGGGAAAAGAAATAAAACCCACACATAAAGGTTGAGGGAGAGAGGTACCCTTCTGGATCTGCACAAAAGGGAGCACAAAATAAGCTTTTTGTCTTTGTTTCTGAGATTTTCCTTGTTTGGAGGTTAGTACAAGTTACACATAGCAGTAGTTAAGAGTTGTCTGTTGCAACAGGTGTAAAAAGTAACCCAGTGAACAATATGATTTCAGAGCTCACGCGACAAAGACAAAGCTGAAAGGAAGAGGAAAGCTGAGATTGCCAGATTGCGCAGGGAGAAGATCATGGCCCAGATGTCTGAGATGCAGCGGCACTTCATTAATGAAAACAAGGAACTCTTTCAGCAGACATTGGAAGAGCTCGATACCTCAACCTCTGGGGTACATGAGAATAGGTAAAGGAATGTCATTTACATTGTGTTTTCCTGTAACTCTGATATCAGATTGTGCTGTTGTGGCTGCTTTAAAAAGTGGTTTTATTGGTCTTGATGGAAAACCATTCGTAAGTTGGTGATGCTGGAGGGCTGCAGACACAGTTTGTGTTAAACTGTGTCATACTATTAGGAGGGTAGGAATTTTTTCTGGTAAATATGTTCTATTTCTGGGGACATGGGAATTGTATAAATGCCAAAAGTCTTTTTTGTCAGGGAGCATTTATCATGAAGCTCAGAAGCTCATTAATCACATGTAAATCATGCTCTGATTTGCAGTGTTTTCAAACCGTTTGCTCACTGGTGTTCTTTGAATATTCCAGCCCTGTGATTTCGGATGCCAAACTCACAGCCTTGGGACCAGAGCAAACTAGAGTAGCTGAACAGAGACAGGTTGTGATGTGTATATTGTGTCAGGAGGAGCAAGAAGTTAAAGTGGACAGCAGGGCTATGGTCTTGGCAGCATTTATTCAGCGGTCAACTGTGTTGTCTAAAAACAGAAGCAAAAGTACTCCAGACCCTGGTAAGTAGTATTTAGAGTTGTCTTTAATATTAAGGAATGTCAAGTCACTGCAGCAACCACCTGTGGCCTCACTTTCTTGTGTTAACTGTGTAATTGTGAATGACTTCATTATGATTGGTGGTAAAGCTCCCATATATTTAGTGAATTAGGAATGTGTGTTCTAAATCACTTCAAGGCATTATCTAAAAGTTCTGCCATGAATAACTGGAAATAAATGGTTTATTGTTTAAAAACCCCTTTAAAAGCAGAAGTGTTTGTTCTTGAACACCACCCTTAAAGTTATAGAGAGAGGAGGTCTTGATGTAGTGCTGCAAAAGCACGAGATAGACATTTCCTTCCCCTCAGTTGCATGATCTGAAATGCCTCTTAGTGATAATAAACAACACTTGGATTTAGTTAACTTGGTGAAACAGATCACACTGATCAGTGAACATTGTTACAAAGGTTCCTCTATAGTCTCTATGCAGAATCAGAATCAATTAGGTTGGAAAAGCCCTTTAAGCTCATCCAGTCCAACCATTCCCAGCCCTGCCAAGGCCACCACTGCCCCATGGCACTGAGGCCTCGTCTCCACACTGTGTGAACACTTGCAGGGCCGGTGCCTGCAGCCCTGCCCTGGGCAGCCTGTTCCAATGCCTGAGCACCCTGTGGGGCAGGAATTGTTCCTCAGCTCCATCTAAACCTGCCCTGGTGCAGCTTGAGGCCGTTTCCTCTTGTCCCATCCCTTGTTCCTTGGGAGCAGAGCCCAGCCCCTCCTGGCTCCATCCTCCTGCAGGCACGTGTAGGGAGCCATCAGGTCCCCCCTGAGCCTTCTCCAGACTGAATCCCCCAGGTCCCTCAGCCGTTTCCACTCGAAACAAAATGATGTGATGCTCGTAAATGGTCTAAATGTTGTGGATTAGTAATAGCTTTTATGCCTCATCAAATGAGTTACACTTTTATAATAAAGCTTAATAATAACGTAAATGTGTTATGTTTATCTGTAGTTAAATCTTTTGATAACTCTTTATTTCAAGGTTGTTTTGTTTTATTTCAAATACAGAAAAGTATGACCCATTATTCATGCATCCAGATCTGTCGTGTGGAACACACACGGGGAGCTGTGGACATATTATGCATGCTCATTGTTGGCAAAGGTAAAAAGCTTTATAGAAGTTTTTAGTCTAAATGGCACATCATGCCATCAGTTTGCCTGTGGCTGTAACTATGCACAGGATCGTGGTCTTTGATACCACTCCTCACTGGAGATGTGTTTTGCATCTTCTTGTGTAGGTCATGTACAGTCCTGTGTGGTTGCTGTTAACTCCTGAGAATGTCCTTAGGTGCCTGTGTTCAGTCCAGTTTTGGGTCATTGTCAGACATGCTCTAAACCATCTCAGAGGAATAGCAGCTAGGTTTAACAAAGCAGTGAATCCAATACAGATTTGGAGATCAGCCACCATTTCTTCCAGTTAGTGCTCTCTTGTGGTATATAATGGAATAAGCGCAGGGATAATGCTCCTGGCTTCTCCCTAAAACCTTTATGTGAAACTGAGAGCTTTCAACTTTTTTTTGCCTGTTCCCCTTACCCTTATTACTGTAAATGGAAGTTGCTATAGCTGAGACCTAACAGCCCAATGACCTTCAGCACTTCGGGGGGTTTTGCCAAAACCTTAGTCTACAGTTAGTAATGCTTTATCAGTCACAGGATAGAACTTTCTCCTTGTGATAACTCTTTTATGTATATCTGGGAAAGACAAAAGAGAGCCTTGATGGGAATTTGTTCATCTGTATGTTAATGTTCTTATAATTTGCCACTAATACTTTGCTCTTTTCTAAAGGTATTTTGATGCTGTCCAAGCAAAAGAGCAACGAAGACAACAAAGGTTACGAGTACACACAAGTTACGATGTAGAAAACGGTGAATTCCTTTGCCCACTTTGTGAATGCTTAAGCAACACCGTTATTCCTCTGCTTCCTCCACCGAGGGTTTTGTTTAACAGGTCTGTTGGCTTTAGAGATGTCCCCCAAAAATGTATAAACCAAAATCCTACACCCCGAAACACCCTTTCAAGGTGTTTGTTATCTTCTGTTTTGATCATCTCAAATGGATTGCCTGCCTCCTTATTTTGGCTTATGGACTTGATGGTTGAATAGTATGGAATTTAGAGTGTGAAGGGAGAGTAAAGTGTAAGGCCTGCAGGAAAAGAACTGAATGTAGAGAAGTAGCACAGCAGAGATTGTTGAGAAACACAAGAACATGGGATGCCTATGAAACACTAATTCAACATATAGTTTGTTTTTAACTCATGTGCATATTCTGTTTGTGTATGTTCTTGGACAGGTTAAACTTTGCAAGCCAACCAAACCTAACTCAGTGGATCAAAACAGTATCCCAGCAAATAAAAGCGCTGCATTTACTTCGAGATGAAGATGGTGCAGGTAAGTCTGATGTGTATCTCTGTATGGGAGAATGTTACAATATTCATGGAAAAGACCAAGTCTTGTGGTTCTGCCACAGTGCAGTTGAGAGATGGTTGTGAAAGTGATCAGAACAGCTTGGAATTTCAGTTTATGCCTATATTCTCCTGCACCTTTTTATACTGTAGTAAGTACACATAGGTGGATAATCTGTGGTTTATTACTTCTTGTTTGTACAGGCAATTCTGGCCATTCAGAAAAAATGGATCAGCTGCAATTACCTGAAGGATTTAGACCAGATTTCAAACCCAAGTATGTATTTCTGTCTTAATAAATCATGAAAAATGAATCATGAAATGGTAACATGAAAACAGAATGTGACTCCTGTGCTATAAGGTCTCAATCATTAAGGAAAATACATGGATTTTGCTTTAATTAGAAAAGTTGACCTCATTATTATGATAATATTGAAGTCCAACCCACAAGTAGTAAATAATGCAGTAGAATTTCAGAGGTGGATGTGCAGAGATGCTGCAGTTGTGTAGTCATCAGGATTAAGCTTTGTTTCCATATTACTTGTAACTGGATGAAAGAGCCCTTTTGGAGCTCAGCACCACAAGTAAAACCTGAAGACTATGAAATGGAGAGTATGTTAGTATGTAATTTCAGCTGTTATGGGGTGCTTTTGTTTGTGCCTACCCTTCCTCAGGTAGGGAATGTGACTGAGGATCAGTCACACCCCATGCTTTTACTTTAGCCCTAACTATATTATCTTTGAAGACTGGCTCTTCTTAATACTAAAAAATGAGATCCATTCCAATCAGATAATGAAAAAATAACTGGGGGAGTGTATGTGTCACAGGAAAGAGGTTACAGAATCCCAGATCCAAGCAAAGGTATTGGAGTTCTCACTTAAGCTTGAAAAATCAGGTGTTCAGCTGTGGGGTAAATGCTCATCATTAAAAGTTCTATGCTGCCAATGCAGAAAATAATGAATTAGTAATACTGTCTTCTTCATTTCAGGAATCCTTATTCTGAGAGCATAAAGGAGATGTTAACAACTTTTGGTACAGCAACATACAAAGTAGGCTTGAAGGTTCATCCAAATGAAGAAGATCCTCGTGTACCTGTAATGTGTTGGGGAAGCTGTGCTTACACGATACAGACTATAGGTATTAACGTCTTCATTTTGCTCCTTTCTGTCTGAATTTTGGGATTTAGTTAAGTTCACACTGCTGAAATACATTGTGGGCTTGTTTTTTTCCAGAACGGATTTTAGCTGATGAAGATAAACCATTGTTTGGTCACTTACCTTGTCGACAGGTAAGGATCAAGTAGCAATTCCTCTCTGAATCAGTGGAAAAAAGAGGGAATTATGCTGCTTTAATGCAGAATATCTAAATTTTAAGTTTGGGTTACCTGATAATCTTATTTGTTGGAGTCAGTATCTGATTATTCATCTATGTAACAATCAAATCTTAACAAGCAAACCCATTATATTTTGGGTTATTTTGCCATAAATTCATAATTTAGTAAAGTTTTCTCATGGTAACAGTCAAAATAAGGATACTGAAGGGAACTTGTATAAACATACATATGCACATATACTTAAAGATCAATATCTGTTGTGTATTTAGACACTAAACTGTAGCTGATGGGGGTGGTTTGAGGGGTCTGCTCAAATGCTGTAAGTCAAACAACCTTTTCACATTGAGGAACTGCATTAACTGTGGCCGTGTCTCTTTGTTTTTAAAGGATGACTGCCTTAAGTCATTAACAAGATTTGCAGCAGCTCACTGGACAGTTTCATCTCTTTCAGCAGTACAGGGTCACTTTTGTACTCTCTTAGCATGTAAGTTCACCACCTTATGCTGTTTTTTACAAGGAGATACAGAAAAATGCTCATGGAATGTAGTCATGATTACAAGAAGATTGGTTTATGCATTGCTTTTAAGTAATAAACCAAGAGGTGGTATTCTCACATTTCAAGAGAAGCATGGATATTTTGCTGTGAAGGAGTTCTGTTGATTCTTCCCAGCATTTATGTTGCTGATTTTAGATGCCCAAAGCAGAGGAGAAGGAAGCAGAGTTTAAGAGACTCTTTAGCAATGTATTTTTGAGTTTATCACACAGATGAGTTACATGAGGTATGAACCTTGTTTAGTCACAAGCTGTCTGGATCCGAGCTTGGGATACTGTCTCATTTTGTCTCCCACTAGAAACCAAAGCAATGAAAGAGAAGTCACTATGAGTATAGTGGCTGGCAGCATTTGTTTTGTGATAGTTGCTTTGGGTTTGTTTCATTTCAATACTTTATACTGAAAAAGGCAAAAATCTTTTCCAGTAATATTGAAAACCTCTTGAATTCATGATTTTCTGGCCCAGATGGGCACATCTGTATTTCAAGTGCTTTAAAGCGTATAAACCAAGGAGATGGCTCTTGTTTTATAACTGAAGTGCACTAAGAAACCTTTTAATATCTGAATGTTCCATTAATAAGTTTATTTTTCTCTCTAAAATACTCAGCACTGGTGCCTAATGAACAAAATGGAAGTCTTCCTTGCATACTTGATATTGACATGTTTCACTTACTGGTAAGTGTTCCATCAGATCCAGTAAGAATGCTTTGATCCAGTAGGCACTATGTAAAAATTGAATTGGAAACTTCCTCGTTACTCTGGGTTAGGAACCTTTCAGAATGTTCAGGGGGTTGGTATTTTATCACTACTTCATAGAATTTAAAGGCTCTTTTTCATTTCAAGTACTCTTACCTACAAATATAAATGGGGATAACAAGGCCGAATGTGTATTCTTTGAATGTTAAAGCAAAAGAAAAACCCAGACCCAGCTCTAAAACCACTAAACCCAAACAAAACAGCAGCAACAAAAGCAAACCAAAACCAACCAAACCTCAACACCACCCCCAGAACCCCTGATATAGTTACCTTAAATTGTGGCTGTTTATTTCACTTCAAAATTAGCCTTAGGGGAGCTGCAGCATGAGCAGAGAAAATAGGTGGATTCAAAAGGAAAGGCATATTCCAGGTGTCTTGTTTTCTTTTGCAGGTAAGCTTGGTGCTCTCTTTCCCTGCCATACACTGTCAGGAATTTTCAGGGGTTAGTCTTGGCACTGGAGATCTTCACCTGTTTCATCTTGTCACGATGGCACACATCATACAGATTTTACTTACCTCATCAACAGGTAATGCCACATTCTTCCATCTTTCAGTGCCATGATTCCTCAGTTCTGTACTTGGCAAACACGAGGGTGCTGTGGGTAAATCTGTGCAGTTTATAGTCACAGATTACTGATAAACTCTGTTCATGAAAGTTCAGTCTTCTGTCTTTATTGCTTAGCACTGAAGGTATTTTGGAGCATAACTAATCATGGATCCTAGCTTTCCAAGTCATGTAGCAATGTAGTATTGCTAAGACTTGGCTTAGGCGTTGTGTGATGCATGAGTTGCAGTTAGCAAAGTAATCCATGTATCTCCTGGTAGGAGGAACTGGGTAAGGTGTGATGTGCCAAAAGCAAAGAACTCCAAGCAGGTGTATTGAGAATCCCAACTGATTGAACATGTAAACCAGGGCGTCTCTGATGTTGACAGTTGCATAAACTTACCACAGAAGATGTGAGCTGAAAACCTCTTTCCAATACATCATATTATAGCCCAGTGGAGTGATTCACTTAGTTTGGGCCTTTTTGTCAAAACTTTAAGAAATACATTCTTGGTGTAGAAACACTTATATATGAAGTAACCTGCTTATTGCTTCTTTCTCCCTCAGAAGAGAATGGCATGGATCAAGAAAACACCAACAGTGAAGAGGAAGTAGCTGTGCTTACACTGTATAAATTTCTTTGCCAGTGTACAGGAAGGTAAAAGTGCAATGTTTTGATAGCAGTTCATAATACTTTCCCCCTCCTGAACTCAACATGAACTACTGACTAATTCCGTATACTAATGCTGTCAATGAATGTTCATGAAGATACCTGCTTGTGAGCATTATGCTCTGGAACAGTTTTTCTAGTCAGTTTGCAGGTGTGTAGTGTCTGGAATTGACAGTGTCTGAGTACAGAAAACTTGGTGGGATCTGAAATGTCTGTGCACAATTCCCCTTAATTTACTGTCCCAGTTGGTTTTGGTTTTATGAGTCTCTGTTCTTTGTCTTGGAGTCAGCTGTGAAATAAACACTTGGTATAATGCTTGCACCACTTGAACATAGAATCATAGAGCAGTTAGGGTTGGAAAGGATCTTCAGATCATCTAGTTCCAACCCCACTGCTGTGGGCAGGGACACCTCCTTCTAAACCATGGCACCCAGCATCAGTAATTCAATATGAAATATGACTGAAGACTTACTAAATACAGCTCTCAAAGTGACATGATTTTTTACTCTGTTCTCTTAAGTGCCTTGAAAGAAGTTTCCTCAGGCTGGCACCTGTGGAGGAATCTAAAAGCTGGAATCATGCCTTTCCTGAGATGTTCTGCTTTGTTTTTCCATTACTTAAATGGAGTCCCAGCACCCTCAGAAATTCAAGGTAGTATCTGGTTTGTGTTAAATCAGCTTTTCAATGCAAATAAATTACATTTATGCTCTCTTGCATATTTTGCTCTTCTCTGATGTTTTACTGGGGGTTGTGCAGTCAGTTAAAAGAAAAAAACAAAGGAAATGATAGGTGTCCCATTATTTACAGCTGTATTTCATTTATTGTAGATAATACCATTTAAGACAATGTAATGATGAGCATCCTTTTTCTTTCAGTCAACGGACCCAACCAGTTTGAACACTTATGTAGCTATCTGTCCTTGCCAAACAACCTCACCTGCCTTTTTCAAGAAAACAGTGAGATTCTGAACACATTAATAGAAAGGTAAGTCCTGTTTATATGCTTAGATTCAATAACACAAGGAATCCTGCACGAGAGTCATGGAACTATTCTCCCAGGAGTGCCTATCTAGAAGTGAATTGTGGAATTGGGAAAGCAATTGTGGAAGAAGTGTTTTGAAAGCCATCGTTCTGGTTGTAGAGGTTATGGAGTAGATGTACCATGGATTTGTTGCTTATTTGGGTTTGGAAAGTAGCATCTACTGGAGTTAAAAGCTAATTCTTTTCTTTCTTGTAGTTGGTGCAGTAACAATGAAGTGAAAAGGTATCTGGAAGGCAAGAGACATGCTATCAGGTAAACATGGGCACGTTTTAAGCAGAGACAAGGAAGAAACTTTAATGCTGCAGTTTTCTCCAAATAGTTCTTTTAAAGGATGCTTATAATAACATAGTATCACTTCTGGTTTGTGGAATGACAAAGATACTAGGGGATAAGCAAAGAGATTTGGAGAATCCTGTGAGAAAAGTGAAATATTGTTTAGTTAGCATATCTTAAAGCAAAGTTAGATATTACGGTTTTATCTAGACTGATCTGCAGTAATCAGAGGCTGTGACATTTGTTTTTGTGCTTGCTATACTAGATTTGTACCTTCTGATTCTAAAGAGATGCTGTTGCTAAAAGACATCTACAACCTTTGCTTAAAAATACCAGGCATTGAAGAGCTTTTTAAACTCCCTTATGAAAGAATCCAAATTGCTCAGTGGAATCAACACTGCATCAGTTGCTAAAAGGAAGATTTGCTTTTCATGCATTTCTACTTGCTAAGCAATTCTTTTGCATTCAGAAAACATTTAATGCTCAGTGGGTGTAGAGAAGCGTTTGAGGTGTTTTTCTTTGTGAAGGTTGGGTAAAAATAGTGGTTATCAATTATCCAAATAATTATAAATGGAGGCTGATGGTGCTGTCATCAGAAAACATATCCCTGTATTTTATGTCCTCTGCTAAATACATAAAGTCAATCTTTGTGCTGTAAATACATTAAGGCAAAGTGACACAAATAAGGGTTAATTGCTTCTTCTGTTAAATACCAGGCTGTTAACAGACTTTCCTATACAGTAAGAAGAGCAGAACTAATTTCCTGTTGGGTGATTGTTGCCTTTTATTGCCATGTGTTCCTTTTGCTGATTCTTAACTGCTCTTCCCAGGATGGTTTAACTTGACAGTGATTTTGTTTTCCTCTCAGTATGTTGTTGTGCATCATTACAAACCTCTATTTACAGGTCACAGTCAAATTTGTGTTATTCCTAGAATTGAAGATTATTGAAACTTAATATATAGCATCTGCCAAAAAGTTAACTTTTAACTGTTACTTCTAAAGACATAAATATTTGGCATTAAATAGATCCTTTTCAGTACATGAATACTTTATGCTCTTCAGGATACAAGTTCTCTGACCTTGACAGTCAAGCTGTTTTCCATTCAATATTAGTGGCAAAAGGAAAATACAACCCTAGAATGGTTTGGGTGGGATAGGACCTTAAGATCATCCAGTTCTAAGCCCCTGCCATGGGCAGGGACACCTCACACCAGACCATGTCACCCAAGGAAGTAAAAAGCAGACTGATAAGGGAGCAGAACAAATACTCAGTGAAACCTGTAATGACCTCCTCATGAGTTCTGCTAAAAGCATACATACACCATAGGTATTTTTCCAACTTTCTGCATGTCATATGAATCCATGACTAAGAAACTGGAGGTGGTCTAATGGAGAGATAGGTGTTCCTTCTGCATGCGCTACCCTTTTACTCTGTGAAAGAGGAAAACTTAATGTCATTATTCCCAGCTGCTATTTTGATGAGTCAGGAAAACATGAATGAGTTTGATATCACTTTGTATTGTTCACTGAAGTGTGAGTAGTTAATTTGCTTGCTTTATTCTAGCTATGCAAGAGAATCCAACAAACTAATAGACCTTCCGGATGACTACAGCTGCCTCATTAACCAAGCATCCAATTTCTCGTAAGTTGTATGCCATTATAGTGCAGAGCACTAAAGTCTTCTGCTCCTTTGCATGAACTGGGAACCCTCTAACCTGAAAGCCTTCAAAGCTATTTAGAGACTCAAAACGTTAATGGGGTACATGCTGATTGTCGTGGCTTCCAGCAAAACTGCTGTGTTAGTTCAGCGCAGTAGGAACTGCAAGGATTTGTTTAACAGTTAACAGCATAAGTGTTCAAAAGTAGATTTAAATGTTATCTTTTTACCATCTAGAACTTAATACTGACAAAGTATTTTCCTTATTTTCTTTTATTTTTTGGTTACTAAAAGATGTCCGAAATCAGGTGGTGATAAAAGCAGAGCCCCAACATTGTGCCTTGTGTGTGGGACCATGCTGTGTTCTCAGAGTTACTGCTGTCAGACTGAATTAGAAGGAGAAGATGTTGGAGCCTGTACTGCACATACATATGCTTGTGGGTCTGGAGTGGGCATATTCCTTAGGTAAGGAACTGAACACCTCTACTTACATCGCTAGGTTAGATGGTGTGTGTAGACATGAAATCAATAGTTTCATGAATATAACTGGAGGAGTGGTTTGCCAACAGCAGGGTTGCCTAAAAGCTATAGCGTTTACCTTCCTTATGCTTTGATACAAGGCTGTTTCTTTGAAGATAAGGTATCATAGAAAATTTGAATTTCATTTTAAAGTGGATTTGTTTTCTCTGTGCATTTATTTCCACTCGAGTATTACAAAATGCTGAAGGCAAACACCTGCATTTTCTTGTTGCTGCTGTTGAAAACGTGAACATTCATTTTAGTTGTCATCTTCAGAAAGTGAAAGGCTAGGAAATGTCTGGGTTTCCTTTGGCAAAGATCAGTGAGGAGTGAAATCATGTTATTCTCCTGTGTTGAGTACTTTATGTGGAGTGCAGATAATATGGCGTGAACCTACCGTGTGTAACTGCTACTGAGGAGTTACAACTGGAAGAGAATAACATCTTTATTTAGCAAGAAGTATCCTTAAAACTGTGTGCCTGCAGATTGTACAGAATGAAGGTTGAGGTGGAAAAGCAGTGTCTACAAACTGTGAGAAACTGCTCACCTAAAACTCAATACCCAAAATCTCTTCTGTTTCTCTAGAGTACGAGAATGTCAGGTGCTATTTCTAGCTGGAAAAACAAAGGGCTGCTTCTATCCTCCTCCTTATCTTGATGATTATGGAGAGACAGATCAGGGACTCAGGTAAGTGTTCTGAAAAAAAGACATCTTTGAAAGACAGGAATTCTGATACTCTCTGGTTTGTAACATACACTTTCTATGTTATCTTTTAATTACATAGCTAATGATATGTTTTGAGGTGGCTGCTGAACCATTTTAATGCCAATGTGTGTTTTTAAGTTAAAGCTATGGGAGATCGTTCCCAGGTTATAAGCAGTTGTCCTGAGGTATAGAAGTTGCCTAGCAACTAAGGCTGCAAATCTTATTTGTATATAGTGCCTTTATTTGCATCGCCTACGTTAACTTAATAACAAGTGAGAATACTACAAGATTAGTTTATTTCATGTGGGAGTTCTTTGTCTCAGCTCCTGTCGCTGCTTCCTCTGAGAGTAGTTGGGGCTTTGATGCTGTTAATGCTTGCTGCTTCTGAAACTGGGGTGAAAATCATAGCATCTGAACTGGTTCAGCATGGAAAGATGGCTGGAAGCCTCCAGTCAAGGCTTGTGTGGGTTGTACATGAGATTCCCAGAGGCTGGAGGGGACTGTTGAGCACTGAGGGTGTGCAACCAGACACAGTAGCACTCCAGTTTCCTAATCCCTGGATTTCTTCTGACAAGAGAATACTGTTAAAGGGGCATCTAAACATCTGTGACATTTGAAGGGGTTATCTGATACATACCATGTCACACGTGAGTGTGTGTGCTCGGCTGCAGTGTTTCCTCACTCCTCATAACTGTTCTCTCCTTTTCAGACGTGGGAATCCCTTACATCTGTGCAAAGAGCGCTTTAAAAAGATACAGAAACTGTGGCAGCAGCACAGTATCACAGAGGAGATTGGACATGCACAAGAAGCAAACCAGACACTAGTTGGCATCGACTGGCAGCATTTATAATGGTTCTCTGCTGAAGACTGGAACTTTATTAAGCTTTTTGTAACTCAGTAAGCTTTTCAGAAGAGGGATTAGGAAAAAATGTCTGAGGAGGAAAAAAAACCCAGCCCTGAACCCAGTCCTGTTATTTAATCTTCGTTTTACAATGTATTTCATAAAGATACCAGTTAACATTAATCAAGTAAACTTTCTGTGTAAGCAAGTTTTATTAGTCCTATAATTTGCACTGTGCTTCCTTCACAGAAGGGTCTTGGGTTATAAACCCGGGCACCCAAACTTGAGTTTCTGATACACACACACAAAAAGAATGACTCTTTTTGGAAGTCTGACAATGATTTTTCCTATAAACTGCAAGAGAAAAGGACTGCTGAAACAGAAACCAGATAGAGCACAACTCTGGATTGTGGTTTGCCCCTTGCTAGTAATCTGAGCCGTTTTATTTATTACTCTGCATTTTAATACTTAAGCTGTGTGTACATGCAATGGAATGAAGTAAGGAAGCAAATAATGTAGCAAATGGATGTTTCTGTCTGCATCAGTGGATAATTCATTCTTTCACTCGGTGTATCTGAAATGATTTTGCCATTTGGACTCTTGCAGCTCTCTTGCTTCCAGGTTTGTTTTAAACTGAAAACCCCTAACACTAGCTTTGACAAGTAAAATAACTTAACTTCAAGCTGTTTCCAGAGCATTGCACTCCTTAGACCGATGTAGTTTGTCATATGGATTTATCCAGGAAACCCTTTCACCCTCAATTACATGATTGGTTATTGGTATCCGAGGGTTGACATTGTGTTTTAGAAGGTGTTTTAAGACCGTGATGCTACGTAAAGCGTCACGTATTTCATGTGAATTTGCTCATTCTGTGTTAACTTGCAGAAGCACAGAGGCTATTTTCATCCCTTTTGGTAACAGTCAACTTTTCAGGTGCAGATCCCATCTCCTTTTTGTTGCAGACAAACGGAATGGTTTCCTCTGGCTTCGGAAGGGCCCCAATCCCACTGCCCACCTTTCTGCATAGGCTCATGATTATTTTCTTCTGTTGTCCCATCAAGTATATTTACTTTCTGGCTTGATTTAAAGCTCTGTAAAGATGTTTGCATATAGTATATTTTATAAATATATTCTATAACTGCGCAGATTTGCACTTGATCTGAGGGTGCCTGAAGGCAGTGAGGATGTCTAGTGGTATGGAATTAGACCGCCGAGGTGTCTCTAAAAGTGACATTCTGCTTACTGATTGAAAATAAAGCCCATTACCTTCCTATCTTCTGACAAACGAGTGACATCTGAACGTCCATAGTTCTGTTTCCTTAGTAACCTGTGGTTCTTTTTAGTCTTCAGCCCCTGAACTGTCCACCACGTCTTCAGTTCCACTTGGTCTGACTGGATTGTCTCTATTTTTACAGACTTAATGCTTCCGATCAATTTTGTATATTCATGGTGTACAGGACCCTTTTTCAAACGTTCAGTACCAGTATTGAGTGAAGATGTGAAGTATGAAATAAAGAAACTTGGCCAACGTTGAGTTCCTTTCTTAAAACCGGTACAGACTCCTCGTGTCTCCACTGCCTGTTGTAGATGGAATCGTTTGTGTGTTGCTGTGTCTCTTCTGATAGAGACGTGCAGAAGTTGCAGGATGACATTAATGCTTCATCTCTGCCTTCCCCTACTGAAGCTGGTTGACCTATCGACAGTTCTCTGTGCATGGTACCCATAAATCCCACTCCTTTGGTGACGTGACAATTCCTTTGCGGAGAGTCCTGCTTCCTAAGCTGTGTGCCACAGTTTCAGATAACGTGTAGCTGCATTGAAGAACTCTTTTCCTGTAAGCATAACATTACAAAGGTAACTGATGGGACTGATTTCTCTGTGCAGAGCAAAACACTGGCAGCAAGAAGGATTATTCCTTGTCTTCCTCTGGGATCAGAGTCTGCAAGGTTGAGTAGGTTGGTAAAACGATGACCATAAGTAACTGCGAAGTACACAAGTTCCCATTTTTTTGCAATTTAGTCATTCTTTACTCGAGACTTCTATTTTCTGATTTGTTTTGCATGTATTTATATTAATGTAGAAATATTTATATATAACATTGTTTCAGTATCAGGGAAATAATATCTGTAATAAATTGGCTATAACTTTAAGATGTATGGATTGTGTGTACAATCTAGAATGCATTGTCTGTTTGGGGGGAGGAAAGAAACCAACCCCAAACCCCCCAGAGTTCCCATCCTAACACAATACAAACCAAAGCTGAATGCTTTTGGTGTTGGCATTCAATAAGCATCTGTTAAATGTTGCTTCTAGAGTTTTGCTGAGCTTGTTCCTTCAAGTGTGTCACCTTGTTAATCACAAGCTAACAGAAATACCTGGATGTGCAACATCTGCAGTTCCCTGGCTACAAGTGTAAGGTGATTATATTATTAGTGTCATTTGCTTCAGTCAGCTAAACCTCTCTTGACCTCTACCAAAGGGTTCCAGTCGTCGTCTTAAAGGATTGTAAATGGCACTTTTTAAAGGGATGAGGGGTGAGGTTCACATCACTGATGTCTTCACTGTGTTCCTGCTTTGTAGTCCCCCCATGCTGCCATAGGAAGCTCACTTTTACTGTAGTGGAAACAACACCTCCTGCCTTCTGACCTGTGCTCCCACAGCTCTCTACCTGCTTCATCTCAATGTTAAGGGCAATTTGTTGGCTGAGCTGCAGTGCTCATGGATTCTCAGCCTGTTTCCATCTCAGCTCTCCCACAGTTTCCTACAGCTTCTTCCTGTGTCCTCAGAGCAGTCTCCATGCTGATCATTAAGCAAGTAAAATCCCTGCCTCATTTCCAACCCTACCACTGGGAACAGCCTGGACTGAAGGGTTCAGTGTGCTGCTGTACGGTATGGTTAACAACTCCTACTGGGACGGGGCAGTGCACATGCAGCTGCACAGACCCTTTTCTGTCCTTTGGTGTTCCAGCCCTGGCATCTTCCTCTAAGTGCATCTTATTTTATGCTAAATGACTTGGTGTTTTGTTCAGCAGTGGCTCTGTATTTCCATTCCACTGTTGAGATTATTGAGTTACATGTCAAATGCAGGAGTATTAAACAGTTCTGGCTTGAATGTAAGCCCCTAGGTTATGCCTGATTGAAAGCTTGTCCAAAGGCAGGCATTTGCTGTACAGAGACTGTGGTTTTATGGTGCTCAGGAAGCATGGAGCCTGCCAACCCCACCTCTGCCTGCACAGCCAGCATGTCCCCATGCGCCTGTCCCCCTCCTCACATGGAATAGGACTGCTTCAACATAACCTGAGGGGCAGGCACATAGGAAGGTTGCTTGCCAGCCATGGGAAGTCTTGGAGCCAAGGTGTCCTTGGGAAAACCTCTCTCCTTACCATGAATCCATGTATTTGGTTCTTTGTGAATGTTCAGAGGGATGGGAAGGAGTAGGGGTTGGTTTCCTTCTGGGCTACATTCATTAAGAACACTGCAAACTGGTATTGCCAAGGCAAAAAGTCTCCATCACATAGTGCCTGGTTCAAGGCTGTGTGTGGATAATGCATCTTCATCTCCTAACTTGTGCTTTGTAGTAAGTGCTGCAGTGTCAGTTGTGGGTCTGGGGAGCCAGCTCTGCTCTTCCATTGGAAAGCCCCACAGAGCTGTGCTCTTCAGACTCTTGGCAGCTATTCCCAGTAAGAGGGAGAAGGGGGTTGGTGGTCACTGGTTGTACTGAAGCAGCTGGCCCTGAGAGTATGTATGGTGATAGGTGGAAGCTTTGTACTAAACCATCTTGCTTCAGGGAAGGGTGTGTTGGACCTCCTGGGCAACACCTTGCTCAGCATCTACCTCCCCCCTTCATTGGTGTCAGTCACACTCCTGCTTATCTACACAAGGCTCCTGTGTCATGCATGGATGTTTCTTTCCATAGTTTACTCATTTTAACGTTTCCTCTGCAGGCCTTTGTGCTAAGTGTAAGAGCTGCTTTGCATGTCCTTATCCTGAGGCTGTTCCATGTTCATCCTCTGGGGCTTTTCTGCCCCCTTTCCCCCTCTCCCCACATGCAAACATCAGGAGCCCAAATCCAACACCTTTGTGTCTTGATGGAGAGATCTGTCACTCGTAGAGGCAAACAGAAGAGGGATACAAAGAGCTTTGCAGTGTGATGGGTGTAGAAGCTAAGAAAGGGCAAGAGTGAGCTCATTTCCACAGTGGGTTGGAGACAGACTGAGCTCGGGATGAGGCATCTGAGCCCACCGCTGCTGGGTGCTTTAGGGACTTGCAAACCAAAGGGTGGTTCAAGGAGGAATCATATATGGGATGTATGTCTGTACTTGCATGGCTTTAAACGCGGAGGATGCTCTTGTTTGGGTTTCCCACCTGTATTTTGCCACCTTTCCCCTCGGTCTCTTACTGGAGGAAGCACTGGTGGGAACGGGACCCCCCTTTGGGAAGCGGAGCTGTGCCATCCTCTGTGCTTCCTGCGGCTGGGAAGGCAAAAAGCAGCTCCCATAGGAGAGCTCCAGGCTCCCTCCGGCTTTCCCACCCCATAAACGTGCTTTGGTTCACAGCTCAGTGGTACCCATGGAATGACCCAGGTGCTTTGGGAGGCGGAGGTAGGGCTGGTACCGCTTAAAGCAGGGATGGAAAGGGAAGCCTCACGTCTGCATCGCTTCCCAGCAGGGGAAGCTGCGTTCCTGTTACCAGAAATAAGTGTCTAAGCCTTCATCTCCCCGCAGGGGCCCTTATCACATGGCTCCGGTCTATTTTCCTGCCCTTAGCTCTTAATTAACTAATCCCTAATAATGCTCTTTCTTTTTGCCTCTAATGAGCACTTGTGATGTGTCCCCGTTTCACACCGCTGAGAGTGAGAGCAGCGCTCGGTTCCTCACAGAGCAAACTGGTTCTGCTGGGAAGGAAGGGGTTTGATGGGGATGCTTTTCCTTTCCATCCCAGCAGCCTTGAACACCCATCCTGGCCATCGGCTGTCCGATATAGCATCCCCAGGCTCCTCGCTAAGCTGCACACATGCATTTGGCCGGTCTAAAGTGTCCCGGCTCATGTAATGCACAGAGGATAAGCCGGTTAATTGCGTTAAGGCTACTTAGGAATTAATAGCTTTAAGGAAGCTGTTTGTGTTTCCTCTTCTAAAGCACTTTAGTGAACGTTCTGTGTCCCTTAAAGGAATGTCAGTGCTCCCGTTGGCATCTCTTTAGGAGAATACATGGGTTTTCTGAGCACCTCAAGGCTTCTGGGATCTGGGTACTTGGGTTGAAGCCAGTATATCCATACGGAGGTACCCCTAAAGGGGTGCCCTGGTTTGCATGCATTAAGCTCATGTCCTTCGGAAGGTTATTAGCTGAAAACCAGGGCTCGGCTCTGGACGTTGTTGGGTTGTTGTGGGCAGATTTGGCCCCCTGAGCTTTAGGCTTGTATTTAAAGTTCCTGGGAATGCCAGCGGTGAGTTCCATTGGAATGGGTGGGAAAGAAGAGGTGCAGAGAGCCTGAGGGTGCTGTGGTTTCACCTCTTGAGCACCTCTGCAAGTTAAGGCTTATGAAGATGCTTTAATTCCTGTGTACTACAAGAGGCTGCTACTAAAATGGATCAGCAAGTTCTATTTGTAGTAAGAGGGCAGTCATTTAGGGGTCTGCTTGCACATCCTGGGCTTAGCAGGGCATAGAGAAGAGGAAGGTTTGCTCTCTCTTAGGGCATTATGGTAGGGGGGAAAGCTTTCCCACATATACAGGTGCATGAAACAGGTCCAAGAAATGAATTCAGAAGCAAGAAGTCATGCAAATTAAAGAAATCTGTATTAAATTGTGGATATTTAAACATGTTCTTTCAGGAGGTCTTTACTTGCAAGGGGAGTTTTAATACCTAAAGTCACATTTGCAGGCAGCAGAGATGCTTTTATCTAAACAGCATTTGCAACATCACAAGAAAGTAAATGGTAAAAGGATATATTACAAGTGATATTTTACAAAGCAGTCATTAGAATCTCATAGTAACAGTGTGACAAAGGTCTTATTAACCAGGAGGCTTTGAGACAGCATTAGCATGTACACTATTTGTATGAAAGCCTGGTTCCAGTCCTATAAACCTGTCTCAGATGGTGTCTTACCCACCTCATACCATGAGACCCTTGCTCTGGGACCTGGCTGTTGTAATGTGGTGATGAAAGAGGAGTTTGACCATTTGATGTTGCATTAGCAACAGGCTGAAAGGAAACAGGGAGACCACAGGTAACTGGAGGGTCCTTATATGAATCACAGCACAGTGAAGCCCCACAAGTTAAAACCATGGTTAATCCTTGCCAGGCAACTCCTACCCTTATGTGACTCCCTATAAAGCTCTTCTCTTATATGTGTGGCCACATCATGTGCCAGCCCCAGTCCTGCTCTTCCCTAAGGGGCCAGCTGAGAGGAGAGAAGAGGAGCAACTGGCCCCAGTGCTGTCTGATTGAGAAGGAAGGAGCTGGTCTGGTTCATACAGTTGTGCCATGCAGAGCAATAGATGATAGGCTGTGGTGAGTGGCAAGTTGGCTTTTATGTTAGTGCCCCTTTTCTAGTCAGTCTTAGCACAAAAGAACAGAGTTGGCTTTTTAATCCATTACTGTGACTAAACTCATTGCTGTAACCAGGGAGAAAAGCTGGGGGAGAAAACACTCGATGTGGTGCCTGGCTTGTACCTGAGATGCTGCAGTCTGTGCAGGAGCCTGGGGCTTGCTCTATGGGGTTTCTTTCCCTTTGCACTCAAGCTGATGCTCTAGAGCATCACTCCTCTTCCCCATCACCTTCCCTTCTAGAGGCTGTGCCTTATGTGTCTTATTCCATCTTTGGCTATGAGAACAGGGGCCTGAGAGATGCAGCAGCAAATGCAAAAGGTGCCTTCCCTTTGACTTCAAAGCTGCAATGAAAGCTGCCCTATCCCTGACAGAGAAAAATGCAACCTGTAACAGTTGATCTCTTGGGGGCTGATTTAAACCTACTTTAAAGCTTGAGGCTTGACATACATGTGGATGAATGGTGTCCATCCACCAGGACCCCAGAAACATTTAGTCTTAGTTCTAAGTGGCCTCTTTATTGTTGTTGCTGTTTTGTTGGGGTTTTTTCTTGTCTTAAAACCAGTTGGACCTGAGTATTATGGACAAGACAAGTATCAAGACACCCCCCTGAGAAACAAACCCCATAGCTCTTACCTTAATGATGCTCCCATGATATTTGTGCTGCTTCATTAAACCACAGCTTTTGCTTAGGACATAAAATCTCAGCTCAAGTTTGCGTTTTGTTCTATGTACATCTTAAGAACACAGCAGGAAAAATACCATTAATGAACAAAAACCACATGAGATGAGAGGTTTGACAAAATACCTGTATCCTACATTATATACAGCTCTGGGAATCCTCTTCCTTTGCCTTCTAACATGGTACTCCCCAGACACCCAACCTGTTTGCTTTCTAAGCTGAAGCACATGAAATACACACTGACAAACCAGCTTGAGCAAAGAGAAGATGAACGTTTCCAGTTCCATATGTGATTTCAGAACCAGACGGGATGGGTCACTGTGTGGGGTTAAAACTAGCTGTCCCTGATGAGGATCTCACCAGTCCTAGTGGGGTCATTCCCCCAGTGAGATGTGAAGAGGGTGCATTCACACTGGGGATCAATGTGTTATCCCCAGGTGCACTATGGTGTGTACTCCCATATACAAAAGCATGTGTAGAACTGTGTATTCTGATGGTCGATGCGTAGCTTGTGATGTAGATATGCACAATTCTCAGTCTGTTTGTTCTCTGGTAACAAGTCCACCTCGGAGAGGAGCTCAACTGACGGTTGTGATGGCTGTTGTCTTCCCACCTTCCTCTCCTTCGGCCCCTTCTCCTTCTGCTTCCACCTGGTTGAACTTACCCAGCTTTTTCAAGCTCTCCAGTGCAGATTTCAGGGTGTCCTTCAGGCTGTTCTCCAGGATCCATCCTTCGCTTTCACACTCGGGATCCTCAGGGTTTGGGATGCTCTCCAAGGAGGTGTGCAGCAGACGCAGGCCAGCCATCACCGACATCTGAGCCATAGGAAACAGAGCATCAGGCACACCTTCATACCCCTCTGCTACCAACAGCCCCGGCTGTGGGTGAACAGCATGACAAAGGTACCGGGTACAGCCCAAGGATGCTCCTTGTGAGAGCAGATCCCCAGCAGGGGAAGGTGGGGGTCTGCAATCAGTGGGTGGCACTTGGGGGGCAATGAGTGATGCTTACACTTAGGAAGGAAGAAGGTGCCGGCTGCTGCATGGCTTTGGGTGGCCATGGCACAGGAGCATCCCATGTACCCCATACCAGCGCCTGTATCTCCTGACAGGTGTTAATAGCCCTCTGTACAGGTGTCTGATGTGAGACTGTTCTTATGTGTTCACATGTAAGCTCTTATATATGCTCATATGTGAGGTGTTTGTATGTGCAGCACTGCCAGCGTCTGCTTGCTTTTAACTCTCCATGTTTTGGCTTTGACCTCAATACATTTGGTAGGTATATTAATGTGGTCAAGGAGATACTGATGAATGGGCACCTGTGCAGAACAGAGCAGCACCAGGACCTGAGCCATTTGCTTATAGATAGGGATGTGCCAATAAGGAAACTGAGGCAGCAGTGACCTGAGCTCTCACTGGCTCCATCCCAAATGAATCTCTTTGTTGAGCTTTTGCCCTAGAGATGGGGGGAGTTTGGAAGCTGCCATTCAGGATCACAGCACTGATCTGAGGCTGGGATTCAGGCAGAATTCCTATGTGGCTTTTGGGCTCATGGGACTCCTCATGGATGCACTTCCATGGACCATTCATTAGCCTATGGGCCCTGGTCTTCCTGCTTGTGTATGATCAGTGCTTCCAGACTCTTGGGAGACTGAAGCTACCATTGCTTACTCTCAATGTCCATGTTTCTTTGCCTTTACTCAGGACCAGAAAGGGAAAAGCATTGGCCAAAGAAACAACCTTCCTCAAATACTCCCATAGGCAAATTTTCATCCTGTTTAACATAGGAACACATGGTTCACAACACTTTGGTCCTCAAAGAGGTTTCTTTTGGCTCTGAGTCTGGAAATAGTCTCATTTTCTTGTGGGTCTTAGGATGACTTAAATCAGTTGAATATTATGATGACTTAAACCAGTTCAGACCCTGTTCTATGGAAGTCACAAGAAGTGACAATCTCATCACTCCAGTCTTGGGATTTACAGCCTTTGACATCTTCCTTTCCATCTGAATCCCAGTTTTGCTGCTCTCTGCCACGGGTCTATTACCTTCCATAACAATGGCTGTTGCAAGCAAATATTGACAGGCTTGGACTCATCATTTGGACTGTCTCTTGTATGGCAGCACAGAGCCTTGGACCATCAGCGTTGTTGAAGTCCTGAATGAACAACCCCATTCTGAAACCCCATGCAACACAGGCCAGCAAATGTGTCCCTGAGGCAAGGAAATGGAATGGTGCCATGGTCTGCATGGACAAAGCACTGCCAGCAGGTCCAGGGGCATGGTCCTTCCCCTCTGCTCAGCACTGGTAGTGCTGGAGCCATGTCCAGTGCTGGGTTCCCAAGGTAAGAGAGATGTGGGGTGTAATGGGGGGGTCCAGCAAGGGGCCAGGCTGAGAGAGCTGGGAATGCTCAGCCTGGAGAAGGGAAGCTCCATGGGGACCTCATCAATGTATACAAGTACCTGAAGGGAGGATGGAGCCAGGCTCTTTCAGTGGTGCCCAGTGGCATGGATGCCATCATGATGCTCAGATGGACCAGAGGCCATGGGCACAAACTGAAACTGAAACTGTGCTGCTATGGGGGTTATTGGGAGCTCACTCCTATCAATGCATCAGATTCACCCTCCAGTGCATGATGCACCTCCTGCCCCATCGCCCTTGATCTCAGTGCTGGGATGGATCTCAGGGTCCTGGCCATTGCAGCACCCATAACTGACCAAGAGCCATGTGTTTATAGAGGTGAAGGACCTGGAGCACCTCGGGGACCATCCTCTGCCTCCCTTCACTTGGGAACAGCTCCATTGAGGGCATCCTTGAGCCCCCATCTCTTTGCTGGTTGAGGCAGGTCAAGAAGACATCGAGTGTGCTCCGCTTGACCTTCTGCAGCACAGCCCATCTGGTTACCAGGGTTTAGCCTAAGGCAGCTTAGCTAGAGCAGGGGTGATCTTTTCTTGTCACCCTCATGACCGGTTGTCACTCATGGGAAGCCTCTGCTCCCGTTTGGCACATCAGGTTGCAAAGGGGGATTCTCCTCAAGACCTTTTTGCTTGTACCAGGGCTAAGACATGAGCTCCTCTTTCTTTCCTAACTGGAATAACGGAGCTATGAGGAGGTTGTGCATCTCCTGCCATGCAGAGGAGTTACGTTTAAAACAGACTATGTAAAGTGAGTGTTCTCTCTAGTTCATGGATTATTCAGGTGTTTCTTTCCTGAAAAGCATCTTTATTCCTGGCAGGTTGTAGCTCAGTGCTTCTATCAACACACAGCACAGGGGCAGGACACGTTTTCCTCCATGGAATGAATGTATTTGGGTTCTGGTGCCCACAGAGCCAATAGAATTAATCCATCTGCTTCACCTAAACCACTTCTTATGACTGGAAACAGCCATGGACTCATGGAGGACCTTCAGCTGATGCTACCCTGAAGCTGGGCACCATGCACAGCCCTGGGGCTTGTTTTCATCAGCACACAAACCCCTTACCTGTGCTTTTCATCCCATACATCACTGCTATCTTATCCCAATGCTTTGTGTCAGTCAGGGTGACACACATCAAATGAATGCATCTGCTCAGCCCAACCCTCGCTGCTCAGCACCCTGCACTGGGCACAAAACGGATCCCTTTCCCTTTATGCTGTGGGATGCTCAAGGCTCTGGTCTGTAACCTCAATCCCACCCCACACTTTCCAGCCATGCCTTTGACCCTTCAGGCCTTCTGCAGTTGTTCACTATGGGATGCTCCCTCAGCCACACAACAGATGACTCCAAACCCATCCAATGGGTACCCATTGGGCTGCAGCCAAGCGGGTGGATGGGACAGGGTTACCTCAAAGAGCCAGACGAGGAGGACAACAGCACCCATGGAGCTCATCATGCTGCTGTAGTAATGCAGGAGGGCTTCCCGGCAGCCGCGGCGCCAGAGGTTGAGCTCCTCTGTTTGGTAGTCATAGCTGTAGTGAGCGGAGTTGTTGGTGACCTGGTACTGGATGCAGGGTCTGGGTGAGCTGGGGTTGCAGCAGCTGAAGGGGACACCGTCCACCAGGTACCTGCCGTCCACGTTGCTCTTGATGCGGCTATGGGCAGAAGGGAGTGTGAGTACATACACAGCTAAAGGCAGATCATCAAGCAAAAGCAATGTGGATTTTCCATTGTGCCATGTCATGGTGTGTGTCTTGGGTTCGTTTTCCCCTCTGAAGTCCTTTCTGATGTCAGGGATGCACTGGGTCTATAAGGGGTGATGGGAATGTGCCCTCTTGGGTGGCTTTGAGGAATGATGCTTTAAGGCAAGGAAATGGCATTGAGGATTTCCAGGAGTGATCATGGCACAGAGCAGAAGGGAGATGTCCGAGGTGGCCTGAGCTTGGAGAAGCACCCACAGCAGCTTTAGGGCCCATCATATCCAGCTAGACCACTGATCCAGCAAACCTAACAGCTCCAAAAAGGAGCTAGGCATTTATTCTTGGCTTAAATACTGGCTAGATCAGCAAGGTGATCAGTGTCTAAAACATGAAATATGCTTCTAAAGTCCTTAGAGGAGCTCTCCATCTATTGCTGACTTGAGACTGTGGTTACTCTCCATAAACAACCATGTAATCTGCTGCTTTAGGGGATGTTTAGGTGAGAGCTGCTTAGAAGGCAATTGGTTCCACTGGCACTGCGAAACAGACCATAGTAACAGGACTGCAACTCTAACAAATACCATTTTGCTTAGGAATGACAGAATGGAGAGCCCCAGTGACCTAGAAAGGTGGCAAGAGAATGTGAGAGTCACTTGTAGCCTTCTATATGGGTGTTTTAAAGCTGCGTCACAGAGAGGTGATGGCAATGGCCTGCTGAAGAACATCCCACTTTGCAGCCATGACCTACATATATCCAAATGCAGCTGAGGTTTTATGTCTGGGTTTAAAGTATACTCTGAGTTGGGTCTAATTCCCATGGATGTGTCAATGTTTCAGTTTCAGACGGATCGGGTCAGGTCTTTGCCCTACAAATAACACAACAATCATATTGCAGGGGATGGACTTTCTCTGGAATTAAGGAGATCTTTGCTATTGGCTTCAAAGGGGCCTGAGTAGCCTACCAGGAACATGAGCACCACTGTGTAGCTCAGACCTTGAATTAACATCAATCTGTGGACTTTTAGTGCCTATTTCCTGCCTCAGTAGTACAAAGAAGTTGCTGTGAGTCTCAGTCCCAAACAAGCCATTAAGGACGATCTAACCTTGTTTTCCCTCTGTGCTTTGCCCTTGCACTGCTGCTGGATTAAGTTACAGCCCTCAAATCTCCATATAATGCTGGCAAGGTGTTTTGAAGCAGTTATTTATACCCACGGGCATACCTTTGCAATGCAAATACTCCCTTCTTAAACAGCAAATGTATCTGTTACAACCTCCCAGTGCCATAGGTTAAGCCTGGAACAGTTTTCACTCTAAAGTCCTGATTCCGGGTTGCAAACCCAACCAGACCACCCCAATGAACACAATATGCAGAGAGACACACAGTGAAACAGCGTTTACACAGTCAGAGAGGGATCCCAAGAGAGACACAACATTTCACCACCCACTTTAACATAGGCAGTACATTTAGGAACGTTAGCGAATGATGGTCCCAAAGAGCTTTGAACAAAGACCTCTTCCCCCAGTGCTGAGTTCTCTAAAAGGTTTGGGGTATTTCTGCTCAATGCTCCTTTTGCATCTGCTCTCATGCTTATCTTGTCCCTGCGCTTACAGCACCTAACCTGATTTGGAGATTACTGCCTCTTTGGGCACTGACATCAGAGCCATTAAGGTGTTTCTGCTCAACAATCTGCTCTGGTTTGCATAGAGGAAGCTAGTTTTCATGTCAGGTTTCACACAAATAGGATACACACAGAACATGGCTTTAGAAAGCAGAGAACTTAAAACGCATTGGCTCCAAGGGATGCTGTGTGAAGGCAGAACATCAACGGGTGTTGATGCTCAATCTCTTCACAGCAGTGCATTGAGGGAATAGAAAATGAAAACTCTGCACCTTAAGCATTCAAAACACAGGAGTTATTGGCAAAGCATTACTGGTTCTATTGGTTTCCATGAGACTGATGGCTTGCCAGCATCTAGGTGGAGGTTTAGAAGTGGTTTCAATAGAATATAGCCAGGGAAGCCTATTTTTAGAAGCTTAATAAATTGCACTGAAATCTGCTTTAGGCTTAGGGAAGTTCTGCTGCTTCCCTGTTGATCTGGGGAGGACGTATGTATGGTTCAATGGAATGGCTTTATAACAGGTAAAAGACAGTAAAAAAGGTGATTTTTAAGCCTGTTTACATCACACTGACAGTGAGAATTACATTTTGGTGCTTATATTTTATGTCCTAAGGGAACTTGGTTGCACCCAATGATC
Organism: Melopsittacus undulatus; assembly: GCF_012275295.1. Taxonomy (NCBI): domain Eukaryota; kingdom Metazoa; phylum Chordata; class Aves; order Psittaciformes; family Psittaculidae; genus Melopsittacus; species Melopsittacus undulatus. The sequence continues at coordinate 117,289,486 of NC_047529.1, forward strand.
TCAAAAGTCTTTTCCAACCCAATTGGTTCTAGAATTCCATGAATTTGCATCCTCCAGTCACCTTTCTGTACTATAACATCTGCCCAACAACACTACTAAAGGTACAAACCCCACTGAGTCACTTACTCTTTCACCTCCTTGGAGCTGAAGTCCAGGTATCTATTGCTGATCCACTGGATTTCAAACCAGTCCTTGAATCCATTGTTCCCACAGCACTTGAACTCGATCTGGAGCATGTCAATGGTCTTCTTCATGAAGCATCTTCCTGGTGTGTCTGTGTCCCGGTAGAACTTCATGCCATTCTTGAGCCCCTGGGCCAGGGTGCTCTCCAGAGAGCCCCGCATGAGGAAGCAAACCAGGGCAACGAAGAAGAGGAGGATGTTAAAGAGGAAGCAGAGAGCCAGGTAAGGTCTCAGCAAAGGCTTCCACTTGGCAAACTTAGTGGGATCCAGAGAGTCGTAACAGATTTTGCCAGCAAACCCATTGAAGGCGCAGGATAATATACCCATCAGTATCAGGGAATTGGGCACAAAGTGGCTTTCAGAATTGTCCATCACTTCGCTTCGCTTGCGGAGCTCGATTTTGAGGAACAATCCCATGCTAAACACAAGGATCCCGGCAAACACCGAAAACCAGTTCATGAGCCATAGGCCCTGGGCGAGTTTTACCCTTTTCTTCTGGTTGAACTTGACTTTCAGCAGTGCCATCGTTGTAATGGGAGACGTTGGAGGTTTCACAGCCTGGAGCCCTCTTCTCGGTGGAGGCTACTGGAGGAAGAACCATTCAGGCACTGGAAGAGACCCTGACCAGCTCAATGGGAAGCAAACCACTGCATGGTCCTTCCATCCTGGGCTCGGGTAGAGCAAGTAGAATACACAAAGATCCCAATGGACAACTTCACATGAGTGAGGAAAACCAGGCAACCGGCACCTCCGGCTCTCGGTGGTGGTTCCTTCCAAGCGAAGGAGAAACTGTCCCAAGGTTTCAGATGATGTGCTCTGGATCTGCAGACGTCACTCTAATACCTTTAATCATTTGATCCAATTTGGAGACATGTCTGTCAACAGATGAGTGGAAATAATCCCTCATTTTACTATTTAGTAGATTTGTACCTCCTTGTGATCGGCTGCTGGGCACAATATGAAAACCCAGAGGCACAAAAAGAGCTTTGGTGCCAGAAGAATCCTATGAGGTAAAAGGAAGAGGGCTTGAGATTAAAAAGCAAAGGTGGTTTGAATATAGAATCTGCTGCCCAGTTCTGGACCAACTGTTATTGAGAATATGAAGTATAAAAGGCAAATTCCCTTTATACAGGTATGTCCTATGTACCTAAACTACGGAACTGCTATTAGTTGGTAACAAAATAGAACCCCGGCCCCACTTCTCTTTCATGCTGCTCTGTGATGTGAAACATGTGGCTTTCTTGGGCTCTTTTTTGTTTCCTTTCCTCAGAAGTGGTTAGGTTTCATAGTAAGAGTGAAGGTGTCTGGGTTTACCTGTGATGAAGGAAGCTACTGTGTACAGATAGGAGAGGATTTTATGCCCTGTATCTCCTGGTTTTGCTCACATTAGTAACCATGTGGTGTGCACAAGGATGCTCCTCAGGAACAATGTGATAAGATGCTGTACCACACTGTATGATTAAACAAGTCTTATTGATGACTTCCTTTTTCCTCCTATGTACCCCACTAAGTTGGAAGGCTGTTGTCCTGCAGGTCTTGAGGCTGGAAACAGAGGCAAGCCACTAAATTCACTGCTGGGGCTGTTGGACACATGGGAAGGTTGTCTTGACCCTGGTTCTATGGCTCCTAAACTGCACTGTGGCAGATGGGGAGACAGCATCGCATGGTTCTGCTCTGGGTGGCTCCCAGCATTTCAACCATCCTTATCCACAGTATAACATGTTCAGAAAACACCTTTATTTGACCCTCAGGATGGTCACTGTGAGCATGTATTTGTATATTATTGTACTACTACTATTATACTATTATGAGTATGTGTGATTGTGATGCCTAGGGTGTAGTGCTCCCTGCTGAAATGAAAGGAAACAGGGAAAGTTATAAATCAATGTTTGTGCTTGTAGATACAGGAAAGAAGTGTGTTGGGAATTGAAGGAAGCTCACAAAAGGCTCACACTAGTTATTACTGCTGGAAAACAGCTCAACAGATCCTCCAGTGAGAGAAATCAGATCCTGATGTGAATGGAAATGCTGCAAGTTGCACAGTTTGCAGTTGTTTCTTGCTATTTGCATCTTTCCTGGCTTTTTACAACATGGGCACAAGGTCTCCTGTGCAGATCCAGTGGCTGTAATGGGAAAGCTACGTGGAAAAATAGGCTGGAGACTTGAGAGGTGGGGAGTGCCTGATGGAAAGGGCTGAGGTGTGAAAGGATGATGCATAAAGGAGGTAAGGAAAGGTACTTGTCTGTAGACAGTTCTCAAATGCAACAAGTCTGCCCTCAGATAGCAACTGGTACGGCTAGAGCCCACAGCAGAATCCATTTAAACCAAATAGGGCTGGATAAAGAGAGAACTCCATTTGAATTCCTGGTATTCAGAGAAGCAGGGGTCAGGCAGAGGGAGGAAAGGCCTGGACTCCATTGGGAACCTGTGGTGATGGATGTCCAGGTAGGATGATGGACTCACTGTGTGCTTCTCTGGAGACAAGCTTTGGTCCATGCAACCTCTCACAGCTACCACCAGTGCAGGTACTCCAGGTCTGTGTGGTGCTGGGGCATGGGCAGTTTTCTGCCATAGATTCCTTATGTATTTTCTTGCACAGACAGACTCACAGTGCTGCGAGTGAGTTTGAGTGGACAATGGGCTCTCAGATGAGTGACTGCACTTATGGGATACCAGCCAATACAGCCTGCATGTGCTGATACTGACCATGACTTCCTTTTCCATATGGATTTTTAATGAAAGAATACTGTAGTGCTGTTGAAATAACCTGATGGAAACGCTGAGGTGAATCTAACAGACCTTAGTAAGTTGCAATTGCTATACTGCTAGAGGCTATGGATATGCTAGTAAACCTTTTCTAGTGTGTAACTTGTGTTCACATACTTCTGTTTCAGAGTAGTTTTGACTTTCTCCTGATTCTCCAATAGGGAGTTAACGTGTGCAACCGTGTGTGCACGTTCAGAGCTATAAATCACACAGAAGCATCTGCCTGAGCACACTTTTGTAGGTTTGCTGCTCTCAGATGGAGTTCTCTTGTTTCATGTCATGCTTGAGGCCAAGATTCAGTTACTGGTCTTGTATTACAAAGGTAAAGGTAAATCTTTACATGCAAGTAATTGTCTGGAACATCTTTAGCAGCCTCCTCTTAAGTCATGTTCCTGAAGAGTATTACCTGATGATTTTGGCTTGACAAGGTTAAGGACTCGGAGGAAAGAAAGGAACTGGGAAGTCAGTAACTGACCTCTGACAGCCAGCACCAAGGAAGTGTTTTCGGGCTGAAACTGAAGTCTAAATTCCCTTGTTTTGAGTCACACTCTGTTTATTCAGGCAATACTGCCTGCTCTGGACCAACAGCTAATAGAGTTACACACCAGTTGGAAGCATATGGAGCAGCACACATCTCTGATATCAGCAGCAGCCTCCCCATTTCTAGATAAGCCAGTGTCTACCAACACGGTAAGTAAGCTTACATCTTTATAGCTTTTGTTTGGCAGAGCAAAGGCATTTCTGTCATTCTTACAGGCTGCACAATTTGCAATCCAGGATGCCAAGGGCACTGATTTGTCACTACCAGGGTATGTGGAGAAAGATTAACCTCAAAGTTCTGATCACATTCCTTAACCAGACATTAAAAATTACGTACATGAAAGCAAGACTAGGGGTTTTATTTGAATAATTTTATGACCCTGTCGATGCAAAGAAGAATAATCAGTGAAAGAACAACTGATATCAGAGCAAATATACTTGAAATGCAAAATTTAATTCAGTCAAGAAGTATACATTGACAGAAGTAAATAAAAAGTTGTGAAGGAATATACAAAAGTTCCCTTCTTTTTCCTCCCCATTTAAATTAAATATGCTCTACTCAAACCCAGTCAAGTCCTCAAGTGAAGTTTCAAGTACTTCTCCTGGCAGTAAATGCAGTTTCCATAGTCCAGCCAGTGTTAATTTTATTAGAGGCACATACATGACACACATACATACAGAATAAATATTTTGCAGTTTTAAAATAGAACTCTTAAGTTGATTCTTGCAATATGTCAGAAGTTGAGTGGTTTTGGAAACCTAAAACTACTGCATATGCTTTATGTATGGAGAGTGGTCACTTCACCATCACTAACAGGGCACTGTAAAAGCACTGCAATCCATGCTGCTGCTGCTACGTTTTTATTTAGCAGGAGAGAAGAAATGGGACTTAAATCACATTGCACTTAATGCCAGATAGCATCCAGTGTGGGAACTGAAACACAGCACCTCAACTTCCCATTTTAGCGACTCCCTCTGTCAACACTGCACCTACACAGTAGCAGTGTGCTGTAATCACAGCACCAAAGCCTAACACCTGGTAGGCAGATGGAAGTGAGGGGATGTCCCTGAACACCTCTTCTGAAGTTGGACTGCAGCACAGCAGTTCACCCAGCTTCTGTAATGTACTTATACTACCATACTGTAGGCTGTATACCCCTAGAAGTACTCATTTCATTCATCCCAGGTTAAGTGTTTACAGAAGGAGCATCCCTTCACAAACTCTCTTCAGGTTGTGCAAGTTTAGTATTTATACATCCTCTGTAGGTTTATTAATTTCAAACAATCAAGGTATAAGGAGAGCATGAAATGTTCATTAGGAGACTTTGCTACCTTTAGGTTTCTCTCACTTGAAGGCCTAAAGAAAACTTTCAGATTCCACCCCTACCAGCAGAATTTGGCTCATAAATATAGCATAGGCTTAGGACTCATCTCAAGCCTGCTTCACTGTTCACCTGCAAAAACTCATTGAAATTACTCTTTTGTCCCATTTTTTCCCCAAATGTCCCCTCCCGTGCTCCTCATAAAGTAGCATACTGTTGCCTGCAACTTGAGAACCACTGAAATATGACAAATTTGATCTTTCCATTCCAGCAAACGTTATACCATTTGCTGCTAATTCGGGCTCTGGATGAGTGGAAGCAGCACAACAGCTCCAAAAGGCTCATTTGTGTATTGGTGTCTCTTGTTCCACCTTAATTAGGAAAAAAGAAGTCTGCAATTGGGTATTGCAGCAGTGGGGAAATTCCATAGTGATACAGAAGGATTATAGCAGCATCTAGTGCAGGACAGTAAACTGTATTTGACCGGTATTCTCCAGCTTAAATAAATCCGGTCACACCTCTCAATTGGCAATCTAAATACCGAATGCAATCATTTAATGGCATATACGGGGTGAAGTCCCCCAGTTCTGAGTCAATGCATTTACACCGGGATTTCCTGCTCGGTCCTAAGCTGCCCCTGCGGTCACTCCCAGCAACTGATTCTTTCCTGCTCAGGGATGAGGCTCCAGTTGGGTGAAGGCCTGTCGGTCGCCAGCCAGTCAAAGTCATCCACCAGGTTCCAGTTGTTTCTGTCCCTATCCAGCCCCGACGACTCGAAATCCCTCTCAATGCCAGGGTAGCTCCAACTATAGGGAGCAAAGGAGACCTTGCTGCAGTCCTCGATCACGGCTCGGCTGGTCACCTGCACGTAGAAGCGGCTGCTGCGGGTGCGATGCGTGCGGAGCTGCTGGCAGGCCAGCGCCAGGAGGCAGTCGCTGCAGCCATCCACCAGCACGGAGGTGGACACGGGCCCGCAGAGCACGGTGCAGCCGTGGCAGTCGCGCACCCGCAGCGTGTTGGCATTGCCGCGGAGCCGCACCCGGCAGCGGCGGAGCCCGGACAGGAGCACGTCGCGCTGCAGCAGCTCGGCGGGGCCCAGCTCCAGCTCCTCGTCCTCCACGCCGCTGAAGCCGCACAGCGGAGGCCCGCCCGGTTCCCCTTCGGCAGACCCGTAGCCGGGATCGGCCGCAGCGGAGGCGGCCGGGGCCCGGACGGGCTCTGCCGGGCGCTGCTCGCCGCCCGGAGCCGCTTCCTTCTTGACGCTCCGGAAGGTGAACCTCTTCTTGGGCTGCAGCTGCTGTCGCCGGGCCGCTAGGTCGCTCTGGAGCCGGGCCACGGCCTCCTGCCCCTGCCGCACCTCGTAGGGAGCCAGGAACCGCACGCTCTCGGTCAGCAGCTTCTGGAGCCCCTGCAGCCGGGCGGCCGCGTCCTCCAGCAGCCCCGCGGCCAGCAGCCCCTCCAAGGCCTCCTTCTCCCGGCCGAAAGCGGCGAGGAAGAACTCGCTCCGCTCCTCCTCCACCACCTGCGCCTCCTTCCGCTGCCGCTGCCGCTCCAGCCCCTGCTGCCGCTCCGCTTCCCTGCGCTGCAGCCGCTCGGGCAGCACCACGGCCGCTCCCGGCTCCTCACGGCCGGCCACAACCTCCCTCGCCGCCGCCATCTTGCTTCTGGCTCTCCTCCCCGTCACTAAGCGGCCCTCCCATTGGCTGCCGGCACACCCCGCTTGCGTCGGCGCCGCTGATTGGCGGGCGGAGCGCGGCTCGGTGGGAGGGGGCGCGGCGCCTTAAAGGGGCCGGCGCCCGGCTGAGGGATGGGGTGAGTGCCGGTGGCAGGTGCGGTGGGGCACGGAGCGGGGCCGGGCTGGCAGCCGGGGTATAAATACCCCCTACCGGCTGCTTCCCATCCTATTCCTTCTCTTCCCGGTTGTTGGTGCATCCAGCCGGCTCTCCTGGGCCGCCCCTTCTCCCTTCTGCGGGTGGACGGGTGCGGTTGGGGCCGCGGAGTGCGGATGCGCTCCCCTTTGCCATGCTGGTGGGTGCGGAGCTCCGGGGCTGGTGTTTCGGGCCGGTTCCTCGTGTGCGGAGCCGGTGTCCGGGGCTCGGAGGTAGCCGAGGAGGTGATGCCGAGGCGGCTGTGTTGGCTCTTGGCTCCTTGGTGGGTTTATGGAGCGTTTGGTTCCCAAGGGAGCTCGGTGGTTGATGTGCTGTAGGGAGACAGACACAGGCCTGCGTGCGATCGGGATGAGGAGTCGTTAGTTTGTACACGGTTTAAGTCCCAAGTGGAAAAGTGACTGTTTCTGATGTATTTGAGAACTGTGCTTCTATGTTACGGAATGTTGCTTTTTGCAAGGAAAGTTACCACAAAGCACTCTTTTAAGGTAAATCCCGTCCACTTCTGCAAATACCATCTCCTATCCCTTTGTATTTCAAAGTATCCTATGGTAAATCAGGACCTAAACCTATCAGTGGAAGAGAAAAGGTGGTAAACCTAAAGCAGATACTCCGAATTTACTGTCTTCTAATAGGGTGATAGCATCGATCTTTTTTGTCCTAATTTTCCTGTTGGAAAATGCAGATTGTTATGCTACTGAAGGTCAGCATTTGGAAGTGGCCTTAGCTGGAAAGTCGCAACTGTTTTCTGTTTCCTGAGAAATACAATATTGGACATAACATTGTTAGAGTTAGTAGGGAGTACCTGAATCTTCTATGTAGTTATGCCAGCAGTTGGGATGATGAAAGGAGGATGGTGAAATACCTTAATCCTCATAATGCACAAAGTACTTGTGCTAAAATAGAGAATATTCCTTCCTTGTAAAGGTTACAGGATGAAATCCGAGGGTTTTCAATGGGTTGTTGTGTAACAGCTCTTGTTATGCAGGAGCAGGTTGGATGGGGGGAAAACCCCTTCTGCAGCAATGGCAGTAATGCTGCATCAGGTGAGAATATGGTGCTGTTAATTCATTGTAAGGAAAAAGAAATCCTTACTTCCATATTGTTTGCTAAGAAACAGATCTGAGTTCTGTTTTACATAGCAGGCTTCTTTGCCTCACACTCCCACCACCATAGGTAATACGTGTTTATCCCGTACATGAGAATACAGACAGCAAAAGGCTTTTGCTGTTCTCCAGTATGCACAAATGTTACTGGCTGTGGTGTTGTTACATAAATGTGGCCTGAGAGATGAACTGCAGTGGTTAAAACAGTTTTATACCTGAAAAGATTACAGTAGAACAGTAAGGTGCACAGCCTAAATAAATGTTAAGTATTTAATGCTGCAGTATAATGATAACCTTTTATTACATCTGGGCACTTAGAAAGCTTTGGAAAGTGTTTTGTATTGGCTTTAAATTAATGAGGCCCAAATACACTTGTGAATAGGGGCTTTTGGGAGAGATTGGAATCTTTTCACCTTGCTAATGTGCACAAATAACCCCAGATAAGGTGAAGTGTACTGAAAGATTAAAAGGAAGCAGTAAAATTCTGCCAACTATCTCATCTTGATGTTCCAAAATTATTTCCTACACCTACAGTTTGAGGTTTTGGTGTGATTGATATTGGTGTATATTTATCTTTTTGTGGTAATACAAATACAGTATTCTTCCTGTCTTTGATGGCAGCAGCTTTCAAGGCTCTTTAGCGTTCTCTCTTACAAGCCTTAGAGAACAGAGGATTTACAACTTCCCAAACAGTAACCACCTGAGTAACATGTAAGCCTTCTCGCTCAGGTCTGGACTCATGTTGGTAAGCAGTTCAGCTATCTGAGGCTATTAGATAGAAGTCAAGTCACAATTTTTCCTGCCTCCTGTTCTCCCCCCTCACTCCCTACTTTAGCTCCTCTCTGGTTTGAAGGCATATAGTAGTAATTTTACTAAGACCTTCTGCCGTTGCTTGGACCGCACAGAGTCATTTGTTTTCCAGGAGCTGCAGCTTGCACTTGCTAACTTGGATCTAGTGCTGTGAAACTCCAGAGCATAAGCACCATTACACGTGCTTCCATGCTTAAATCTATATCCCATAGTGATGGCTCTTGAATGCTTTCTATCTGAAATGTTTTGTACTGACTTAAACTGGCTCAACAGCATTAACTTATAAGCTTTGCAAGTGAGATGTATTGCATAGTTCAGGTGAAGGTTCAAGATTTGTCTCATTCCATCCTTAATTTAAGTGGGCAGTAACAGTGAGGTCTACAGAGGCAACTGTCTTTCCAGCCTCATAGCAGTGCATTCTTAAAGCTGAGGTTCCCAAGCTTGCAAAGTCAAGAACCTCATAGTCGTGGCACTGCCCTGAGGTGCAGATTTGTGCTCTCTCAAGCAAAGGAAGTAGATGCAGTTATTCCTTATCATCAATCTGTGTTCCCAGCACTGACGTTTTCAGTTCCAAAGGGTGGAATGCATGTACCTTGTGCTGTCACACACAAACTGCTGGTCTGCCTTTTAGCTGTGTTTTCAAGACAAGCACCAGCCCTTTGTCTTGCATAGAGCTCTTTCTTATCTGATAGAGATGGGATCTCTGCTGTTACATTGAGATTCTCCAGAAGAGATTAGCACATGAACATAATTACTTCTGGCTGCAAAGCAGGTACTTCAGTGGCTTGTATAACCAGCATGGCATTCTACTGCTGGTTTTAGCAAGGGCTCTTTGAACTCCTCTGGCACTGTGATCAGGCATTAAAGATGTAAGCTGTAGTATGAACCATTTAAGATACTGGGCACTACATTTTTCACGGTGGAATGGGGCTGCAGTAAAAGTGACTGTCAAGTCACTGCACTGCTGTTCTCCTGGAAAAAGAAGATGAGTTTCTTTACCATTACATTTGACATACTGGTTTGGACTAAAATGTAGTGCTTTATGTATTTGGCCATATGGAAAGGCAAGACAATGTAAAATGTGTGTGTTCTAAATCACTAATTAGAGAGTTAGAGCTACAACTGTGAAACTTACTCGGTGCATCTTAATTGCTGTGAGTAATGCACAAGCTTTGAAATGTAATCCTTGGGAAAGCTTAAGATACTAATTATATGCCAACCAGGCAAGGTGCACTTGTTGGGAAACGAGTCTGAGCAGGTCCCTTCCGAGAACTCGGTATTCCCAATGCCAGAGGTGAAGAAACAAACTCGTTTCTAGGAAAATGAGCTCCCCTCCAAAAGCAGGGACAGACTTTAAAGCATAACCTTTTATGACAAGGGGCACCTCAAGATGAACAAATCAAGACAGGAATACACAGATCACAAAAGCTCAAGAGCAGAAGAGCACTTAGGTTTGGCCCAGGCCCTGTTGTAATGGGTATTTAGAACCCTAAACTTCCTAACTGGCAGTTAAATTGCGAAGCCCAAGTGTGTAAGCTGCAGATGCTGTCTTACGTACTCTTCCTTTGAAGTAATAATTCTATTAGTCCTGGAGCTCCTAAGAGAATTTCCTGTTTGGGAACTGTGGATCCTAATTGTAAATGTATTCAGTTGTTTTTTCCCCCTGAATAATTTATATAGAAATAACTTGAAGTCATTATAGCCAAGCTTCCTGGTTTCCTGTTAGCTCTCCTGTAGTATATTCTTTAGGTAACCAAGCTAAGAATACTAAGAACCTTACTCTACCTTTTATTCATCTCATGAGCAGTATCTGTCAGCTCTCCTTGTGAAGGAGGACTGCCTCCTCTTGTTATTAGCATTTATTGTTCAGGCTCAGTCTGAGAATAAATTCCATTCGTGGCAATACACTTTCCAGTGGTAATATTAAGACTTATCTTTCAGCAATCTTTATTCATACCCAAATCTTACCCAGCTGGTTGCTAGTAGGGTCCTGGAAATACCCAAGTGAAACCATTCTTTCTCAAAAGCTGGGAATTAGATGGTGCTTCATTCATAATGCTCATTTTGTCTTGTCCTTGTACAAGTATAGCTTAGCATGTTTGTAGGTTTTGGTATAACCTGCTATTCCACTGTTTCTATTTCCCCTCTAATGCCTCATTTCATGTTTTAGGTCTCTATCTTTTGTCTAAGTTCCTTCTGGTTTTATTTATTGCCTTTTAAGTCATCTGCAGCCCCTCGGTTGTATTAGGAATGGTCCTTTTGTTAGTTTCAAGGCCCACCTGCTGCTTTGAATTACTTTGTTATTACTCTTTTTGCTTTAAAAAACAAACACAGCAAACTCTTGTGTATCTCCTTGTAACTTACCAATGTATTTCTATAGCCTGACTTACCTGGGCTTTTTCCCCCATTCATCTCTGAATATTATAGGGGCTTTTCCCAATTTCTGCCATAATTCTTAGTTTAAATTGCTTATATAAACCTTGGCGGTGTAAGTTATTGAAGAGTATTTCTCCAGACACCGTAGTAAGGTTCTGTCTGCAGAGGTGGTTTTTCCCCAATACATTTCAGTGGCTTACTATCTTAAGACTATTCTAAATTGGAAGTGAGCGCTGTTCATCTTTCAAACTCAATTCTCCTTTTTAACGTACTCTAAGAATACAACTCTATTTAAATAACCTACAGCATGAAAGTTATTTTTGATCTGTTTCAGTAGTAATTTTGCATTGTCATTCGTTTTGATGGGAGGCCCAGTCACCACATCTTCGCTGGTTTTACTTGTCTTCCATACATCAAATCCACACCTCACAGCAGCACAGTTCTGCAAAAGCTGTTCTTCATATTCATCACAGAACAGCCCTGTCGGCATTCACACAATCTCCAGTCATAGAAACCTGTCTGTCTCCTGGTACTGGTGTAAGTCTCTTGTTCTGAGGCTCACTCTTTGTTACCTCCTCTTACTACCTGTATCATAACCAACCATCCTTTAAGATACGTATTGGTTAGATAGTCCTGTGTTTGGTATGAGATTGATACTGGAGTCATACAGCTTTGGAGGTTACATCATGCAATTACAAGCCTGGTTTTGTAAGTAGTTTTGTGCAAGCTGAAATTTGTCATGTTTAGGAAATTCTTACTGAGAGGGTCCTGATACTGGTGTCTGTATTGATACTGATACACATATTGAACTGAATTTTTCATGTGTATGTTGCATTTATATTCCAAATTAAAGTCTTTGTCTCCCTTCATGCCACTGTATTTGAGTGCATTACCTTTCAAGTGTTGTGACTCCTTCTTTTCTATTGCTGTTGCCTTTCAATGATGACCTATTTGTGCCTTCAAGCTTAGAGTTATTTATTCTTATTTAAATCAGTAATTAATAAAGCGGTATGTAGTTGGATAAATAGTGTCTGGTGATGAGCTGACACAAGAAACAGGTTAAGTGATGGAGAGATAAAGAAGTGCCATCCGTAGAGCTGAAGCACTCCGTCTGGGGAAGCAAGGCAGCAGTAAACAGCTCTTTTCCATCTGATATACCGCAGAGAGGATGCAGTGAATTGAGGTTACAAAGCAGCTATTCAAGCAGAATCTTGGGATACTGTGGAATTTATTCCTTTAATGCAAATAGGCCAGTCTGTAAATTCTTTTTTATGAATCTGCTGTCCTTGATCTTCTGCAGTATTAATTTATGGTTGCACAAGGACTGGAATGCTTGTGATACAAACCTGGAGGAATGGGCTGAGTAATAGTAAAGTCCCTTGATCTGAGAGAAACCTGGAGGCAGAATGAAGAGAATGCTTAATACCCCCTTATTTTCTCCCTCTCAGTATCTAAGCCCAGTTTTTAGTTCTGCACAATCTTCTGTCATTTCAGGGCCATGTGCCTTGGCTCGCTCCAAATGTCACTTGGTGTCTTTCCACACCTATGAGAGCAGTAGTTGTTAAACAGCATGGTCACAGTTTGACAGCTGATGTCAGAACGCAGCAGACTGGTGTATTGTGTGCTGGGTGCACATGATGTTCCCTGTAGCTCTGCTTGAGAATTATGATGCCAATGGCTGTTTTCTAAAGGTTTCTCCTATTCCTTTTTGACATTGGTCTGGCCTTTCTTCTCATGCTTATTTCCCCTTACTCCTTCCAAAGCAACTGTGGGAAAATGAATGAGAACACAACTTAATGTGATCGAGGAAGCCAAAGAGAGACAGGAGCTGAATGTGCATTGTACACAAGTCAGAGACCAGGACTTTGGCTGAGGGCAGCAGCTCTGGGCAGGTGACCTGGGGGTAGATGAATTTGGATGGGTTGGTGTTTTGGTGTTAATGCTGTTAGGCAGAGAGAAGAGGGGCAGCCTCCGGGGGAGTGACATTGACTTCAGAAACACCATGCGATCCCCTTTAAAAATAAGCATTTTTCCTCATAGGAAAAAGCAGTGTTTCTTTATAAATGTGGTCTGGAAAATGCTGTAGTACACCAGAAAGTGGGAACGCCACAAGTGAAGACTGCAGCCACGCTTTTTAGCATTGAACATTAAGCGTGTCCTTCGGTCTGACCTATAAAATCACATCCACCCATTTCTACCTGAGCCAGTTTTGTTTCTGAACCAAAGGTAGAAATACATGCATATTCTGCAGAGAGTACAGTGTGTTCTGGCATGGTTTTGTTCACTCAGTGGCCATGTAAAGGGTTTTCATTCTTAAACTCACCCTTTTGTGTAGATCTGGAGAAATCTAGTGGTGTCAGGGCACTTTATTAGGTGTTGGCTCTCCTTCCCTTTTTGTACTGTTCCTTCTTAGTCAGGTTATTGCCTTTAAAACATCCTTCAGGGAAAGTCAGTATAAATTACGGTGCAGTCATGGACGATTTAGTTGGGCTTGCTCATGTTGCTTATAGGAAGGGAAGCTACTGAAAATCACTTGTCCTCTTTCCTCCTATTCCTTCTCGGTCTTGCTTACTTCCCATTGTGGTTTTTGCAGGACTGGGAGACTAATAATAACACACCGATCAGATGTCCTGCCTTGTAACCTCTGAAACAAAGTTCCTTCCTGTTAACTCAATCAGAACAATGCTTGTGGTGGCCCTGCAGCTCACAAGTTCCTACTTTAGCAACGTTCTCTAGTTCTCAGCAGTGCAGTGATGCTGAGTGAGCTTTAATCCAGGGCAATGTTTGGTCCCCGGAAGCATCTGCTGAAGTTAGGGACCTTTAAGTGTGGCCTTTTCCATTTTCTAATGCTACTGTTGGGAGTATTACGGGCTGTAAGAGTCATTAGGATGTGGAGCTCTTTGGCAGGTGGTGTTTCTGTCCGTGTTGTTGGCTAAGTCAGGTTCATACTGTATTTATGAGAAGTGTAGTTAGTATTTCAGATGATGGGGTAGGCAGCACCATGCTTGTGTTTGCTGTGTCTGCGCTGCACTGAGGATCTCTTGTGCTCATGCTAAAGCCCAACCCTTCCATTTAGGGAATGATTTGAAACTTTACTATGGGAATACGTGTAAACAACAACTGCAGGTCTTGGCTTTGGCAAAGGTTTGGAATCAGGCTTTTAACTTTTGTTTCCCATATATTAATGTGAGTTGGTTGATTACTTCAGTATTATAACTGGATTCTAACTGAAAACAATGCTGAGGTGCTGACTTGCTTTAAACATAGAAAGTCTGGTCCACTCCTTCAGTAAGGTCCACTTAGTACATTGCCTGTACCCGTTTGGTTGTCCTTTAAAAACTCAAACCCTCAAGTGCTTTTTGAACTGTAAAGCTAATGAAGCATGAGCTACTACACAGAGGCTTCAAATCCTGGGCTCTAGGGAGTTCTTTAAGTTACTTTTTGTGAAAACCAGAGAAGGTTGCTGTGCGTAAGTCCTTGGGAATTACTAGGGGGAAAAGGTCTCAAAGAGATTTCTTGTTTTAAAAGCATTACTATATATATATATATATATATATATATACATATATATATATATATACACCTCTACCTGCTAAGAAACTCTGTTTTCAATCAAAATGTTGTTTAAGAAACTAGGCTTGTCTGAATCAGCTGAGCGGAGACTGTTTTAGTGATGTATTTAAGGAATAAAGTATTTTGAGTTAGTTTTGTAGAACCCAAGAGCTTTGACCAAAACTCTCGTATCCACGCGTTTAGCCACAGTAAACTGTCCAACTGTATTAATGAACTCGCAGTGCTGTGAGCTTTGCCTCCGACTGAGCATTTTAACCTGAAGTGCTCGTTCTGCAAAGGAGCATTTCAGGTTACCCCCAGCTCTCTTTAAGCGGCTGAAACCGGTGTCATTTGTTTCCACGCAGCGGTAAGAATGCGTCTAAAAACCATCCCAAACCCGGCAACTTTTCTATCAAGGTGACCTTGCATTTTGCGTCCCCTTCTCAAAGCCAGTCGCAGTTTACAACTTTAACACGCAGGAAACCAGCCGGGTAGTTGGAATTCACGCTGTTTTCCGTGGGGGGAAGACACGCAAAGAGCCGGTTGTATTTTCACTTTCCCACCCCAAACCAGCCCGATTCCCAACACTCTCGGCCGGGTCCCAAACGGGAGGGGATAGGTAAAAAGGGGACAATAAGAGGTAAACTTCAATGGGGATGTCTGCGGTGCGGTGCGGAGCGGAGCGGGGCCGCGCTGTGCCGTGCCGCGGTGCCGCGCCGCGCCGCTCTCGCTCTCTTCCCCCCTCCCTCCTCGCTCTGCCGCTCTGCCTCTCTCTCTCTTCCCCTGCCAGCCCCTGATGTGATGGCGAAGAAACCCCGTTGACAAGGCACTGCTTTTTCATGACGGTGAGTTTCCCTTTGAGTGTATTATAATTTTGTGATAAAAATTTCAAGGCGAAAAAAACCCACACAAGCTCCTTCCTTCGGAGAAGGGGGTGGGGGGAGAGGGAAATGTCTCTCCAGGCAGGCAGAGGAGAAAGAGGGAGCAAATTAACAACCAGGAGTTGCCAAAACCAGGATATTAGGTTTCAGCCCAGAGAGCTATTGGCTCTGGGGCTATGTATATAAATATATATCTAGAGAGAGAGAGAGAGAGAGCGAGAGGGGAGACGAGGAGGAAGAAGAAGAGGGATGTTTTGTGGGCGGCTGTTGTTTGGGCAGATGTGGCTTCACATGGCAATGAACTATATCCATATAGATATTTATTCTTCCGCGAGGTTGGTGGTGGTGGCTGCTGAGGGCACGTAGGAAAAAGTAGTTTCTTAAAATAAAGGCGGATGGGGGGTGTGTGTATAGAGAGATAAGGTTTCAGGTCCAGGCTGATAGCTGCAGAGAGGGGAGAGGTTTGGGGTGGGTTGTGTGGGTTTCTTTCCCCCTTCTCGCTGATGCCATGCAAATTGAGGAGAGGAGGGAAGGAAAAATCTCTTCTAATGACTCATTGATTGAGCCGGTTTAAAATTAGTTGTTGTTGTTGTCTTCCCCCCCCCCCTCCGTTTTCCGCCCCCTTGACGGCCATCAGGAGAGGGATGGAATGAGGAGAGGAGGGAGTGTGTGTGTGAGAGAGTGAGAGAGGGGGATAGAGAGAGTGTGTGAGGGAGAAAGAAAAATAATCTTTTCCAATCTCCTCCCTCTTTTTTCCCCCCTCGGTTCTTCGCTTTCCTCTACCGCTCTGGGAAGCACTCCTTCATCCTCCTCGTCGGGAAGATGGAGACGCTCCGTCCCTCTCCCGGCCGCACGCCGGGGAACGAGCTTTTCTTGCCTTTTTCCCCCCTTTTTTCCCCCATTCCCGGCTCTGTTTTTCACCCCTTTCCCCCATCCGCTCACCACCACCCTCACCTCGCCGTTTCCTTCTCCCATTCCTGCCTTCTGCGGATCTATTTCTTCGCTTTTCCTCGTTTTCGGGCCGCCGCTTCACATCCTGATGCGGTTCGCTTGAGCCTTCCTTGGCCGGCTCCTCGGGGCCGCTCCGAGCGATGGGACCGGGGCTGCTTTTTGGGGGTGCGCGGTAGGTTTGGGGCTGATGTGCTTTGTCCCCTTCCTTTTCGGAACGATTTTAACGCTTTTTTGTGTTTTTTATATTTTTTATATTTTTTCCCTTCTTTTGGAGATGTGTTTTTATTGTAACGCCTTTTTAAACCATACCAATAAACCGTCTCTTTCTGGAGTAACCCGCTTGGCTTTGCTGTGGAGTGGATGCGCATCCTTTGTGCTGCTGGGATGAGTTTCCGTACAAGAAACAATGCGTTAGAAATAGTCGGTTTTATTTACGTCTTAAACCGGGAGGTGGTTGTGGAGGGGATTTTTTCCCCAATTCCTCCCAGTTTATCGGGTTACTGTGGGGCGTCAGCGCTTTAAATTGTCATTTTTGCTATTAATTGCAAAACTGACGGCAGAAAGTGGGGCCGAATTAAAGGACTTCCATAGTGTTTACCCACAACCGGTTCCTAATCCCTGGGACCGGACCGGGACACGGAGGCCTTCCCGTTCCTCGCTGCTCGGCACCGGCCGCCTGAGGAGGAGCGGAGGAGCCGGTCACCGGCCATGGCCGAGCCGAGCAGGGAGCAAGGGAACGGGGGGAAGATGGCGGTGCCTGGCTCCCGGCCAGCGTTTGTTGCGCAGTTCGCTCCGTCTCTCCTCCCCCACGGGCGCCATCTTAGGGTCCTTTCAGCCGCCGCCGCACGGGGCGGTGCCGTCGGGCCCCGTTCGGGTTTGGGGCGGCTCGGAAGCGTTTTGGGTGTCGGGTTCCTCCCCATTGCCTCCTGTGTTTGCCGTCAGGGGTTAACGGCGGTGTGCGCTGTGGGATGGGGCTGTTGGGAAGGGGGCCCCGTCTTAGGCTTACCCCCGGTAATACGGGGCTTGGTCCGGTGAGGTGGGCCCGGTTTAAACGGTGTGAATGACACCTCCCGGCTTGGGTTGTTTCCTGCGGTGTATTTCATGTCAGTTTCTTGACATGGGAAGGAAAAGGGCTTGAGAGAGCATCATCTGCTGCTCGGTGGGAAATACAGTGTCATTCAACAAAGATAAGATGCTGTAATGGAGCAGATAGGGCAAAGTCATGGTCATTACAGAGCTTCCAATACCCTTAGAAGTGCTGGCAGAAATAAAGATGTAAGAAACTTTTTGGTGCGTGTGTAAATGGCTGGTTTTTTTGCTGTTGCTTTCACATTGTTTCAGGGTTTTCTCGCTCCTTTATATCCTTTTCCCAAATAATCCCATTTTGGCAGCTCTGCCGATGTGCTTTGTTTTGGTGCTGGTTTTACAGGGAGAGTGTTGAAAATGGTCTCCTATTTTGTGATCAAAACTTCCCCTTTCTTGCTTTGTTTCTCCATTTGTGCATCATCTGATCAATGCTCCTGAGGTCCGGGTTTCACACCATCAACATCTGGATTGAGGCATAGCCAGTATGCTGTCGGACCAGTGCCCACCGAGGATGTGGGATGCTCATTCCATTGCTCATGCTGGGATGAGAGCAGGGATTCCCCATGCCCTGTGCTCATTCCTGAAGGAAGCAGGAGGCTTCCTCAAATTTGGGATTAGTTCTAAGACCCTTTCAATTCCTTGCGTGTTGGAACTGAGGGGTTTAAAACGACTATTTAGGAAATACACACTGTTATTGCTTGTTTGGATGCAAACTGGCGTTTCAAAAGACTTTAATGGGGACAACCTTGTTAACACGGTAGGGTTTTAAACAATACATCTGCTGAAGCTCCAATTGTTAAACATCTGTTGAGTGTGGAGCAGAGTATTTGTTCACGCACTTTAGAGATGTTATTACAACGTATTTGCTCCTTCTTGAAGCTATTATTTCACATATTGGTTAACGGTAGTCTTGGGATCAAAACGGTGCTGTAGTTTTATACAGTAAAATTATTATGCACTAATGTCTGGCAGAGCATGGATTTTTTTAATTAATTCATGAAAATAATGAAGAAATGACAAAAATGGGATTAAACAGACCACTTTATGTTCTCCCAGGGCTTAATACTTGCCAAATGAGTGGGTATCCTCTCTGACCTGCTTGCATCAAAACAAACCATATCCTCCTCTTGCATTGAGGTATTTGATGGGTAATATTTAAATACACTAGCTCTTTTTAGACGTTGTTCTTCGGCCATTCTGAGCTTAAAGGTTTCTGTTGTTGCCTTGTATCTTACACCTGTATTACTGAGTTGATAATACTCTCAGGATATGTGTGGCCTCCATAAAGTCTGGCGACAGAGGTTTAAGTCCGTAGTCTAGAGCTGAAGAGCTTTGCAGGCACATATGTGTTGATCAGCTCCTTGGGCATTCATTGTACTCTTGGGTGTATCTTCAGAGTTCCCAGCAAAGTTTATCTGCATATGTAATGGACAACCATTGTGCCTTTTCATGCTGCATTAGGCTTGTGAGAAGTCTAATGGCTGATGCTTTTTAGCATATGTATAAGCAGTGAGAGTGTGAAAGTGTGTCAAACCTAAGTAACAGATGCAGTCCAGGCAGAAGAGCCGCTTTGATAATGTAGCTCATCCTGCTCAGAAAGCTGGCATCATTACTTCCAGTAGTTCTGCATCTGTGCTTGAAAGGCACATGTAGATAAACGATGCTTTAAAATGTTCCCTTGCCCCTGCTTTCATTGTTGGAAAACCAGCTACTGGGTGTGTGTTGTTTTTGCTTTGAGAATCACTGAGGTTTTACACAAAATAAAAACTGACATGATCAACAGATAATGGTTTTTTATTGCTTTCTTTTTCTTGCACTACTATTAAAATGTTCCAGAGCCATTTCTCACGTTACTTTGAGTAAGAGAATGCTTAACAAAAGAGCAAGTAAGTAAGTGAGCAAACCACTGTCAATAGAATAGCCTTTCCTTCATCACAGGTATTAAATGGTGGTGAAGAGGGGGGAGTCCAGGGCGAAGGCTTTAACTCTGCTGCAAGGAACAGAGGAAATCTGAGGGCTGATCTTGTCTCAGGTAGAACTTGCAGTAGTTTTGCTGTGTGTGAACTTCATCCGAATGTGGATTTCCAGTGTTGCGTGCTGAAGGTGTGTCAGCTACAGAAGAGATCTTGGCCCCCAGTGAAGTAGGTGGCATTATCTCCTTCAGCAAGGATGGGATGGGCAGTGGGGAGGATTTTCAGCCTGGTTTTGGGGTGGTTGATCTGGACTGCGCTGCTGAATTACTTACACCTGTGTCAGTTCATTCTGTTCAAATTCCAGTTGATTTCCCAAACACAGCAACCAAAAGGAGTATAAACCTCTGTCCAGCTTTACTTACTGGCAGTTGTTAGCTGATGACTAACTTGTGGGAACCATAACTGTGGCAAGGTAACCTTTTTATTACCATTTTATCTTCCATTTAAACTGTTATGGACTAGAGTGGCAATGAAAAGGGGTTAATTGGGCATTGGTTCAGAATTCATTGAGAAATGATTATAAGTTCATAAGGAAGTTACATTCTCAGACTGCAGAAGTGAGCTTTCAGGATCTTTGGAACTGATCTGCCCAGGACAAGAAGCACAATAACACAGGTACCCTCTAATAGGAACATCTGAAGAACTCAGATGACTCAACGTTTCTTGGAGTGACTCAACATTTGTTGAAGATCCTGTTGCACAAATGACATCTGCTAATATGTTACTGCATACACTGGTTACTAGCACTACTTCAGAGCATCTAATTCCTTCAGGCAGGCAAATACTTCTTTCCTAAGGAACTGTTGAGATGATGCCTCCTCCTTTTCCTGTTTTGGGATGGAACCAGGACCTGGTTTATGAATACTGAGATTCCCGAAGGATTTTGGTGTATGCAGACGGAGCCAAAAATAGGCCATAAGCATAGTAATGAGGATAGTCCCTGCTGGGAAAATGGACCAAGCCGAGTGAATCCCATGTGGTAGGTAAGCATCGTGACTTCCAGGCTGCCAGTTTCACTGTGTGCTTTAAAGAGTTCTGTGCCCAGGTGAAAGTCTGGTCAAAGTACAGGTGTTACCCAAAGCAGCTCTGCCTGCAGTAGGAAGAACAATGTATTAAATAACTTAGAAAGCTGATGCTGAATTCATGTGTCTGAGTGAAGCTTTAGGGAGCTGCGTTGTGGGGCCACACAGGCACTTGGTATGCTTGACTGTAGCTGGGTTAACCTTTCCTGTTGTAGAGACTGTTAACAATTCAACTACACATTCCCATTTTTTCCTTAATATATTAAAATATCAGTGTAGTTTTTGGGAATTACTCAAGTTTTTGCTGAGTTTCCACATTTGCCAAACTCAAAATTCATCTTCGAAGTACTACTCAGCTGTAGAATCTTGGGATGAAAACACATTCTCATACATACAGAAAGCTCACACTTGCGTATTGCACTCCGTTATGTGTTACTAGGTTGGAATCCCAAATTTCTTACTAGTTTAGCTCTTTTTTCGAGTGCAGTTCCTGCTAGGTTTTGCAACAGTATAGTAGTTGCTTTTTGTGGATCAGTCTGGAGCAGGAAATACTCATATGGAGCAATCGCACGTTGTAGAATATGAGCACAACATGGTTTAAAAGTGAGTAGTTAAATCCTTGTGTTTCACAAAGTATGCTTTTAAAATAGACTTTGCTTCCTTACCCCTGGTGCCCTGAGATGACAACTCATTGATAATGATGCCTTTGGTATTTTTGCCTGAGTGAAAATGGAGAGTGAGATTTTAACTTGCAGGCGAGTCTTTCAGTGCTTACCTCTCTTCCATTGAATACCATGTCATTGTACCACAGCACCTCATTTTTGATGATGGGAGACGTGGAAATACCTTTTAATGCTAGGCTTTTATGTTCCAGCTCTGTAAAAATCAGCTTCTTGATGATAAAAGGCTTGAGGGGATGAGCAGCTCTGAAGCTGATCATAGACCACATGCTTGGTTAGTTACAAGCATCTGAAATTGACCACTGTGATTGTTCACAAGTAGAATGGACTTGAAATGTAAGAACACAATATATGGTAGTAAGGGTCTGAGTTTGTACTCCTTTCTTATGCTCCTGTGTGACAGAGAATGCAAATGGGGTCTACTAGTTCCTGCGTAGGTGAGGTTCCTTCAGTGAATCCAAGGCTGCTGCTTTGTTAGGAGCCTGAAACATAAGTGCCAGCATAAGGCAGTAGTTAACAGCACCGTAGCAACTGGAAGTGTGTACTGCTTAAGTTACATGTGTTACCTAATTCATGTTAAAATAGCCTTTTTTAAGATTCCCTTAGTTCAGAAGCACACTGAGCAGAATGTTAGCACTGCCAAAATGAATGGGAGTCGTGGTGGCAATGTGTGTGAGGGAAGGGCTTCACTGGGTGTTGTGCCTCTGCAATCTGTGATCCTTGGGTGTAATGGAACAAGGGATGGATGCTTGTGGTGTGTTAGTGGAGTTCTCTTACATCTGCATTGAAAAAGGATATAAGGGATAAAAATGGCATCTGTTTGATGTTCACAAAAGTTTCATTCTCTACAGTGACTTCCAGTAGCTTGCTTCCATTTTTGTTGTTCTGATCATTATTGGTACAGTGACAATGTATTTCTTCAGCTGTTCCATAGGAGGTTCCTGCTAATGTTGGGATCATAGATGGAAAGTCTGGAGAATGGTGTAGAGCAGCAGAGGTACAGACGTGATTGCTCAGATCCGTTACAAAGAGTTGGGACTGTCTGGAGGGTTAGTGGGCATCTCTTTGCTCATGACCGTTGAAGTAGTTGCTTCAGGTGGTGTATATGCTACTGTGTGCGGGTTTGATTATCTCCCACTGTAGAGCTGTAACTATAGCAGTCATTGCCTGGCTTTAAGACACTGATTTCCAAAGGTCAGTGTTCACCCTCTGAAGTCATGCTGCCACTCAGGAGCTGATCCCATGTAGCTGCATGCAAGTTACCAGCCTAGATTTTTCCAGCAGTTTGCAGATAAATGTATTTACTTGTGGCTTCCCAAGCTTTTGCATTGATGGTGTCACACTTCTGGCTTTAAATGTTGCTTTTCTAAACTAGCTTCTTTCTAAGGCTTTTTACAAAGGTGGGAATCATATTTTACTGCAGTGTATCTCAAGTTATGTATTAAGGTTGTATGAAATGATAAATGAGAAAGTGAAATAATTCTTTTGTGACAAGCTTGAATAGAATTTGAATTTAAAATCCAGGATTTACAGTGGCTTTGAATACTTCCTTTTTTTAAGTTATAAAACTCACATTCAGTGTATGAACAGCTGGACTGTGTCTGGACACATCCAGTTGTAATGACTGTGCAGGTGACCCTATGTGTATTACATGATACTGCGGATTGTGTGGCATAGTGATTAAAGACGCAGGCTGGTAAGGACTGCTGGAGGTTATCTGGCCCTGCTCTAAGCGGAACTGGCTTTGAAGTTAGGACAGGTTTGTCAGCACCATTTGGTACTGACACCATTTGGTGATTCCACCCTTTTGCTTGAGCATTTTGCTTTGTGAGCTTCTTTTTTCCATCTGTATGGCTGGATTTTCTGGGCTACGTGTTCTGGCTGTTGCCTTGTGTCTTGCTTCGCATTGATGGGAAGAGGCTCTGCTCATCTCAGTACCTGTTTTAGCTAGTGGTGGACTGCAGGTAGTACCTGGGTTAGCTGCTTTTTGTCCAGCCTGAAGAAATGAGGTTCCCTCAGGCTTTAGGAACTCAGTGTCATGTACTTGCAGGATTCTTGGGTTTTTCTGTATTGAGGGTGTGTTTGTGTGTGGCAAACTGGACACAGTATTTCAGACGGGAGCTCACAAGTGCTGAGTACATGGGAGTAATCACTGCCATCGACCTGCTGCCTGCACAGCAGCTAAAGTGAGCTGTGCATATGCAGCTACAGTCTGACAGCTGCTTTAAGCTGCCTCAAGCACTGCTGCTTCCCCTGTACTTAACCACCCTGCTCCCTCTGTTGTGCTGGTACTAGCAGCTCTTTTGTAGCCTCATGGCAGGCCAGAACCACATGAGGAAGCTAATGCAAGTTGAAACAGAGAAGTGTATTTTGTCAGATCAGTTTTCTGACTGTTCAAAGCCTTGGGCTGACTCAGGCATCATGGATGAGGGGGGCACAGCACTGCTCTCTTCTCCTTTTGTTGGTCACTGTATAGTAGTTGAGAGTGTTGTAAGGGAGGCAGGGGCTTTAAGGCTTCACCGGTGTAGTAGCAGGGGTATGAAATAAAAGGGTAGATGTTTGCTAATAACAAGTAACAGGGAATATCCGTGCTGGGCTGTGACTAATGAGTAAGGATTGCCCTTTGTAGGGTAATGGGATGCACTGGCAGGGCTGAGTGTGGCCTACTTTGGAGAACATGGTTACACTGTAGGGTAGGTAGTATTGATGGTAACTAGATACTTGCTTTCCCTCAGCTATTTCTAGTGTGGGCTTATGGCAGGGCCCTGGCTGCAGGGATGGGTCCTTATGAATGGGACAGACCTCACCAACACCTCTTCCAACAGACTGGAGGCCCTGTTAGCTGATCTGCATGCTGAAGTGGGTCTAGGCCAGTGGTACTAAAAGGCTTTGGGGTGTACACCCCTGCTATGTGTGTGTTCATTTCCCAGTTACATGTATGTACTACTGAAGTTCTGGGATCTTCTTCCCTCACCCCAGTATCTCATTATCTTGCAGACTTTGAGATCACTGGTCTAGGCTGTGTAACTAATCCTTTAATTCTATGCACTGTTTTGAGTTGTATTTTCAAGCTGTCTTGGCTTTAATACGGTTTATATTGATTTTATACATCAGTCATTGATTTGGCTTACTCTGTGTTAACAGTGAGCAGGACAGAATTTGCACAACTTCGGTATAGAAAACCTGAAGAGACAGCAAGAAAAGCATCAGTCTCATTTGGCAGCTGTGCTCTACGAAACCTGTTAGGGATCATCTCTGTCAATGTCTCGTGTTGCTGGAGTTTCTTTTCTAAACAGACTTAAGGAGTTGTTGCTCCTGGGTGTGCATGGGCTCAGTCTGGTTGTGCACCTCTGTTCTGTTCTGAAGGTGACAAATCCTCACTGAAAATCAGGATCAGTTGAAAAGATTGCCCTGGTTTCAGGTGGGACATGGTTAATTCTGCTTGAGAGCATCTGGTGCAGTGCCGTGGTTGGCTTTAGTCTGAGGTTAATGCTGGTAACACACCCATGTTTCAGTTGTTGCTGAGCAGAGCTTATACAGCAGCAAGGACAACCCATCTCTCACACCACCCCAGGCTGAGGGTACACTGGAAGCCCGGAGGGGACACAGTTGGAATAGGGGACACAGTTGGAATAGGGGACCCCAGGAGCGTTCCATCCCATGTGATGTCATGCTGAGCAGTGAAGCTGGGGCAGTTGCCTGTTGCTTGGACACTGGCTGGGCGTTGCAGTGGTGAGCAATGGTGTTGTGCATCACTTGTGTTCTTTCACAGTTATTACTGTTTTCCCCTCCTTTTCTGGCCTCTTACAGTGTCTTTATCTCAACCCATGAGTTTTACCTTTATTTCTTCCTCTCTCCCTGTTCCACTGAGGGTGTGGGAAGTGAGTGGATGGCTGTGTGATGCTCAGCTGCCTGCTGGGTTGAACCAGCATGTGGTTGTGTGGTTATCACAGAATGGTTGGTGTTGGAAGAGCCCTCTGGAGCTCATCCAGTCCAACCCCTGCTAAGCCAGGGCCACCCAGAGCAGGGCACACAGGGATAGCTCCAGAGAGGGAGACTCTGCTAGCGATGGCAAGAATGTTGCTAAAGCTATGGGAAGATGCACTTGTGGAATGGCCTGGCTGTGATTCTTGGTGTGTGTTGTGTTTGGGTTTTATTATCTGTTGTAATCTGGCAGGTGCTTGCAGTGGGCTGAGTAGTTTTGTCTTGTATCATGTTTGTGAAATGGTAAGACACAACAAATGAGTTTGCTTGTAATAAAGCCAGCTGTGCATTCAGCTTATGTGTTATGTGTTACCATCAAGGCTGTGTCTTCTTGGTGTGTTTGTGCAATTTGTTTTCTGTACACACAGGTTTTAAAGAACTCAGTGAATGTACCAAATGTGTCTGCTTTGAATTGGTAGTTTTAATAGCCACATGAGTAGCGATTGAACAGAATCCTGTTTGCTCACTTTGGGTAATGTTGAACCCTTATTGTGGTATAATCACAGTGAATATTTGGTTTGGGAAAGCAAAGATGTGTTAATTTTGAGTCATAATGTTAGTAGTGCCATAGACACATGGGATGGGATTTTCAACAGTAGGCTTGCAGCACGAGAATGAAGATCATGTTCACTTTCTATAGAGCTGATTTTTCCTTCTGGTTAGGTTGGAGTCTGTAACCTTGCTCTGGAGGTGGGTGTGCTGCTTAGCTGTTAGAGGAGATCACAGCTTTCTGGAAGCTGTGCTAACAGTGCAGTTAAAGCAGAGTGCTTGTGGCTTCATGCTAAGCACTTACTCATTTGCTCTTCCTGTTGCACATTTAGATGTTGTGACATAGAATGTTGTTACTTGCTTAGCGTAAGGTTGTACGATCAGTGCTCTTGCTGGTGGCTGTATCCAGCAGTGAGCAGATGTAATACTGACTCATGGCAGAATAATCTCCTTAGGATGTTTGATCACCTCCTGAAAACTGATTTTATTGAGATCTGAGGTGGTTCATTGTAGCTGTGCTTTACGTTTGTGCTTTCCCACAGGGGTCATACTGAGGCATCCTTACAGTGAGTGGTGCTCTCAGCCTCTTGTATAACCGATGCTCCAGTCCCTTCATTGCCTTAATCACACTGGAGATGTGTATGCGGGAGAACCTGGAGAATGGCCCTTGTAGATCTGGTCAGGGAGAGTAAGTTTCTGTTTTGCAAGAAGTAAGAGACAGTACAGACTGAATTAAAGCTCAAACTATGTTAGTAAGTTTAAGGGATAAATGTGATAGCAGACTGTTAAAGGGAAATTGAGGAAACACCCAAGCATGGAATGCACAGTGGCCAATTTCATGTGATTAGAAGATACTCTGAAGATGAAACTGGATAACTCAATAGAAGACAGGGTACCAAAAGGTTTAGGAAATGCTAGCAGCAGTTCTTAAATGAACTGGTGGGTTAGGTGGCATCTTTACAGAAAGAATAAGGGAGGACAAAGTGGTCCCGAGAGTCACTGACAGAGAATCTGACACTTACTGACAGAGAAAAGGGAGAAGATAGAGACTCAGATGACATTGTGAGAGTTAAAGGGAACAGGAGAACCAGGATGTGCAAATGGAAACTTTGAAAGGACAGTGATGGAATGTGTTTGCACAGGCAGCACCTGATGGAGTATGCAGCGTGTTAAAGTGTTGGTTTTCATGCTACTGTGAGGCTAAGGTTGTTCTGCACCTAGTGAATGGCTGCTGATGCTCAGCTTGGCTAATGCAGATGAAGCCCACCATTGGGCATCGCAATAGCTAGGAAAGGTCTGCTAGGAATAGTGCTCATTTGAATGCTTTGTGATGACTTGGCTGCAGTTCTGGTTCTAGCCTATACCATTTAGGTTATGATGCTTACCTAAGTTTGTTCACCTTTTTGGCTGGAAAATATTGTAGCCATTCATTTGCAGCAGTCTTTGTAGGTTGTGTAGTGTTTGGTTATTCCTTCACTGGGATTAGCTGGGAGTACCTTCCTGTAGGAGTATTTTGATTGGAGTCTTGGGATGACATTCAGTGGTGATTATTTTACTGCTTCCTTTGAGTCACAGAAGCTCTGTTTAACCAGTACGGTTTAAGCATTTGCCTTTCTCCAGTTTGAAATCTGTAAATAGCCCTCAATGGTAAAGCATTGCATGGGATTTTGTGTACTGTTCCATGGAATTGACTTTGAGATTCATCAGTGCACCTCTGCAGAAGGTTTAAGAACTTCACCAGTAGGAGAGACCTGTCAACTTCAGAAATAGTTCAGTAAATACTTGGTGTGAATTGGTTTTGTTGCTAAAGGTGATCAATATGTATCAAATATCCCTCTTCTCCCTTCTTGTTCTAGTTGTCATGGATGATGACGACGATGAATCCTGTCTCCTTGATCTTATTGGGTAAGTTTTCCTTAAGCAGTTCTTCCAAACAAGTGGGGAAAAGCAGAAGGTGAATCTGTCTCAGTATTGTCTCAAGAGTGGCTGTCCTGCAAATCACATAAACAGCTATGCTTTAACTCCATGTGGAGATGTGAGTATCACAGAGCCTTCAGTCCCAGTCTGTGCTAACTAGCTGACAATCCACTTGCAGGCATCCTCATGAGGAGGGGCTGGGGAATGAGCATGGAGGTTGGATTCATCAGCAGTTAGGGATTTTAACTGGTCCTGGCTTGTTGGGGGTGTGTGTGTTTCTTGTTTCGTTGTTTCCAGAACAGATTTCTTTAGAGGTTTATAATTCCTTTTGGGAACCTTAAAAATGATGAGGATTGCTAAAACATGAGCAAAATATGGGTGAATTATGTGTGACAAGTTCCCTTCCTTTGGCTAACACTGGTGTCAATATTCAAGAACAGATAATATGCTATAATGCATTAAAAACATCAGGAGAAAATGGAACACTTCATATATGATAGTTCATTCAAGCTCTGCCAGAAATGGGTTTGACATCAGTCTTGGAGCAACTGCTAAAAGATCATCTTGGTTTTATATAAGCATATTTTACAGTCTTAAATGTAGTAAATAAATAGGTCTTTACCTTCCTCATGCAGTCAAAGCTTACAGCGAAACCAGTGAGAGCTTTCACTTCAGAAAACCCCAAGTATCACAACAGTGGCTGCTGTCGTATGGAGTTGCTCAGTGGATGCTGTTAGCAAAGCCTTGCCAATTATGGCTCACAGTTCTGTTCTCAGAGATGGACTGTGCAAGATCACTGATTGTAGCTATGTGAAAACCACATCCTGCTTGGAACATAAAGGTGATAATTGACTGCATGGGACAATGAAGTGCTCCGTCATGAGCATGAATCATGAGGATCCTGGTACAAGTTCACAGGTGGTCCAGAAAATTAAGTGCTCTCTGTAGAGGCGAGTGTTTGTGTGAGAAATCACAGTGTTCTGCCTGCTGCTGGCAGCAGTTACTGTCTTAAGTATGGAGAGAAATGGAAACCAGCATTTTCTTTTACACCTGATCTTTGGTTGTGGTGAGTGCCTTCCAAAATTCTTTCCTTACTAAAGACAGTATTTAAGGTGAAGAAATGTTCTTCAGTTTTAATGGCAGTTTTCATTATCTAAAGCCAGTGAGTGTGATTAATATTAAACAGCTTGGTTATTTTATTGATAAAGCTTGTAAGCATAGAATCAGAGAATCCCAGGCTGGTTTGTGTTCGAAGGGACCTTAAAGCTCATCCAGTTCAAACCCCTTCCACTGGAGCAGCTGCTCCAAGCCCCTGTGTCCAACCTGGCCTTGAATTGTATTTCCCAATATTTAATCAGTTATTTTTATGGCTGATTTAAGCTTGTTAACTTACACTGAGGGTGGCAGAAAACATGTTAAAAGCGTCAGGTCTGTAAATACGCTATTGACTTAGTAGCTGAAAAGGCATTCTGGTTCATCTCTGTAGAAGAGAAGGTACCTGGTTTAGTTCTCATGTTATTTGGTGGTAGTCTTTTCCTTAGGTTTTGTGCTCTATGTGTTCATACTCTGTGTTTGAAGAGAATATGAGGAATACACTCATAGAGAGAAATAAAGTAGAAAGGAACTAAAATTTTATGTTGGACATAGCTTATCGCTTGAAATGCGAATCAGGTCAGCATCTGCCAACTGTGCTGATACAGAAACACAGATCCTCCCGTGATACAGCTTTGTGTTGCAGTCAGTGCACAGTGTTTTTACCATTAACCCCATCTATCTGGATATAGTACTTTGGTTAAACTAGCCTCATGCCTAGAATACAGCTACCTAAAAGTGGTAACTTTTACTTTGTTGTTTTTTCTCCCCTTAAGGGACCCACAGGCACTGAATTACTTCCTCCATGGGCCTAGCAGTAAATCTGTAAGTAGCATTCCTGTTGTTAGACCTACGTAAGCTTCAGTGAGTATATGACTCCTAACCATGCCTTTTGTCTTTTTTTTTACCAGAGCAATGAAGACTTGACTAATGCAGAATATTCTGTAGCCAACTCAAATTCCATTTTTGCCAACTCCAATGTAAGTGCTCAGGAGATAAATAATACTTGTCTTGAGATTGCAGGTTTCTTGTATGGCTTTACTTGGCTTTAGGAAACTGCATGATTTAGATGTGGATTTTGACCTTTTTCATATGTAAATCTGAATTCTAGCACAGAACCATCTCCTGCTGTTGATGTGGAAGTATCTCATTGGGCTTTCAGTGGGGAATTAATTGAAAGATGCTGCGTTATTGGGCTGTGTCAATCTGTAAAGCAGCTTGCTCAGCAGTGAAAATACTCTGTGCACAAGGTGAAGTTGCTGCTGGCTGAAGGACAAGAAAGCAGTGTCTGCTCTTCCTCTCTTGCACTGATCCCAACCTCCCCAAACTGAGTGATTGTTTACCTCCTCTAGTGATTCCAGGCTTGTTTCCTTGGGCACTCATGGGAGGTTTCCATATCTGTTGCCCTGTTACCCAGCTGTACTTGGTGACTGCTTCCACCTTCCTATTGTAGTACTACAGGTTGAAAGAGCAGAGTATGGAGTCAGCACAAATAAGACTCTTCTTGGTAAGCAGGTACATGAAGTTGCAGAGCACTCATTTCTTGTTGAAACCAGTCTGGTGTTGTGGGTGGCTGTTGTGAATGGGGCAGCAGGGATGCAGATCAGACTTGGAAGGTCCCTGCTTCCAGTTGGTGCTCATAAAATTGGTTTTGGATGTTAAACAGTCCTGGGAGCAGGGAGTGAAACATGGGATTCGTCATTCCAGTGGGAGAGTTTCAAACAATCTTGATTGCATGTTATCCTATATATTATTACAATGACTGTTAGTAGTAATAATTGTATTGTTGGTACTAGCTGGAATAGTGTTAAATGGAACCCACTAAATTACACAGCTGTGAAAGATTCCAGATTGGTCATTGTCACTGGAGACAAGTTACAGATGCGGTAGGGAGTTCTGCACAGGAACCTGACAGTTGTGAGTCCTAACAGAGCCCTAGGGAGGGATTTCTTTTTACTCTGCCTCATGGTAGCTAGGGACAGTTGAGAACCTGATCTGTGATTATGGATGGTGACGTGCACACATTGAGACATTTCAGTTCCAGTTTTAATTCCTTCTGTTAACAAAATGTAAAAAGTTTTATTGTAATTTTTAATTACATTTTGAAAATATTTAATTTTAAGAAGTGTATCTTAATCATTTAAAATGTGAGTGAAGCTTCATTTAAAAACACATAGGATGATTCCGAAACAGACTGGGGTAAAATACTGAATAAATATGTTTGAGAACTGAAAGTGGGGGGATGTGATTGCATGGGATGATTACAGCTTGCAGCATCTTCACACTGTTTGCATGAGGTGAAAAAGGTAATGGTTTTAAACAGAGGGTGGATACAGATGAGCCCTTAGGCAGAAGCTGTTCCCTGTGAGGGTGCTGAGGCGCTGGCACAGGGTGCCCAGAGAAGCTGTGGCTGCCCCATCCCTGGCAGTGCTCAAGGCCAGGTTGGACACAGGGGCTTGGAGCAGCTGCTCCAGTGGAAGGGGTCCCCAGCAGTCTGATATGAGGGCATGGGTGGGATGTGACACACATGGTTATGCTGGCCCAGTGTCTAGGGTGAACGTCATCTTGTGTACATACTACACAAAGAAGGAGGTTTGCATGAAAAAGCTTAATGAAGAAACAGGGTAGAGCTTGGGTAGAGCTGCAATGATGTGTTTCTTGTTTTGCATTTCAGAACACTGATCCTAAGTCGTCTGTGAAAAGTGTAAGCAGTCAGCTTGGAGAGGGGCCTAGTGATGGACTGCAGCTGTCCAGTAGCCTTCAGTTTCTTGAAGATGAACTTGTATCTTCTCCTTTACCTGACCTTACTGAGGATCAGCCTTTTGATATTCTTCAGAAGTCCTTGCAGGAGGCCAATATTACTGAACAGACTTTGGCAGAAGAGGCATATTTGGATGCCAGCGTAGGTTCTAGCCAACAGTTTGCACAAGCTCAGCTTCATCCTTCTTCATCAGCATCCTTTACTCAGGCTTCTAATGTTTCTAATTACTCAGGTCAGACGTTGCAACCTATAGGAGTTACTCAGGTGGTACAGCAACCTGTTGGAGCATCTTTTGCAAGCAATACAGTCGGTGTGCAACATGGCTTTATGCAACACGTTGGAATTAGTGTTCCCAGCCAGCATTTGTCTAATAGCAGCCAGATCAGTGGTTCTGGGCAGATCCAGCTAATTGGTTCATTCAGTAATCAGCCTTCCATGATGACCATTAATAACCTTGATGGATCGCAGATCATACTGAAAGGCAATGGTCAGCAAACACCTGCAAACATGAGTAGTGGCCTCTTGGTTCATAGACAAACCCCAAATGGTAATTCGCTGTTTGGGAACTCAAATTCCAGTCCCGTAGCACAACCTGTAACTGTTCCGTTTAACAGCACAAATTTTCAGACATCGTTGCCTGTCCATAATATCATCATTCAAAGGGGTTTGGCACCAAACTCCAACAAAGTACCTGTTAATATCCAACCAAAGCCTGTCCAAATGGGTCAGCAGACTGCTTACAATGTGAATAACTTGGGAATACAGCAGCATCACGTGCAACAAGGGATTCCGTTTGCTTCTGCAAACTCACCTCAGAGTTCAGTAGTCGGTCCTCATATGTCCGTTAATATTGTTAACCAACAGAACACGAGGAAATCAGTGACACCTCAGACAGTCAGCAATGCTGGAGGTAGTATCGTTATCCATTCTCCTATGGGACAGCCTCATGCACCTCAGAACCAGTTTCTCATACCCACAAGTCTGTCTGTTAATTCTAATTCAGTTCATCACGTCCAGGCCATAAATGGACAACTTCTTCAGACTCAGCCTTCCCAGCTGGTTCCTAGCCAAGTGTCTGCTGAGCACGTCATGCTCAACAGGAACTCTACAAACATGCTAAGAG
This sequence comes from Melopsittacus undulatus, assembly GCF_012275295.1. Taxonomy (NCBI): domain Eukaryota; kingdom Metazoa; phylum Chordata; class Aves; order Psittaciformes; family Psittaculidae; genus Melopsittacus; species Melopsittacus undulatus. The sequence goes on from NC_047529.1 coordinate 117,321,985, forward strand.
GCAACCAGCCGTATTCAGGGCAGATACTGAATAACCAGAACACGGCTGTTCAGCTTGTTTCCGGCCAGACATTCACAGCTCCTGGAAACCAAGTCATAGTCAATCATGGAACCTCACAGATTGTGGGTGGACAGGTACCCCTGCAGCAGGCATCACCAACCGTGTTGCATCTGTCACCCAGTCAAGCTAATCAAGGTAGATCGAGTTTTACCACCATGTCCCCCGGGCAGTCTGCGGTCTCCAACATGTCAGCTCCAAACCGCTTTGCTGTGGCAAGTTCTTCTGGGTCAGTCCATCCCAGCTTGGGACCATCAGTTCAGTCTGTGGCATCGGGAGGAAACTTCACTGGAGATCAGCTCCCGCAGAGCAGAACTCAAGTTCCCATCAGTGCATCACATCGTCTTCCAGCGTCCTCTTCCAAATCTGTCAGCACCTTCAGTCACACGGCAGCGCAACAGCAGTTTGCTTTTGGTCAGGTATGAAAGATGCTTGAGAATGTAGCCAAAGAAATGCTTCTAAGCTGTGCTAAATAAGGATCCAACTTGGTATTAACTCAGAGAACATGACTTCTGCTAGTTTGTGGTGTTACTGTGGAACTGCTGAACGTTACCATGAGCCAGAGTCATGATTTCACTCAGTATTTCCTAGTTACTGAGTGAATGAGTCTGTCACTTCCATTAGTGCAGAAGATTTTGCTGAGGATTTATAGTCATATTTTCAGACTGCTTCCATTTAAAGGAATGGATGCTCTAATATTTCACTGTGAGCTCCCCTGAAAATCTTAACTGGAGAGCTCGATGTGAAGGCTTAAATACATTCTGAGTACTTAGAAGTCTTTTGGCCTCACTAAAAACTGTGCTTTTTGAGATCTGTTCCTTAGAATCCCTAAAAGGAAATAGCTTTTAAAGCAGTTTGTAAAAGCATACCAGTTAAAAAATACTTTCTCTAAGAAGAGATTTACTTAGTAATAATGGACAAAGCTTCGTGAATGTACTCTAAAGGGGAGAACTGGGCTATTTTCCTCCAGTGGATGCAGCTGTATGTTCACCCAGGTTGACTTATCACACAGTTACTCCATTTCTGTCCTTTTTCTGCCTTTTTTCCCCTCACTGTCATTATAAAATACTGATAAGAACTGTCTCAGAATGCATTTGCACTGATTATCTTGGGTTTTTCTGTTTTCCCAAAGCTCTAACTGACTTTTTTAACCAAGACCAAACATGTCTTAGGAAATGAAGTGTATTTAGAACATGTTGTAGAACCACATTTTTATTCCTGGCCCAGACTGCTAGTGCAAGTTGTAATGTTCTGTTTGCACGTGAGTTATTTCAGGCCCATCTGACTTTCTCTTCATGTGTCTGCACCTTCCTATCTATAGGTTATGTGCTGGGTCAGTGAGTTCTAGCAGTTACAAAAGCAAACTGTTTCTTACTGCTGTAAAAGACCAGCTGAAAATGGGAACCAGAGAGTACAATTTCTACTGTTAACCAAAACCATTTTAGTCTGTACTTGCACTTTAAATGTTACACTATTGTACATAAGCCGTGTATCATTTATTCCCTAAACACTGGGTGGCTGGTGCCACTGTGTATTTTCAGTTGGGCGACAGGTTATTTAGTCACCTTGCAGCTCTGAGAACCTCAAAAGCTGAGCTTTTACCAATGTGTAGTGGTAATTCACGGATCTTCTGGGCTAGAACTGGTGCAGATTTGTACTTTCAGTGGCATTTATGTTCCTCCCTGATTCACTTCATCAAATTCTTGAACAGAAAAGGGAATGGGATGCCTGAAATGGAGTCTGAGGTTACACAAGCATGCACAGAGCTGAATGTCGGTTGCCTTTTTGCCTTTTCCTCTCTTTATTAAAGCTTTTAGTAAATATCCGACTTCTTTTTTTCCCCTAATGCATGTGGCACAGAAGAAATCTCTGAACCAGACGTCACCGGTTTCTGCATCGAAGACACAGGAGAATCTGAGACAGCCTCAGCTCACAAGTCTCCTGAGCAACACACTATCAGGTCAACTAAGGTCTTTTTAAAATCATTTTCTTTACTCTTCCCCAGCAACAGAAATAGGTGGTTCTTCAGTGTGTCACACTTGCATTGCTGGTCATGCTGGCAGGGTCCTAGAGGGTATCCCAACTTCCTTTTTAGGCTACGTTTCCTTTTTAAACTGCGTTTTTCTGTATTGAATGCATGCTTTTCTTTTTTCCCTACCAGGGCCCTTCCATTTTGTACAGTGAAAGGCTGAATTTTTACAAGCAATCATTTTCCCCTGTATCAAATCCCAAATTGCACATTCTTTCAAGGTCCCATCATCTTTATCTTTCATTCTGTACTGCCTGTGTAAGCTGTCAAGGCAGTTCTCTACAATGAGCACAGTATGGGGTTTTTGGGGGCAAAGAAGTGTTGTGTTGGTTGTGACATGGCATAGCTGGTAAGATGCTGTTTGAATTCCTGTGTAAGGCAGTTAGAGGAAGTCTGGCCATCTAGAAAATCTAGAGGTAAAAAACCCCAACCTCCCAAAAAGCCCTGGAAAAACTGGGTTTGTATGCTTGAGGGAGGGTTAGTATTGAAAAGCTTGATGAAATGCACTGTATGGTTTTCAGTATATCATTGGGATGCTCTACTTATGGTACCTGAATTGCTTCTTACATTGCAGTACTGTGGATGGGGATGATTTGTATGTGAGGATTTTTGTAGTTTGCAGCAGAAAATACCAGTCCTGTTTCATTTTTAGGAGCCAGTTTCTCTCCAGGGTAGTTACACGAACTCTTTTAAGCACAAAACATGTCTCTTTCTCCTAAAACTCAGGTAAAATGATCAGGATAGGTACATGAAATGACTGTGTTCCTGCTTAGGGTGACAGAGTCTTTTTAACATATCTTTTATAGGACAGGACTCTGGAGGAAAAATGGTGCAGCAGCCTCTAGGAACAGCACAGCCCCAAGAAAAAGTAATAGGATCATCATCAGTTCAACAGAGCATACAGGTAGAGAATACTTCTATTTATATGCTTTCCTTTGCCTTAAAACTCTAGTGCTGTTAGGGATGTTTCAAGTCCATCTAGGAGTCCTTGCAGTTGTTCAGAGTACATGAAATCACCCAAGCTTGTGACGTTCTCCCTTGATCTGATGAACATTGAGTATTGTGCAGATTGATACTGTGCATACTGCTTTGAGATGTAATTCAGCCAGTGGATTCTGACTGCCCTGCTTCTGAAGAGATGTTTGTGTGCTGGAGTAATTCTTCATTAAGTTGGGCAGAAGTTAGACCTGCTCTTACGACTGCTTACAACATGGTTGTACTCGAGCTGTTGGGAAGGGGTGGGAAGGGGTATAAATATCTTGGTCGATGTAGTTTGACATGAATGTTTTCTTACTAGCAAACAAGTAGGGCAGAAGATAAAGTAGTACTCAGTTCAGAGTTCAGCCTGGTTTGTAGTTGTTGGTTAGGTGTTCATTCTCCTGTGGTAGTGAATATGTTTTACACTGTGAAGCTCAAGACTTTGGGGCCAGCAAGCACCATTACAGTGTGTCTGCTCCATGCTGTCCTGCTTTGCTAAGAAGGATGCTCTGTGCCATAAAGCCTTTTTGTTGCTCGTAACTGTGTTCAAAAGAGCTTTCATGCAGTTGTCTTTTAAATCCTAAGTAGCATTGTGACCTGTTTCATTGATAAGACTAGCTTTGACTAAAAAAGACCCCAACAGCTTTGTATTAGCCAAAGACTCTTTGTTCCAGAGTACTTGGATAGCAGTAATGCCTCTCATACAGTAGGAACATAAGCCTTTACCATTTTAGAGGCCTCACCTCTTAGGACAGTGTACCTTTGAAAAACCTTGGCTTCATAAACGTCTGAGGAAAGGAGAAGATGATATGGGTCTGCCTACAAACAACATTACAGACTTGTGATTTGTGGAAGAGAAGTGGCTTCCCTATTGCATTGATACAGTGCCCTAGAGAAATAGGAGATAGTCGAAAGTGTTTATGCTTCTGTGGTTGTTACAGTTTGTTACTGGTGATCACTGGCAAAATCCATGCTGAAACTTGGGCTTTGCAAAGGAGGGGATACGTTGTAATTTGTCTTTTGTTTTGAATACAGGTGGACGGTCATTTGGTTGGACAGAAAAGGCCTGCTGCTAAGCAGTTAACTAAAGGCGCTTTGTAAGTGATTTTATTGCAGATGCTTCCTCTAACCTGAATTTCGTGTTAGTTTTTGTCAATGTATAGACTCCCGTCAGAGTATGTGTTAATTAATTGTGTATCATTAATTTTCCTTCTAGTATCCTCCAGCAGTTACAGAAGGATCAGATGCATGCTGTGACACCAGATAAAAGCCCATTCAGATCATTAAATGATGCAGTTCAGAGACTCCTTTCATACCATGTGTGCCAGGGATCGCTGCCAACAGAGGAAGACTTGAGAAAAGGTAATTTTTTCCCCTAAAAACAGGTGCTAGGTTTGTAAGCAGTCTGTGGACAGAATTCTTAGTGTCAGTTGAAGGGATGAGAAAGGGCACAGGCTGAATTCTGTGCAGGCTGCTGAAGAGCAGTGGTTGAAAGTGTATTCTTGTCTTTCTAGTGGACAGTGAGTTTGAAACTGTAGCTACACAGCTTCTGAAGAGGACACAGGCTATGCTGAACAAATACAGGTGTTTGCTTATAGAAGATGCAATGGTAAGTGGTGTAACCCAGGTACATTGTGTTTATAGGGTGCGATTCGGTGTGTTAAAAAGAATACATCTAAAGGAAGGTGAAAGCTAGCATTACAAGTCATGTTGTTGTTACTATTTATCACCTTAGGAAGGTGATGAATATGCAGAAAGTTTGTATATATATATATATATATATATATATTTATATATAGCCAGTGTACTTGTCAATTGCACCAGCAATGTCAGTGGCCAAGCTGTGTTTTGAAGTGTGTGAACACATCTTAAAATTGATGAAATGGGTTGAGTTTGTATTTCACATGCTGCCCTAGGAAGGATGCTGTTACATATAAGTCGCATAGATGTTGAAGGCACATAAACTTCTTGGTTGCTTACCCTTTCCCCTTGCACTTAACAGCTTCTGGTAGTGAGGCAGGTGATTTCCCTGTATTTCTGTAGGTGACAGACCCTGGAAGAATGTTGAAAATCTCCATTCAGATGCCTGCAGCCATATTCTAATTGGAGCTAAATCATATTACAGTTTAGGCAGTCATTACTTCTGCTTAGGAGCTAGGTGGAGCCTACAGGTTTTATAAGGAATGCATCTGGTTTAAAGCACTTTCACAATCCCAGGCATGAGGTGAAACCAAAACTGACAGAAGCTACTGTAAGAATACATTTTCAAGGATCAGGAAATACCATTGTGGCTTTAGACATGTTACTTTTCAAGCCTGGAACATTTTTGAATTAGATTATAATAGACATTTAAATCACTCTGCTTTAGAGACACGAACACATAATACAAGTGTTAGAATTAATATTGGTTTGGAATCTAGCAGTGCCATTAAAAGATACCATTAAATACTTGCAGATAGTTGCAGGTGTAAAGCAGGGATGGAGGTTAAAATCTGTTCTTTTAGCATCTGGTATTTTGTATGGTAAATCCCCTTTGGTCATTTTGAGGAGGTTCTGTCACAGTGCGTTCAGGTTTGGATCTAGTTGCCTGAGTTCATAGCCAGTGAACTTTGTGATTAATGGATTCACCTGGTTTGAAGGCAAAATGCAGCTCAGTACTAACTAGTTCAAATGATGGAAGAAAAAGTGCAGAGAAGAAACAAGATGATAGGGTGGTCCCATTGCAAGGTTTTCTCTCTAAAAGAGAAAGGTACTGTATGGTGTAAGAAACTGTGGTGCGTGGTGGTGAACATACTTGGTCCTGCAAAGGTACAGTTCTTAAAACTGGAACAATAATTCCCTGGCTTACAATCTTTCAACAAATACAGTGTGCCATGAAATGGGAATAGTCATTTAGGGTTGAGTTTCTGTAGTGGTTGGGGTCGCAGTCAGGGTTGTTGAGGATGCTGTGGAACTGTGAACATTCCCCTCATCTCTTTAATGACAGAACATCTGTTTTTCTCTGAAGAAGCAACTAAACTATAACGGTTTTGATTTGATACTGACATATGAGTGACTACAGATTTATCCCCTTCTCTGCAGCGGATAAATCCCTCTGCAGAAATGGTTATGATTGACAGGATGTTTAACCAGGAAGAAAGGGCATCTCTGACCCGGGAGAAGCGTCTTGCACATGTGGATCCTGGTAAGCAAGGGTTCCCTTCTGAACAACACAAAAGCAGCCTGAGTATGGGGTGCTTACAAATAGTTGTGGCTACAGCGAGGCACTGACTGCTAAGGATTCCAGTAGCTGAAATACCACATAAGCAGTTGCAAGTGAGATTTTAACAGCTGCCTGATGCAATAGCTTATAGACACTGTAAAATTGAAGGGATTTATTTGGGGGAAAACATACATTTGGCCTGTTCAGCAGAGAAATATTCCTGAGTTTCTTTTGCCAATAGTCACGACTCCTGCATGGTCTCAGTTCCAGTAAGGAAGAAGCTGTCAGTTTGCTGGCAGGCAGAAAGAGCACCCCTGTCTGAAGCATGAATGCTCTTGCTCATCTTAACAGAGTTGCTTTTGGAATGGCATAGCCACTTAAATGGCAGCGTTTTTAACCAGGCTGTTGTTGAACGCAGCAACTAGAAACACATTCTTCGTGTAAGATAACAGGTACTTAAATGTTCTGCGTATTCTGCATATTTGAAAAGCTATTCAGATTGAAGAAAGGATTAGCCTTCTAGATGCCTTATTTGCGTGTTTAGAATGCAGGGAAGTGCCCTTAGTCAGGTTTTATGTGTATAGTGTGCTGGTTAATTTGATGATAGTATCCGCTGGATGCAGCAGAATACTTAAGCATGTGTTACATCTCTTAAAGGCATGAATCTGTAGGTCCTGGGTGTTACTTGAATTTAATACTCAGAAGCTACACCAGAGTGCCTGCTATTTTGATGTGTAGGTAATTTACTGTTGCTGCTTGCTTTTCAGATGGTTACCAGGCTGATTTTTGTTGTTCTGCCAAACAATTTGACAAAGCAGTGGAAGAAGCACAGTCCAGTAAAAGCGACCATCAGCCTAGCAAAACATTACCTTCTCGAAGTCAGACTACCAAAACCCAAGCCAGAGACCGACCAAAACCCAGCTCAGCAGAGTCCACAAACCACAGTAAACTTCCTCTAGTGCCTAACAACGTTGTGACACCACAAGAAGGAGTAGCTCCTACTAAGAGATCGGAGAGCCTCACTAAAGCTTTAAAGTTTGAGAAAGCTAATTGTTCTTCTGAGAGCCAGTACGTGGCCCTCTCTGAAGAGAAGCTGGCTGGGAAGGATCTTGCCAAGTCCACTGAGGATTCTTTGGGTTCTGAAGACTTGTCCAAAAGCGTGTCACGAGCCAGTCCTGGAACACACAACAAAGTAACAAGGAACACAGTTCAGTCTTTCTCAAAGGTAACGTGTAATAACTCCCTCCAAGACAAAACTCTGAGGAGCTCTCCAAAGAATGAGGTTTTACATCCTGATCACAGGAAAGGCTCTGGTGACCCCCAGCAAGACTTACTGCTCAGTAAGAGTTTAGAAACGACATTTAAGAACATCTTGGAACTTAAAAGAGGTGGGAGACAGCCGCAGAACGAGGCGACGAGTAGTGGCTCAGTTGAATTAGAATTCCCCAATTTTTCACCTATTGCATCGCAGGAAAACTGCCTGGAAAAGTTTATTCCAGACCACAGTGAAGGTGTTGTAGAAACTGACTCTATTTTAGAAGCCGCTGTAAATAGTATCTTAGAGTGTTAATAGTTCCAGTACCATGGACAAGCGATGTTTCTCTTAGCAGAAGCAAATGTGAATGACACCACAAGTACAGCCTGACATGCATTTAAGGTTAACCTTTCTAAACTAGATTCTGTTTGGTGTTTGAGAGCAATACTCATTGTGGTTACAGTGAGAGATCCAAGTCAAGTTAATCCTTGGTAGAATGCAGTCTGTTAGGGCCTTACTCTTTCAAGTATTATGATGCTAGTGCTTTTGGTAATCGTGCAGTACTGCAACGTCAGAAGGTTGCAGGTCGTTCGGCCCTAGGTAACATGGTAGTATACTGACAATCACAGTCGTTTGAAAGGATATATTTATTAAGCAAGTGTTTCTAAAAAGTGATGGAAGCAACAATTCTCCCCTGCCCTTCTCTTCCACATGTCATCCAGTTTTAGTTATTCTGGAAACCCACTGTACCTCTATCAGAAGATTTGCTTTGTTGGTGAATCTGCATTAAAGGATTCTTCAGTCGGAAGGGTATCGCCAGTGTGTTTACAAGGCTTCATAAGTTAAAGTGCTTTTCTATTGCTTTCTGAGCAGAAACTAGTACTTGATATATTTGTAGTAGGTATCTTTAGTCTGTGGGATGGTATTATATGATCTTAGTCACAGTGGCATGATATGAATTAATAAATGCTTGACTAAGGAAGGTAGAATGGAAGCCAGGCAATGGCGAAGTGTACAGGATGAGGCCATGCTAGAGCCATGAATTTATATATATAATACATATATATGTTAACTCTTGGGGAAAAGACTTTGCGTTTTATCATTGGATGTAGTCAGCCTCGAGTCTTTCTGAAGTGGTATAACTGTTCTTTTTTGTTTGTCGTTTGTTTTATTTTAGACCAAGTGTCAAAAGCACTTTTCTTTGAGAACTGTTCTGATATTTGTAGCTTCTGTTTGAAGAGGACATTAGCCTTACTCTGATTCAATTTGAAGGCCAGTGTTTTATTTCTCTGCTTTTTTGCTGTCAGAGAATGTTAACCCATCCACCGTAGCAGTCATCACGATCAAGAGCTGTACAGACCAAAGTCCATCAGCAATCCCAGTGTTGAAACATATCGCCGAGTGTGTCGTGACTCACTCAGATCTGTAGAGCCAAGGGAGACCATTGCGTGGTTTGGATTTGGCTTGCTGTCATGTTGTGAAGATAGAACCTTACTATTTTATTTATTTATTTTAATCTATGACTTTTTGCTGCCCATGCTGCTTTTTCCTCGTTTACTTTGGTCACGAGTGCTTTTGTGCACTGACGCTAGTCACGTGCGTGTCATACATGTGTCTGCTCAGGAGGATCTAGCTCTTGTGGTTTCTAAGGTATGCTCACGTTCTCCCCCAGATCGCCTCCACAGTTCCCTAGAAGAATTACCAGCCACTTTCCAGACTTGCTGATCACACCTTTCCTGTTAGAGAGGCTCATTGACAAGCTGTGGTTGTCAGTCAGATTGCCAGGAAAGGAAACAAAGGTTTCGCTGCTGTGTGATTCAGTCCAGCTGAATAGCGTGGGAGGAAGCAGGATTAGATCCCTGTGGCAGGAGAAGATTACAGTGCAGCTCAGTATGGAGCTGCACTCCGCTGTGAGGCCACTGAAGGAAACCAGATCTCAAAAGCAATGTGAGAAAGAGGAACTTCCTTCAAATCCGTTTGCCCTTCAACGTGAATGGGAATACTGGGTTTGTGTGTTACTGATTGCCATTTAAAAAAGAATGTGCCAATTTTTAAGTACCCAACATTCCCAAGTGTTGTATGAACTATTCAAGGAAACATAAGTATTGCCAGTTTTAAAATTTTAGTTAGATGTCCATAGAATAGGCTCTTGGGCATAGAGTTCTTTTCTTATTGGCAAAACTGACCATAGAAGTCTCACCTGTTGCCTTTTTAGTTCTAACATATGCTCATGGCTGTGTATCTGATGTGTGTTTTATTTGGTCATTCTGGAAGCTGATCTGTTCTAAACTGTCTAGGAAAGCAAACAGGAGGTTACACAGCTCTGTGTGAGCTAGTTCCAGTTCTCTTTTTACAGGGAAAAGGCAAAAAAGAGTCAAGTTGCACATGGATCGATCCACTTGCTTTTTGTACCACCCCCAGATGGGTACGTGGGGTTTCCAGCCTCTCGACAGCAAATACATCATTGCAGTCTCAGGCTATGTGTCTTCTGTTGGATCTCATTTGGGGATGGGGGACAATGTTAAATTACAGGTAGTGATCGTGGTTGATTTGGTCAGACACATTTCTCTGAACTACGTCTGAGAGGAACCCATTGAACAATCCGAGCAAGATTCATGTTAGATTTGTTAGTGTGCTGTTGTTCGCTCCTTTGGATGCAGTTCCAAGGGAATCCCGGTACGTGGTGAAGCAGTAAATGAAAGAAGTGTATTTTTGTGGTGCTTTACAAAGAGAAAAATACGGATTTATAAATCATGGGCTCACGTCCAGCAAAGTCCTGTGAATGTGCATGATTTCCAACATGTTGTCATTATTTTGCTGGATCCGCATTGTGATTTCCATGTTATTTAATACTGCCTAATAGGAAGACAAATTTTCAACTGGCGATTAAGAAAACTCTGTTCATTTTGAAGATTTGAGGATAATTTATCTGTTAGATTAGGGAGGCCTTACAGACTGACTTCACTTCAAGAGGATGTGTCACTTATTGTCAGTGTGGTATGGACTTTATTTGCTTCAATACCTTCATTTGTAAAGTATGTCTCACTTGAAATTGCTTTGTATACATTTTGTAAAAATATTTATAAAATGTTTTGTAAAAAAAGAAGTATAACAAATTGCAGTTTATTTTGTTATGTTGGAGAAATACTGTTAAAAGACACAAGTCGGTAAATATATTGTTAATCCATGGATAGGAAATGTTTAGTTGGAGATGACAAATTGAAACAACCATTGCAATACAGCCAAAGATTTGGGAAAAACATGTCTATCTGTGGTTGTCTTGATTTAACCAAGGGGAATATTTACACGTCCAAAGGAGGTTTGTTCTCAGGTGAAGTTATATGGTTGCAAAACATTCTTCCTCTTGTGCTTTTACTAATGGCAGCCCTGTTATAAAACACTGAATAGGCCAACTTCTCGTATGCTTCATGAATCTCCCTGAACATACCCTCTTAGGATTCAGTTCACGTGGTGTTGTAACTACATCTAGTAACGCTGATCTCCAGGTGACAAGATTGCCAGTGGTCCTGCCCCTTTGCCATCAGGAATCTTGCCACGGTGAGGTTGCTGTGACACACTCTCCTCCTGTAGCCCGTTTCCACAAGGTACAGGCGTTCCTGATACCCTGGGAAGATGGGAGAAACAGGAGGGGCTGTGTTAGTCACCCAGCCACCTGATCCATGCTGCAAGCTTTAGAGCTGTGCCCCTTGTATTTGGTTATAGATCCCTGCGTTCGCAAGATTCCTTCCTTGTTTGGCTGTGGGAAGAGATGACAGTTGCTGGGGATATAATGCTGCTTCCTGCTTGTGAGGGGTGATGACCCTTTTCTTGCTCTGATTGACTTTTTCAGACAGCATGCAGAGGTTCTGCTGTAGTAAAGCTCTTATGGCCGGCACAGCAACACTTTACTTTTGGAAGCTATGAGAATGAAGGCTTGAAGCGCGCTGCCTCTCCACTGGGATTAGGGCCTGCAGTGTTGAAAGGTAGAAAACTTCATAGTTAGTATTTATTTTGTCAATGAGACTATAAAATAAACATGCCTTTTGAATACTTCCCACACGGATTCAGACAGCAACACAATAAAAGCAGTCCTGTATTATTGTGGTCTCTGTCTGGGTTAGGATGGCTGAACAGCTTGGATTGGTTTTACTCTTTCTCCTATCCCTGTAGAATTAGCAGGCAAACTTTCTGGGTTGGGAAACATTTGATGTTCAGTTTACCATGCAGCTGTCTTCACTTGGGAATATCATTCCATGACAAGAAGATGGTGTGTTGCCTTTCCATAGCATTTTGATGGTTGGGATTGCTAGGTTTATTCCAACATCCAGGGCAGGGCTTCAGAACATGAGCATGATGTGGTGAAGGTCTGCAAAGCAGCACGCTCTGGGGCACATACAATCCACTGCACACAGATCTCAGTGCAGGAGTGGTGGGTGTTCTGAATGACTTGTTCGCAATGGATGGGTTGGTGTTTGTGCTCCTGGTCTTGCAACCAGTCATTGTACTGGAAATTGGAATAACATCATCCATAATCATGCATCGCAGCAAGCAGGGAGCTTCTTGTTACCTATCACAACACATGATTATGGATAATAATAAGCAGAAGCTTGCTGCACTAGGGAAGAAAAAGGTAAAAGGACAGAACATGGTTCTAGTGTACAAGTAAAAGCCTCTGAAGTTGCCCTGTTGTGTGCTGAGCCTAAAACCCTGCTTTTTCCTGCTTTCTGGAATGTAGTGCTCAGTCTTCATCGCTGCTTTTGCTCTTCAGGGCTTTGTTGAGGAATTTTTTCCAGCTCTGTTTGTTTTCTTGGGAATCACAGGATCATTATGGTTGGAAAAGACCCTTGAGATCATTGAGTCCAACGGTTAAGCTGCAGAGTCAAATGAGGTATTCTTGAGGTAAATTATCTTAGGATCATAGAATAGTTGGGGTTGGAAAAGACACAGTCATACCAGAAGCCACGTTTTCAACATTACCCTGAACCCTTGGCTGTGGGAGTTGCTCACTGTCACACACTTACTACATGTTTCATTCTGATGAATATACCCAAAAAGGCTTGCCCTGATGGAGCTTCACTGTCTGCTCACCAGTGAGTTGGAAGCAACATAGACTTAACTCTGATGTTCCTTTCTAGACACATGTCACATAAGGCCTGTTCCCCAGTCTGTTGAACGAGTGGGAAGGTAATTTCAGTTCAAGATGATGGTGGTAATGCTTCTGTATAGAAAATAGAGATTAAAAATGCTTGAAACTGAATTGATGCAGTACCCTGGGGTGGAAGGCGATGCAAGGACTCCGATTGGCCAGCAGTGACCATCTCGGCGCTTAGGTAAGGTAGTATTACTGAGTTAATGGTGTTACCTGGGGTGGTGATGGAATAAAATGGTTTCATACAAGCAGGCTGCTGGTTTATTCTTCCCTCTGAACATTATAAACTGACTATTCCTGCTCTGTCCTGAGAATTCAAAGCTTTACTCTCTTCTGCTTGCATCGTGTACTTGTCTGCATAGAGACCTCAGACTCTGGCTTCAGTGGTTATTGTGGGAAGTCAAGGTCTTGAGATGCCTTTCTTACCCAGTAGCATCAGCCCCTGGGCCAGCAGTGACAAAATACATCTATAAATGCCTGCTTTGATCTCTCTAGAGTGCTTGAACTGATGCAAGCAAGAATAGTGCCACACTATTACTGATTACAGCTCCATCTGAAGGCGATTCCATCTCAGAACTTCCAAAGCCTCATTCCAAAACACAACCCACAGAGACCCTGTTGGAAACCTGCTGTGGTTCATTTCACAGCTCGATTGTGCTGGGTGTGCCTGAGGCTGATGAATGGCAAACAGAAGAAACATCCATGTAGTTAATATTACTGAGGTTGAACTACTCAGTTTCACCTTGTTTTCAAGGTGAAATTAATCAGGTGTTTGGAAGGCTCCTATTAACAGGGGCAAATAAAAGCCTAGTCTGTTGTGTCTGAGAAGAGCTGGATGTGGCATGCTCAGAAACCATTGGGTATGGAGCAGGGCATGCAGATGAAGCTGAAGGAAACAAGGCTCCAGGCTTTGGAAGGCACGAGCAGGAGGGTAAGTAGGCTTGTGTAGGATGGGTTTTATGGGAACCTTTGAGATTTGAATGACTAAACTTGGTTTTGGAAGCGTGGGATGTATTTAAACACAGGGAGTTGCACATGTCCATTTCTGTGTTAGATCCTTAAACATACTGTGTGTTTTCCCCATTGCACCTCTGTGAAAATAGATGGTATGAATAGAATAGAATGAATTTAGCCTGGGGAATATTAGACTTGCATGTGTATTTGCGTGTCTTACTGTTGCAAGGATGGGCAGCCTGCTGCATGCTGCAGCTCCTACCTAACTCCAGGCAGGCATTCCCAAAGCGTCTGCGGATGGAGCCAGTGCTCTTCATTTTAACAGGCTTGCCTGTTTCCAGTGTTGAAAGTGTTTGATGTCCAACCTCATCCACAGCCTCTGTTATCTAGTCTGTTATCTACTACTGCAGTAGTTCCCCTTGAGAACAGTCTGCATCTCTTCCTTCAGCTCGTGGTGAAAGCAATGCTGGCAACTGCTCTCCAAGCACAGATGGAAGCTTGGGAATGGGCATTTGAGCTTCTGCTTTTTGTGCATTCAGTCCCTGTGAGCAAAATGTGTTCTTTACTTAATGCCTATGAGCTGTAATGGATCCAGCCAGAGAGCAATCTGCCATCCAGGGATGCAGGTACAGGGTAAATCCAACCAGTGGGATGCTGCCTGCAGAGGTGGTGGTGAAACCCTTACTGAGCCCTGCTAATGGGAACAGTGCAGCTGCACGTACAGGCTCATGCAAAACCCTGATGCACATTCCTGTTCCCCCTTCTGCGGTCAGGGTCCTTGCAGCCCTCATTGGAGCCTGCCTTGCTTTGGGATGCAGCCTGCACTGAGCCTGCTTAGTGCAGAGAACAGCCGCCTAAAAGGGGATCCCATCAATACAGATCCCAAAGGAGGTGTCAGGAGGATGGTGCCAGACTCTTTCCAGTGGTGCCCAGCGACAGGAGGAGGAGCAGTGGTCATTTTGAGTTCTCTTTGGAAAGAACCGGCTCGTGTGGATGCTGTGAGCACACAGACACAATAGCTGCAAAGTGTGAATTCCTCCCAGCTGCCTTAATGGAGTGTTGGTTTTAAACCCCAATTTCACTGCTGCTTGCTGGGCAATTAACACCCAGTTAATACATTCCCTTAGCTCAGCTGTTTGGTGCCATGCTTAGTGTCAGGCTGGGTGTCAATATGGACACTTCAATCAAAACATCCCTTTAAGATAAGGGGCAGCCAAAGGACAAAGTCTGGGGCTATGGAAGCAGGAATAAGCCAAGAAAAGCCGGTAATCTTGTACTTCTGCTTAAATTAATTGTAATGAAGTGTTAATTTCTGTTTTGCTGAACCCATAGCAAAGAGGGTTGAGAGAGGGGTAACTGGGACATGTCTCCGTCCATTTACAAAGGTATCAAGTGAAAGGGAACCGGACACAACAGGAGCTGACACAACCGGTGCATCAGAGAGCTCCATATAACCATGAACTGCAGGAGAACAGGATCTGAGCTGCGCACGGGGCATTCCCTGCATCCCGACCGCCTGTGCTCGATGCCCATCGGTGCCTGCGCTCTGAGCATCACTTTCGTGGCTCTCCACGAGGTGGAGGACTCCGCTTTGTGCTGGGGCTGCGCCGCGTGTCTGCCCGCATGGGAGGAGGCTGCAGGACCAGGTACTGAAGGGTTCGTTCGGTTTGAGCAGTGATAACGGGGTTTGAGGGTCGGGGCTCCTCCGTGATCCCAAAGGCTTTCCCATAGGAAGGGCTGCATCCCGTAGGGAAGCATGCGGTGCGTGGCTGGGCTGGGGGGAACCCCCGGCTCTCGGTGCTGCGGGTTCACCCCTAGGGACCAATTCACTGCAAACCCGGTGTTCTTTATGGGTGAAATACAAGTAGGACAAATAAAGGTTGGTGCTTGGGGTTAAGAGTGTGACTTACACCGAGCTCCAGGCTCACTGTTGCCCGTGGTGGGGTTTGAAGGACTTAACCTCGCACAGTCAGCGTCGAGCTTGTTGTGTCTGCGTCTTGTGTTTTCAGTCCTTGCAGCTAAAACCGAGCCCAACGTAATGTGCAGTTTCCTTCCCTTGCCTTAAACCCCATTGTCCAATTGATTTGGGGTTTTGCCTGCGTGGAAAGTGTCACAGCCCGAAGTGTTGGGTGGTTTTAGTGTTCAATTCAGCTGGAAAGGAAAGAGATTGTTGTTACTGCTCATCTGCACATGGCAGAACCTGCTTCTGTTCCTATGGTCCTCTTGGGGCGCCTCGTGTTAGCTGTTTTTCAAGGCATTCATGTGTTTCAGCGGTGCTAAGGTGGTTTCTGAGGTGCACAAAGCTAACTTGGTGTGTCAGGATAAAGTGCCGTTGGAATAGGGTATGATAAGGTCATTTACAATGAGTGAACAATGATATTATAAGGTCATTTAGAGTGAGTGAACACAGGGGTAGAACTGAAGGCTGATAGTAAACTGCTTGGAAGGAAGGCTGGAAAGGAGTGTTGAGGAGCTAAGGGATGCACTGTGCCTGTGTTGGATTTGGCCTGTTTGCTTACACAAAAGGGTAGCTCTGTGAGCTGCTTGTTGCTGTGTCCTATGAGCACTGTGAGGTATGGAAGAAGCAGGAGGTGAGGAAGGGGCAGATTTGACAAACAAGGGGAAACAGGGAACATACCCGTAAACTGCTTTTTAAACAGATAAAGGAGGGTGTTCCATTCTACAGTGCCCCAAAGCCTTTACTTATGGGGCAAGGGTAGATGGGGATAGGTTTAGGTGATGCTTTCTTTTGATTTTCCCTTTACTTGCATTACTTATGCTAGTTCCTTAATATACAGGTTGGTTTTGCCACAATACACAATTGTGCTGCTTCTAGCATAGCCTTGCCAGCTGGGGCTGTAATTCCTTCTTGATTCTGGTTGCTGTTCCCTGTGATATAACTCATCCAGCTTGTGAAGTTTCTAGCAGCTTGGATATGGCAGCTCTACTTCAAGTGAGGTTTGGTCTCTGTTCCCTTCCATGTGTTTGCTTGTGACAAACTAAATAACCCTAATATAAACCACACTGAAAGAGGTTTCTAGGAGTCAAGCTTTGCTGGGCTCTGTGACAGCTGAAAGGATAGGGTTTGTTACTGAAGACTGAGCTGATTGATGGTGATGTTGTTAGTGCAGTACATCAGTCTGATGACCAAGCCCCAATTCCTCTCTAGAGGCTGTTTCACTACTGGCAAGGGACTCAAGTTGGGCAATGCTCCCATGTACCCTACACGCTGGCACAGGGTGCCCAGAGAAGCTGTGGCTGCCCCATCCCTGGCAGTGCTCAAGGCCAGGTTGGACACAGGGGCTTGGAGCAGCTGCTCCAGTGGAAGGGGTCCCTGCCCCTGGCAGGGGTTGGAGCTGGAGGAGCTTTGAGGTCCCTTCCAACCCAAACCATTCTGTGACTCTGTGAACACTGTCCCTCCTTTTGGAGTGATGGGTTTAGTGGCTCAGACTGGGACCATTCTCGTGCTCCAGGAAGATCTGTGTCTCAAAGCTTACAACAGCATTGTTTGCCCTGTATAGTTCATTATCCCAATTGCTGGTTGCCTTCATCCCGAAGATGCCATCACCTGCAATAGGTTTTAAATCTCTATGAGGCCTTCTTCTGTTTGCTGGTGACCCCCCAGATAAACCTATAAATGCACCAAAGCTTCCCTGCAGTGCCCTGGCCAAATCCACCTCCTGGGAGCTGCTGCTCTCATCCACTCTGTACTGCAGAGCCATTTGTCTCCTCTTTCCTTGTGCTGCAGAACTGTGCTTCCTGTGGCCAAACCCATCCAGAGGGATTGCTGCTGCTTTGCCAGGCATGAAGCCACTGACACATGTATTTATGCTCCTGGCAAACCAAGTTAAACAAGCAGGGATGAGGCTGGGCAGACGTTGGAGGTGATGCTTCATTAGAACTGCACTGCGAGCGGCTCTTCTCCTTCCCAATTATGGCATCCCTGTGCATCACTCTCCCATTTGGGGGGGGGAGAATTCCTGGTTGTACAGTAGGGCACAGTAGCTGGAATAACGGCTCTGAGCACATGTACATCTGTCTCGTTGTGTTAAAAGCATGGTTGTTTCTACCTCAGCTATTAAACTGTTAAATGGATTCCTGAAACCTCATTGATGGGGTTCACAATGGACCCGAATTCAAGCTGTGCTTCAGTAACATCAGGTTCTGTGCAAATAAACAGCAGGGTTCAACTGTCTGCTGCTAATTATCACCCAAATCTGATTTAAGGCTCTTCAAAGGGCCTCGTATCTCTCCATTTAGTCGTTTGTTTCAGTGTGAGGAGTCTTTAATTCAAACCAAACGTGGGTCAGTTTCCAAGAGGAACAAGAGAATGTGAGGAATGTGTTTATCCTCCTTTGGGCTTCCTGGGATGTGATTCATGGCCTCGGTGGGGAGGTGAATTGGTGTCACTTGTGACTTGGCTTTGCCTGTTTGGTTGGCTCGGAAAGGGCTTGGCCAGTTGTAGGAGAGCTGAAATAGTTCCTAATGGGATGGTTCTGGGCTTTACAGTAAGGAGTATGAGTAGTGAAGTACAGAGGCACAGGGGGAACCTTGCAGGCTCCAGTTCCCATCCTAGCTGTGAGAAGATGGCTTTAGGATGGGATGGAGAGATGGGATAATAAATAAACAGAAAGCACCAAATGCAAGTGAGAGGCTGGAGCAGGAAGAAGATTTCACCCTAATAAATACCATATGCAGGGACGGTTTACAAAGCACACAGTAAAGAGCAAGTTAAAAAGAGAAATCCTCCTATTCCCTTTCATGTGGCCGAGGGCAGCATCATTCCTGGCTGTCTTTACTGGGGATTTATGCAAAGATTTAACACCCCCTTCTGTTTTCCCTTCTTCTGGAAGCTCGGAGGAGGATGCTTTATTAACTCGCTGTTCTGTAGATTCATATCTGACCTCTGGTTTCTTTTCATGTGGAGGTAGCTTGGGATGCTTTCCATGCTGTGATGTAGCATTTCCTGCACTTAGTGGTTTATTCTAGTGACTGGAGTAAATGGACCTTTATTGTAGGGAAGTCCTTGCATAGTGAAACCCCCTCCTCAAACTCTTTGGATGCAGTTTGAAGAGCAGTTATTAGTATCTCCATGGAAGAAGAACTCATTCTGGTTTGGTCCCCAGACAGTCTAAATGGGTGACTTAATGTACAGAAGTTTACTGCTGTCCATGGAGGCAAGATTCCAACTTCATGGTAAGTATTTCCTACACCTCTCTGCTCTGGGCTTCCTTCAGTCACAGTCAGAACCAAGGTCCTTCTGCAGTGGAGCTGTAACTACAACACGAACCTTGTGTGCATTCCTATTGCGGCTGTATCTGTAAGGTGCATCTCAACAGGGTTTGATGCAGCTAGTACAGCTTACACGTTAGGATGTATAGGTTTTGTGTTTGGATTGTCTCAGTATTTGTTGATGAAGACAGGATTTTACTTATTGAAATAAACCAAAAGTACTAATTGACTTAGGAGCAAGCACTTGCCTGTCAGGATAGGAGTGGGATAAATCTTATGGTAAGGACATTGAGATTCACAGGTGTATTTAGTGTAAATTCCATGGGTGTTCTGTATGGTTTGGTTGTGGTGTATGGAGGCATCTCTCCTTTCCTAATATCTGTGGCTGTTCTGGTTAGGTGATAAACAGCAACAGGAGAAAGACTTTGCCTTTCTACAGGCTCAGGGCCTTCAGATAATACCCAAAGTGGTTTGTCTCTTATTGGAGTGAAGGCCAAAGGAACAGTCACCTCCATGCAGTTGAGAGTGGGTGATGGTGAGCTCTGTGAGGTTCTTCAGTGATTTAGCCATAATCCTCATTGTAGTTGGAGCTCGCTTTAGTACAACCTTCACCTTTAGTAAAAGCATTCCCCTCTTGAAGGGTCTTCAACTCTAAGTGCAGCCATTTCTGTGGAATGATTCCAAACTCTGGCCCTTCATTGTGCTTCCTTTCAAGAGCAGGAGGAAGACCTGAAGTTCTCTTCTAGCCAAGTGGTGCACAGTAAATGGGTTTTAAAGCAGACATGCATGTTTGAAGATATGTTTGCTTTCAAATCCTTTTGCTTCAGAAATAGTCCTTTAGTTTTGTACCAGGATGCTCCAGTTCTCCTTCATGCCCCTGGTTATGATATTCCCACTCAGGATCTGTCACTCCCTCCTTCTGTCTCCTCTGACCCCTTTCTCTTAGGAAGCTTTTTATCTGAAGTGCTCTTTTGATGCCTGTTTTTGTGGCCAGCTTTGATACTTTGGCCTTATGTTATTGACTCATCACTTAGGAAGGAGATGCTGAACTGCAACTACCTGGTGCATTCCTGGTAACTCAGCTCATAGCCCCCTAGTTACACAGATCAGTTCAATCATAGAGGAAATGTGACTGGAGAATAAACTAAGATCATCCTTTGCTATCTGATAACTTCAGTTCATTGACTAGTTTGCATCCCTGCTGCATATCATGACCCGTAAATCAGTAACACAGTCTGCATGTGCCAGAGCTCATGTCCTCAACTTTGTGCTGTTCATTTGGACTATCTGAGACTCAGATTGCTTTTACATATAGAGGAATCTCCAGTATTTGCTCGTGTCTGCTTTTGGTCTAGCCAATCTGTTAGAGCAGGATGAGGCCTCACGTTGGATTCCTCTCTGGTCCTAAAGTAATCTGAATTGTTTGTATAATTGCAGTCAGAAAGAAGGTATCAAAAGAAGAAATGTGGAGAAATTCAGCTCAGCTCTATGGATTTTAAATAGGTTTCCAACCTCTGTACAGCTCAGTCCTGAACTGGGAACAGGGAAGAGTGACCTGACCTCCATAAGCCTTCAATGGGGCATGGCCCAAGCAAGCTCAGGACATTTCATCCACTGAAATTCCCCCATAGATCCCAGGTAATCTTCCCACCTGAGGAGTTTTGGGGCTGGTGGGACCCCCCATGCTGCTTTCACACCCAGATGGCTTCATTCCATCAGGGTGAGCTCAGGAAACTCCATAATGGAGCCTTTATAAGGGCTCCACCATTAGTGGTGTCCAGGGCATAAAAGGAAAGCCTCTGACAGCATATCCATGACTTTCCTCCCTTGTGTTGCCATTCCTGCCCAATGGAGGAGCCCTGTGGCAGTTATCCATGCCTTTGACATCTTGGTGCTGTGTTATGTTCTGGCCTTATGGGACCGTGTGCTGAGACCTTTGGAAACTGGAGCTGGTGCACAATGTGGAGCTTCGTGCCAAGAACACTTCACATCAGCTCTGCTGGTTGTTAATGAGTTCCTGGGCAGAACTCAAGGTGTTAGTTTGAACCTATAAAGCCCCATATGGTTACCCAGGAGGCTGCTTCCCTTCCTATGGCTCTTGGGATCAGGCAGAGACTCTTGCCCTCGGCTTTGGAATTCACATTCCGAATCCATCCACCTGGGCTGGGCTCTGTCAAAAGGCTAGGGAGAACACTATTGCTTTAGAAATGATACTGTGCTGCCAGCTGCATGTTAATTGTGTTTCTGATTCCATTGAAATCAATGGGAATACACAACTCATTCCTTGGTACTAGGTTTTGTTCCCCTGAGCAAAGCTTTGCCATCAGATAAGAATCTATAAGGAAGTTCTATGTAAAGACGGATGAGATTGGGAAGCTCTGATAACAGGATTTGACATGCCAAGACATGGAAGACCAGACCTGGGGTATTTGGGCATTGCAGGGATTTTGATTGGCTGTGCTCTGCCCTTTAAGAAAGTGCCTGTATAACTATTTGGGGTTTGGAATAGTGCATTCCATGGACAGGAAGATATGGTGGCAAATGGGTTTCTTGTGTTTAACAACAGGAATAAATAATAAGGCCTGGCTGTTTTAAATGGGAAGCCTTGGAGAAATCCAGTGACTTGATGACAGAAAGAGCTGTTGCTTCTCTGTTTCACCTGGAACTGTCAGGAGAGGGAGGATAAGGTCTTATAGAGTATATATAAATCCTGATGCTGGAGTATTTTATTCACTTGTGGCTCATCCCTAATGTTGTTTGGCTGTTGCCCAAGGTTCCTGTCTGATAAGACAGGATGTAGAACTGTGAGTAATCCATCACCCAACAGCACAAACCGGTTTTCCTTGGGTTTGCCTGTACGAGCAGCTTGTCCCTGCATTTTTAGTCCCATATCTTTAGGCAGATCCCACTTCAGGTGTTGCTCTGTTTGCAGCAGATTGGCACTGAACCCCCAGTGGATTCCAGGCCCCCCCAAAGCACCAACCCCATTGCAGCACATTCCTTCATAGAGAAGATATGGCAGATGCTCCATCAGCCCAAATGGAATGTTCTGCTGTGTTCTCAGCTATGGGGCTATAACTGGCTTAGGCAACCTGGAAAACTGCCTCTCCTTAAAGCCCTTCTACATCCACACAGTGAACAAACCCCACAGGTCTGTCAGGATGGAAGGAAGAGCCACCCTTAGGCACTCGTGGGCTTTCTGAACTGTGTCCCCATTGCTAGTTAAAGAGCTCTATTTTCCCCTAGGTAAATGCATGTCCTGGCTCTAATCAGTTTATTTGTAAGTCTGATTGACATATGATGGGCCAAAGTCAGACTGACAGCGATGTGAAACTTTACACCCTATCTGGACACAGTATGTACTTGGTTTATGATCCAGCTGGGCATGCTTGCTGGTTATTGTTGAGGTCAATCAAAGTGTAATTGTAACATAGGGAAAGAGGGTCCCAGGGCTACAAAGATTTGTTTCCAACAGCTGCTATTCATTATTCATTCAACTCTCCCTTCTGTTTGTGAAATTAATAACCCTTGGCCTCCTAACAGGGCATCAGGCTTGAGGAATACAGAGTTTGAATCAAGGATGCCCTGGTTTCATCCCCAAACAAGCGAGAGCACAAAGCCCTTTAGCCAGTACGAGCAGTTGGCTGCAGCACTTGGTATTTCTGCTTGTGCAAAACCAGATGTGAGTTAATCAACCTGAGATTTACGGGCACTCTGTGCTGGATGTGAGGGAAGTGACTGGTGCACAATAAACCCTGAGCTGACGGAAGTCAGGGGGGGCACCCAAACCTTCAGTTAAATGGGATTTCATCACATCTGAAGGCAAAACTACAGTATCACGAGTTGACAATAGGGGAATATCAGATTAATATTCAAATTGGCACTTACACCTCCATTAACTGTGAGATCTTCCCACCCCAACATCCATTTGCTATTGTTTGTTGGAAGTGTAGCACAGGCTTTGGCTCAAGATGATGGTGGAAGGAGGCTCGTGATGTTCTATCCCATGAATCCCAACCCTGTGTCCTTGTGAATGGTGCTGCATTGAGATGGGACATGGGAGAGGTGTCGGGACAGCTTTGGAGTGTGGCTGGGGACAGGGACTGGGTCACTGCAGTGCCCCTGTGCATCCCTTTGTCACCAGCACAGTGGCTAAAATGTGTGCAGGATGTGCTGGGTCTCTCGGTCTCTATGGGAAATAGGGTTACATTAACTGTGGTGTGTGATCATAAGGCCAGTAACTATGGTGGTATATCCTAAAGCTCATTCAAATTAGGTACTTTAAGACACTAGAAAACCAGCTTTCTTCTCAACTTCCTTGTAGCTTGGGGGTAGGGTTAAAATACCATGTAGCTGCTGTATGCTTGACATTATACAGCCGCAAAAGTGATAAGCAAACATTTTCTTTTTCAATACCCAGCCTGCAAGAGGACACATACATAACAAGTACTCTCATTCTTTGTCCTGCAGAAGGCCTGGTGTTGTTAAATACAGAGAGTTGCCACTGGTGTTTATCTTACTAAATCTGTTCACATCAATTGGTTCTGCCTACCCCATATTTCAAAGCAAAATGATGGGGAAAGGTCATATAGATTGCCCTTCTCTTCAGTTCTTGGCTTAAGGGGGTCCTGTTTGTAATTAAGGAACAATTTCAGTGCTGACTGTAGTCAAGAGATCCGTCTTTCCCTCTTTCTCTCCATGTAATGTTTGGAAAGGGATGTGGAAGGCAGGGACCGGTTGATGCAGGTGGGGAATGTGTTGCTACAGAGGTAATTGGGTTGACATTTTGGGGAAAGGCTGAAGCTGCTTCTGTGTTGTGTATTCCAATTCCAATCCATCCGCTATTGGCACTGGATCTGGAGGTGGAGGGTTGGATGCAGAGGCTTTGATTGTGATGCCATCATAGTGAGAAACATTCCTTGGTGCTTTAGAGCAACCTAAACCACATTGCTCAGTAGGTGCTGGCTCCAATGAAATGGAACCATCTCAGTGCAGGTTTGTTGTCCTGGGAAAAGCAGCTATTTCTGTACTGATGAAGTGGCTGTGGTGGAGAATCGCGATTTTAAGGGAAAAATGCAAAGTGGAATGCCTGGAATGTGGAATATTTTACCATTGTAACTCTTTTATTGTAAGTTCTAGAGGGATTCATGCAAAATGGCCCTTTTTAGAAGGGCAGAAAGAGATAATGAATGGATTGTTGCTGCAGTCTGGTCCCAGAGAGGCAGGCACCAAAGGAAGATGGAATCTGCTTTCCATCACAGGCATTCACATGCAGAGATGTGTGCTTCTAGAGGCTGCTATTGGGGTGATCTCCAGAACCCTGAGCACTCAGCTTTCTGTGGAACAGGGTTTGTTTTCCTGCTTTCCTTCAAGTCCCTGTGCTGTGTTTGCTCACAGGCTGCACTGCTTGGGCAGATCCAAAGGGATTAGCAATGGGATGTAAGGGCTTTCCTATCTAGGTCAGGTTGGATTTAGCACTGACTGAAAATGACCCTGGTTGTTTAGGACTGGATCAGATGCTCATAGCAGTCTGGGGCATCTGGGGTCATAGTGCAGCTCAAGTTGAGAAAGCAGCTAAAGCTGGAGCAGCATTGTCAGACTGCTAAGCAGGGAAGGACAGCACTGACTGTTCCATACAAGGTTTCATTCGGATGTGCTTCCTCTTCCTTTTTGAGGCCAAACACTTTAATCCTACATACTACATCTGTGATTCTATAGGACCACCAGTGTCAGGGGGTTTGCAGTTGCAGACACCCTGAGCTGTGCTGGTTGAGTGTTCCCTGGTTTGGGGCAGACAAGATGCTGTAAATCTTCATTCTCTCTGTGATAAATTGTGTGCCAATGAAGACAGAGCTTGCTTTGATGTGAAACCAGGTTAAAAGAAGAATTCTTCTGATGGGGCAAACCCAGAGGTAACAAAAACAGCAAATTAAGGGGAAATGATGGATCCTGAAGAGGAATTTTTGTGTGGACGATGACAAACTCTGTACAGCTGTACCTGGATATTTGTACCATTTAACTTAAGATCCAAGGGGTGCATTTAAAACTACTGGTGCAGACAATCACTGAAGAATCTGGTGCTGCATTTTGGGCATAGGATGGGTTTCAGTGTCAGCACAGCTCCTCCATTCCCATAAATCACAGCTGTGTCTGTAGGTACAACCTGTCTTACCTTACTCCACAGAAAGGGGCTGCGAGTGAGTAACTAAAAGGTAGAAGGGATGATTCACCCCAAATCCTGTCTGCAGGGGCCACTTTGATGCTCTCACCAGGCTCATGTGCAGCATGTCAGGAAAGGAGCCCTCACGTTAGTTGGTCTCTATGCCCTAGGTTTGGCTCAGTGCTGCATCACCCCAGTTTCATATCCATGTAACACCATGGGGTGACCTCCAGGCTGCTTACTTCTATGTCTCACTGAGGTATTGATTGAGCATCCTCCTTCAGTCCTGTGCATAAAGCTGGCAGCTCTGATATGGGTAGGGTGTGTGTTGCTGTTGTCTGACCACTGCAGCTTCAGGACCAGATCATTCAGAGCCTGGTGATACACAGAAAGTGTCTTGATACCTGCAGGCTGGTCACGTATGTCCTAGCGTAAATCCCACTGCAATAAGCAAGGACTTTACTACAGATTGAAAGGTCACCTTTAATAACAATTATTCCCTTTTTACAGTTCGCCTTCAGTCATGATCAGGCTGCAGGTTTTTATGTGTTGCTTTCATTCCTCCCACTGCTATTGGATGTTTGAAGGAGGTAAACCCTCATTTATCATTCTGTCAAATGCTGAACATCAGACCTGTGCTTGAATTATCAGTTGCATGTGGGTTATGTTACCTGTCTCTGTTGTGATCTGTTTCTGGTTTCCATATGATACAGCTGGTGTTTTATCATACAAAAGCTATAACCTGGAAGAACCAACATTAATTTCCTCTGGAGCCTTATGAAAAGCATCAAGGGTGCGCCTGACTTGTGGTGACAGAGCTTTTCAGCATGCTGTGAGACAGAGCTGCTTCTGGGCACACATGGCAGCCAGATAGCGCTTACACAGCACCATACGTATAGTACTAGCTCATTAACTTTCCCTTCACGAAGCTGCTAAGCAGACACTTTACTAGCACTCTTAATGTACCATCACATGGCTGGGGTCAGACACCAGTAATACCCAGCTGCAGAGCAGGCTGAGTTTCCATCGGACCTCAAACCATAGTCATTAGGTGAATGCTTAATACCTTTAGAGTCTTATAAACTCTGTCTTCTATATTGCATTAATGAAAGGGAAGACAGAATAAATTAGTCAATGTGAAATGTATTTGGAAGCCTGAGATAATCCTGTAATTCCCAGTATTATCCCTAATAACGTGACCCCAAAACCAGTGATGAGATGAAGCAACAGGGTCACTGCATGCTGGGCTTCAGATAAGATCTTCTGTGCATTCAAGACCTAACCAGAGAAGTTGGAAGTGATTTGACCAACCTCTTGAAAGTAGTCTTTAGTCTGAAGGGATTAGGAGCCCACAGATGAATATGATGCTCCTCAGTCTTCCTGATGAAGAGGCTTTGCTGAGCCAGCCTCAAGTCACTGCAAAGGAATCACTATGAGATATCATAGACTCAGGAATCATGGAACGCAGGAGGGTTTGCTGTGACTTTCTCTGGAAAGGAGCTGTGGTTGGGACATATGGTCTTTTAATTTGGAAGAATCTTATGTTTTCCACGGTGCTTGCCATAAACCAGGGAGAGTTTGGGTTCACGGCAAAGAGGGGGATGGAAAAGCTGGTTTATGGATGGGTGGGTAGGTTTATGTGTTAGTTATTGTATTGCTCCATCTGGGGCTCTGCAACACAGTGTTTTTCGCTCTGTTGTTGGAGATTTTGCCACTAAAACCTTGGGAAGAAAGGAGCCTCCTTCCCCATTGCAAGGCTGGTATTGTTTGGGATGCCCTGCTGGGCTTCTGAAGCCAAGTGATGACAGACACCCTGTGACACACATAAAAACCAGCTCTGGAAGCTGAACAGCAACAGCTCCACTGACTTGTGTGTGTGTCTCCATCACTGCCTGCCAGTTTCAACACGGGCTATGTCAGTTACAGCACTTCACATGCTTCTTGCATGTCCCCTTTGGTCTGACAGCAGCTTCCTACCTGGAAGCATTTCCAGTGCCTTTGTGGCCCAAGGGGGATGTTATGCTCTGACCTTGCCTTACCTGGGAGCAAAAGGATGCAGATAGGTGAGCAGCAGAAGAACAGAAGCAGAGAAACAGCATAGGTCTAACATGGTTAACCCAGGCTTGGCTCATCAAGGGCTGTCTGGGGTATAGAGACGGCCTAGAGGCAGGGAGGAATGGCAGGAGCAGCTTTCGTTCCCCATAAGAGAGAGTTGTGTCCTCTAGATCTGCTCCTACTGAAGGAAGAGGACCTTTAGGCTAATATACCTCATCAGATCCGACAGTGACATTCCTCATTGAGAATCTTCCTTTGCTCTTTCCTGTTTCTAGCTTCCTGACCAAATATACTTGTGTTCTTCCCAGTTCTACAGGGGTTAATCCATCGGGACTACCTTGGGGATAGAAATATTTGGAAGCACTGGAATTCCTGTTTCTCCAAGTGTGAGTGGATGTTATCTGTTCATGTCCGGCTGTGTCTTTGATATCCTCAGATGCAAGGTGATGGTGACGCCCCAAGCCGTTTCATGCCAGCCATATATCACCCTTCTGGCACCAGTCCTTTGACATCTGACCCGGGTACTATCAGTTGCAGTGCATTCAATTGCCTGCAAAAGCCAACTTTTTGCTGTAGGGAATAATATGTCCTGTAGCTCCTGCTAGACCCAAGGGGCCAGAGAACTCAGAGGGCTTGAGACTGTGTGAAAAGCCTGTTTCCACTGCAGAATAGGCTCTCTTTGCTCATGTGTAGCTTGCACCTTTGAGGGCAGCTCAGCCTCGCACAGGATGGATAGCACTCCCTGAATGAATGAACAGTTATTCTGCATCTCACTTTATTATTCCATGTTTTCTTGCCAGCTTTTGGGTCCTGTATGCTTCCAAAGTAGCCTTGATATGTAAAGATCTCTCTTTGTGCTGATTTCTCTATGGTGATGATCTTGAAGTTATCTGAGACTTCTAAATCCATGTGCTCAGCTTTACTATGGCCCAAACCAGTGGTAGAGGGGATTAAGGCTGCAGCAGGGATGTTGTCTTCAATGATTTCAGCTGGTTTTATTACTAACTGATAATTAGCTTATTTCAGCTGGTGGTAATATTATTATTAATAATAATAGTATGACTTTTTACATAGCATTATTATTAGTACTATATAGATAGCATTATTATTACTGTTTAGGTAGCACTCCAGCCAGATTTCATCTCATATTGGGAGGGATTGTACTCTCTGCTCCTTTATAGCTGGAGTTCATACAGAAGAAAGACCAAGCTCCTCTTGCTGACAGAGTCCATTGGAAGTTTAGGTTTTGAGGTTCATATTGTTGCTATTAGAATCCTATGGAAATAAATAGATAACCAGGACTTCTTACATGGGAAGGAACAGCAAAGGCAGGATGAGAGCGAGGTCCAGCTCTGCCTGACAACAGCAGCCCCTTGCAAGCAGCACTGTGGTGGGCAGTCCCGGAGCAGTGATTTGTTTGCTGTGTTACAAAGCCCTCTCGCTACCACCCACTTGTATTTATTGTGCCCTTTGAGTTGTGCTTGGTAGTATTTTCCTGGTGTTTATTTGAAAAGGTCTGTGTTTTGTGGTGACAGTCTCCCATTTTCGGGATTAACTGCTAGCAGATGGTGCTGTGTGGTGTGAAGCACACGCAGCAGTGCAAACCACCCGGGGCTGGATGCTGGATCCTGTGTTATTCCAGCAGGTTTCGGGAGTGTCCAGAAAGTGCCCATGTGGAATCTTATGCAGGAAATAAATTACTGTTGGTTTTACGGCTTTTAGGTCGTTTTAGTGTTGGGAATTACTGCTGAAACCTTACAAGTCCGTACTGTGGCTTGAGAAATGAAGTATCGTTTGAGCAGTGTTGTTTGGGAAAGGATTAGCTGCTGATACGTTATATACAGGCAGATGCAGGTAAGGTGTACTTAGAAGTACAACTGCCTAGTATTGTCCCTTATAAAACCCCTGCTACTGTTGCGCATGTCTGCTTTTGGAGCTAAAAGCTTCAGTGTGAGCAGAGCACTTTGATTAGGCTGTTTGTGAAACTATGGCTGAAAATGGTTGGGAAATGGGGGATTGTGCTTTTCCTGTTGGAATAAGATATCGCCTGTCATCAGCAGGACAAGAAGGGGAAAGATGGGGTGTACAATGCAGCAAGTAATTCACTAACCTGTTGCTGGATTGCTCAGGAGGAAGCTGTGGCCCTATCACAGAAGGTTGCCAAGATCCATTTTTGCTAGTGTTTGTTGGGAACGACACGGACATAGTTGATTCTGCATTAGAGCAGGGACATGGACTTGGAAAACCTTTAAATCTCCCAATCTCCGTTTGAACCTCCCTCAAAGAAATAGGAAAGTTACCCAGGTTTGCCCCATGGGATGCACCACTGGAGAAGAGCTGTCCACTAGATGTCAGTGGCACTTCACTGAAATAAGGTTTAAAAAGCCTTTTCTGGTAGCTCCTTGTATATATGGTCCAGGTATATATGTATGTATACCTGTGTATCATCCCTACCAGAGATGATAACCAGCTATACAGGTGAGCATCATCACTTGTGCTTGTATCCCTCAGCGCTGCTCTTGTTCTATGGCTTGTTCTGCCTCTCCTCAGACATCCCATGTTGGCCTGTCTCCTGGTTAAGACCAGAAAATGAGCCTGTGCTCCATGTTAAGGTTTTGAAGAGTGTGTGGGGTTTATTCTAGGACAAAACTCCATGCTCATAGGGAACATGCAGCCATTTATATGCTTTTTCCCTTTCAGAGATCTGTAAAAGGACCTGAATGCCCAATAATCTTGTTAAAGATGGGTTGTGATGAAGATGGCAGATAAACAGAAACTGGTTTTCACCAGTGCTTTTTAATGCATAAGTCGGACAAATGCTATCTGTTTTATTTCACTAGACCTGCTAGAGGTCCCCCCAGTTACATCACCTGTAGTTGGTTCACAGTTGCCCTTTTGTTCACGTATTTAATCTTCTGCCTGGTTTTCAGAGCAGCCTATGAGCATTCAGACTCCAATCAGTCCTTGGAAAGGTGCTGTCATTAGGCAGTAAGGCTCAGAGCTGATAATCTGCCCGTCACATAATGTGAGTGCAGATGACAATCACTTACCTCTTTCATGTCATGATATAAGGCTGGAATTGCCCCAGATGAGGAAGAAAGCCATTATTTAATCAATGGAATTGCATCAATTGAGTGAAATTTGTCTCTAGTGTAAACAAATGGAATGTCTTTGCACTGTGAAAACAAGAAGAAATTACTTGCAGATCTTGCAGATAGAAACCCATAGGAAGTGGGCTTGTGGGCTGACACATTTGGGGTTCAGAGTGTGCATTTGAAATGGTTATCCAGCTTACACTGGATTACTTAATGTATTTTTCTGCATCATGTGTGTGCTCTGCTATCTTTGAACCGATACAAGTGGTATTAGTTGCCTCTCCAGTCATGTTTCATTAGTTGGGAAATGCCTTAGAACAATGTGGGCTTATGCCTCATAAATGCACTAGATAAATAAGGAAATGTCAAAAACCAGTTTTATCTTTTGAAGGTGAAGTTTTGAAGTGTGTGCCAGAACAGAGGAGCTTTTGGTACATGTACATATAAGAGACTTGATGTGAGAGAGTCATAGAATCAACAGGGTTGGAAAAGACCTTA
This sequence comes from Melopsittacus undulatus, assembly GCF_012275295.1. Classification (NCBI taxonomy): domain Eukaryota; kingdom Metazoa; phylum Chordata; class Aves; order Psittaciformes; family Psittaculidae; genus Melopsittacus; species Melopsittacus undulatus. The sequence continues at coordinate 117,352,649 of NC_047529.1, forward strand.
GAGATCATCAAGTCCAACTGAAGATAATAAAACGCCCCAAGTTTCCTCCTTGTAGCCCCATACATATAGAAATAACAGGAATTCAGTGTTTCTGGATTCATACATTTACCCAATTACCCAGTTTTTAGTACTATGAGTGTTCAATATTTAGTGGCTGCCTCCTGAAGAACAATCTGTGTGTAAAAAGCAGGTGTGTGGCCTATTTGGGATGTCAGCCTGCAGATATTTTACATACCCTAACTTTTCCGAAGGCCCAATGGAAGAAGGTTTGAGTGTGTTAAAGATGTACGTTTCTAATCTATAAACACTGCCATTTTGTACTTATTCAAGTGGATTTTGTTTGTGTTTTTGTAACTGGTCTAAAGTAACCAGCTGGGTTAAGATCAGTCAGAACTGGATGCTCCTTAGCATCCTGATCTAGTTGAAGATGTCCCTGGTGTTGCAGAGGGATTGGATTAGATGAGCTTTGAAAGTCCCTTCCAACCCAAAGTATTGTGTGATGCTATGTACTTGGCCTGATGCCTCCAGAATGCAAGATATGCCTATGTAAGTCACCCTCAGTGAATTGGAGATTGGGATTGCTCCACATGTAAATCTGTAGGAAGCAGCTAGTCTGGGAACTGGGTATTTAATCTTTTATGATGATTTTCATACTTTTAAAGCTTCCTTTTAACCTTCTTGTGATAATGTTGGAGGATGGAAAGCAACACTGCAGGAAGGGCAATAAACCATGGGTTTAACATATAGATCTTGTGTCAAGAGGTTTCCAGGGCAGACTCTTTACTCTGTGAATGCCTGAAGAACCAAGTCAAAAGGCATTTGATAATCTCAGCACTTCATAGGACTGGTCCTTCACTATGACACCTGATAGTAAAAGGTAGAGGAGGCACAATTTCCACACCAAAGATCACAGGAAAGGTATAGTCAATATGCACCACATCCGCTCTTTCCTTGCTCTTCTTTGAGCTGCCTGGAGTTGTGGTTGGGCAGTGATTCTGAAGGAGTATGGTCCACAGCAGGGAAGGAGCTATCAGTTGGAATGTGGTGTCCTGTTCTGCCAGGATCTGTGCCAGGCTCTTACCTGAGGAAGCTTTTACACTGGCTTTTACACTGCTTCCACCTGTAGCAGTTTATGGGTAGCAGAAATGGTTTGTCCAGCTGAAAGCAGAGTGCAAGGGTGTGAGTGGAGAGGCAGGGTCTGTACATCCTATGGGACAGCTCATGTTATTCTGGGTCTTGGGAAATCAGCAGGAAGGTGACTGCCAGCTCTGGTTTCATGAGGGTGATGCTCCCTGCAGCACCCTTGGCACTGGCTTTGTTTACAGGTCAGGGGAATAATGAAGTTCACTTCCTTCCATTGGAGGGGTTGCTTTGGCTGTCTGAATGTATTCATTCAGGAATGTCTGGCGCAGTAGCTGATAGAGAAAACACTGCTAGATATTCATCTATATGAAAATATAGATGTCTAATAGCTAAAGATATCTAATAGCCAATCATCAGAGTGACATCGCTGTATTTATCTGAGAATCTGATCCCTACCACTTCTAATTTCATGCTCCAGAGGCTTGTTTCTCTTCTTTTGTTATTTAGGATAGTTTGTTACCTTTTAACTAAATTAAAAGGAATGCCCTTTATTGTTATGCTCTGCATAGTAAAGCAGACTTAAGCAGCAAGGTAAAGAAATCTGCACCTTGGGAGGGTATCATGTTGTACTGAGACTTCTGAGAGATTAGCTTTTGAAGAACCTCTTTGTTTCTGTTCTGAACATGATCCAGTCCTGGGAATTTAATTTTCTTCTCCAGATCATTCTGTTTGCATGTTTTCTTATCAAAGCAGGAATAAGTTTAGGGTATGAGCCTGTAAATCTCTTTTCACATAGTTTATTACGAGTCACACGGTACTGGTGCCATTGAAGGGAAAGATGCTGTTTATCTTTCAATCTCACAGTGACATTCAGTCCTTTCAACACGGTTCTCATCTGTAGGGCTCAGTGGGGTAGGCTGGTTTCCCACACTGCGGTTGTCCAGGGACTAGCAGGTCTATGAGTAAAGCTCAGGGCAGTTTTGCCACTCTCCCTTCTGCATCTCCTTATCATACCCATCGTCCAACAAAGTCAGGTTGCCTTCAGTGATGCAGGGTCAGCTCTTTGCTGGGTAGCATTGGTTGGGCAGAGAAGCAGAAGTTTAGCATGTGCTTCTAAGCTGTGTGGGTCTTCCCTCATGTCAGCCAACTTTCTCTGTTGGATAATGATCCTTTTGTTCTAAAGGCCATTCTTGTCCGTTTTCCATAGAGAAATCCACCCATTTCCACAAAGAGTTTCTTGTTTCCTTATTGTGATCCCGTACCAGTTGCTGAGGTTTGTGAATGACCGTTTCTATTGCTTTCCTCCTCCTTTCTTCCATTAACACTCTGAATGCCACAGCCTGTAAGAAATGATGGTGTGCTGCTGTGTCACTGCAGCCAGGCACAATGGGACCACTTCTGGCCCTGAAGAGGGGAGGAACAGGACCAAAGTCAGTTTTGCAGGTAGATTTGCTGTGTCTGGTTCATTTAGGTACCCTTTTTATTAAGGGTTCAAGCAGTAAGGTATGGAAAGTGGTGTGATCCCTTAAGGTCTTCAGCTTCCATGTCTGTCTCCTGTTGATGTTAATGGGAACTGGGCTCACAAGACAAGAATGGTAAATGTGGCCTCCAAGGATGAGTATAGTTGTGATTTCCCAAGCGTTTGGATCCTACTGGGAAACCTTCAGACAAAAACCTTCCTATTACCTAGTGTTCAAATACTGTATTTAAAAGGGGCTTCCTCTGGGTTTCTTAAGGGAGCTGATCAAAGTGGGGCTTTGTGCAGAGAACACAATATGCTCCACATGCACCCCAATTCAGTTGCTTTCCCAAGGCAGCAGCATGGCTGAGTGCTAGCCTGTGCTTCTCTTTGGGTGAGCAGCTCTCAGCAGGCAGCTGCTCTCTAGTCTCTGCTTGGTTTTAGGCTAGCTTAGTGTAAAGAGTGGGACTTCATGATAACTGTGCCAAGGGTTTTTGAGTGCTTCTAACACGAAGTTGTACATTTAGTTGTAGCAGGCGCCAAAGACTGAGGAATAATAGCCTGTCAATGCAGGAGCATCTCAGCTCTGACATAAGCATGCCCGTATCTTGCTTGGAGCAGAGGAGGTGTGAGCCAAAGACAGCTTTTGGGCTGGGTGTGAAACCCTAATTCCATCGATTGGAAGCAGTCACAGTTCCTGCTGGAATCTGCAGGAGATGCAGGTGGCCTTACTGCTGAATAGCAGGACTTGATCCGAGTTGGATGCTCTTGGTTTCAAGTGGGTGGTTGAAAATGTTGCTTCTAGTGTCTATGCCTGTCTCTTGAAGGTATAGGATACTGTCAGCCTTGGCTGACTGGTATTTGCCAGTGTTTTTAAGATCCCCCAGATGTTTAAACAGCTGTACATTACTGTTGTTGTCAACAATCATAAGGTGTGTATCTTACTACATATAACCCGGGCAGTATTTTACTCAGAGCAGCACAACCCATCTCATAGTGTCTATGAGTTATGGTTTGGTTCCTTGCCAGTCACTTCTCCAAACCCTTGGTGCTCAGTGGGAGAGCCTGAGCTCTTCTGGCCTTGGGAGCAGTGGATGGGAACATGCAACACTGCATCCCACAAGTGGCATCACATTTACAGTGCAAGGGTCTGGTTCACTTTGGTGTTTCAGTTCATGCTGCCTTAGTCCCATTTATTTCAAGAGAGCTGATCTGGAGTAATAGAGGTGATAGAAACACAAGCTGTGGCTTCTTAAAATCTACTGCCAAGAGAACAAAATATTCCTTCATTTTGCTTTTTTCCCCTCATACTTTCAGTTTCTGATGAGTCCTGTTGTTTCTGTAGGAGTAAACCTGGCTGCATGTCCATAGGATCATAGAATAGTTAGGGTTGGAAAGGACCTTAAGATCACCTACTTCCAGCCCCCCTGCCAGATGCTGCTTAATTTCCCCTGATCTCATTCCCTGATGAACCTCTTCACACTTACAGACACAAGTCAAGGTTCTTTATTTCATTTCCTGGTTTCCTTTCAGAACAGAATAGGGATGAGGATTTATTACTTGCATTATGTTAGACCTCAGAGCCTGGGCTCTTCCTCTTGTTCCAGGAGCTGTGTAAAACCAGAACAAAGGCAATGTGTGTGTGTGTATTACATACTTTTGGACTGGTTATTCTAGAAAGGCAGGGATTTTCCTTAACAGTGAGACAAATTCTCTTCTGCTCAACTCCATTAGCTGTATATAGGGATTGCAAAGTCTGACCATTACCATATAACAGTAGATGCTCTCCGTGCTGGCCTTGATAACCTCATTGATGGGAACAAATGAAATGGGAGCTGACCTGTTGCAACAGGTTGCATTTCAGAGGGTAACTTGATAATCAGTTCTTCCCAAAAGGGACATTATGTCTTAGTAACTATTTCCCTTGTGGGAAATTGTGCTCCATCTAAGTCTGCTCTGCTGCATAGGTAAATCCAGGTTTTACATGAGAATGAAAGACCAGACACTGGGATGTCACAAGAAGATTTTGCAGGGGCTTAATGTAACGTGAGCCAGTTTAGCAAATATGGTCTGGATTTACTTTTCACATCTAGCTTTCTAAGGCAGAACTGTTAGTCTAACCCGGTTCTGTCCACTCTTGCTTGTAGAGACCTTTCCATGTATTTGGAAGCTTTTCCTACTGGTAATCTTTATGCTGGCAAATAAACCCAGATCCTAGAAGGCAGCAGAGCTCCTGGAGAGCCATCTTGCTTATATAGCTGTTCCTTCCTCGGGTATCTGCCACCGCCTCCGGGGAGCAGGATGCAATGAAACCATAGACGCTCCTTTGAGGGATCCTCACTGAGCTGTTGACAAGTTCTTCATGGGCTGTGGACAATCTACCACTATGCACTTGTGTCACACCACAGGGCCTCCCATTGACGCTTATCCTTTTCGGTTGGCCTCTGACCTCTGCTGCTTGCCACTTAGTGAAGCAGCAGTTCAGGAAAGAAAGCAAAAGTCAGGCCAAAGTAGCTTTCATCTGCCTTGCATAGCCTGCCTTGTGCTTCTGGCTATTGGTCAAACTGCTAGTAATTAATACTGATCCTAAAGGGGTTTTCCCCATTTTGAAGGAAAGCCCATTCTGGGGTATAAAGGGGTAAACTAGCACTGTCTCCCCCTACCCAGATGTGTGTGTTTTCAGCCTGACTTCATGATTTTCCTTCTTTTTTCTTTATTTGGAGGTAATGAACTAACCCCAGAGAGTTAAAAAAAACACAAGTGAAGATGTACAGGTTTGGTCCCCCTGTAGTTTCTGACTTCCACACGTTTATGGTCTATGCTTGGGCTTACAGAACTGAAAGCGAAATGTGTGTTTAAGAACAGCTTAGACACCGCATGCAGCAATGATTTTGAATGTGATCGTCTCATTCATTTGGGTAATTAAAACCCTCATTACAGTTGTTCAATGTATGAACCTCAATCTTTGACATCTGCAATGGAAACAGTTGTACTACTCTGGATGTGTGACTGTAGAGCTACAGCACACCAACTGTTCACATAGTGATGCCCAAGGATAACCCCAGTGGCCTCCGAGTCTGTTAATGGAATTCCTATGTCACAGGAAACCTGTCTCTAAGCAGCGTTCTGTGCTGTCAAGGTGTTGTACAAAATCAATATGAAGAATCACCTCATGTGACATGTGGGCTGGAAAATAACCCAAGGAGCCTTCTTCATTCCTGTGCTTGACCCCCTGTAGCGGTTGAACACTACCCCTCCTCCCTCTGGTATGGAAGTGGGCATCAAATGACAGGGGGGAAGATGCTGATTTAATTAGAGAGCTAAGGGGTCATTTTTCCCCTCAGCATGGAGTGCTGTTGTAAGTCAGCACCTATTGATGTGGGGTGGTTACAGCCGGCCAAGAAGCTGGCCTGTAGGTCCACCCTCCTAGACTTAGGATGGCAGAGACAGGACCCTTTGCTTTTAAGAAGGAATGTTTTACCCAGTTCAGAGCCAGTGAAAAAGAAAGTAGATGAAATATACAGGAAGGAGAGCTGGAAAAGCAAAGCAAATGTTAATGTTTGACAGTGTCAGTTACAAAACAGGCAAAGCTCTGAAAATATGAGATTGAGGAACGTCATTTTTCTGGGAAGTCAGCAGGATTTGTGTTCTGAGCCCAAAATAGAGTTTTGAGTCTTTTTTCTGGTATTTGTACTTTTGTTTAGCAGGAAGAAAAGTTATTAAAAATGCTTAGTTTTGAAGTTTAAGGTGCAGAGCTTTGGGAAATGGCTGATTTAGCTTTAAAGATGGTCAAATAAGGTTCTGACTCTGCACTAGCTGGAATAGCTTATGATGTAAAAAGTTGACTTGTATATGGGGGCTGGAGGGATGTCTGAGCTGTGATCTTGGTATCAATAGTTGCTTTTGGCAGCAGTGTGATAAATAGCGACAATGGGAACAGAAGATCCCTAGTGATGATTAAACATCAAGGTACTAGTGGTGAAAGGAAGCTGCTGGATATCCTAACAACTGAAGCTAATGCTGTAATCAGGTTACCTTCACTGCTCCTTCCTTTCATTCGGATAAATGAAATGGAGGACCACAGTGAGCACTTAATCCTTCTGCGTGCCTCTGCATGAACGAAGAAGGTGGTCCTTGCTTGAAACAGACAATCATCAGACCACTAAGGCAGCCAGCTGGAGCTTCATTCACACCGGTGCTCAGCATCTGCAGGATCAGGGCCAGCATTTGTTACTACAGTCTACTGCATACTGATTCTTAGCAGGTGCTCTGCAGACTGTGAAAGCAATTGAAGGTGTTATGGTTAGAGGCATCATGGAGATTAACTTGATAAATGATCAATTCTGGCCTCGTGCTGGAGATCTAAGGCAATAGTCTGGCTGAAATGTGTAAATCCCTGTACATGGGAGATTTATCTCTTTCCAGGCTTTTCAGTGCTCTGCACAAGATGAAAGCAAGCGAGTGCATAATCTTTTCTGGAGGTGATGCTGTATTTTTGCTTCCATTAGGAACAGTTTCCTAGGATGTGGTGTCCAGCTGTGTGCAGGCAATGGATGTCCACAAGAAGTCAATGCAGGTACTTTGGTGAGTGTGAGCTCTGAATAGCCTAGGATCTGATAGACATCCTGGGTAGGAAATGGGATCTGCCAAGCATTCCCACCACTATCCTGCAGGTCACATCCCTGTGCTTGGGGCTTGCCCCTGACAACAGTGATGGAAGTGTTTATTCTCCCTAATAGCCTGCAGGAATTCTGCTGCCTATGCTTTTGTGGGAATATTCCTTTCCCTCTTTCCTCTTTCCCTTCCTCTCTCTGCTGACCTCAGCTTCTCCCTGTCTCTTACCTTTACTGGATCGATCCAAGTTTAAGGCTTGCTTATTTTCCCATTGTCCCTAAGTGGCGCAGCTGAAGTATTACAGACCAGCCATCAAAGCACCTTTAAAACAGGGAATTGGCAGGAACTCACATGTGTATGAAAGCCTTGTCTTGCACAGCAGTTTCCGTGGGTTATCAGGGCAACATATGACTCACTTTGACAGTGGTCCCATCGCAAGCTCTTACCTTCAGGAATTCAACCTCCTACTTTTACAACCTATTCATAGTCCCTTTGGACATTTTAAACGCAGCATGGTAGGATGTTGGTTAACAGCAAATAAACCCGTGCTCTGACCTGCCCATGTGCTAATCATAAGTCATGAGTCTGCTTTTTAAGAACCTCTGTCACAAACGGTGGTTACAAAAATAAATGAACGCCTGCATTCCTCCAGATCCCCCCATCCAGATGGGGCTGCTGGGGGGTAGGTTAATGAGTTGGCCCTGTGGCCTTGACGGTCTGCCTTCAAAACCAGGGGCACATGGTGCTCAGAGGTGAAATTCAGCATGAAGAGAAGGGCCAGAGAGAGGTCTCTGCTTCAGGCTTGCGTGGGGCTTGACTGATAGATGAGGTTTGTGCTAGCAAAGCCCGTGTTTAGGGATTAAACTGGCCCTTTTGGTGAGCTCATGAAGTGTAGGCATGGGTGTTTTGTGCAGGCTGTTGCTATACTCCTGATCCTCAAGCGTTTGCAAAGAGGCATTTCTGGGTTAGATAGGGGATGTGTGGTAATCTTGCTTATACCTTTTACTGAGTGTGCATTGCATTGGATGGCTTTTATTTCCAGAGTTGTTTTGTTTGTTATATCACTCTAGTAATTCCACTTTCCCATAATACCAGTCAGTCCAGTGTTTCCTGAAAGGACTTTCTTGTACTGCAGGAATTACTTCCATTTGAGTGCAATGTTGGATTGGCTTCAAATGAGAAATGAGGTTTTGGCCAGTAGACACACCAGATACTAAGTACCTTTTCTGGGTGGTGGGAGCTGGCTAAAGAACACCATTAGAAACAACAGCAATATGCAGCTATTACCTCTGTTGCAACAGCATTTTGGTTTCTATGCGTACATAGTGACTGTTGCTTTATTCCTTGGACAAAAGCTTGGATAAGGACAGCTAAGCTCCTTGGTCTTGGGAGCTGCTTCCTCTTTTGGCTGATGCACAACTTACGGAGTTAGTTCCATGATTTCTGGTGTCTCAAGAGTGCATTAGTTTCACAGCAGGAGATTTGTAAAAGGGAAAGGAATGGTGTACAGGGAATTAAAAGGTCTGTAAAACTAGAGGCTCACTCTCCTGTGAGGAGTGATCTTGTCTAAACCAATAAACGTCCATGGGCTGTGTTTTTCAGCCGGGATTGTTAGGACTGTTCAGTCAGTGTGTTCTGAGCAGAGCCAATATCGGCTCAATAATACCCAAAACCTATTTACAGCTATTTGTCCAAATTCTGAATAGCTGTTCCTTTTGCTCTCTGTCTCTGGCTATTCCCAAACCATAATGCAAGCAGCTTTTGGCTCTGAGTCCAGTGAAGTATTTCTAAGCATGCTTATCTCCAAGCACATGACTACTCCACTTAACGTTTGTAAGGCTTTGTACAGGCTTAAAGGTAAGCACATGCTTGAATGGTTTGTTAATTCCGAGTCTCATTTTTCCTCAGTCTTTAGGAGAACAGTATTTTTAATGACTACACCAGGCACAATAAGAGGTAGTTTTGAATAAAGATCGTTACTGTTCATTTCCCATTATTCTGTACTCGGTGTTACCCCTGCTGAACTGTTTGTCTTGAGGCAAAACCTGTAGTCAAGGGGCATCAATGAGAAGTTGCTTTTTGATGTAACAGGCAAAGGCAATGACTGAGCAAAAGTCTTTAAAGCCCAAGTTTGGTTTTGGGAGATGCTATGTGAACACTTGGGAAAATGGGATATAGCTAAAGAATGAGGAAACAGTAAAAAGAGACTGATTTCTGCCAGGCCTTACCCTGCAAGGTCCTACAGGCAGTACAGGTTTCTACCACTCGATGCCTAAGTGGGCTTAACTCTTGCACCCAGCAGTGACTGACTTTGCCTACTCTGATCTCTTAGAGCAACTCTAGTGCTTAGTTTCTGCTAAGTGGGGTGGCTAACATTGAATACTGTAAAGTTATGCATCTACCATATTGGGAGTGAAGGGAAACCCTGTTTTCATGTACAGCAATTATTAAATCAGTTCTAATTCCAGGGTAACAGTTAAAGAAATGAAATTCACAGGTATTGGGCAAGGATACAGTCACAGCTGAGTTCTTGACAGTAAGACCATGAAACAGAAAACCGACTAGCTGGTTATGAGGAGGACATGTTGTTTATGAGCTGTGGGGTTACTTATTCTGCTGATCCATCTGCCCTTGGAAATCCCTTGCCATCCCTTGAAGACTAAAATGTCATTCCGAAGATAGAGGCAGGATTCAAGCAGTACCATTCCCCCCAGATATCTTCTGATGAGGTGTCAGCTTCCTTTTGGCAGAGTCTGGAGGGTAGATAAGGGGCTGTGGTTACAGGCACAAAGGGCTTTTATGACAAGGTGAGAAAGAGAAAGGTTCAGATTAGCAGGAATTTGGATCTTTATTGTGCTTTTAACTTCAGTTTCCAATCTTTAAACAGATTTTTGCTGGTACATGAACTCAGTGAACTAATGTCCTATTGCATTTTAATTTAGCCACTCTGACTCTCTGACTTCAAAGCCTGCTCTAAGCCTAGAGAAGAGTTCTAGTTTGGCTACAGGAAAGTGGGTTTGTTGTTTGTGGTCCCAAAATAGGGAGAGCTCTTGAATAGGTCAGCCAAGAATAAAAAAGACCCATTGTATTTGTACCTGGATAAAGACTAATTTCAACCAGCTCTTCACTGTTAAAGCAAGGACTACTGATTTTAAGGCAACAAGCAGAAGAAGCCTCCAAGTTAAGTGTTTGAAGTAAATGGAACCCAAGGAAATCAGTAGAAGAAACACAATCTCTGTTATGCTACTTCAAGGAGTATCAGCTGTGCTTTGACCTTTTGGGAGATGAGATCAAAAGAAACCAGCTTTGGTTCATTGGAAAAGGACAGTTTAAGAGAGTGGGGCTGGTGAAGATTCAGGGGGTAGGTTTTAAGTTCCCTCTCTCTAAGCCATAGATTGATGTAGACTGAGGAAATGGTGTTATTGCAACCACCGGCACTGTATGGAAACTGCAGAGCACAAATCAGCTGAGTAGTAAAGAGGAGAACCCAGGTTCTGGCCTGAATGTTTCTCAGAGAGATAAGAAACTCAGGTCTCTGTTCTATTCACTGGAATATTAGCATTCAATGGCAGATGAAGAGATAAACATCCGAGGTTGGTGTAAACCAGTAGTATCCATAAAGTGCTTGGCTCTATGTGCTCACTTGCACTATCTGGATGTCTCTAGCTTTTTTTGTTCCATGTACTACGTGAAGTCTCTGCTCCTCTCATATCTGTGCAAGGAGATTTATTGGGTAGTAAAAATGTCCTCTTAAATTGAAAGTTGTGTTATTTACTTTATAGACGTGAATAGCCTTCAATAAATCAGTCTCTCTCTTTGCTATTATTATTTATTGTTTACATTACTGTAACAGACGTGGCTCCTCCAAAGCCTTTCAGCTTTAATCCACCAAAGGGGGAAACATGGGATGTTGAAGCAAAGGAGCAGCCAAACTTCTGGAGTTTATTCCCCACTGATGGTGTGTGGCTGCTCTCTGTGGTGTCATTCAGCATCAGGAGTAAGACATTTTCACTTTCACAGTTATTGCCTCTTTAGAGGGGTTTCTGGGGTCTGGAAGAGAAAGACAAGGGTCTCTGGGAGGGATGTGTGGCTGTTGCCACAGAGGGAATGGCAGTAAAGACACTGTATAAACCTCCTACACAGTTAAGCATACCTAGTGTAAAAACCCAGATGCCCATCTGTAACCCTGGACACCTCTGTGTTTTAAAAACATGACTGCAAGTGTCTTCTGGGGAGGATTTAGGTGCTCTGGTGGTGGGGATGGTGGATCCCATTCACCCAGTAAAGAGCTGTTGCCCTTAGGTAGAGCATCATTTGTGTGCTTTCTGAGAGGGTAACTGCACCAACAGAGACATTTATTATATGATTTAGGTGTATTAGCCCTGTGATGGCTTGGCTGCCTTCATCCTTTCTATAGATGTTTCACCTCCTTGCCTACACTTATCTACTTCTTGTACTGCTGAAAATCATTTGAGTGCCCCACGATTGAAAGGACCAGACTAAATGTGTTCTAAGGAAAAGCAGGATGAGTGTGTAAAATTGGTTGCAAAACACACTTATCAGCGTGTGTTGCGGTCTGGGATGTACTCCATGGCAAGAATCCCTGCTCGGTGTCTGCAGCTCTTCCTTACGTTGAAATTGCTTTCAAGCCTAATGTTATTTCTGTCTGTGTTTTTGGCAGTGGGGTGAGTTTAGCTTTTGAAAGGTGGGGAATGAGAGAGATACTGACCTGCTTGGTGAAGGGGTCAGAAAGGACAGGCTAGCTGAAAGCAGTCGGCACTGCTAATGCATTCCTCTTCTGTCTCCTCATGGGGCGGAGGAAGGTGAAATCCTGCATGGAGCTCAGAGGTCCCTTCCCCCCTCTTTCATCTCACCCACCCTATAAGCATCGTGTCAGAGCCAACCTCTTCCTGCTGGAGGATGACTGGATGTGATTCCTTTCAGAGGCTGTCAGCGCTTCTCCCATAACTGCCCTGTGGAGATGCTGTTGAGTGACATGAAACACTTTTTCTCTTCCCAGGATTAATGGGGCTGTCTCTCCTCCCTGCCCAGCTTCCCCCTCTGCTCTCTCTACGTGGCCAAAGAGGCACACTTGGGTCTTGGATAGTAAAATAGCATTGGAGCACTTTTACTACCACTTTACTAGCACTTTACTAGAGGAAACCTTCACTCTTCATGCAGCAAATTAACCTCTTTTAACAGGATTTGTGTATCTATGGCCATTTCTTTTGTGCCTCTCTATATGTATCTTGTGAAGCATAGGGATTATCTGGTGTTATTCCCACTTGGCAGCCGTTCCACCTGAGTTCCCACTCTGACCATGAGCTCATCAGGTGTTCTGTAGGAAGGAGATGACAGTGGTGGTTAGCCTGTCCCATCAGAAATGCCTTCATCTCTGATAATGGAAAACTTCCCTCTTGCTGCAAAGATGTATGGTAAAATCTTGCCAATGGGACTCCCAGAGTCAGGAATCCCAAAATAACAGTGTAAGATGGACAGAGAGATGGTTTTTAGGCTCTCTAGTGGGTGGTCAGGCTAGAAACCTGCTAGAGGAAATCAAGCAATTGATACTAACCTGTTTGTTCCTGTGCTGATGTTGATAACTGGTTACCCTGTCCTCTCCATTGTCCCCTGGACCAGTCTGTACTCTCCATTATTATTTGGCTATACTGGGTGACTCAAGCAGGTCTTGCCTTTCATTTGACTCCTTTCCCTTCACCCCAAAGCCACTGTGCCTTTTTATAACGAATGCCTTCCCTGTGCTTCTGTTAACTTAAAGTGTGCCTGCCACGTCTTCAAAGACCAATTATCTTGCCTTGCATTTAAATGTATACTGTTCTCATTGCTGAAATGTAGATGAAGATATGTATGGAAACAGTACAGTTATTGCATGACTATATAAAATGACTAGAAAGAAGGAGCATAAATTGTTTTCATTGCTTATATAGTGGGGTTAGGGTTTATTCAGCCAAGTCTGTGTTCAGGGTATTCATTCAGTTTGGAGTATGTACATTGAAATCAGCTCTGGGCCTGCTTAGGGGTTGAACCTGGCTCTGTGAACATACACTATTAGGTTACTACGTTACAATATGCTGTCATGTTCAAAACTTTGAATTTATTAAGCAGGATGTAATATGCCAAATCTTTACAAATTACTCATTGTTTTGGTACTGGATGCTGGCAGTGTTATCATTAACGTAGCAAGCCAAATGACCCTCGTGCTAGATGTTCGAAGCAGATGTCAATGCAAGGAACTAATCTCAGTTTATCTCCAATTATTGTACTTTCAGATGGTTATTCAATCTGAGAAGTATGGGATGCTCCATATTCACGTTATCCCAAGGGAAGCCCTTTGAAAGAACTGTGACCTCTCTGCCTTTGAAGGTTAGAGGAAAGCATTTTCTTCCAACTCTTTACAGCTCTGCTTCCATATGCTGCCAACTCTACTGATCTTTTTGCCAGGGAGAAACAATCCTTTCCTTTCTGTCCTATTCCACCCTTAATTTGTCATGTTCAGGCTTATTTCTGGAGCAGAGGACCTGTTTCTTCCCTAAAGCAGTCTTCTCTTGCAGCAACCACTCAAGCGTTGTGGTCTCATCATGGCTTGACCCTTTTGGAAACATGGAAATGTGAAAGAGGGCACTTAGATCCCATGGTGATGAGCAGGCTTAAAACCACTTAGGTAGATCAAAAAGGCCGAGTTGCTGAGTTTTGTGGCTTCTGTTTGGATTTCTTGTTTCATTTAACCTGCACTGTCAACAGAGCCAAAACTCTGAAACCAGACAGGAAAAGGCAGTTGGGAAGTGACCTGAAACTGCTGTTGGCACCGCACTATAACAGCGAGCCTTCTCATTGTCTGCAAAGAGGGGCTGCAGCTCACTCTCTTTGTGTTGTTATTAGCTGGTGCAATGCCTGAGGATACCTCTGAATAGTGGCATTCCATGTCCAAAAAGAAACACCCAAGAGCTGAAGTTGTGATTTTCCCTATGGCAGCAATTCTTCTTCATCTGATTTTGAAGCCGAAGGAAGGTTGTGTCGCAGGGCCTGGCTTGTCATCAGGCACTTGAACTCAATTATGAGGCATGCTGAAAGGACTTCAGGAGTGCTTCAGAGAGGTCTGTTTTCCTGACACTGACTTCCTATGTTGTCTAACTGGCATCACTGAGAAAGACAAAATGGTTGTCTATGCAACAATTATGCCATAAAAAGGAAATAAAGAAGTGAGAAAAGCGAAGGCATCATAAACCTACAAAGGAAACCGAGTATAGAGTGACCTCCCTTACTCTTCACTACCGAGGCAACAAGTATGTGTTTCTTAATGTCCAATTATAGCTAAGTTTAATCTCTACTCAGTCTACCAGGTTCTCTCCAGGGAATGCAATGCCAAAGGAGCACACAGAGTTCTCCCATTAGAATCTTCCATCAGCATTGCTGGGGGGGATATGAAGTGGGCCCGTCCCCTTGCTGCCCTAGCCTGAAGAAGAGGCCAAAGTTCAGCAGTTTCATTAATTCATTCAGGAAGAGAGGAAAGTAAAAACAAACCAAGTATTTGTTTTCCTTCATTGTCCAGGTTTCCTTGATTGTCCAGGCAACCAACCCACTTGGTTGCCTTTTTCTTTCTCTCCTTTCCCCTTTCTCTCCTTTCCCCTTGTAGAAATTAAGGGGTTATGGAATTTTAATGTCAGCAAGAAGGATAGTGAAGACACTTAAACAGATCATTCCATCGCAGTCAAGTTTTCACTGAAAACGTCAGGTTTTGCTTTAAACTTCACTTCCTTGGTTAATTTTATCAGGCTGATGGATAGGAATTCCTAAGCATAAGCTCTTTATTAGGCCCTTTATCCCATGAAACATTTCTCATTTGCTTTCCCTGCTCGTCACAGAACAGGGTTTCAAGAATGCTGCCTGGTTTGCAGAGCTCTGGCTGCACGAGATAGCTCCTGCTCTCTCTGAGAATGCAGCCTCACGTAGCATAGAGCAATTAAACTGCTGGGAAATCTGAGAAACCCTGTGGTCACAGGAGATGCAATCCTACATTGGCTGCAAAGCTCCCTGCCAGATGACATAAAAATAGCTATTAATTTCACCCTGTTAGGAGCTAGGAGCGCATACAGGAGCCAGGATCAAAAGCCATCCCTTTGTACAGGCTTTCCCCCAAATGTAAATGCAATCATGCTGTCAAATAAAACCAGAGGCAACAATCTTCATATAAGGCACTGCTGTTGCACTTGTGTGATGTGAAGGAATGCTTGCTCTGAAACTGATGGGGACCGGTTTGAGAACCACACTGGTAACTCAGAGATCACATCCACTGTGCTAATGCAGAGTTCACCCTTACAGATGTGCAAAAGCCACAGCAGTGAGGACAATGCAAGGGAAGAAGGGCTGGACAACAAATACGGAGGACAGCAATAGTTTACCTTGGGTAACTTGGTAGTTCAGGAGTTCATGAGGAGTTTGTGACCGGTGTCCTTTGTTTTGCTTCTACAGAGCCATTTCACCCTGTCCCCTTCCGCCTCTTTCATGTTATTTATTTCCTCCTAACACTGACCTTCTGCATTGAAAAATAAGGCCAGTTTCCTCCTCAAAGAAAGCCTCTTCCATGGGAAAACAGGTTCGTGGATATGAGGTCCCATTTTGTAAATACATTTTCTTGCAGGTGTTTCTGGCTCGCGCCTGAAACTGTACTCTAGATTTCAGGTGAGCGTTTCAAAAGTGCGTTACTTTGAAGCTGACATCCCCTGGTTTTCACTAAGACCTGAGTTAGTCTTTTGAGACAGATCTGAAAAGAAGGCTGAGGCTCATAAGTCACTTTGGTGCTCTTCAGATTTACTTCTAGGGGTAAATCCTGAATGCAGTTCCCCCCGTGTGCTGTTTATCATGCTCATCTGATGTTAGCCAATGCTTGGCTGGGGAACAGCAGAGAGTTGTGAGATGACCAAGTTCATTTCCTGAGCTGCATCTTTTTGTTTTCATAACAGGTCTTTATTTAACGTTTCGTTTCACAAGCCTCGTGGACTATCTCCTGATTAGATTCTGCATGTTTCCTGCCACTTGCAGGACCTGAGAACTGTAACCTTAAAGCGAGAGCCAATGTAAACATTTTTCCATGGAGTGATGGAACAACCAGCTTTTTGTTCCCCCAAAATCAGACTTCCATGGAAACGCTGGAACTTACCTCCATTTTCAGGCTGTCCTGAAAAATCATGTTGGGATCTAAGTGAGGAAAGTGGAGATTTAGCATTGGAGGAAACTGCTGCAGAATCATGATAAGAAGAGAAATGGTTAAACCTTCAGGAGAAAGATTGGGGTATCAGTATCTGGCCTAGGATAACCTTTGTGCATTGCACTTCTATGTTGTGTGTAAAGTAGGAGTCCCCTTGAGTTGTTTGTTCACTGTTTGTATATTCATTTCTATGCAAACATGTTATAGAAATCTTCATCTAATTTGCCTTGCCTTCAAACCCAACTGAAACTCTTTCCTCCCTGCCTAAGCCCTGGATTTAATTGCTAATCTGTGGGACTAACTTTGTAGGCTCTGAGGTTTCATAGTTGGAAACGTGGAGTGACTTCAGCTGAGCAAAGTTACTCTGCAGCTGTGTCTGTGTGAAGCCCAGCAGCTAGTCCAGGTTGTGGTTGATGGTAATATCAAGAGCAAATGGAACTGGAGTTAAAGGGAGAAGTGTGCTCTGTAGGCATAGTTGTGGCGAAGGGGCCAGCTGAGATAGTCAAGACTGAAGGTTGTCACCATGGGGTATGCCCCTGAGAGGTTCAGCCAAAGGGCTTGTGTGTTGGAAGAGTTTCAGTGGTGGGGTTTTTAACCCTCAACCAGTGTAAGATGAATTGATAGCGTTTGGGAAGGTGGGAGATGGGGTCAGATGGGTGGCAAACTGCCAGAATCTGCCTAACTTCTTTATCAGAAGAAAAATAAACCCTCATCTGCTTTCCTGCTGCCTGTGAGTGTGAAAATGGGTGTGTTGCAAACCGAAAGCATGGGAATTCCGAATGCTTCCCGTTTATGAGCCATTATTAAACCTGTAGTTATGGTGGGATGGTAACAATTGCTGTGTTTTACTGCCTTGCCTCGAGTTCACTGTAAGAACTCAGTGCATTGCTGGTGCTCTTCGTTTCCAATGGTCAACGCTCAATTGCTGCTTGGATTTCTCTGCTGGCTCAAAGGCCAACACGTAATTCACTCAGCCTGGTTCCTGCATCTGATTATGGTTTTTATAGTGCCATCTCCCAGCCTCAGGCTTTATAGGGTTTTGTGATGAGGGCCCTTGCAGCTTGGTTTCCTATTGGGAACCTTCAGTGAGATGTGCCAGCTCTGCAAGATGGCCCTGTTTTTCCCCCTTCTATATGATTGTTGTGAAACTCTGCTTCTTCAAGGATGCTAAAGCTCCTAAAACATTCCAATTTACTCTTTGGTATCCAAATTAATCCTGGTCCTACTAAGTTCCCCTGTTACTAAATTTGCCTTCCTCTTCTATCCATTTCCATAAAGCTATTCTTGTAAGACCCTATGAAATAAGACCCTATTTCAGTCACTTCAGCTTTGCCAGACTGTAACTGTTAGGTTTAAATAAGGTGTCTGCATCAAGCAGAATGTGTTTCCTTGGACAGAAAATACCCCAGCATTCTATTCTAGCATCCTTCAGAGTAATGCAAAGGGAAGAAATAGACGCTTTCAATTCTGTTTTAACTGCTAAGTATTAAAAGGATTAAAACCGAGTATTTGTAGCCACATGCTTTGAATCAGAGGCCTGACAAAGCCAGAGGTGTCAGTATGTGGGCCAGAAATGTGTCTTTTGGCATCCGCCATAAAAGCCCCTGACCTTATTTGATGAAATTATCACTTCTTTTCAGAAATCAGAATTCAAATCTATTTTTCATTAATGTTTGAGCTTGTAAAGCATGAATTATGTGAAGCATTTCCATTGCTTGGGTGTTGCAACTTTCTGGCTCGCTCAGCTGTTACCAAAGTGATTTCTTCTTTGCTGCCACGTGGTAAATGCTTTTGGATATTGTGCTTTGAAGCTATTACACTGAAGATGTTAACAAGGCAATTCCCAGTTCTGATTTCCATACGATTCGGAGTAAGAATGGTAAAGAAGAAGGAAAAGTTCCTTGTCATATGTGGACATTTTCTCATCACTGGTGGTTAAATCACTTGTGGTGGATGTGGCAGTGGTTGGTGGTAAAGGTGTCCTACAGCTGGGCAGCTGAAGAGCCTGCCATAAGGAATACACAGGAAAACACTGGAAAGGGCAGATATGGATTCTCCTAAATGTTAAGTTTATCCTGGCCAAAAGCATCTTGGTTTGGGGAGTTTCATTTACTGCCAATTGACATAAACTTTGGATTATTGATATATTGAGGGGAAAAAGGCAATTCAATACTCAGGGAAGCAGCTTTCATCCCCTTTCCCCAGGCTTGATGTTAGTCACACTCCTCTTCCTTCCTGGTCTCAACGCAGCCTCCCAGTCCCCCCAGTGAGGTGACAAAGCAGGCTGGGGTCACCAGCCCAGTGCTGTCACTCCTTACTTGTTGTATTACTTGTTATAAAAGAAACCCCAAAGATGTTTTGTTGCAGGGATTCAAGTTGCTGTTTCCTGGTTGAGATCTCTCTTGATGTCTTCAATAATCTGTTGAATTCATGGAGCTGGGAGCAGTTATGGTGACTTTTGAATACAGTTCTAATGAAAATGGTCTCCCTGCTTATAGTTGAAGTGCAGTCACCTCCCTGTATGCAAAACACAGGGTGATAGGAATTACACCAGCCAGAAGTAGAGATAGAATATGTTATCTGAAAGCCACACTTGTCAGATAAAAGGGGGGAATAAATTATTATGTACCTTTGGAAAAGAAGAAAGACATTGAAAACACAAACAGTGAAGAGAAAAGCATTGGGTGAAGAAATACAGTTAAAAGAGCACATCTGGTTCGAATTCTTATCTGGGGCAAAAAGTCCCCGCATATGTTTTTGTTTTACATTTGCATGTGTGTTGTTATCCTTGCATTAACTATTAGGTAAATAAGAGCATGGAGAATCCAGTTTTCAGTGAGGTTTGGTTAGGGGTATTTGTACACATTGTGAGGGAGATAATTTGAAAGCTAATTGAAGCTTTGTGAGGAACCAATTCCCTGCGGGTCCCTCAATTGGAAATACCTGCTCTTTGTGTACTGGTATTGGCTCAAGGCACTTCTGTATTTGGGAATGAAATGATTTTACCCTTCAGTTTGCATTTTTGCCATGCCTTGCCTAGAGTACAGCATAGCACAGAGCCATGTCACAGCTACAGCTGCAGCAAGAACTGAACTGTAGAGGAAAACCCATTTGGTTTTGGTTAATGATGTACGTGTGTTCAGATGTGGTTGGTTGGGATAGTGATTCTAGATACACTCTTGTAAAGTTACTAAGTTTTCTACTGACTAGATTGGGGTGTCTCCTGTTAATAAATCTGGCCATTGGAGCATAAGTGGGAGTGGAATTCCAGTCATTGCTGTCTCTGTTCCCTTCCGTGGAACTTGTGTTTTACCTCCCAGCTGCTGAATGGGTCTTCCAGTCTCAGTCTGCACTTCTATAAGGAACAGTCACTGGGGTATCACAGAACAGAAGTGAAGTTACCCCCCAAGTAGCTGCACAGCGCGAGCTCACCCATTGATGTTAACTGGAAGAGCACACAAGTGAGAAGGGGTTTTTGCCTCTGTGTTCTGCAGGAGCTTGGAATGTGTTGGGCACTGGGCTTTGAATGAGAATAACTTTATGGAGTCATTACACTGGCTTCTTCAGTGCAGAAAAGTTAGGGATTCAGTACTGCTGCCTCTGCTGCTTTATGACTGCAAGGAATAGCCATAAAAAGTAGCAATAGGGTCATTAGAGAGCTCCATTAAAACTATCCCTGTGCCTCCAACTGCTGCAGGGAAAGAAAAAGGACCAACGTTTTCTATCCAAGACTTTTGCCCTCTGTAGAGATGAAGGAGGCTAAAATGAAATCCCTGTCTGTAGGCCTTGCCAAACAGGCATGGCTGCAGTGTTTGGAGAGTCCCTCTTGGGAGATCAGGAATGGCTTGATGTAGGAAGATTTATGGGCACTTAAAGCTTATAATGAAACTGTTATCTTTGCTCTCTCTCCCCTTTCCAAATCATATAAAGTCAGGTGGGATGTACTCACAATAGTATTAATAACTGTCAAGTCGGATGGAAAGCAAAAAGTATTCCTAACCGGGGTAAAAATTAGAGCTGAGGATGGAAACTGTCAGTGGAGAAGTGATTTTTGTGTTGTCTCCCATAGTAAATAAGGTGTTGCTCTTGGAAATCATTCTCTATAGGTAGATCTTGTGCCAGACCTTGTTAACTTCAGCAGGAGCTTCATGTGAGCCTGGGGATCCTGCCTTTCAGAGCAACTTGTGTGACTGAGGCTGAGGTGGAGAAAGAGCATTGTGTGTTGGAGGGCAAGGTGGGGAGTTGCTGGCATGGGGAACTAAGGAATGAAAGGGAGAAAGGGAAATAGAACTGTAGCTGTGCCATTACAGTCAGGAGGGTTTTCTTGGGTTCAAATCCAACTGGAATACACTGTGTTCTGTTTAATTTAATCCTGGATTGCCAGGGATCTGTCCTGCCTCCACTGAGGACACCAAAGTCTTCTGGGTTGGTTTGAATGGCCCCTGTCAGATCATTCACATGATCTGGCTGGTTTAAACCCTCCCTTATTTTCATGCGAAGATGGAAACCTTTTGAAACCCAACATGGAAAAAGGGAAATCCTAACGGAAAACACAAGAATTCCTGTTAAATCCTCATGTAGGAGTGTAAAAGTTCCCCAAAGCTGGCTTGATAAAAGCAGGAGATGGAGGATACATCATCTTACGTGTTTTCACTTTCCCCACCTTTAGCCATCAAAAAGGGATGCTGTAGTGTAACCATTGCAACCTGTGCTCTGGGGAGTGGAAACTGGTCAGACTGAGGTATCCAGAGGTATCCAGCCCAGTCCCGTGCCCTGTCTCACAGAGGCCAGCACCATCCATGCCAGCAAAGGTTTCCCAAGTCACTGAGATAAGTGTTGCTGGAAAACCTGTCTTCAGGGTGAGTTTCTTCTGCCTCTCACCCCCTTTAATAAGGGTTTTGCTGATGTGGTGAAGTCTGAGTGCTTGTCATTAATAATAATTAAATGATAGTGTCTACAAGTTTGAAAAGGCTGATTGAAAACAGGGCTGTACGTGATGTTTGTGCATTCAAATGTGTTATCCACTTGTGCTGAACTACATTACAATAGGCATTATTTTACATAACTTTGTTACTTTCAGAGACTTAAGTTTTAAAGTGGCTAAAAACGTTAACCTCCCGTTCCTAAGTCTTGTCCTTTGTTCCATATATACGAGATCTCATTTTGAAGCCTAACTGTTAATTTTTATGATTGGTGTACAAGAGAAGCATAGAATCCAGGTCAGTTGGATTGAATCCATGGGAAAATGCCCCTAAAAATTAACTGCTGATGGATGGGATTGATGCTGAAAAGGCTGACTTCATTTGCTTCATTATGTCTTGCAGAATGAAGCTGGAGGCTTGACAGCACCAAACTGAGGTGGGCACAGCAAAGCCCACCTGGTAATCTTCATTCATGCAGCTCTTTAATGCTGGGTAATGTGCTGCTCTTTGGTAACTCCTGAGTTCATTCTGCACACAGGGGAGATACAAATCATAGGATTAGCATCAGAGTGATGCTGCTGATGGTGTTTGTTCTTCAGAAATGGAAAGAAATCGTTCTGAAACATAGGTTAGAGAAGGGGAACAGGAGAAATGGGGTAGCCGGAGTAGGACAAGAGGGTATTTCTTACCAGTGAATGGAGGCTGAGGGTACTGAAGACTAACCTGTGGAAAGCTTGTGTCCTTAGCAGGGATTTGTCCTTAACGTGTGCGCTGTAACTGTTTAGTGCTTTGTGTGCGATGGTCTGCTGGTAACAAAAGGTTTGGGATCAGAATCATCTGTAAGCCTCTAAGATGGCATCATTTATCTTTTTTATGCCTTCATTGAACCAAATCAAGTACAAAGCACTGATCTTTATCGTCAGTGTCAGAAGAGCTCTCAAATCTCTTACTGAGAGACCTTCTTTCATGAGCAGAAGTGTAAGTGCTGCCCCTTCTCCTTTGACTAACGAAGGGAATGACTAATGAAGCGAGAGTGTGAGAGTGCACACTTGGTTTCATTCTGTTTGAGTTTGGAAATGCTGAGCTACAAAAGTGCTAAGACTTTCCATTTGTGGAAGGAAGAGGAAGTTGGCTGTTGGAACAGAGACCTCCTTTGGACTTCTTGCAATGATTTTCCATAGTATTGCTTCTTTTGTTGTAGGAGAAGGTAGAGCTTCTGAGAATAGCTTTTCCAGTTGGAACAAAGGGAGCTGTGTTTCTGGGTTAGGGAATGATGGTGTTTGTCTGTGTCTTCCTATGTGACCTTGACACCCTGGATCCATCACAAGAAAAACAGAGGGTTTGGCAACTCATTACTCCTGGTGGGAAATGCACCTTCTTTGTCCCCAAACCTCAGGTTTAGGAACAAGGAATTTCCTTTCAAAACATGCTTAAATCTCTGTATAGATTCATCCACATTTTGGGTACATGGAACTGCTAGCACCTTGTGGTACATCTGACAGCAACACTAAGCCATTCCCCATGCAAATGGAGTTTCCATATGCAAACACAGGGAAGCTTATGGCCACGCAGGTGTTTACAAGCAAACACTGTGTGCATGTTTATGACTGTACCCCAGTACGTGGACTTTGGCTGTGGAACTGTTGTCAATACAGTGCAGCACCATAGATGGATACACAAGCTCGTTCCCTGCTTATTAGCAACCCGCTATAAACCCCTGTTGACACAGCCATTGGTTGTGTGTAATCCGTGTGTACGTTTTTAACTGTCCCGTTCAGATTCCCCATTTCTGGTTAAATCAGTCAGTGCAGTTTGTTCTGTTTTCATTAATACCTGTGTGGATGAGGTGTCTGACAGAGTTATTATCCACTTCGGTGATGAAAAACTCCTGCTGAGGTCTGGGAGAACAGGATCGCAAAGCTCAGCCCAGTGTCTGTCTTATAAAGCGCTCATTCTTCTGCCTGACCATCTGTGTGTGCAAAAGGACCGTTCTTACGCAGCAGTAGTTTTGTTGAGCTTGGCCTGGAGTTCTTTTTTCCAGGTTCTGCCTAGCAAAGAGGGAGGGAGAGAGGGGGAAAAGGGGAATTTCATTGGGGAATGGAGGAGGTGGGGGTGAGGGAAGGAGGGCTGAAAGCTGAACCAGTGAGTGACTGGTGGAAGAGTACAGTGAATAATATTACTGTCCTGGTGTAGCAGCTTGGGAATGTGCCATGTTAAACAATAACATCTTCCAAGTGAGAAAGGGAGGGAGAAGGTAGGCAGAGGCACGGGGAGGGGCCTGGAGGCAAGAGAAGGATTGGATCCTTGAGAACAGTCGTTGCCAGTGCTTGGATCAGCTCCTTTTTCTCACTCTTTTCTCATTAAATAGTTGACACTGAGTCAATGCCCAGGACATAAAAATCCGTGAGCATTACTTGGCAAATAACATTACAGGTAGGCTGCTGGCTTCAGGTTTTACCCACATAACTTAAACCCTTATTGCTTCTTTGGAGCCCTATGGACCTCCCTTCTCTAAAGCCATGGTTACGGCACTGAAGGAGATCTAGAGGCAGGATGTAAGGGCTGCCATGCAACTTGGCCTGGGTCTGTCTTCATTTTCTTTCCATCTGCCCATTGGAAATGCTATCCAGGGCCTGTTAAAGGGGTTATAGATTTATCCATGTTTTCCAAATGTCTAGGAGGCTTATTGATAAAGACACCTCCTTGCCAGTTTGCTCTTGGGCAGGACCACAGCGCACACCTGGGATGTTGGCACAGGGGTATCTTGGTCAGCGTGCTGAGCTGCTAAGGAGCATAAAGGTGGTAACTATGCATGCACATCTGTGTCTTGGCAAGGAGTATTCTGGTTTAGGAAGCTTTGGGTAAAACCTACAGAGCATTTCCTGCTCTGTCCAGGCTCTTTTCTGTGCCTGGTTAGCCACAACGATGTGGTGCGGGAGTGCTGGATTCATGTGTGTCATGCAGGATGAAGGAGGCTTTCAGGACATGGTGCCCCAGCAAAGGGGCTGTCAGTCTGCTGGTGGAGAAGAGTACTTGTCCTGACAGAGATGGTGTATGAGGCTTGGGCAGTGGCCACCCACAGTCCGGGTTAGGGCTCCCATGAATACAGTTTTTGTGGTACCTTGCAGACATCTTCCTTGGAGTAAACTGATGCTGTGAGTGAATGTGGCCCTTAGTTTAATTACAAGTTAAACTCCAACAGGTCTGATGCACCATCTGGTGAGAAGATGTACTATGTGTGTGCCTGGGTAGACATGTGTGGTGTGCTCCTCAGGAAGATAGGAGCATCCATCTGCAGCCACAGGACAAGGGGTGATGAGTTCAGAGTGAAACAGGGAAACGAATGACTCTGTATACACATCTTTCCTCATAGCTATTATTGTTATAGATACTTATATGATTATATTTATATGCATTTACGAGATTATGAAATATATTTTTCCTCATTTGGTAACACAAGAAGTGACTTGTCAGCCTGGTACAAATGGCACAGCACATCACGAGTGAATGAGGGTGTTTGGTGATGAGGTGAGCTCCGTACAGTGTGACAGGAGAACCTGTGCTCACGACAAGGGTGCCCGCATTCCCCTCTGGCTTTACAAGTGGAGGGGATGATGGAAAGTACTACAAGGCAACGTACTCTTTATTTGCTACAGATCATCTGTCTTAGTCCCAGAGGTGATTGAAACCACATTTTGACAACAGAGGAAATGAATGGCCACAGTTAATTTCATAGACAGGGATCTGCAAGTGAGCAACAGTTGATCAGAGGTCGTGTTCCTGCTGATAGTGCGGCTGCTTTCCATATCGGTGTCAGAAAGAGAAACCAGCAGCTCCCATGCCAATGAGAGAGCTATCTGTTATGGATGTCAGCACTTTGTAAACTACTTCACTGTACTCCCTGTCTCTTCTCTTTACCTCTTCACCTCTGCTTTAGGAAATATTTTAGATGGAGAGATGTTCTCTGCAATTCCTAAATGTGCTGTGTAGATGTGCTGTAAATATATAGAAGGACAGAGCCTCCTTTACCACCTGCTCTGGTTTCCATCTGATGGCAAAAATAAGGATAGACTGAGCAAAATCAGGTTAAAAAGTAAATGTGCTCCAATTCAGACGTAAAATCTGATACTAAAAACAACCCACCAAAACACTTTTTGGAAGGACTTGTGTGTGAGTAGACTTTGACTTCTGGAGTTTAATGAATTGTGCTCAGGGTCTGCAGCATTTAAGGGTTTTCATCCTTTCTTTTCTTTGGTGACTTGTGAGTTTTGTCCAAAAGTAGGAGCTTAGGAAATCCCTCAAGAAAGGAAGTTCTGGAGGTTTCCAGCTCCGTTTGGGACTCTGGAGATTCAGATAGTTTGGGTAAACCTGTGAACTTTGGGATGTTTATCTGAACTGAACCTGAACTCTAAATGTTCTCGGGTTCACCCAGCTAAGTCAAAGGGAGGAAGACCTATAATGATAATTTTAATGTTCTCTTCTCATTCAGCCATGGCTGTGACCCTTCCCAGCCTCCTGAGGGTTTCTATGTGCTGCATTCAACAGAAAGCAGGCTAAATAGCGTGTATCACATATGCACAATTAACCGCTGTACGCACCATTACAGTTTCAGCTGCTATACATCCCAGTTGCTAGTTGCTGTCTTTGTAGGAGGATTTAGCTAGAAAACAGATGACTTTTTCCAACCTAACGTTGTCTCTAATGACATCTTTCATGTCAGATGAAGAGAACTTACAAAACCCCACTAGGAACGAAATTACAGAGCTATGGTAAGCAAAGCAATAAAGAGTAAGCTCATTAAATAAACACATACATGAATATTTAGTGTTTTTGGACAAGTTTTGAGAAGCGAATATGGTAACTTCTTCTTTGTATGACCTTCTAATCACAGCATCTGAGTTCCTGGTGTTTATCTAGGGAGACCTCTGGGAAACAGGCGAGCAGTTTATAATCCCTATTCTATAGAAAAGCATTTTCTGTAGTACCAAAGACAACATCATAGCCTTCCTGATGTCAAAGATGATTTTTCTTGCTGCAAGATTTTACTAATAGAAGTTAATGTAAGACATCCACCGCAGAGTGAGGACTCTATCAGGGATGACAATGCTTTTACACACGTTAACAAATAGGGTGGTGAAAAACTAGGGTCTATTTCGGTGTCATAGAATGATAGAATCCCAAACTGGTTTGGGTTGGAAAGGACTTTAAGATCATCCAGTTCCAATCCCCAACAGGAGAGAGGGCTTAGTGAGACCTGGCTCACTTTCTGCTGCTGCCTGGAGTCACAAGGGGTAAATCTAAAGCTCACTTCCCATGTGCCTTTCCCAAGTCATCTTTCTATAGCTGATGAAATCACTAGGACTGTGTTACCACAGCAGCAATCATTTATGCCACTGCAGGGGAAATGGGGAAGAGCCCATTTGATTTCCAAAGGGATTTAGAAGCCATCAGCACTCAGTTTGAGCTCCTGGGTTTGCTGCAGAGCTTGGCGTTCAGCAGGAGTGTGCTGCTCTCATCTGCTTCTCTCCATGGGAGCAGCTGCGTGTTGAGACCTTGACACGAGCTGAAGGACTGCTGTTATGGGATGTCTGCTGCAAAGCTTAAACTGGGCTTGGTCAGGGGTTTTTGACAGGCCATGCAAGTGAATTGCAGTTAACTTATCCTTTTGAACAGGAACTAAGTGGGGTTCAGTCCTTCTGTGGGATTCCAGGTTTCTGGAATTTGGCTAGCTTTCTGTTTTCTTCCATGTGTGGATCCATGTAGGCATGAAATTCACAGGTATGAAGCCAGCAAAACTGTAGTTTAAAGGCTGATTTTCATCATCGGTTGTTGTGAATGGACTCTTCCAGTCTGGTATATTGCACACTTCACATTGTACTCAGTCTCTAAGATACCACCTTCTGTAGAGGATGCTCTTTTCCTAATATTGGTAGGATGTATTTTACCATCCAAAGAATGGTTATTACTTACTTTAGAATCCACGGCACTGGCTGCAAGTTTAGGGAGTGGAATACTTAGGATGTGAGTCTTGCAATGGCTTTTATTCTGGAAGTGTTGTACAGAGAAGTCCCATTGAAAGCAGGTCACCATCCACATTAAGATTCTAGCACTGATGTGGCTTTATCTCAGAGGGAGAGAGAGAAAAGCCAGGCAATAAAATGGGATTATCAGTGGAAATGAAAACATTCAAAGGAGTCAAGCATAAGAATAAACAGTCTCTCTCACACACCCCCTGAAGAGGATCTTTCAGCTGGGGCTGATAAGGAAACATTTCCACTAGAGGGGCAATTAGGAGAAATAATTGGGTCAGTTGAACTGTGGGTCAATTGACCCTGGACCTCATTGTGGCTTAGGTCTGATCCTGCCCTGAGCAAGAGCAGAGCAGGGAACGTGGCTGTACACAACCTTTGTGGAGCCCAAATTCATTGCTTTCTGAGTCCACATGCTATGGGTTGAAATGCTGACTCTTAGTATTGCCAAACAGCGGGGCAGTTAAGATGCAGATCCGGATGGGATCTACACAGTGTGGTTTGGATCCCCTTTAACCCTAGGGCACTGTAGGATGCTGTCACACTTTTGCTTTCCCTGATTGCATGTATTCATTTGTGAGTCATGGGATTGTCAGCTCACAGCCTGGTTTCTTCTCTCCTGATGAAGTCTGAGAATGGTGATTAATGTCTTATGTTGTGCCATGAATGAGCTTGAGGTTGCAAACCTCATGAAGTATCCTGTCTTGTGGAACAAAGGAGCAAGAATTGGTGATGCTGTGGGGAAGAAGCCTTATGTGGAAGTCTGTTGTCCAAGATCAGTTTAGGTCAGCCTGGCTGTCCTGGTACCCCTTATCTAGTGTTTTGGCACATCAGGAAATCTTATTAGGACTTGTTCTAATTAGGAATTATTCATTACTTAAATATGGAGCTTAGAGCCTAATTTCCTATGTGTTTTTTAAAATGATGGCCCTGAAATTCTTGTTGTTTCCTGACTAGAAAGTTTCCTACTTGCAGAAAAGGCTGGAAAATAAGTCTGTTATATAAAAGCATTTATATATATTAGTGATATAAATAAATGTGACAAAACCTCAAGAACTCCTTTCTAGCCTGTGCGTTCTAGTGGGTGCACTGAGCGTAAAACCAGAGCAATAGCAGTGATACAGCTGTAGTGTAGGGACTTCCTGGGGCACAGGTTATATCTTGACCTTTCTGTTTTCTAGCCAGTGGCCCTCACTTCCTTCACCTCTAATATGCCTCAAAATGATACAGGACTTTCCAGGTTGGAAGAAACATCTTCCTCTACACAGACTTCTTAGGGAGGGTGGTGCAGGCTCTGCACAGTGAGTGTTATGGCTTCCTGGTCAGTGATGCTGCCAAGTGTGTAGGAAGCTGGATTCTTCCAAGTACTTCCCATAATTTGCACCCTAATTTGCGCTATGCTAAGGAAAATTTACTTCCTGTCCTGGGGTGGGCTTTACTTTGGTCTTTGGGTGTGAGAAAAGCTGGAAAACCACATGGATAATGTGGTTGCTCAATGCTGTCCTTTTCCACAGCTCTGGCCCATGCGGTGTGCAGGATTGTGCTGGGAATTCTCCCCCCTCGTGTTTGAGCCTTGCCTACAATTTATAGGAGAGAGATGGAAATGCTGACATTTGGAACACAGCAGAGCCTATTGCTTATTTCCCAGTGGAACTTAAAAGATTTAGATGCTTTTCTCTATTAAGTGGAGTGAATACCTCAGTGTTTTCAACTTAAAGCCCATCAACGTATCTCCATGTTTTGTCAAGGGGCCCAGCAGCCAATTCCCAATGGAAGTGTTATTAGCAGTGGTGGTAATCCAGCATGGTGGTCTGAGTAAAGGATGGGAGCCAGGCATTTGCATTCAGGCTTTTCTCACTTGTATTTGGCTACAGGCATTAAAACCAAAGCTTAGAAAACAGCCTCTGGTTTGTGATAATCAGGATGGTCCCTTCAGAATCAGGACTCTTCCTCCTCCCTGCTATTGAATATGCTGCCTCTTACCTTTGTACTTCTCTTTCTTGATATGTCAGCTCTCAGTGATGCTGTAGCCTTTAAGCCAGGCTTAAGTTTGATAAATGTTTGCAGTACAATGGTTAAACCTAGGGAAGTAAACGTGTGGATGGTTGTTAATTTTGGTCTGTAATTGCAAACTGCGGCCGGGGTAGGAAAAGTCTCAAAACCGGATTATTTATTGGAGGCTTTAATTTCTGCCACTAAATCTCCACTATCTCTTTGTCTCTCTTCTCTTCCCCTCTTATGCACACGTGTCCCCAAGCCTCATAATCTCTGCTCTGGCTCCCAGCTCATCCCCGCTGTCACCACAGTGGCATTTGGCAGCCTCTGAGGTGAGAGAGGGAGCTGAAAGTGTTCTCTGCGGTGTCCTGCAGCTCTGTCCCGATCCAAAACACATTCCCCACCTCCAGGATGCTTCCACGTCTCCCCTTTCTGAGCATTCCCTCTTCCCCTGCGCCCGCAGGACTGCACTCCCTTCCCTTCAAGAGAAGTTTTATCTCCAGGTTGCTAATTTTAACCCCATTATTGTTTGTGGAACCAGTAATTGGAAGGAGTCGGTTACTGGTTAACAGCTTTAGTGGTAAATCAGTTCCAGCCGCTTGCTGGGCTGCTGCTAGCAGGAATCCACGTGCTTCTCAGCTAGAACCCTCATCTCGCTCCTCCCTGCCTCCCCCTATCCCTGAGATCCTTTGCCGGGTCCATATGGAGCTGGGGATGCAAACGCTTCAGAGGAGTGGTTCAATATCCAGTTATGATCCTGATGTTTGGCATCAGCTCTTTATGATGCGTTGTTGCCTGGCTGGAGGCGTGAGAGAGTGGGAGCAGGGAGGGTTCTGGGCCATGTGTGAAACAAGGAGGCAGCAGGAGCAGAAATAACACAAGAACCTTTCCTTAGAGCAAGGAAATGGGCTCGGAGCAATCCTTTTGGCTCCTATCTCTTGCCAGTCGGTATCTGTTGCTTGCTGTGTGGTTTAAAGCATGGACCATCATGGTTTTGCTGGGAGGAAGGGGCAGGATTGCAACCACAATAAAAGTCATAGCTCAAGCTAGCAGATGTGTTTAGGTCTGGTAGAAAAAGAGGGTACGTAAAGTACAGAGTCCAAACCTCTGTTTCAAAGTAAGACCTGTTCTAGGTGCTCATTATCGATATTGTCTTGAGTTTGTTTCTGTGTAGGTCTAAAAATGCAATGAAAATATAAGCAGATGGGTTTCTATGATAATGCAGAAAAAGCTCCTGGTATACAGCAGTTTGGTTTGTATTTTATATGAGGCAGAAGCTGATACTTATAGATAAGGTCAGTAAATGCAATTGTATTTCCAAACAAAACCAGTAATGATTGTACAAGATAGTGTAAAATCATTAGAAAAAAGGCAAAGATGCAGAGTAATATAGTTAGTAATTATGAAGCCTGGACATGCAAAGTTAAACCTAAGCTCACAAAGGAATGAAGAGATGCTAGGGAGAGATATGCTCAGGTTTAAGCTCTGTCCTGAAGTGATCTTGTGCAGTAGCCTCATAACACCAGACATTATTGCCATGTATACACATACCACACACAGCTCTCCCTAATAGAGCCCTGATGCACCATGGCTGATGGAAAGAACAGAGACATTCCCTGGGGCACAAAGGGAGGACACCATCAGACTGCCTTAGCACAGCGCCAGGTCTGATCCACCTGAAATCATTACCTCTAGTCCTACTTTAGCCTTGCTAAATGTAATCTGGTCATTATGTGGGTCCCACATAGAAGTCAGGATGGACTCTCTGCATGATCCTGTGCTTGCCTGGAAGAGAAACCTTTGTGGTCTGTTAAATTTCAGATGAACCTTAGGCCTTTGTGAAAGGAGTTAGGGAACAAATGAGTGTACAGAGTCCTTCTGAAAGAGAAAAGGATGAGAGTATTCCATGGAGACGTATTAAAGTCAATCCAAAGTGAACTGATGACTTTACAACCCTCGAGCAAAGTACCCCAGATCATTTATTTTGCACAACAGGATCACATATGAAATATGAAGATGTGTACATAACCTTCTTTCAAGCTGCTGTGATTTATTGCTGCTAGAACCATGAGGGAATCAAGAGGAGCTTGTGAAGACATCAGCGTTATGTGGGATTGCAAAACGATGCTAGGTCTGACCAATTCTTTCTGAAACCCTCTAACCACAAGAAATCTGTTCCTTTACTCAGAAGTGGAGTGGATATCTCATCCACTCTGATTCCAAAAAGCTTTAGCTCTCTAGATGAAGTTTAGAAAGGTGATATTTGCCTTTTTTTAGTGTTAGTTCCATGCAGTCATATATGTTCCATGCAACCACCTGCATGCACATAGGTTTTGTTGTGATGATGGCTTTCAACTGCTGAGAATTTGAATGATGCTGGTGGTTTTGTTTTGGGTATTTTCCCCCCCACCTTTGGCAGATTAGTCAGGTCTGCCCTTCAATAGGGATGCAATTGGCTCAGGAGGCACTTGGTTCAAGAGTCAGGATTTTGGGGCTGTTAAATTCAGCAATTCATCTGCAACCACCAGTGTAAGCAGAGCTACATATCCAAAGACTGTAGTGCTGTATTAGCCATGTTTTATTATGTCTGTAAGTTTGTAAGTAAACTATGCTCTAATGTGCTTGGATGTTTCTAGTGTGCTAAAATACATACAACAAACACCCATTAATGACTTTTAAAACTGTGATGCTTTTCCAGTCCACTCCATGCTCTTGAACACGAGCCAACATTAATTCAAGCCCAGTTGATCCTAATAAGTAAGTAAGACCCCATTTCATAAACATGCAATTCTAGCTTGTTATTTCTGGCACTGCCATTAAGCAAAAGCCTCTCCCCTCAGTACAGCAGAATTAAGAGATTAGGGATAAACTGAGAATTGTGAATAACTCACAATTTCTTCCCTCCTCTTCTCCCCACCAACGACAACTCTAGAGGGGCTCAATAACTTACACTTAGCCATGCTGAACAGGGAGGGATCTTTAGTGTCTATCTCACGTGTGTTGTGCCAGTATGTATTGCTTTTCAACATAACCAGGATCTTGTGGCAAAGGAGAAAGCTTGCAGCAGATTATCAGGAGGTGAGATGATGATGGAACATCCAGTGATGTGGGAGTTCAGAGTAAAGCTGCAAAACTAAAGCTGAAAGATAGAAAACTGATGTATTTCCCAATACACACATTTCTTACTCAACCTTTGTCTCTACCAGGCCACTGGATTTCTTGTGCAGCTGTTGAAGTCCTAGAGCTGTAGATTATAGGTGTAGGACTATCCTTTGATGTGATTGTACAGTGCACAGGCACTGGTGTCTTTGGCTGTCTGAGCTGCTGTGCATTACAGTGATACAGGACGTGCTGGGTATGGTTGGACTGGGTGAGCTTTTCCAACCTGGTTGATTCTATGATTCTGTATTCCTCTTTTACTCAGACTCTGAGCTTTCTTGCTGATGCTGCAGTGTTCATCTAACACAGTTGGACTGTTTTAGCATTGTGCCAGAATTAGATAAAGAAGCCTAGTTACATTAAAACCTGGGATCCTAATGGCCTTACAGACCTGCTGCCTTATGTACTCAGAGTCAGTGAGTGGCTGTGTCGGTCCCAAGTGGTTGCTGATGCCATGTGTTCTGGGCTTGCTTCATCCTTCTTGTGCAGTTATTACTTTGATGGAAGCATGCAGGCAGAATGCTGTGCACACAGCTGTGTGAGGGACCAAACCAGAAGGGGCCAAACCAGTTTGTAGGAGCAATCAGGTGTATTGCCATCGAGTTTTAGGTCAGTAGCAGGGCACCAAGTGGTCTAGCTTTCTTAAGGAACAGGCTAAGGCTTTTAGTTTCTGTATTGGATAGGGGAATGAGTACAACCCACAGGGACTGGAGTCTCTCCAGGCCTATCTAGCAGAATGAGAGAATTCTTTGTGAAATGCATAAAATGATGACATTTTAGTGGTGACTCAAATATTTGATTCCTTTTTTCCATAACCTAAAGTAATCAGAACATTCTTTTGCAATCCTGTTCCCAGTGAGGACTTAGGGATGTGTAACCTCACCGTACATCTACCTCAGAGACATCTCCAGGGCAGTGTGTGGTGATAGGGAAAAATAAGTTGAAAAGTCTCTTTTTTAAGCCCCAAGGAAACATTACTGGCATGTTCATCTGGGAAAACACCCAGAAGATGAACGGCTGTGGTTTCTGCTCACGTCTGGACATGGAGATCTTGGCCCTGTGGCCTTACAGCATTGATGCTAAAAGGATGGTGTGTTCCCAAGGAGTTTTACAGTGAAGGGCAGACAAACAGAAAGCAATGAAGTTGTCCTCACCCCTGGCTGAGGGCTGAAAAGCCTACAGGTCATTGAGATCTTGTCATAGTTCTGACAATCATTGTATGTGTGAGTAATACGGAACTGATTTTGGTACTTTGCAACACAGGAGAGATTTCTGACCTCATGTAACATCTGTGGCTAGCATGGGTGATGGTTTAACATGGTCTTTACCAGGAGAACACGGCACATTGAGGGGCATGATTTAGCATTTCAGCAGCAGTAAAGAACGATTCAAATGTGTTCAATTGACTCTTGGCATTCAGGATATGTGTGCTCTGCAATAATAGGAGTGCTTCACACAGAAGAAAAAGATAGTCTGCCCTGTTGAAATGGCAAATGGGCATTCAGCAAGAATCTGGGTTGACATTCCCAGTGCACTGAGAGCAAACAGCAAAAGAAACAGGAGGAGATGGGCATTGGATGTTATCTATTTGAACAGCTTGGGATTGCCTTAAAGGTAGAACCAATCTTTCTACTCCTGATAATACCATATACCTGCTAGCAGAGGACTATGTGTATTTAGTCACTGATGTCAGAGTATGTATTGCTCAGCATGGCTGTTTAATCAGACTGAGGATGAACATATGGAAAGTTCTTTCCTATTTTATATTGTGTAAATGCAGAAAGGCAGTTTGTCAAAGAGTAGGTTGCAACTGGACTGTGCTGACCCAGCACTTTGTGATGATACAGAATACCCTGAATGGCTTTTTCTAATGTACAAACATGAAAGCATTTAAAGCTGGACCGATTTCATTGACAAGTTAGACCATGAATAGTCTGGTTCAAAGGAGGTAGTATCTCTAAGCGGGTGAAAGACTGGGAGGGAGTTATGTATTGTCAGAAGATGAGCCAGGCTATCGTGCCTGTTTGCCAAATTAATTATTTGTTCCGATATTTATGAAAGTGAATGGAAACCAGATGGTAGCAATGGAGATGCCTGTTAGGTTTCTGTAATGGAGACAGGAGAAAGAGCGAGAGGAAATCGGAATCCCACTGTAAGAGAGGAACAGGAAATTAAAATGTCAGACAACTGACAAAGCTGCAGGACCACACACAAATAAAAGAGGTTTCTCATAGGGTCTCTAAACCATTTTAAATTGAAGTCTTCTCTCTTTTTGCCACCCAGAAATCAGAAGAAAGATGATTTTTGTGTTTGCTTTTGTTTCTCAAAAGAAGGGGAAAGTCAAAAGCCTCAACCCCGTGGTTAGAATAGAGTGTACTGAAAATGGCTTTGGAAACATGTCTGAGGAGTTTGGAAAACTCCTACCGGAATATGGAGTAAGCAGGCACAAAGGAGAGGAGATGGGGAATTCCTGACTCATGTATGGTGTCTGATGGGATCCACTTGTCCTTGGCAGTAAGAATTCATGGTCTTTACTCTGCAAGGACTGGTGATAGGATTCTGGTAGTCCCCCTGCAGCCAGCACACAGCAACCAGCTCTCCAGGGGATACAGGGAGATACATACTGGTCCAGTACCCTCCTTCCCAGCTGGGGAGGGTTTGCTGCTGCTCCAGTAATCTCTGCTTCTTTAGCTGCCCCTTATGTCTCTTCATATTCAGCAATCATCACTGCACAAGGGCTGTCTGCTGACCTTTCCTTCTGCAGTAAATCCTGAGCCAACTGTGCTCTGCTGAGATACGGATGTTTTCCTTTCTGTCTGTCTGCTGGGAAGGTTTTGTGCGTCTCACTTTGACTCTGGAAGAGCCTCACAAGCCTCGGACCCTGAATGTCTGCCTTATTTGGAGGCAAACATAGGCTGTTCAGTTGCCTTGACCTCCGAGGGGGTTTTCTGCTTTCCTTTGACCTGTTTCTGCCTTGCCAGTCTCTGCATGAAGTGTTTTTCTTTCTTGCACATCTAAAGTTCACTGATCCCTTTGCAAGCAGGCTCCATATAAAGTCCCTGAGAAACAGTCTATTGGATCTTCATGTTCCAAGAACAGGCTTTTCAGGTTGAAAACTGTGTGAATATATTGGTGAATATAACTGTAATGTTGGAGGCAAATGCTGGTCCCTCAGTTGCATCAATGAGGTCAAGATTAAGCCCTTTAGATCAAAGCAGACCAGTATCCACTAAGGAAATGACTTTCCAGTCAGCTCTTCCTCAAGCTAACAACTGGTAACCCACTGAAAGTCAGGAGCAAAACTTGGCATGGGGGAGTCCTTGATCAGGGGCAATAAGATGCCTGCAAAGAGGGATTTTCTGGTTTCAAAATGAGAAGTGTTGGACGGAGAGGAGAAATAAAAAGGCAAAGCAATGGTGCAGCAGTTCAGGGATAAGCAGTGTTGTATGGATCTATTCTTTATTTGTCTCGTGGTCTAAAATGGGAGCTTTCTATAAATGCAAGGCTATAAGTGGTGTTTGTTGTAAGCAGGTAGCTTTGGGAGCAACGAATAGGTTTGGTTTTGGTAGGTCAAAAGGAGAAGGAGCTGCTGCTTTTCCCTTTTGCTTTTCTCACTTCCTCCAAGCACTGGGAGCTTTAGAATCTGCCTCTTCTGGACGATAGATATCTCAGGGACCTGGTGTTTCCAAAAGATCTGAATTGCACTTGTTTGAAGTTACCATTTACTGACCATGTGGAGAAATAAGGGATGTTAAAGTGTAAGACACGAGGAGTCAGAGTGAGATGTGACACTCGTGAAGCAGGGCACGAAGGAGGTTTTTGTATAGTTTTCATCTGACACCATTTTAATACAGCTAGATTTGAATTCATCCCAGGGGCTACTCCAAAGTTGAGTTGTATTTGGTCCATTGTATTTGTGACTTCGAGGCTAAAAGGAAGACATGTGTGTTACAGAAATGGTGCCTATGAGTGCCTGGGGAGGGAATAGAGTCCAGTGCCTTGTCCCAGCTCGTTCAGCTCGCTCACAGGGCTGCAGTTAATCACAAAGGGTTGTCACTGTGATAGGTAGGAGTGACTTGAGTAAGGCTCAAGTGGAGGAGAAACGCACTGGTAGGCAAGGAAAGAGAAGGTTGAGGTCAATGCAATACCCAAGGAACTGCTGTCTTTTCAGAGCTGGGCTTATCCATACTCTTAAAGTGTGCTTTTCATAGCGCTCCCTTCACCTGCAAGCCCTACAAATGCCAGCCTCTGGTGGGCTGCCTCTTTGCATCCATCCCCATCTCCCCACACAGCCGCTGCTGTCTGTGTGGTCTTTGGAATTCACTCAGCTTGGTGGCAACCGGTAGGGGGGGAAAATGCTGTGTTTTATTTATCTAGAGTCAAGCTCAGTTTAAAGCCCATTCTAAATAAATAAAAACTCCCAGCCAGATTTATACATATAAATAAAAAAGCAGATTTTCCCCCTCTTTTGGCTGCTGTCGAACAGCATCAGTTTCAAGACCACACAAGGAGCTGTGCTGACAGCTCTGAAATGTGCCGTGGAGGCAAAGGTAGGAGGGGTAGAAAGGACCTTGATAACTTGCTCTGGGTTTCTAGTGCGTGGAGGTGCCCTGTGGAGAGAAAGGAGTAGCCCTGACACTGTGGTGGAAGAAAACTGGAGCATCTTAGGTCTTTAATGGCTGTATATTTCCATAGAAGACCAGTTTATCTTCAGGTTGTTCATCCACTCTACCAGGTCGTCAGTGTGAATGGATTTGTTGGCACAGCTGAGCATTGTAATCTCAGCCTTTTCATATAGCCTAGAGGTGATAGAACACCCATAAAAAGCAGTGGTTTGAGAAAGACATGTTTTATTCTTAGAAGACTGATCACATTTGGCCTTTGGGGATAGGGTCTGCATTGCACAGAGGTTCCCAGTTTCCATCACATGGTGCTCCCACACACAGGCGCTGACAGTGCCGTGTCTGCTGTTCCAGCATCGCTTGGGGAACCTCCAAGCATGGTTTTCTTGGGAGTGAAATGCATTATGTCTGCACAAGGGTTCAGATCTCTCTTCACTTGCAGTCCTGCCAAGCTATCAGGAAGGGTGACAAGCAGCAGCTCTGCAGAGCACCTGGGTTTTGTTAGTCCAGATGAGAGATTATAACAGGGCTTAAATAGATACCTGCTTTGCGAGGGTTCTCCTTGCAGCAGCATTTACTCTATTGCTCAGGGATGAGGATGGGCTGGAGGACATGGCTGCAAGGTTAGGCTGGGAACAAAAAGGGCCCAGTTAATGGTTGGTATTTTGGGACTGGTCAGGGGCCACAACAGTTCTGACTGCCCAGAAAATCAAAGTAACCCTCTTGCAAAGCAAAGCCTTGCTCACAGTTCATTACCTCTTTCATATTGTGAATCTCTTTGGGCTGGCAGACAAAATGACCAACAGATGTTAGTCACATGGAGGAAAAATTGAAGAGTAATTCTTTAAACATGCCTTCTTACATCTTTTACTTGAAGCACTTTATGCATTAATTTATGTATCCCACAATACTTCTGCATTGCCTTGTTCTCTTAGCAAAGCATCAATTCACTTTCCTAACTTAATGATGCAGCTAGGGTCACAGCTTGTCATAGGCAATAGCATCACAACAGCACCAACTCCTAAACATCTTCACAAAAGCCTTACCCTGAAGGTGGTTAGTTACATGTGTCTCAAGACTGTATTGCTCTATGGTCCAACGAGCAGTAAAATGGCATTTATCTGTGCACAGATAAGTCATTACCCTCCTCCTTCTGCTGTGCCCACTTGCAGATGGTTGCCAAAACCCTTTGACATAGCAAACAATGTGTGCCTGCCTGCTCAGGCCGGGGATGTGAAGAGTTTCTGTCCTGGCTCCAGCTGGTGGTGGCTCAATGAGTTATGTTTCCTTGAGAACACTGTTTGCCTTGCTAGAATGAGTACTCCTTTGGGAAACACTACTTGGTGCATGAATGTGATCGTGTGGCACAGGCTCTCCCTGCTGCCTGCAGGGATTTCAAGGCCCCCCAAGTTGTTCCATGCATAAAGGAGTAAATTCAGTTTTCATGTGTGCATGTTTTAGGGCAGGGATTGTGCCCCTGCACTGGGCACTGGTGAGGCTGCACCTTGAATCCTGTGCTCAGTTCTATGCCCCTCACTACAACAGAGACATTGAGGGTCTGGAGTGGGGCCAGAGAAGGGCAATGGAGCTGGTGCAGGGTCTGGAGCACAAGAGATGGGGAACAGCTGAGGGAGCTGGGGGTTCAGATGGAGAAGAGAAGGCTCAGGGGGACCTGATGGCTCCCTACAAGTGCCTGACAGGAGGATGGAGACCCCTCTTGTATTGGTGACTATGAAATATCTTCATAGCTGGCAAAAATAGACAGAAATGAACCAACAAATCTAGTTCTTGGCATTCTGCGAATGCCAAGGAATAGCCGAATAACAAAAGCCTAAGTGTGGGTAGGTTTAAGGAAAATAAACAGGATCATCTGTGTAACTGTAGGCAGGCTAATCTGGCACTGATTCTGGACATTAAAGTCATTAAGATCTTCTTAGGACATGCAATTAGCTGATGATTGTAAAGTAACTGTTGCCAAGGAAGTTTTATTTGGATCTGCTCTTGCCAAATAACTAGATTAAATTTGAAATCTCGTTGGTGAATGTAAATAGGATGATAAATTTTTCACTTCTGCTATTAGATTGTGAGAATTGGTAGGAGATAAACCCACTCCCTCCGGATTACAAGGATTTGAACTATTTTGTAAGAGAAAAAGAAACCCTTAAAGGTTTTCTGATGATACCTTAAAGGGTATCACTATTATCACAAGAGTAGAAAAGGGGGTTTTACTGAAGAAGGCAACCAGGCTAGCCCAGTGCTGTTGAATTGACTCTTTTCTTTCAGTTGTTTAGAAATAAGTGTGAAGTTAATCCCACTTTGTGCTGGGAGGACCTTTTTGCTAACCAGGTGGGACTGTTTGATAGGGTGTGTTTGGAAGAACAGGCATTTTATCCCAGACAAGTGTGAGCACAAAGTTCTGTATATAAGAGGAAAGGGTCTGCATGCTAGAAATCAGTGACCCTGAAAGTTCATGGTAGTCATCTAAATGAATATGAGATATTGGGAGCATGACTAGGGTATTGTATGGACAGGTGGGAAAACATTGTGGTAATGTGCCTTCTTCTCCATTACAACAGTGCCTGTGTAAAAACCTTAGCCATTTCAAAGAGCAAATTCATTTTTTATTAAGCTATTGTAATTCATCTTGCTTTACCTTTGTGCTTACAATGCATCAGTATCTGGTATGAGTTGTATCGTGCGTACAACTATAGCTCCAGATGGACTTCACTGATCTCAGTAGCATGACGGGCAGTAGAACTTGGCCCTCTAGAATTTAACATGTCAGGCCTAAAATAATTTGGAAAGGTATTTATACATCTCCTCCTCCTCCTTCACACTGCTTGTAACCTGAGAGCATCCATGTGGCTAAGAATGCAGACTTGTCTTTTCTGACCTGAAGACGTTCTGCTCATACCACTGGAGAAACAAACTACAAAATAAGGCAACCAGATGTTTAAAAACGTTGAAAGTTCCTTTTTTTGGAAAGGTAGCTATGTTAAATAAACACGAAAATGCTATTTTTTCTATATAACTATTCATTTTAATGGCACCCCAAGAGTTCGTCCAAGGGTCTCTAGGTCACCTGGGAGAAAGTACAGTGTATTTTGGCTCTGCGGTCTTCGCCTTTCTACAAAGAGCTAATTCTTCCAATCAATGAAATAAACGTTACTAATGTAGATGGATTGACAAATTATTTTGAAGGCTAACTTATTCAAGCAGATGGTGAGCCTGATACAGCTAAAAGGCTTAAAGAGGCCATCCCTGGCATGAAAAGAAGCCCTTGGAAGAACAAGATATAGTGACTGTTCACCCCCATTCACCTGATGATGTTTACTCCTTTGGGCATCGTCTGTCCACAGAGGCACTGCAATGAAGCTAGGGAGTATGAAGGCTTTTTGTCCTGTAGGGCTTTCAGTAAGGCTTTCTGTTTAGGGCAGAAGGAACCTGTTTGGATAAGGTACCAGTGAGGAACGCCAACAGCTGAAGTAGTTGTAGGGCTGGGGGTCCCTGCTGGGAATACTGCAGTTTGATGAGCTGTTTAATAGAAAATCAGGTTAATTTCTGGTGCCTGTTAGGAAAGGTGATGATAAACCAGGAAAACATGGGAAAAGAATTCCAGGGATGCTGTGAAGTTTATCAGTACTTGCTTTATGATCAGATGCTGAAAAGCTAAATAGAGCACAGAAGCTAAAGGGAGAATCTCAAGGCTACAAGTCTGTTCGTGTGAGTAAAAGACTTTTAGAAACAGTGTTTTCCTTTCAAATATATAGTTCCTTCTTTGATACAGCATCCCAAAATAGCCACATTTTAATTCAGCTTGCAGGTTTATGATTTATAAGGTCTATAAGGATTTACAGAGAACAGCTCCTGATGTCTCAGGGACACATCTACCTCAAGTTATGGCTTGAAGAATACAGAAAATATGAATGGAGAAGTCCAATGCAGGATTCCTTTTGCCTTCTTTGAAAGCAGGACTTGAGGTTCTCAGCTGGTGCCCATCAGTGTACCGCCAAAGGGCTGTAAGGTGATATAGGATGTTGCTAAACTTCCAAATCCTGACTCAGCATCACTCTGTTGGGAAATGCTGGACCTCAGTCTATGTTAATAGGTGGG